>NC_086371.1:10577035-11222035 GCF_036324505.1 Eleginops maclovinus
TTTTTGATTCTTAAGCAAACAGTAATTCACATTCTCCCCTGATAGCTGTCATCTCTACATAAAAAAGATAAAACATACATAATATTTAATAAAAACAGACTGAAGAAAGTCCATTTTTTATATAATAACTGCGGGAATATATATATATATAGTAAAGAGCTGAATTTAAAAAACATGTTCTTTTTATCAGTTCACAATCTAATATATATATTTTGTTTTCTGTCAATATTTTTTTTATTCCACAATGTTTTCTTTATGATTTCAATATCAGATGAATCTTTAAAATACAATACTGTTTTTTTTTTAATACTACATATTTAATATTATATAATGTTGTGTTTCTCTTCATTTTTTTGCCCCCCTTTATGTAATGCAGCACCAGTGTCTGAGGTTAAGGCAGCATCACACCATGCAGTGAATTAAGCTCAGCACACACCAACACAACAATATTTTTGCCAAGAAAGTAAGCAGCTGGCACCAACAACACAGGTTTGTACATGCACCCATGACGACAGACCATGACCAAACCACAACGGCACATGAATTCAGACTGCAGTTGCTGTATATTCAGACCAGCCCTGCAGTTTCAGACTGTCAGGTAATGATATCCAAGCAAGCTAACACCGACACCTCGCACTCACACATTCCTACAACAAAAAATAATGACATGGAAGGAAATGAAAATTTAAAATTGGGTTTTTAAAAGCACATGCAGAGGATAATATAAGCAGGGCTTCCAAAGGGAGGCTGAAAGGAGCAGGTGTTTAGGGTTTGCAGCATTAGGGCCTAGAGATGCATTCAAGTTTTAAATATGTGCATCATTTAAAGTAGACACAGAAAAGGTGCATCTCTTCAGCCAGCCAATATCAGCTCACAAAACACAGAAGAACACAGTGGGTCTTGTTGTTGAATGTAGCCTGTTTGCCAGTAAGCCTTTGATTCTGTTGTTAAAACTCAGTGTTAGGGACCAGAGAAGCTTGGCGAGGGTGGGGGGGGGGGGGGGGGGGGGGGGAGTCTTTGATTGGCTTAAATGGCCTGAAGTTGGTACCTGTTTAAATGACAGTATTGGACTCATCTGAAAAGGTTCTCATGAGCAGGGGCCTGGCTGAAGACCGGGGAGACTGGTGGCCCCCGGCGCTCGAGTGAACTGGCTTCTTCTAGAAGGGTGAGGCAAGACACACCAAGACATCACTACGCTGACAAACACACACTTGGCCTCTCGCTCCATCCTGTGCTGCTTCTTGCACATGGACAAACATGTATTGACAGGGAACACACATATGTATACACATATACTGGTGGACAATGAAAACCAGTCCTGGGGCGTTCTTACACACTTTCCTTGCTATAATATTTTTTATGAAACCATGGCTCTATATGAATTGGTCCATATCATTTGAAAGCTGCTATGCTTGCACATTTCTCAAAAGCATTTGCGGTATAACACGCACGCACAGACAGACAGAATGCAGTGGTTCGCAGGGTTTGTGGTGAGGATCCAGGATGAGGTTGTTGACTTGAGCCTCATGCAGGTAAGTTTGGGTGGTCGGACGTGCTGCATTCACCTGACTCAACATGCGGAGGCAGCAGGCATTGAAGCAGCACGGGCAGCTGGGAGGAAACACTGACTGAAAACAACTGCACAGACAAGGATGGAAGACTGACTACATGTTTGGACACCCGGTCCTACTCGACACTGCTTGGGCACACACACCTGCCCACGGACCAACGGTCCTCACAATTTAATGAGCATTTCTAAAGAAAATAAATCCAGCTGAGGTTTTAAGATAATGCCATACCAGGATAGCATTACCTTATGCGTCTAACTAAGTGGGTACTGTTTAAAGTCACATAATGTCCCCTGAGTTACTTTAGAGGGTAAGGAAGGAGTCAAACAGTGTGAGAGGAAGGACACAACAGGTAGGAAACAAGCAAGAACAAGAGTGGCAGACACAAAAAACTCAGCAGGAAGAGTCTTGAGTATAACAGCTGACAGAAAGAAATAGAGACCTTAGTCGGTCCACGAGAAGCTGTGAGTGCTAGCGGTCTGCGACAACATGAAGATAGTAGATGTCCCAGAGGAAGGGAGGCGACGCTTCATCTTTAGGGAGGCAGGTCAGGCGAGGAGGAAAGGAAATGAAAGGGTGAGCAAGTAAGAGGAACACTAGAGCCAGAGCACTAGTTAGGAAGTTGGAAAGGTAGAACATTAGTACAACATGAGGTTAAAGGGGGTGTTCTTCATTCAAATTCCTAAACCTAAAGCAGTCATTTTGATCTAAAGACTGCAAAATCCACAGTATGCCAGCTCCTGTAGCTACATAAACAATTATTTATTTTGTACATTTTCAAAGGATTCTGCCACTTCACCACTTAAGCAAACATATTATGGAAGAAACACTAGTATTACAAAACTGCTGAAAGCTTCCCCTCAAATCTGTGCAATACATTTGGTTTGGTTTATTACTTTTCCAATATAAAATAAGTCTAGACACAATTTAAAAAACAAAACAAGAGTGGATTGCATGCCCAGAATCACAGCGCAGAGCAGCAAACATCTCCAGCTGCTTGGAAAACACATTAGCCTCAAGTCGAGTGAATTGAAACAACAGAATATGTCAAGGAATTCAAACTCAGTGTCAGGGACCATAACAAACATATATAATATGTATTGCTTTTTCTTTCAAATGTGATGATGAAAAACTATTACAATTTGTGCAGAACGCTGAGCTCAAATGGCTCTTAATGAAGACTTTAAGTGTAATAAAAAACAGGTATGCTCAAAACTTCAGCTAGGTGCAATGCATAAATAAACACTGTAACCCTGCGGGGTGCAAACTGTTTACTCACTTACAGCGTAGCATTTGCCATATTTGGTTTGGATATGCCTGTATGCTACTATTTAGATGACTCAATGTTGCAGTTTTGGGCAACTAGGTAACCCTCATATTAAAAAACACTATTTCAAAGTTAGCTTTTCTGTCAGAGAAGTTAGCATTGGGCTATAACAGATCAGAGGTGTGTGTTTGAATGTCTTTTAGCTTTTAAATGAAAGCTTTATTTTGCACTTCAAAACAATGTGTTGGAGGTCCATTTTATTCATGTCACCCTCATCCTCTGCCTCCCGGTATAACAACACAGGTGAGAGAGTTGTTGGTGGAGGCCAACAGTCTTCTGCAGTGAAACATTTCTCCTTATACACAAAGTCCTACACACCTGAGCGTGTTCATATGTGAAGGATATGATTGTAACCATACCCCACCCAAAGTCAAGGATGGGCTTTATTACTTTTGGGAAAATAAAAGGTTAAATAACTCAAAAACTTTGATAAGACATATTAACAGACAGAGAGAGAAAAAGCAGAGTGTAAATGTGTGTGTTTCAGCTCTACCTGTCCAGCGTGGGGCCCGCGGGGCTTGCGGAAAACCACAAGCAGGATCTCTGGCAGGAGGCTGAGCAGAATGAGCAGGATGATGACCAGCCAGGCTGACACCGAGCTCAGCATGTTGGCAAACACAAAGTACAAACGCTGCTGCCTCAGGAAAGGCCTGCAGGAGGGAACAACTTGGTTAAGACTGACTGAAAATGCTACAAAAGTTGAATAGAAATAAATAGATAACAGGTCACCTACAAAGACTATGAGTTAACGTATCGTGAGTCGTTTGTTTACCATATTATTCCTCCCCAGAAGAAGCTGAAAAACACGTAGAAGGCCAGGGAGCCCCAGATAACAAAGTGGTTGATCCATGTCCAGTGCCGTGTGTCCAGAGCCAGCTAGAAAGGCAAAGGAAATTCACTAAATATCATGTCAAATATCCAACACAAGATAAATAGAGGAAAATCAAACCGGTGGGGGGGTGTACCTTTAGTGTGACGGTGAAGACGAGGACAGTGAAGACAATCGTTCCATATGACCAGTTGCCAAAAACCTGGATTTAAATAACACCAATGAAATGTACTAGAAGACAATGCCTGATGAAGTTATTGAATGATCACAGTCATTAACAAAATCCAACCTGGCCATTATCCTGCAGTGCTGGGTTCCCAAACAAATATCGAACACCAAAGAAGAAGAGCAGGCCGTGGAAAACTCCGAGTAAAGTCCAGTAGAGGAAGGGACCCCACCGTAACATGCCGTTCTTAGCAATCCCTCTGAAGGAAGTCAAGAAGGACAAAGATGAACAGAGTTATCATCAGTATAAATACAGACTAACAGCATATACATCTTTATCATCAAAACGGAAACAATAAAATATTTCAGGGAAGGATCTAAAAAGCTCTCCCTTGTGCAAATTGTCAATTCATTGTCTAATGTAATGGAAGTATAAGGGTGAAAAATTACAGTCATTGATATTGGTAGATTTCTGCACAGAAGGACATAAATCTGGTCAAAATGTATTCGCAATATTAGGTAAATGCCTTATTAATATAAACAACAAATATCCAGAGTGGGACAGGGCCAGCATTGTATGTGATATGGTTAAGAAGCAGGAATAGAACACAAAATGTATTATTTCTATCTAATAATCTACGGCTGTAAATATTTCATTTAACTGAAAGACCAAAATAAAAAATGTTTCAGTTATTTTCTGTTCAGCATAGATCTCCTAGATCTAAAATATGAAGGTTAATTGAATTGAACATTTACATATGGTACCTCAAAGTGTCCTGCAGATAAGCACATGTTCCCAGGTTTACCTGTAGAGGGTGGCATTGTCCAGCAGCACCTCAATGCAGATGTGCTGCTCCAAAAGGCTGTAAGCCAGGATGGGCATAGAGGTGAAGCATATGTTGTACATCGTCAGATAGGCGGCGTCATACAGGGGCTGGGGAGGATGGGAGGAGGAGGCGGACGAGGAGGGAGGGGTAAAAGGGGGACGGATAGGCAAGGAGGAGGTGGAGGGGGGATGGGATGGGGCAATTGGGGGTTAATATCACGGAGAGGAAAAATCTCAAACACACCAGCATACACTCATTATATAAGCAAGCTTATATAGAGTACATCTATCATGCAATCATGAAAGATCTGTCAGGACCCTGTAGCATTAGGAAGTATTAAATATTCAAACTTAAAAAGATAAAAAACTAAACTTTATCAAAAATCTATGTGAGCAAAAAGTTTGTATGTAAACACTGCCCCATTAAACATTTATAAAATATACTTAATTCTCGTTTATAAACAAGGGAATTCATCAATGTCCTCAAAACTGTAATCAGGTCATCTTATTCCTAGCTGGATTTTAATAATGTATTATAGATCATGACGCACACACGGGCAGATAAGCCCACATACCGCTTTAATTACATAATATCCACATAGGATGTACCTTGGTGGCAGAACATGACGCATGATTGTTTTTATTTATTAAAGTGCTATGTGCTCTTACTTAGTCTATAAACATATCAATCAGAGCTCAAACATCCCAGGGGGCAGTGAGGGAGGGGCAATCTGAGGGAAAAAGACTAGCATTCAGGAGGACGAGCGCAGGAGGTGTTGATTCAAGGGATACCGCCTCCTTTCATGTTCAGAACATCTTTGAACCTCAAAGAGCCTCAGGACATACTCACTTGCTGGGAATAGCCACAGAAGAACTGGTACAAAAACTGAGGTAAGATGAAGCAAAGGTTCTGCAGGCAAAGGAAAAAAGAGAAGAGGACCACACTGATGACTAAAAACATCAAAAGGACATCAAATGCATCCAAGTCTCCGTGTGTTTGTGATGTAGGTACAATAATACAATACATTAACCCGAGTTAAAGCTTAAAAAACGGTTTAGTTTGTTTTCCTGTCAGATGTGTCTCAACACGTAATCCTCTAATCAGTCAGTGTGTGCGCAGTGTGACATGAAATCAATGTTGCTCCTACCTTGTAGAAGAAATATTGCACCAAGTGTGCAATGCGAACATAGTAAAGATGCCCATGAGCCAACAAAAGTTTCTTGAGGTGCTTGAGTTTGGGGATGGCATAATCACTGTTCCTCACTGCCTGTCGCCCCTCTTTACCCTTAATACCTGAAAAACCAAAAACAGATATCACACACTTTCACCCCCCAAAAATATCCTTTCTTCTCTCTGATACAGTTATTAAAGAGCCCTTATTCAGCTTCAGCGTGAGATAAGATAAGATATACTTTATTGATCCCAAATTTGTACTTTTTTTCTGTTGCAGCAGCATGTTAAAGAAAGTATTGCACATAACTAGAATTAAAAAAATGAGAAAATTAACAATTCTAAAATGTCAAAATAGAAGATAAAACAGAACTAAAATAGTGAAAACATAAAAGTTGACCATGAATATAAAAATATGCAGACAAATAAAACACCACCCCTTACCAATCCCAACATGAGCCTCCAAAATCATGCTGACATCATTGGCACCATCTCCAATGGAAAGGGTGATGGGACTGCCTTTAGAGTTCTTCACCATTTTAACAATCTGTAGAAGCAGCAAGACAAAGGGTCAAACATTCAAAAACCACTGTGAAAATCATACACTTTAATAAATGAATGATGAAGTATTTCCAACTTCTTCCGGATTCTTCTGACCTGTGCCTTTTGTAGAGGAGCCATGCGGCAGCAGAGCACAGACGTGCAGTTTTGACAGATCTGCAGGAACAGGTTCTTGTAGCGACTCGAGTTGGATTCAGAGGAGGAGTTGAGCACCATCGACAGAGTGGCTCCATCTATGATGAAGCCGTAGTCCTGGTTTGCTGAAGACCAGGTCCTACAAAATAAATAGGTGAATAGGTTCAAGTTTAGTACATATATTGTATATTGTTCAGTTTAATGACACAAGAGCATCACAAATGAACCTTAATACAGATAATTGAATGTCAAATGACTGACCTGGTGACGCCTGCCTTAACTGGTGGAGCATCCTGTACGGCTTTCTTGTGATATTCAAGCAAGAGTTCATGCAGTCGCTCCTCGCGCCTCCTGCTTCCGTCTTCTAAAGTACGCACAGTCAGCTCCAACAGCTCTGTGTTTCTCTGGAACAGTCTACAAGCATAACAGGTGGACTTTGCCGTCTCCATCTTGTCGCCCGTTAGGACCCAAACCTTAATGCCTGCACCCTGGAGAGCCTCCATGGTCTCTGCTGCCTCCTCTTGTAGCCTTGGGGAAAAGAACATATAAGAGACAAGTAAAAGGTTATTTCACTAACTTAGATGTAAATAATACCACGAAAAGGAAGGGGAATGTCACAAGTTAAACAAAACTATGAGAGATTTTTTACGGTTTGCTCTACATCACATTTTTCAGTAATTACACCACCCGTACATTTGCGGAGCTTGTATGTGTTGTAAAAATGTGGTTGCTAACAAGTGTCTAAATGAGAGTACTAAATGTCATCACGCCAACCATGGGTCCGCCTGTCGTGATGGGTGATGTAATTTGTTCACAGCGTTAGAGTTTGCTTATTGCCATTGCATTTACGCTTCAAAAAATATAAAACTGGTGTTAATATGTAAAGATTATCATAAGGGTTATATTTTACAAGAGACATAATGCATGGAAAGAAATGCTAAAGTACATAAAATAAAATGTTTAATGTGATTCAGATTAAATGCATTGATGCAAACTGATACAATTAGGTGTAACCTCCCTTTTAGGTTAGTCAACGCATTTTCTATCTTAAATAATTACTATAAAACAATAATCTTGGATCGTGAAAGATCCTTTACCCAATATCAACCACAAGAGGGCGCCATGAGCTCACATTGAAACCCTTACCATTACTCAAGAAGGTAAACAACTTCATACAAGGAAAAAACAATACCAGAAGGGTAATGAGGAAGCAAAGTATTGTGAAAAGTTGAGGTTGCATAGAAAGTTGATACATTAAAGAAATACGGAATTGAATTGCAAAAACAAGATCAGATATCAAGACAAGAGTAAAGACAGCACATTAATGACATGTTTTGTATTACTGGCATTTACTGAAAGTTGGCCTCTGCTATCAATTTTAGAATTATTCTTAGATTTAAGTCATCATTAAATGACTTTTTAAAAAATGGTTTATTAATGGGAGGGGGAGGAGAGCAAGGACAAAAACAGCATGCAAGTCGTTATTCAACTTTATATTTGTCAGCAAGTTGATCAGTGTGAGTTGTTGTTATATTGGCACTCACCGGTCTTCTACAGCTGTAGCTCCTATCAGACTCATGCCGGTCTCCACTTGGTTGTAAACAGCCATGAGCTTCTCCTCTCGGTCCTGCAGAGCCAGCCTAGCTTCCCTCAGTCCTGCATCTGCCTGGGCGTACTCCTCTGCACTGAGATATTTGTAGGCCACACACAGTGTCCGGTAGCCCTCCTGAACAACACAACACAGAGCGTCCAATGTTAGAAATACAAAACTAAGGAAAAAATCTGTTTTAACATCATTATTATCTTAGATTAAAACCTGTCCCTAGAATAAAACAGTGTAAAGTGGAGCAGGAATGAGTACTAAAACTTAAGTTAGCATTATACCACATCCTGCCCCCTTGTCTCAAAGTTTTTTTGGCTGTGGTTAACACAAGCTTAAGACATTTTTGATGTTTTGCTTTACGACATAACATTTTTCAGTAATAACGCCACCTTTTCGTATCCAGGGCTTGTATGTTTTAGAAATATGGTTGCTCACAAGTGTCTAAATGAGAGAACTAAACGTCATCATGGCAACCATGGGTCTGGGTGATGTAATTTGTTCATGGCGTTAGATTTCGCTTATTGGGATTGCATTTACGCTTCAAAAAACATAAAAGCGGTGTTAATGTGTAAAAATGATCAAGCTGAACAAAACATGTAAGTCTGATAAACATGGAGATATTGTTTTCTACAATCCTAGAACTCAAATCGGGAAACACAGTTTTTTTTTTTTAAAAGAGCCCCTTGTAGTACTAACTTCCTGGTCAGCCTACAAAAATACATCGTCACTGCACCACTTCACATACTTTAAAACATCAGATACAAACATATTTGGAGAGGCAATCTCTGCATGTCACCCACTGTTGCATTACGCTCCACGTTCATGCGTATCCTTTCGACCTCTTCCTGTCTGACGCGAGGAAAGATGGAAGAGTCCGCTCCCTTACAGAAGAGCAGTGTATCACCTGGACACAAACCATACACAAACACAAACACAGAGCACGGTGAGGGCCGACACTTAATCATAGTCAGCGCAATAAAAAATAATGTCAAGCTCACCTGATTTGGATCGGACTATAACACTCATTCGCCGTCTCACTGGGTCAAAGTTCAATACGTGGAGCAGTTCATACCTTAAGGTGGTACAAAATGGATATTAAAAGAGCTGTAGTGCAAATAGAAGCATTTGAATAAAAACTATGTGAGATAACCGACCTTTCAACATCATTGTCCCTGGTGAGAATTTTCATGGTTTTACTTTCAAAGCCCAGAAATGTGAAGCCGTACCTGCAGATGGAGACAAATCATCACGAATGAGCCACTGATCGATTAATGAATGCTGTGATGGAATGCATACCATGAAGGCTTGCTCTTGGACCTATTGCCAGCTGAACACATTGAGTCATAACATCCCTCTTACCTCATGGCACCCTTGACCAGAGCAACCTCATCAGGTGAGGAGGCGATAAAGCCTCTCTGCTCCTGCGGTGGATGGAGCACCTCTCCATCCTCCGTTAGGCCATCCACCTGGTCCATCAGACCGTCCCTTTGGACCTGACCTTGCTCTGTAGACTCCTTCACCTGGACTGTGTGGCAGAGACACAGGGCACGCAGAAACAGCTCTTCCTTCTCCTAAAACACAACATGAACATGGTTTAGTGAAATAAAATATAATAAATTGTGATTGAACAAAATTAATGTATAAACAATTTCATATAAGTAACTATGAAGTAGATATTAATACATTTACAGCCACACATGCAGTCATATAAAGAAGCTGGAGTTTAGATAACGCACTGATTTTACAACTATTTGTCTAAATTGACTCCTTATCACCATGTGTTTAAGTGCAACAGTGTGTGAGCGTTATCAGGCGCTCATGTCAAGAGAACACAGCCACTTTGCTCTTCCGCCATGTTGAGCGCTTATGTTGACATGTCAAGGACACTGTATGTGTGTGACCGGTGAAGGGTCTTTCTGAGCAGCGAGCTATGTAATGGCCATATGTTGCCGCATGTGTGACTTTTACAACAGATGGAGGGACACCACAACACCCACCCTGCCAGCTTTTTGCTGCACTTTGTTTACAGGTCCATCTGTGACACAGAATCCGTCCAACTCGGTGCCGGCGTCCTGGTACTTGTACTGGAAGCCATCGATGCAGCACTCTATGAACTCCATGTTGTTCTGAGTGAGAGTGCCCGTCTTGTCAGTGAAGACATACTCCACCTGCAGGCAATGTGATAAAAAGATGTGAACGGCTCTTCCAAACCCATAAAGAATCATTTTCCCATTTAACAGGTTCCAACAATAAGATTAGGCAATTACTTCCAGAAATAATTACACTGCATTAATCAGTTTAACGAAGCATCAACTTTAATTGAAGAAATCATCTGGCAAACCAAGTGTGACTGATCTATAGCGGCACTGTTTGAGTTAGCGCCATAAAACAACAGAAGTCAGGAAAGCTAGACCAATATGGAGTTAATATAAGCAGCTCATATATAGCAGCACTGTCCAGATGGATTATAGCAATGCCAATAGCATGTAGATGCTGCGGGCCGGATGTTCAAATGAACATTGCTTAAAAAAATGTTACTAGGCTTAAATGTATTTGAGAAATGTATGTATTATATAAAACAAAATATTTATCTGTAAATATATTTTCCTTTACATTTTGAATACTTTAATCACATTTACACACTTAGTTGGGGCATTTGCATCACATCGTCATTAAGGCTTTCCCAAGAGAATGCATTCTTTAGTGCTAGTTGTTGTTGTGCTGTACATATACATGTGTTCATGGAGACTGCAAATTTACTATTGAGAAAAAGGCTTACTTTCTGAAATTTCTAAATGTTTTATGATATCATCAGTGCCATTAAGGGGGTTACTCAGCATTTTAGAGCCACAAAAGACTCTTAAAAAACATTTCAAATTCCAAAAATCAATACTCTAATAGAGAGACTCTCAATGGTTGGTTTACTTAAAGAACTACAGGTTTTGAATTACAAACAGGAATGCTGACTGAAAAACATTTTCCAAAGCCATTTAAATGCTGTTTTATTTTATCATCTGCCTCACCTGACCAAGCTCCTCATTAAGGTCTGAAGTGTTGACCAAGGCACCCTCTTTTATTTCAGGGTCAAAGAAGTCCTTGTCCCATGTGATGAAAAAGGATCCCAAAAACTTTTGCATCTCAACCGTCACATACATGGACACCGGGATAATGAAGTTGAAGAGCACCATGAAGGACAGGAAGTCAGTGAACATCTTTAGATACTGTCGGGAAAACATCAGAACGCAGGCGGATGATTTATTGCTTTTCTTATCTTGCAAAACATAAACAAGGTGAGACCAGTAGTCCTTGATAAAGAAATAGTGGAATCCCAAGGTTTCGTCATAATTTTCACATTTCATTGAGGGAGAGGCTAAACGGTTATCAGCCAATAAAATGGACCATGTACCAATGTAGGTTTGTGGTGACCCCATTACTGAGAGTAGTTTTATTAGTATGGACAAGAAGAGGCTTCTAAAACAGCGTAATACCATCATATTACGCTGTTTTAGAAGCCTCTTCTGCGTCTTCAAAAGTTACAACAACAAGCCAGAGTCAGACGGGCCTTCTAGCTATAATAAAATGTGTAATAGATATTATACAGTGTACTGATGCAATGCTATTAGCTCTTCTTTTCCCCGGAGTGGTAAATCCTGCATGACCGGGTTTGTGTTGATACTTAACTCTCATTTTATTGCTTTAAAAACATGGAGGAGGGATGATACAACATTTTCTCACCAGATTGGTCTCTTTCTCTCTCTGTGTTTTCTCGTTGTACCATGGCTCGTCCTGCCCGGGCTTGCTCTGCCACACATACTTAAGTGTAGTGCACACTAGGGCCTTGCTCACCAATATGCAAAGGTAAACCAGAAGGAAGGCATTGATGGACCTATAATATAAGAAAGCAAATAAATCAGTACCACGAGCTAACTTGCATATATTTGAGTTATTTTCTTAATTTCTTCTAAACTTACTTCTCCACAGCCGAGCGTTTCTGAGACTTTCCCTGGTAGTTGAGAGCCATCTTTGTCTCCATGCCAGTGTAAATTGCAACACCTTGAGGGAGGTAAAGTCATTAGCTTTAAAGCTATCTCATTTAAATAAGTTATTTAAAAAACAAATCAATATGACTTGACTCACCACATATTCTTTGAGTGTTTTTTAAAGTTGACCCTTTCAGGAGGAGGTTTTCTGGGCCTAAAGACCTGCAGGATCACACAAGAACATCAAAACAGTTTAGTGATACAAGTGATGTGCAGTCCACACAATCCCCTACTCTCTAAATGGAAACCTGGCAGGCAAGCTGGCATCCACTCTAAAATACTCAGTGACAAAACACAGTATGATGGCAGTTTGGGCTTACACCGTTTCCAGTGTTCTTGAGAAGGACATTGGCATTTGTTTGCATGGCCGTTACAAATCAGTCAATGATAAATGCCTGTGGGAGTGCTTTGGAAGCCGAGGCTGAAGCAATGCCAGCCTGTTTTAATTTGAATGCTTTTCTGCAATGAAGGATCAATGCAATAATGATTTGTTGGTTGATGCAAGAGAAACAAATGAGTGCTTAAGCAATCTGTTTTGATTTTGCGTTCACTTAAAGTGGGCTGGGATTTTCCTGCATGAGTGCGCTCACCTCACTGCTGGCTCCTGTTCGGTTTTGTAGATGTGCATACGGCCGACGAACCTGGAACAAAATGTCAAACGCTCTCAGAAACTGAAATCATTTGTACGTGTGATATTTGTTTTGCGTATATTAATCTATCTGTTGATGCTAGGCTGGATTTTAAATTTGAGGTATCCACATTTATGCTCAGTTCATTTACAAAACTGTAAGTACTTATGTGCAGAGATTTGGAAGCCAGCTTATTACCGGGGGTTAGCCAGCAGCAAGCTGTCGCTTTGATTTACTCTTTATAGCGAGCATTTGGCACCATGGCTTACTTAGCTTTATAAAGTCTCTAACACCATTCTGATGTCTGGTTAAATGAAGACTAATCCTATTCCTAGTCCCAAGGGGGAGCCAAAGGCTATGTGTTGATGGAGCGGAGATTCCTACAAGTGAGTAGGAACCAACTGTGCTGGCCATTTCTAATAGGAAACACACACTAAGGCTTGCCGAAACCTTTCCACTTAACAATCGACATGTTAATATTAGAGTCCTTTAGAACATTTTTAACTGGCATTGAGTGAATCTCTTGCCAGACAAACCACCGGCAACACATGCTTGTTGTGTAAATCTGTTGGGGCCACATGATGAGTGCCTACTTGTAAAGGTCAGGCTGTGGCTGTTCACACTCGATGGTGGCGTTGAGAGATTCCAGATCCTTCTCCGTGTCTGGCACTATGTAGTGTGTCTGAACAAGAGGAAGAGAGAAAGAGAAGTGTGAGCATTGACTTCCTATGTCCAAGTTATTATTTTTTGTGATAAAAATTCAATTTCCTACTAATAAAATATATAGATTTGCTTTTGTACCAACTTCCCCTCTAAATTCTAATGAGCAATACATTTATAAAACAGTGAATCCAAGCCAACACTTTGATAAAAATACTTCGACATTGTAATCTCATGAAAGAAAAAGGGGACAGCAGAGCGGCCCGCCTTACTTTATGGTTGGACTCTCCATCCAGACTTGCTGTGGTAACAAAACATGTGTCGTCATCTCGACTAGACTGCAACAGTATTAAATCACAGGGAAAGGTCTCGTCTTCATCCACCTCCACAACATCTCCAACCTGATCAAAGAAGCACAATCAAACAGCTTACAGAAGTTTCACAGTTTCCTTTCTCCTCCTCCTTCTAAGGCACCAGATTGGTAGGAATTGGCCCAGGATGAGTGACAGAAGTTTAAACAATCACAGGGAGCAGAAGAACTCCAAGATAAACTTACGCTGCATCCAATTTCCTTTCAAGCCGTTGTGGCTAATTTGTAAGCAAGCAGGCGTCCTTGAAGTCGTAGCATAAACAGAGCATGAGCATCCCTGCAGAGTCTAACCATTGGTCAATATGCACTCTCTGATTTAGTCTTCCAACTACTGACAAGAATCTGGTTCCTTTGGCTTGTTTGATGTTTATTTTAGCCCTAGTCCATTTAGCACCAGGAGGTAGCCTGCAGGGAACTTGTGTGAGCTCCTGTGCGGGAAGCAGCTGTCCAAATCTTTATACAAAGCATCAATGTTTTGGTTTTGACAGCTGGATGATCAGTCTCAGCGGGGTCAGCAGCACTAGAAGCCCTTCAACATCAACATTTGGAGTCATTTGGAAAACTTGGAAAATTGTTTAATGCATCATGTTTAACCTGAACACCCATAAATCTTTGAACAAACTATTGCCTGGAGCAAAGAGATAAGCATTCATAAAATAAGTAACCTGCACACCCATATGTTTGAACATCTAATCAGTTCAGCATAGAGGGCAAGTTCTCCCTGTGCATGTATTCAAAACACAGCTTTTTCATGGCCATGTGGTTACCAAAATATTTATTCCAGTGGATGTGTCGGCTGAAAAGTACCTTGATCTTCTCACTCTCCTTTTGTATCCTCCGGCCTTGCTCTAGCACAGTCACTGGGTACTTATTCACCTCATTGTCAGCCTTGTGCCGTAACCAGTCCTCGTAGCCCTAGGGCAGCAAATGAGAATCAGAATTTCGTTATTTGCTTAAACAACAAAAAGTACAATACATGTTCGCCAGGGAACAGGATATCGACATCAGTACATGCTGACACAGTAAGGGTTTGACAGAACCTCTCACCAATCACAATAGAAGACACAAAGAAATGTCTGTGCATACATATAAATCATTATGTGAGAGAGAGAGTGCCTGCCGCAGCAGAAGGGGATAATCACTGTCCAGCAGTGCATTGGAACAGTATGTT
Organism: Eleginops maclovinus; assembly: GCF_036324505.1. Lineage (NCBI taxonomy): Eukaryota > Metazoa > Chordata > Actinopteri > Perciformes > Eleginopidae > Eleginops > Eleginops maclovinus. Next base: position 10,592,091 of record NC_086371.1, read on the forward strand.
ATGAAATTATCCCGGGGCTGCAGCAGCACGAGGGACAAATACTAGTGTAGACTTCATAAGTACTTTAAGATAGTGATGGAGATGGTGCAAAGATGCAGGGGGTAGAGAGGCGAACCACAGTGTGTGCCAAGGTGGAGCGAGAGCCAGAAAGCATGATTACCAGGAGAGGTTATAGGAGGAGAGAAAGTCTAGGTGAGTGATGGAGAGAAATGATGCCAGGTGGAGGAAAGGGGAAAAAGAGGGAGGGGAGTCATCCCACGGACGGTCAGCTGAGCTATACAACCATCATCACTTAGGCCGGAGTAATAGGAGTCGGGCATACCGTACTTCAAAGCTTGAGGAAGGCGGTTCAGTGCTATCAGTGTGTTCCATATATTTTCCCAAGGAAGTCCACCCACTATTGTGTATTTCAAAGGCCCAGCAGCAGACTAACTAAAAAGGCGATCCCAGAACAATACATCTAAAGCCGTGACATGCAAGCAACAGAGTCGAAGAAACAGACCCTCCCCTTGATAATTTGTATCTCTGTAATAGACTCTCTCTCTATCCCCATTTTCTCATATTCCCCGAGAGCCAATTTCATCTTCTTCCCAATCAGAAAGGGGTTTTGTTGTGTTATATGTAGAGGGAGGAAAAGGTATAAAGTAAAGAGGGAGGACATGAGGCAATATAAATCCCAATTAATCTTTATTATCATACACTTATTAGCCTCCTTATGCAGTGTCTTACCTGCTTGATAGCCGTTACTGTAATCACAAAAAATAAGGGTAGGCCACTGGTGACTGGGCTGGTAGGGGTGTCCACTATCACCTATTGGAAGGAAAAAAAAAAACATTTGACTTTAGAAGAATGTTGACATTAAACTGTAAACATATGACCTTTAAACTGTAAAGCTATGCATTAAATAGTAGACATCCCCACAAAGCGTTACTGCAGCACATGTGGGGTTACAGAGGGAGGAGTCTGTGGTTATAGTGTAGAAGATGGGGCAAGCCTTCTAAATACAGGGTGTAGTCACTTTCTGTCAAACAGTTCTACTATTCCCCACATTTGTTCATCAGTGGGAAACACAGGGGAGACATTTACATTTTGGAAGGGAGCGAGGGAGGTTCTGGACCGCAGAACTTTTAATCAAGCGGGCCAGGGGCAGAGTGCTTAATCTGCAGGCATGCCAACACTTTTGTGTCACTGCCAAGGAATGGGAGAGGGCCAACACAAAGCTTTTTTGGATTCACTTTACCTGCCCGAACTCTCCGTGAGGGAATCTAGTAATATGCAATGGGTTTCATTTGTGTGTGTAATGAGCTATCAGGTAATTCCCAAACAACCAGTTTAGGAGCAGCACCTGACCAAGGCTCCCAGCTTGAGCCCCAGTACACAATTGGCCTTGTGTGTTTCTTAAAACCATCACAAGACGGATTTAACCTGGCTTTTCTGATCCTGCAGAATTCAGACTGGCCTCCAGCATATTGCATATTACAGCACGCACACACACATCCAGCTCGTTGGTATTCTGACCAGGAGCATTACAAGCTGTCAGATAGACATCAGCTCAAGGAGAGCAGGAGATGCGTTTTGAAGCAGTCTCCGGTGTTTTACTTACCTGTGCCTGGAATGAGAATGAAATGAAAAGCTGCTGCCCGCTCAGTAATCGCGGTCAGACATGAACACACAGTCGCATTCTGCACCCACACCTACCCATGAAAACACACACATAGAAAGAGCAAGGGCAGAGAGCTGCCAGCCCACCTAAACTTCATTGTGATTAAAATTAACTGTAGGATTAATCAATTACAGGGCAGAGAGGGACTAGTGCACATAGACTATTACGAGCAGTGCAGATTTAGAGGGGAGCCTGCATTATATTTGTAGTGGTTGGCGATTCCAGTGAGAAAGAAGCAAACGTAAGGATTCTGCCGCAGCAGCCTCAGGTGAAGAGAGCCAGGGGTGAGGGGGCTCAATGCTTCAAAAGAACGCTGCTGTACATGAGGATGTGATGGGGCTCTGGGTTAAAGACGCATTACACCTTGTGCATTGCTATAGGCTAAGAAGCTAGCGGATTATTGGATCTCAGTATCCTATTGTTCTGTTATTCCCCCACTGTTTGTCTTGACCAGATCCTCAAAGGGAAACACTTCCCATGGATGTGATGGATATTGTAAAAAGGTCATGAAGAACTTTATTTTTGCCTATTCCCATGACAAAATGAAATGTTGGCTGATTACAGAAACCAAAAAAAGAAGCTGCAGGAAGGACCGAGGACAGCATGTCCCTCTGATGCTGCAGCCAGATGGCAAAACTTGACAGAGTGTGGCCACAGTACAGAGAGAATGCTTTACAGAGCCAACTTTGAGCATAAATGTTGCTTGATTTATAATTTCTATGACAATTACAACTGTTCAAACGAGAACTATAAAAAGAGCTAAATGAAAGCGGCCATAACAGTTATTCTATAAAAAGCTCTTTCATGAATCTCACACTAAAATAGTGCGAAGGACACTTGACAACTTTACAGACAGACAAGGACAGCCATCTATTTTGTGAGGGTGAAAACTGCCCTTTGATGCTTCAATGGAATCGTTATTGAAAATACTGCAGCCTGAGAAAAAAAAAAAATACTACACAAAACCTCCAGCTACTGAACTTCTGCCAAACAACACACTGTTCTCCCAGAGCTCGTCCTTCAGAGTTTCTCAGTGCTGATTCACAACAACCCCACCAAACTTCCAGATGGCCAAATACCTTTCCTCCTATGCACCAAAAAGCAAAGCCAAAACATCTGAGCGGTAGGATTGAACTGTGTGCTGATGTGCTGCTGTGATACTGGAGCTGCACAGTGGAGCAGCACGAAGCCCTTCATCTGAGCCCAGAAGTGTGTCAGAGTGAGCGACCGACATTGGGTCCCCAGGGTCCCAGGGCGGCGCTGTGGGCCCCTCGCGTCCTCCTACCCCTTTTCCCTTTCGTTCCCCCTCACTCCTTTTCTCCCCTCCTCTCTCATCACCATTTCTCTGACTCTCTCACTGCGCTCTATTCCCATTCAATCAAATTCAAGCAAAGACGTACAGGGCTATTTATAGCGGAGTGGTGCTTTTTTATCAGCCTGTGTCTATTTGCGGCACTCAGATGTAGAGAGGGCTTCCTGGCTGCTGACGTCAGCAGTGCAGCGCTGCAGAGAGATGGGTGGAATGAGAGAGAGAAAAGAGAGCAAGGACGACAGAAAGAAAGAGACTAAATGACAAAGGCAGAGACAAAAGGAGGGTCGGACAGGAGGATGCATGACATTGTATTGTTGGTAAAGCATTTGCATAAAGCAAGTGAGAAAGATATGTGAGGTTTTTTTCTGTCTGCGAGATGCAAGCGTAAAATGAGTGCACACGGGGTCTGTGTACCTGTTTCTCTCTCATCCTTTCTGTCTGATATAATAGCAGGCTGCATGGGAAAAACTGAGTGGTTGGGATAAGGAGCCCCTCAAGAGAGGCTGGATTAGTGGAGAAACGCCAACCACGCTGCAGCTTGGGTAAACACCGTCAGCAAACCCAGGACACCCACTGAGTCATACATTAACACTCACAATCACATACACGATGCTTTCACAAACACACACTGCACACACTGATAATCCTTGTGTGTTTGTGGGAGTGATGCAAATGTGCTTGGTATTTCACTCCCACATAAGTGTTCTTCTGCATTAGCTCATGATCATTTCATACACTAGCTCACAACTGTCCAAAATGTATCACCTTTAGCTCACGATAATGAAGAGTTAGACCAGAAAAACTAAGAATAAGGCAGTCAAGTGTAAATACAGATGGCAACAAAGCCCGGAGGAGAAAACAAACACAGAAATTGATCTTTTATTGACGTAAGGATGATGGAATTACTTTGCGACAGCAGATTTTTCCCACTTTAGTACACTGTTGTGCTTCTGGGAGCAGTCACTCTGTGAGCTCATTCAGTCAGTATACGACGAGATAGAGCACATCCCTGCTGAGTAGGCCCAACAGCAGCACCTGTTTACACTAGAGGGCTGTTTGCAGCCATAGTTTAGGTTACTGCTAAAAGCAGAGAGGTTAGTTTCCATCTCCATGGATCAGAAAAGAAAACAGAGAAAGAAAGAGATGATAGAAGAGCTGGTGCAGATGCAAGCAATACATCATTTTTGTTTCTCTCCTCCTTCAATCAACAGTCAGACCCCAAAGAGGAGAGGTCACTTAAGAGCACGAAGCAGGGGAATACGGATGCCAGTCAAAGCATTTTAGTCAGCACTGTTGGCCAACTCACAGTTTCCACTTATGAGGAAAGGGCAGCACGTAGGAAACACAACGCAATCTAACAATGACAGACATAAAACGACGATGAACATTAAAATAAAACAACCTCAAATACAGATGAAGTCTTTGTACCCTGTAACCTAATGCTAGGGAAACTGCATATTGACATGTTAGATAAAAATACAATTTACACGCTCCTGAGTCCTGGTACTAATAGCCCATTAAACACCCATTAATTGGTTTACACATGATCTCTGAAACAACGAAGGCAGAGAGTGTAGGAGGTGAGCTGCCTACAGCTAAAGATAAATACTTCTTTAGAACAATATACTTATTTAGTTCAAATGTATCTCGAATCCAACTAGATGTGATTAATACATTGTCACTAGTGGTGGGCGATACGGCAAAACTGTATTTATTACGTTAAATGTCATTTTATACAAGTTACCTTATACACTGCCTGGCCAAAAAATGTGTGCCATTACATATGCCCGTGCCATCAGGGAAGAAAAAATCCATTGATGGAATAACCTGGTCATTCAGTATATTCAGGTAGTCAGCTGACCTCATTCTTTGGGCACATAACATTGCTGAACCTAGACTAGACCAATTGCAGCAACCCCAGATCATAGCACTGCCCCCCAAAGGCTTGTGACCTTTTTTTTCGCCGGGCAGTGTATGTCAAGATATAGTGAGGTTCTGTGGTAGAAAACCAATTAAGAAATGGGTTAAAATACACATATCATACTTTAGCACATTTGATAATTAGCTTCTTTTTTGCCTCACATTCCTCTAAGACTCCTTCTTTAACAAATACATTTTCTTAAAAGGCAATACTTACAGTATAAGACAGTAGAATTGCTGTCAAAATGTCAAACCATCTGTGGCACGCTAGTCAAAGACTTAATCTGTTAACTTTTTTAATTTAAAAGTCTCACTCACACATTGCTCAAGCCTTAAGGGAAGCTATAGCAGTTTGAAAACCTGCTATGATTGCACACACATTGTAAATTAGAGTTGACATTTAAAATCTCTTTCACACCTGCCATGCCCACATGCAAATGTCTCACTCTTTTTCACACAACGGGGAATGCACATCATGCAGGTCAGAACACAGGAACTGAAGTTGGATGAGCCACAATAACCCGTTGAGATTAACAGACTGAAACCCGCTTCACAGCGCGGTCTGAAAAGGCATCAGAAATCGGCCTCGCCACGCAATTTGTTAAACGACATCACAGACACAGCAGTCATTCGGTGAGCTGTTATTAAACAAAGACAAACAGACTCTCATCTTTGTTTGGGTTGACACAGCGCCTGTCCTTACCTGCACCAAGAAGATGATAAGGAAGTAGAAATTGGCAATTCTTCTAAACTGTTCAAACAGGTTCTTTGGTAGGAAGTTCCAAACGGTATACTGCAGGAGGAAATGAGGAAACAAGTAAGTTACAGTTAACAAAGATGTATTGCTGTTTGTGGATCGCCCTTTTCTGTATATTTTTGCCATTCAGGCACAATGTTTTTTTAGCAGAACTTAGGGAGGTTAAAGAAAACATTGGCAAGTGGAGAGAGATTAGAGGCACTCAATATTCACAGACTCTTGGATATGTGTGCTATGTCTGAGCTGGGGAAAGGGAAGAGGAAAGGCAACTTCAATATCTTTTAGTCTCTGTTCTTTGTACTGCCTGGGGAGACGGCCCCTGGGGGACCACAGGTGTTCCATTGATTCAAATTAGCGATTTATCTCCTTAATTTGGCTGCCCTTGAATGCAGAGCCAATGAACTTATCAGGTTTGTAATCGTTTCTGGGGGTTTTGTTCTTTTTTAAGTGGCCATGACTGCTGATACTATCGGGGCTGAAGCAACTCTTTTATCTGCTTAAATTCCCGAGAGACGGCTCAACAATACCGTGCTGGTCTTTGGAGCCACACAACAAAGTACTGGTGTGAAAACACAACTACAGGCACGCTCACATGCAAGGAAACATCACCGAGGAACTGTTTATGAAGGGGAACGTCTGCGTGGGGATAGTGTTGAAATGCAGCGGCAGCAGAATGGCCCATTTCATTTTGCCAGAGAGAAAAGCGAGTGGAAGTAATGAGAAAAGGGGGATGGCAGCAGCACAGTGTGGTGGTGCAGTAGTAGCAAAGAGAGCAGGAGATGAGAGGCGGAGATTGGTCATTGCCGAGTGCAAAAGCAACAGGATGATGGAGCGCAGAGGCATGGAGGAGCATAAACACTACAGCCAGGGTAATTAAAGGCTGTTTACCCTGACATACTGGCAGTAGCCGATTGATTGGCCCGTCCTCACTGGGACCCTCTGCACCACTATAAATCTCATCCCGTCTTACTCTCAAACCGCTTCCTTCTCCTCATCACTTTCCCCCTTCATATCCATAAACAAGCCGGCCAAGTACCTGCGCGAACCTGCCACTGACACACGTCTGATTTGGGTGAGGAGGAAGGGTGTGTAGTCTGTCAGAGCCTGGGGGGGGGTCAAATTGCTCACCCTGCCAGTACATTAATGGCAGCAGACAGACAAATAATCACCTTCCCTTAGGTGCGAAGAAAAGCATGTGGAGAGGCAGTGGGAGGAGTAATAAGCAAGGGAAGACACAGGAATGCTCAAGAGTTCATTCCAAGTATTAGATAAGAGGGGGGGGGATGCCAGAAGGCAGGGGAAACACGATGAGCTGGAAAACAAACAGATGTTTATGAATGCTGTATTGGTGTTTGGCCAGACTGGAGCCAAGTCGTGTGCGTGTGATTCGGTCTCTTACCTTGGAGGACACAATCCTGTTATCACAGAACTTGGTTGGAATGAAAGCGTCATTGTTAGACGATGACCGATGACCAACGCAGATAGTCCTACTGTCTACTCTTCTTTCATCGCGGCCAAGCTGGAGGGCGAAGCGCCGGAGGGAGGTGGAGATGGGATGAGATCAAGATAAAAAGAGAAAGAAAAGACAGTTAGTAATCTACGACTTTTCACTTAAAGAGAGATTAGACATCGAATGAGCTCAGGAAATCTAACCAAAAATATGAAATGCTTTTTATACAATAAGTAAGGGATCATGTGGAGCGAGGCGGACATTATGGGGAAAAGAACACCTGACAGGCCGATAAGGGAGATCCTGATCCGCTTATTACACTGCCAGATACAAAAACTAACGAATCGACTCCCAATATTAATTGGAATTATTTTATTGACTCAAAAATGATCGTATTTCTTCCGCTAAGAAAAAAAACTCAGTTCGACGGCGCACCAACGGCTGGAACTGCGACAACAACAACAACAACAACAACCACAACAACAACTTTACGGCAGCACTGATCGTTTTCTGTAACTGTTCAACTCTGTTCACAGTTTCTGTGCAGAGTTCCTGTTATTCACTTCCTGTCCAGCGCTCCGTATTTTAACATCTTTTCCTTCCTCTTTCTTGATCCTCCGTAAAAACGATGAATAAATCTTTGACAGCGGTCTGTACTACTGGATTAACAACGTGTCACATGTTCTGAATTGACCAATCAGAATCGAGTATTCAACCAAACCATGTAATAACAAGAAATAGCTGAAGGTCAGCCAAAATGTCACCTGTTATCTGTAGCATGGGGGAAGTAGAATTAATCAATTAAAACAATGTTTTATGGACGGTTAATTCAGGTATAGCAAATCCACAATGATCCCAAAGGATTAACTGTAGCCATAGAAAGTATGCAGGCTGTTGAGACCCAAATTCCACTCGTAGGTAAAAAAACTAAACAGTGGAATATCTACTCTGGTGCAGAAAGTTAAAATACTTTAAAGTCATCTACTCTTGAGCACAAGCCAATAGCGCTGACAAGGGACATATATAGGTAAGAAATGGCTCAACAGGCCAAAATGGTGATTGTGCGAGGTCTATAACTTAATTTGTTCTCTCCGAGGTGTTTACTCATCGATGAAAAACGAGTCATAAATGCAGGTAGCCAGGAGAAAAATGCAGTGCTCAGATTTATGGGTTGAGCTGCCTTGTCGTAAAGCACATGGCAGGGTGATATGTGTACGCATAACACACACCTCACACACCTCATACACACACACACACACACACACACACACACACACACACACACACACACACACACAAACACACAGAGGCCTGACCGAAGAAAGACTTCAGGGACCAGGTCAGGAGCCAAAGACAGACAGGACTCTCCTCGACATGAAGTGGCCAGGGCATTCCTCGTCCATAAAAGGCAGGTAGGGTGAATCACGGAGCATGGCAGAGGAGCCAGGTCGCTGTGTTAACTTCTTCAATCTCCTTCTGTAAATATCACAAATGATATTACAGATGATTGCCAAAAAAGGAGCTAGTCAGGTAGGACTATTTCCTTCTTGACGATACCAATACTCATCCAGTGTATCATATTACTGCATCATTATCATTAGGACCCTCCATCATTAAATATGATTTTAAATGAATTCCAACTTGGCACAAACAAAAAGTTTCTATGCTGGGGAGGGCAGCCCAGAAAATGTGGCCTGTACTGTTCCCTCAATGGCCCTGATTTCTATTCCTGACATCCCACACACAAGGAATCCTTAAGGCTCTGCTTGGACAGCCAAGCAAGGCTGGAGAATCGTGATAGCAACAACGCCAGCATACTGGAACACCCAGAGCTCCATCTTCTTTCTTATCGTCAAGCATGTGCCTTATCTCATCATGCATGAACGCCATTCCCACCTTTTCCAAGTGAAAACTGACAGCCAATAAACATCTGTAAGCACTTACAGAGATAAACTTTTGACCGGTAATACAAATTAAGTGATATATACTTTTTTCTGTATGCGTCTGCCTTTAATTATTGCTCTTATCTTATAATAAATATCCGGGCGTCATATTAAAAATCTTTACTTTCAACCAGAGAGAAAGTAGATCAATATTTATTTTGTTGGTGGAGTTAGAGATAGAGAGAACACACCTAACACGTTTTGTAATGAGCTTGTATACCAAAAAACAAGCTTCATCTTGTAATGTGCCATACGACAAAGTACCCTGGGAAAATGACACATGCCTACCACTGAATCCTTTCAGTCTGTGAGCCTTTTTTCCCATCAGCAAATTCATGCATGCTAAGTAAGGACCCTGGGTTTTAGAGAAGTGAATTTATAATACAAATACATTCATAAAAAAGGCAATATTTCAAATTGTGTAAGACCAATAGGAATCAGAAAGAAGTTGCATGTTGCAAGTGACCTTTGCTTTTCTCTGACAGTCAAAAACATCAGCACGACCAGCGCTGCAAACCTGGCTCATATGTTCTGTTTTTGTAAATTAAAATTCTTTCTGAAATTTGAGAAGGTAAAATATGCATATGATGGTTGTTCTTAAAAAACACAAAATGGATGAAGATCATTGTCTCAAGTGTGACTATGATTGTGCCTTCAATACAAAAATATTGAAAAAAAACCCTACCCCCACCCTTTCTAAAAATGTTGTTGTGTTCTCGGCTCTAGTACAAGTTGTGCAACTATTACTGGGCCTGTAAATTATTAGGGTTATGCAAGCAGGTGATCTGCTTCATCTAACACAAAAGCCGGCAACATGTGGGTTGAGGGGACAAATTACCATGAACATCTGATCCCAGACAAGCACCAGGGAACGTGTGAATTACCGCCACCTGGACAGCAAGCTGGGCAAAGTCTGTTTCTGACAAAGAGGTTAGATCAGAGAATAGCCTGGAACACTTTGAATCCTAATGTGTGCATGTGGAGAAAAAACAAGCATAGAAAAAATTCTGTTCATGCAAACATTTTCAATTCTTCACTGTCATACAACACCAAGTAAGGGTAATATTTGCTATCGTGTCTTGAGCCCAGAATAGGGAAGTGCGCGTGCAGGCTTACATAATATAATGTTCCCTTTTGCATGAGCAGCCATGTTCACAACCCAGTATGACTGTCAAATCTACCAACATCTCACCGCTGAGCGCACACTGACACTCTTTCAGCAGGACCGGACGGACCTGGCAGCCAGAGGATGAAAAGAGCGAGTGGGAGGAAGAAAGAGTGTGAGAAAAAGGGAAGTACAGCATCCAAGGACACGAACACATCCAGGTTTTCTTTATCAAACAACAACCACCCCTCAGGAGAAGCAGTAAGCCAAGAACACCCCCATAGACTACTTTGTTCATTTATCTGAATCAGATGCAGCCTTTCCGTCAGTTATGCTACCACCAGCAAAAACGCTACAAATATACTTGCAACATTCCCGATATGCAACACAGCAAAGGACTCATTTATGACATTAGGTTACAATGTAGGTCCAGAAAAAAAGGAACCATGTACAAAGGGCTGCGCATGCAAAAGATAAAATGCAAGTAAGGAAGAATTTACAAAACAAATTGAGTCATTGGACCCGCAAAGGGCTCTGGCTCGTTCTTTTCAGGTCAGACAGTCAACAGTAATAGTTGGCTGGCTTCTGCTGCTGCCAATCTTTCACCTGGGCCCATCTCTTTAGGATTGATTATGCACAAGAGCAATGCTAATGCAGTTTCAAGGTCGTAGGCCTCTCAGATAAACAAACACTATAGCAACAGGGCTGCAATAGCCTACCAACGAGCGCTCCGGAATTGGAGATTATTCTCCAGAAGAAACGTTGGCACCTACACACAGACATAATTCTTGCTGAAAATGAATTTCTATGTAAAATGAATAAGTAGTCCATGCCCTGGGGTCCTAAAGATACAAAAATAATTATTGAATGGCCATTTATTTAGTGGTGAATTCACTGTAGTATATAATGAGGGTCAGGACACAAGGCCCACTTCATTTTTGAGCAGTTACGTGATTGAAATGCTCATCCCGAAAACAGTGAGCTCAAGGCCAAACAAGAAATGCAAATGTAGGGAAAAATAGAATTGATTGCATTATCTATACCTCATTGTCAAAGGTCAAACAAAGCCATTCAATGCCAATGGTGTTAGCGAGTAAAGCAAAAATAGCCACGAGTCAACAGCCAGCTAGTCAACAGCAAGCAGCAGATTCATCCTCAACGAAAAAGCTTCAGGAGGTGGAGATCAATATAGTAAACGTCCAATGCTCAGATGAGCTGAGACGTAATCGCTTACTCAGGAATAAATGGCGCATTAGAGAATTGTGTGTTTACATTAAATGATGCTCGAAGCTAAATTGTGCTCCAATTGTGAAACAACAACAGGAGTGGGCTGAGAAGAGGGTTCCTAACAGAGACGAGGGAGAAAACAAAACTGCATTCAGCTACTGCCAAACTCCCAATCATGACTCGGGTCTGATGACAGTGCGTCCTGTCACACCATCTTACTATTCAGTGACCATGGCGCTTTGTCACAATCTGCATGCTGTTAGTTGATTAGACACACTGGGTAACCAGGAGAGTACAAGCCCATGAACACAGAATTACAGCCCATAACAATGGTAACTGTCTGAAAGCAACATCTCTTTCAATCATTCCTTTATATAATGTTTGATTTGGATTGATTTAACTGTGGTCATACTGCATCTAGTATGTAGTAAATCCTTTAAACATGTTATAGAGGCGAACAAACAAACATTAGTGCATTAATTTGCAATAGATTTTAGGTGTTTGTAGATTTGTAAACGCGTGTAAATATATCAAATGATGTTTTATTTTAGTTTGCAAACCTATCAATACCCCTGTGTAATGAGTAATCTGAGTAATCCAAGTGTGTTATCCACTTTGTCAGATATAATCTAAGTATAGAGCAATGGAACTTCTATTTAAAATCAACCATAGATTACATATTACCCCAGTAAAACGCAACATAATGAACCCAGATTTATCAAAGTTAGTAAGTGCAAAATAATAGAAGGCACATATGTTTTCTGTTTATTAGAATGTCTATATATTTAGACATTTCAAAAAGAGGTTCTTAAAGTAATTAATGACATAATTGGTAAAACAATAAACATCTACATCATGCATTTAAGTGATAGATAATCCCCTCAAAACCTATAAAAAATCCTCCTCTTTTGTGCTAGAATGCTAGTGCATTTCATGCCTCTTGAAGCCCTCAGCTTTTATTTAAAAGATTAATATTTTCAGTGTTATAAAGTTTGGACTTTTCTACTTATTTAGGACCTGAGTTCCTACGGACAATAACAGCATGGGCTCTGTGTGAGGCAATGAACTTGAGACTTATTTTCAAGATTATTCCGTTACTCATTTAGTGTAAGAAATGTCAGACAATGGTGAAAGAAGGTCAGTATAATTCTTCAGAGCCCAAAGAGAAATCTTAACATTGTTAAAAGTGTGCAATTCCAAAACTTTTGAGCACATTTTTGGAGTTGATACTTCTTATATTTGCTGTAAAATGGCCCCAACAATGTATCAATTATCAAAATAGTTCTAAGAATTGTTTCTGTTCCCAAAAGAAACTACAACCACCGAATCAGAGGAAGTCAGAGTGTGAGGAAACCCCGGCTGTATCGAGCCTCCTGTTAGGATTACTCACACAATTCAGGCCATAAGACCCCAATCAACCAATATCACCACTCATCCAAGAGGCATGTTGCACAGCTCACCCTGGGACAGTCCCTTGAATTTTTTCCTTCCTTCCAATTGGTCACATATTACCCTCGGGTTACACCATCATGTGACTCCCAAATGCAAGTCCAACAAGAAAAAAAAACACCTTCCAGTTTCCTTCAAAGTAACCAAAGCATGGCAGCAAACACGTGTATCTCCAGACTCAGAGCATTTGGTGTCAAGCAAGTCAAACTGACAATCATCTCTAAGCCAGCAGCAGATAGAAATGCTACCAAGATGCAAAAAAAGAAAAAGGCCAGTGACTGCATGTGTGACATCAGCACAGCGAGGGTTATTTACCCTGACACAAATAGATGTTGAGGTTAAAAGGAATCGTTGTTGCAACTTATTCTCACAAAAAGTGCTGAAGCAAATTGAAAGAAAGTAAGCCCATAAGAATACAGCAGGTTAAAGTCTGCTTTCGTGGTTTTGCAACTTGGGTACAGAGGATAAAAACACACAAGCTCATTGGGTACGGAATGCAGGAGCTGTGCCATTAAGCTCCTCTTAGAAAATCTACTTAAACACATTTAATGAGGTGTGAGGGAGCTGTGTGAGGAAGAGAGAGCACCGGGAACTGTGCTTCTTTATGTCCTGCATGTACTAATACAACCGCAATATCCTGAGAACAGCAGATGCATTGTTAAGTACATGAACCTAATTGACCTCAGTATCTATTACCTTGTAGTTCTATTCTGAAAAAGGAACCAAGTAGTCTTGTGTCTTTCCCAGCTGAATCAGTGCATGGTAATGGTGGGTTAAAGTGTGTGGGAGACTCAGTCCATTATCATTTTCAACAACTGCATCTTATCTATACTATCAGGCTTTATGATGCTTTCAGCTTAAGTGGATTCATCACAGGTCAACCTTATCTCCCTCTTAATGCGTTACATGTTTGCAGCTGTTCCCCTCACCACGGCACACAGGGAAAGCCGCTAGAGAAGACCTTTGACATCAGTAGGCCTGAGAGAGTATGAGAATGACTCAATGTAGGAAAGCAAATACCTAACCGCCAGTAAAGTCTTGCGAGAAATGTTGATTACAACGGTAAAAAGAGCATAACTGCAACATAAAGAGGGTGTTATGGCAGGCTGAATAGAGTTGAGTGATGAATGTTTCCATGCTAGGGGAAAGATGCATGTGTCGAGTCGATGCTGTTAGTCACTGCAGTACTCTCTCTGGCACTCGCCTCTCTTTCATTCTCTTTCCTTGTATTCTTTTAGCAAGCCCACTCTGTCTCACTAATTGTAACTCTTTCAGATTTGATTACACATCCAAGTGCTCATTGCCTACGCTGCAGAGGAATTACACAGGCTGAATAATCTCTTTTGAAGAAAATATAGACACATTATTGTCAACATTCAGTTTGTCACTACAGTGACTTTAGAAAGCAATGACCTCTTTGTGGCATTTCCTGTGCAACAAACGTTCCAAATAAAGCTGTTTCACACTGGCTAATTGTGTAATTTCAGCACAAAGCTCTTATGTTTTATGAAAAGCAGATACTCAAGAATGATATTCAATAGATCTGTAACCACAGACATCTCATTTGGTATAATTCAACCAGCGTATTCCATACTCCAGGACTAAAGTATCACAGGAAAATCTACATTACATAACAGGTTCAGGTTCTTTATTTGTACTCGTAGGTAGACTTAGTTTGCAGATAAAAAGACAAGGGATCTATCCTGACACACTCAAAAACAGACAAAACACACATCTCCAATTAAAGGACTAAAAACAGTACAATAAAATCTGTCAAATCTCAAAACATTTAAAAACAATAGCACTACTACATACATGGGCATTCAAAAATCATAAATAAATAAATAGGCATCTGTGTGACACTCCTCCTATTCATTTGTGCAATAGCTGCTGGGATGAAGCTGTCCTTATACCGCTTGGTTTTACTCTTTGGGACAACTAATTTCTGGCCCGAAGGATTCTGAGTGCAGAGGGTGGGAGTAATCATCTAATCCAACACATATCATATCAAGTAATAGCAGATTTTAGGTTAGAATGAGACTTTTTGGTGTCTTCTTCTCCAGCTTTAGTTTTCCTAAGATCTTAAACCCAGTTAACAGGTTGGTTTTCTGTGCTCTTAGGTGGTCAGATCAAGAAAAAGCGTATCCCTCCATAGTGAATTCAGAACTGGTGTTATCTTCACAATGGATGGACCAACACTTGGCTCATGGCACATTCTACGGAGCCCAAACCAGAGGCTACTCTGTCCTCTGTCCACTGTTTGCACAGTGATGAATGGCCCCACAGAGTAATAATAGTCCAACTTGAACTGAGGGCTGATCCTAAGGAGCTGTTGTGGATAGGCAATGGCTCATTGTTCTTCAGCGTCCCTGCAGCTGTACTAGACACAGAGAGTACTGTACTATGGGATGGTACTGGCCAACATGCCACTGTGGCCCTCAACAATGGGGTGGAGGGGAAACTCATCTAGACCTCGCACTGGGAGCTACTTCCTCATCCTTTGAGGGCATAGCAAAAACAGAGAGAGAGACAGATATTGTTCTACTACGTAAACGGTCTCTTGACAACTTTTGAAATGTGGACCATAAAAACACTTGTCTTTTTATTTTAAAATGTTCACATGATCATCACTTAACAGGCTTTTCAGTGTTTTATTTACATGACGAATGATAAAACCTTTATTCAAACCATTTATCAATACCACACACATTTTTGAACCAATGTCCAGAAAGGACAAACCCAGAGTAAAATGGTCTCTTCTCAAACACAGAAGTATTCAGTGAGACACACAAGTATTTTAAGTATTCATTTACTGAGGCTTTGATTGTGCTTAAGAGATTATATGTGACTCCAATTTCTTTAGATTGAACTTTGCCCGAAATTATTATCTTTCAGACAAGTAAGAGCCAGAGAGAATGACAAAAGCTAAAAGGAGGAAACCTCCACACGTTGTGCTTTAAGACAGGGAAAAGTGAGCACATTTAGAGCAGCAGCCTAGTCACACTTTAATCTATAATTAAAGAGAATCTTAAGTAGTGTGGCCATAAATGGAGTATGTTTTTCCCAGCCAAGTGCACATATGCTCTCTGCTCCGTTTTGTGTGTGTGTGCGACAAATCGCAAGATTCAGATACTTAGACGAAGGTTCATGATCCAGCTGCTTTTTCTCGATAGTGTAGGGGCTGTAACTTAACTAAACTGCAAAACACAATGGATTTCATCCCCACCCACCATGTCTGGCATAGAGCCATGCAATACCAACAAAAAGGCATTTAGTGTTCGTCCTACTGCTGACAAGGTTTTAAAAAATCTCCATCTCAGCTCCTGCCCTACTGATGACATTATCTTTAATAATGTACTGCGCTACGCTGACTGTAATTGCTATTTCATTAATTATCCTTAGACTCTGCATACGAGGGCAACGGCTCTAATGACAAAAATCAATGTGGTTCTTTCCTGCAGATGGCATGGTTGAATTGGGCTTGGGTTTTCTCAGCAAGCCTCGTGTCCCAGAACTGTGACCACATTACGAAGAATAGTTTCTCTCCGTGTGATGGAGCTAAACTGCCGGGGTAGATGGGAGTTTTTGGTGGAGATAATCATTGCATGCTGTTGCTTAACCAAGGTGTTCATGCGAGTGTGTGTGGGAGGGGGCTTGTTCGTATGTCTCCCAGCACTCGTTAAATCCTCACATGGACTCTGCCGTTCGTCTTCTCTTTGTGATTCCCATCATCTCAGGTGGCGATAAAATACGGGATGACAAAACATCACAGATGTTGGCGTCCCATCTCTTTCCTCCATGCTCAGACACAGAGAGTGAGACATACACAGGCAAAAAAAACCAAAAAAACATCCCCCCACACATCTCAGCATTCTCTTCACATCTCACTGCGAATGCTCTCTGGGTAATGCTAGAGCCGGAGCATGGCACAGAAAATCTCTGGATGAGCCCAAATACATATATGGATGACGAGGATGCTTTTGGAGTGCCGCTAGCATGGCGAGGATGCGTGGGTCACGAAAAGGAGGAGCGTTGTGAGGATAATTCAAAATAAATGAAGCAACCTGAATTATTTAGAGGTACAAACTGAGAATTCAACCTAGCTTTTAAAGGGAAGTGGGAAATTGCCACAAAAAGCCATCCATGGTCCCCTTGTATCCAACCTGACCTGCCCACTTCAATGTGAACCACCGAAAGACCCCGTCCATTAGGCGGAGAAAGAGATGGAGAGCTGCAAAGTGGCTACAGGTCCACCCCCTTTTCACTCCAGTTTCTCAGGTTTGAGTCACGCAGGGCTTTCCGCATCACCCCACTATATTTCATCAGCCTTCATTCCAATCCTTTTTTCCTTTTCACACTGCCTCCCCCCTCACACTAAATATATTTATTATCCTGCTGTGTGTTGCAGATGAGCTCCGTTGGCTTGGTTTCTATTATTGGGTAGAGTGCAGATGGAGAGAGGAAGGAAGAGAAAGAAATCAGAGTAAGCAATTCTGTTCGCAAGCCAATTCACGGTGCAAGACTAATGGCGGCAAAACTAAGCACAGCTCTAATCGATACACATCTCTCCTAATCAACAGAGCTGATAAATCAAACGCTCCCTTGTATGGCCTGTGGCCTTCAGATGGCACTTATAACCTAACTGCTCACCCAGGAGTGACGACTCTGTCCGAGGACTCTTGTATCTCAGTGGTTAATAAAAGCTCTTAATATGTTTCCAACAGATGATACTACCTGACGTGTGTGTACAGCCAACCTGGATACAATACAAAACACACCTTGAAGCATTGTGCAGCACATTGGGTAATGCAGCAAAACCAAAATACAGGAAATCACCAGGTCTATTTGACATTACAAAAGGGCTTATAATGATGCAAACACTTCCAGGTCAGATGAAACTTCTGTGTAGTGCCGCAGCAGGTACACAAACGTCCCCTTTTATTGCTGAACCAAACATTAGCTTCCCCTGGGACGAGTGATACTCGATAAAGTCTCTGACAGCCGCGGAAAAAATTAAGAGACCACTTCAGCATTATCATTTTCCCTTGTTTTATTATTTATAGACATGTCTTTCAGTTACATTATTTTTTAATTTTTTTATTGTATTCTATAAACTACTGACAATTTTTCGCTGTGTTGGAATTCAACAGACACTGGAATGGCTGCCATACACGTAGAGATAAAGATTTAAGAATAATTTGGTCTCTTAATGTTTTCGGGAGCTGTATATTCAACCTTGTTAATTATGTGTAGTCAGTGTGGACATATTCTGCACTCAGTTGTTTGAGTGTGTGCCTGCAGGTCTGTGTGTGTACAGGTGTGCGTGTCTCGGACTTGTGATTGCTGTGTGTTGACCTGAGAAACAGGTTTACACAGCCCTGGGGATTCCAAACACATTTGACATGCAATGTTTCAAACATACAAACCACAACATCTCCTGCAAAGTAAGGCTCTGTTTAAAGTGATCGGGTCAAGTAGAGACAGATGTGAGAGTGGCGGGATAGAGTGAGGTGAGCTGGAACAGGGCAGAAGGTTCAGAGGAAAGCCCTGTTGAAAACAGGAGTGGTGCTGAGGCAGGAGATGTTTGAGGCCGCACTACATGACAAACCACCTCAAAATGTGTATGTTGAAGCCATAATGACACAAGAAAAAAGAAGATTCTGAGCATCAAAGATGGATGTTCTATGCTATGGAATTAAATTGACTAGCCTAAATGTCAGGCGTCTCTGGAGGTCACACGCATCAAAATCCAAACCGCAGTTTAAAAAATGTAGGCTAGGATTCCTTCACCACCCTTTAATTAGGGTAAGCTACATTTTCACATGGCACTCCACCATGCTACTGAGACAAAACACAATATTTAAAACCTTCTGCAGCTCTGACCTACATATCCCCAAGAGACTCCCTTTGAAATGCAGTCCTAGTTCTTGGTGTATAGTGCTGAATGAAAAACAACATTGGCGTTTTATACTTTGTACTATACGACGTGAATTACAACAACACAACTGCTAAATTGTTTTTAAACTAATCCGTCATATTAGGGAAGGGCCACACAATAGACTATTGTTTCAGTATCAACATTACAATGTGCAGTAGTCACACAATGTTTTCTTAAGTAACGCGAGTTGATCATGCTTCAACTTTTTTTTCCTGCTTGATACAAAATGAAAACATTTTCTAAACTAAAAACTTTTATATAGAAATGATTTGATAGTGAGCAATTGCAGTTTAAGCTTTCATAGAGAAAACTTTCAGAATGTTTGTCTTTTAGAATACAGGATAGAAATACCAAGAAAGGAAGGTCATGGTGCAAAAAGCAAATCAGTTGTACAGAAAAGATGACTAACTAGTTATTGTCAACAATTGCAATGTCTGTTCTTTCCAATAGCCTATATACAAAGGTTTCATAATGTTTCATGATTAATGGCTCGGTAAATAAAATTAAAACCTCACAACTGTGAGCAATAAGTAGCCTATAGAATGCTTGCAATTTGTGCATAAAAAAGGACTGATGGTCAAAATACTTGTTTATTTTAATTGATTTAATGCCTAATTGTTTCAGCACTGATATGTATAATTGTATCCTTATCAAGTAAAAGCAACTCCGTTACTGTCAGCACCTGTCGAGCTTCACTGTACTTCATTACTGACTGAACAGAAGGATATTTGCTACAGCACTACAACAGAGTCAAAACTTCACACGTGTGATTTCAACCGAGTAAGAGAGTAGGAGGAGGCCTTCTGGTTACCATGGTGCAGAAAAAAGATACTGTGGTGCTGCCTGGGTGATGCTGTGTTCATGTTTCAGTGCTGTTCTCCATGCAGTCAACGCAGGGTCTCCCACAATGAATACTATCACATTTCCGCCAGGCTCCACCTCTCACGGATCATACTGCTGCCTTCAAGGGCTCGAGCGAAACATCAAAGGCAACTGTGATTTTGCATTCCTGTCAGAGCATTACAACCTCTGGAGCTTCCCCTCCCACGATGAAAAGCCCAGCCCCACTTGCTCCCACAGCCATCTTTAATGATTTTCCAAAGACACAGTCAGGGTTTAATGGCACAGTGCATCATAGTGGGAGAGTCAAGTGAGACATAAGAAGCCTCCTCACTGCCTTTTGGTATGAGCAGTCACATTCTCTATCTGTTCTCCCTCTTCATGATGCACATGTACCCCCCGTGGGCAAGGAGAGGTGGTGTGAATCAGGAGGCAGAGCCGGAGCTTCAGATAACAGCACTGTGTGCATCAATGACAGTGTGGCTGGCTGCCTTGCACAAAATATTATTTACAGCTCACACTGAAGAGAAATTACAGCAGCAATCCTCTCCAGAAGGAGGAAAATCAGCTGACCTGGCAACACTTAGAGGAAGGCCAGAAGGAGGGTCAGGCACTATAATTATTATATTGCTTCCCCTTATTCACTGTCGGTATCTATACTGCTCACATAGCCTGTCGGGGATTCAACCCACTGATGACAACAGGTTACTGGTGCATAAGAAGAAGATAAAGAGGCAGTAAAGCCTGTTTAGCATTTATAAACCTGGCCTGGCGTAAGCTTACTCCACTTGCAGCTATAGCACACTCATGGCTTATTAACATATGAAAAAGCCAGTGACACCAATGGATGAACTTTAAAAAGGGTAAGCATTAAATTGACCAATCGTGAAATATGATGTCAAAGCAGTTCATGTTGGCAAAATACCAACTCTGAAATTGAACAAATGGAGCACAGAGGGCTGATTATTGATTTTTCTTTTTAAGCTTGTCCGGGCAGTGTTCTAAAACCCAAATATATTCTATAAAACAATATATAAAAACACAATAAAGCAGCAAGTCCTCACATTTTAAAGCTAACACTAAGGATGTACTTAGTATTTTTGGCTGACTTAATGGCTGAAATAATGTAATTGATTATCAAATAATGCAATAATCAATGAACTGTCTCATTGTTTCAACACTAGTGTTAACCATTCATGCTACAGAGGGGGAGATATGCCTTTCGATGCAGGTCTTTGTGACTTTAAATCGAGTGCATATTTTTAGCTTTTTGGACCCCAGAGAAAGCAGTCCATGTCTCTGGAGACAGAGAAAAAGAGCTTTAAATCCAGGGCTGTTTTATATAGAGGTGAGCATCGCTGTACAATTGATAATATGGTTGTTAAGAAGGGGAGTTTACATGTTGACATGTCAGAAAACAATTCAAGTGTGTGACCTGAAAGCGTAGTTAAATGACAGTGAGTTTCGCTAACATGAACGGGCATCTGTCGTGACTTCCTGGCTGGCACAGAACTTACCTAGCAGCGAGCTAACACTAACACATGATGTGAGACAACAGCTGTTTCTTGTTGCCAGGCAGTGTGGCGTAACAGTTTGTTGTTAGTTTCACAAGATATTCCAGTTAAATGGGAAGAGGAAATGCCAGTCCAAATTGTTGGAGGGCAGAATCAATGCAGTTAAACGCTAGCAGGAGCAGCAGGATGTCACAGGCTAACTGTGTGTGTGTGTGTGTGTGTGTGTGTGTGTGTGTGTGTGTGTGTGTGTGTGTGTGTGTGTGTGTGTGTGTGTGTGTGTGTGTGTGTGTGTGTGTGTGTGTGTGTGTGTGTGTGTGAGTGTGTGTGAGTGTGAGGTGTGATGCAAGGCACACATACCCATCGATTCAGTCTTCTCCGTAGCATCTTCCTGTGTGTGTCTCCTCTGATATCTGGTGAACTCTTCTGATAAAACAGAAGCCTCCGGGCTCAGCTTCTCCTGGGAATAACTTTACATGTATGTTAGTTAACCTGCTAGCTCCTTGGCTATCTATTCTCTACTCTAACGTTAGTTCTAGCTATATGAAATGCCGCAGCGACGCTACATCGTTTCCATTTTGTTTGATTTCGGTATCTTCGCACCATTCGCATTCTCTCCCCTTGAATATTTTCCGCGTTGCGGTGTACTAGTAGCGCTTCGCTTTGCTCAAGGCTGAAGCAGTCCCTGACATTTCTCTCTGTGCCCTGTTGCTTAGACTCCTAAAAATCATTTGTAGTTCACGGCTCTGCCTACCCGTTCACTCGAAAACTGCCAGGCACCCCGAAAACTAACTTCTGTCTTCTATCCCTGTGCACAGGTCGCCTCCCTGTCAAACATTTTCATACTCCAGCAGCAACCCAGCGGCAAACGTTCCCACGTTCACAAGCTCCACCCGGGGAAGGTGCGGCGAGTTTAGCTCGCAATGTGTTCTGGGAAATGTGGTCTGAATGTGAACTACAATTTGTTTTACTTTCCTGCATGTGCTGTAGAAAAGAAAAGGCAGTTTGTGATTGCATTTTAGATTATGATTCAACAAAGATCCTTATGCAGTTGTTGCTTTTTCAGAATCCTCCTGCAAAAGTAATAACATGAAGTGTTTACAGTAGGCCCTATGCCCAAATGTTATTTGCAGGCCTTAAACTAGGTGCTCTGAAAATGGGTAAATAATGTAGCTAATTAGAAATAATAATTGATTGTGATTTAAACGGTCTTGATTTGAAAATTATTAGCATCTAGGAGAGGGTTTTTGTGCTTTCAGGTTCGACAGCTTACAGATGGCCTCTTTCTTGTTTCTAAGGCCAGCTTAATAAAAAGCAAATAACCTTTAAGGTAATCAGTAAAAAGCATATTTTTAAAAGATCATTACTTAAATGTAATTTAATGTAAATTCGAATAGGGATTTAAAAAAAAACAATGATCTTGATTTATGAGCTCTAACATCAAATGGCCCATCCCCTCTTATTACGTTGGACTTTAATCAGCCGACCAGACGAATAGGGAATAAGCTTGGGCTCTGCATTTTGGAGTGTTAGTCAGAGTTAAGGCTGTTAAGTATGTGGAATTGAAGGTTACTAGCTTGGTCAAGAAAGAAATCTAACCCTGGAAGTGTTACATTTATCAATGCTAGTTTACAAACCTCTTTGCCTCAAAGGTTTCACAAACTTACATTGGTAGAGTTAATACCACATAAGGATTTGGAGACTGAACATTTACACCTCTGTATCAGTCTCTCAACTACTGGTATCATCAGTGTGTCAACTAAGTGTACATTTGTGCTATTGTGGCAAACAATCAGCAATGGGGAAACTACTGTTCTGTGAACGACTGGAAAACATCACTGAAGGATTTTCTATTCATTGTATTTTGTGTCTTAAATTATATAATCACTAAAGCCTTGCATTAAACCAAACGTTTAACTTTAAACTCAATGTAGTATTAAATAATGCCAACATGTCTTGCTGTTGTTCACAAACAGAAGCACTGTTTTGCTTCTCAGGGGCTGATTTATTTGCGTATGTGTCACAGCACGAGTGACCCTGGCCGCTATTTACATGTTTCAACAGGTTTGTATATTTGCTTCACCAACATCCTTCCTGTGAAAGGAATGTGGTGTAGCTAGGTTTCAGTAAAAGATATTTGTACATCACCTTAAGAAATATTCCATGCTATCAAGGACACCAGCTACAGTAAGTGAAGTGTGGTCAACATTATCAGGTATATTTTTTGTCTCTGTGTATCAAAAAAACATCGGCTGATCACAATGTTTATGTAGTTTGTATTGTATATTCAGTGGAAACTATTGCTATTGAACCCGGTAGAAAAATGGAAAAATGTAGTCAGAAAAGGGCCTCTACCCTTAAAACTAAAATGACAATTAGCAGGGAAAATGCAAAACTCCCCATTGATATATTTGGTTATGCGTCATTTTAGATATTTTAAGATTTTATATAAACAGTGAGGTAAACAGCCCAAACATGGTGAAGTACCTGGGAGCAATGGCACACTTCTTAAGACAAATTAGTTCTTTGAGCTTTTATCTATAACATTATGTTAATTATGTGAGAATTCAAAATCAAAACAGTTGAGGTGCCATTCCTGTTTGCTAAATGTGATTTCTCCATCTGCGTCATGGCGCACCTGACAGTGTCGTCAAATCAGGAAGTCACCACATTGATTAACGCTGTATTTCCTGGCTATGCAGAGAAAACCTTGAACATAATCAAACCAGGGCCAACTGACAGATAATACAACACTGGCCCCAGGACCAGTGTAATGTTTACATTTCAACAAAACCTCTCAGCCAGCTCAAACAACCAAGATATTTTTAGAATTCACAGCACTGTCAACACATACTGTACATGTACTGTTGCAATGTAACTACTTCGCTCATCTTATAAAGTGTATATTTAAGTTTACAATCTGTGGTTGGGTTAACAGTGTTGCATTATTTATATAGTGCTGTCAAAACTCAAAATGCTTTCCTGGCCATTTTGTCTTTTTGCTCTACAGTCTGTTTCAAAGTAAGGCACACACGCAGTATTATCTAATTCCAATATGAGGACTGAAAAGTAAAAATATTAAAAGGTCAGTTAGAGAAAAGTGATGGCTGTTAGGAGGAACTATTTGTCACCTCAGCCATTGCAAATCTGTGGCTGTACCGTAGACTGTATCCATAAAGAGCTGTGCGTTGGACTCTAACTCCATCTAGTGGCCAAATGTAGAAAGGGTCAGCATGTTTTACCATTCTTTTCTATTTTGACAATAAATGTCTCTTTTCCTTCATCCTTTACAGAAAGGTCTAAGCACTGAGGGATCTGCAGAGTGATTAAGAGGACTGGCCACAGTACAGCCATTTGAACAAACCTAAATTTAAAACCTATATCTTTAGCTATGGGCTCAAAATGGTAAAACAAAAATGTATATTTATGATTGTCATTTTCCAAGTGATCAAATAAGCTCTCCAATTTATAAAACTGCAAATTACTTCACAATACTTAAACTTCTCATGTCAGATATACTGCACATCTTCCTTTCAGTAATTGTTGTAATCTCATTTTATTCCAAATGTTGCTTACTTATTTTTCTTGCTTTAAACATTTTTTAGATGTATTTTATTTTTATCAAATCCATTTTTTAAAGTCAATTTCTCGTTTTTGTTTTATTTTTTTTACAACATATTTGATCACTATTACACCAAATCAATGGCAATAAACCTGATAGTGATTCTTAATCTAAAACCTGCAGAGCTTGAAGTAACATTAATGAACATGGTGGACCTTACACTATTCATGTAAATAATTGACAACAAATCAATAAAATAAATTGTAAATTCTTTTTTAAAAGACACGGATGTATCATTCACACAATAATGATATTTTATTTTGTCATTTACTTTCATACTGCCTGCATATCAATGGCCACCTATCAACTGGTTGCTGTAATTCATTGAATGTCCACATGGTGGCAGAACAGTAACATCAATGAGCTGAAACAAACCTGTTGCACTTGGGAAAGAAATCTGACTCAGAGCTGCAGAGCTGAAAACACTTTCTCTCAAGTCGTATTTTTACCTTCGTAGCTGTCATAAATCTTGGAATTGTGTTTATTTAATTTCCCCCCCAGACTATTATGATTATATTATGATTTAAGTGCTGCTCAGACCTACATCTAGGTATGTTACATTTCTACGCATCAATGCATCCACTTGGACTGGTTGGTCAAAGGTTGTGTTTAGTAATATTTTAACATTCAAATCCTTAAGCGAATACAGTATACATAACAAAACAACACACCACGTAGTTAAAAAAAAGTTTTCATGCATGTTAAAAAAATACAGACAAAATTAAAATTATGCTAAATATAAAGATAAACTATAGGTGTTAATATACAGTATTTCAGTAGGTCAGCTGTGTGCTAATAATAGAAATAGAATGAGTAACACAATTCAGTTGCATGACATTTCTAATCTTTTATCAAAGTGAAACTAAGATTCGAGGTAAAATAAGAATAATAACATGTGTGTGTGTTTAAGATTTTCTGTACTGATAGATTTAAAACAACCACAAATATTTCAGACACACTTAACATGTATTAGAGAATACATGTAAGGTAAGTAATTTGTTTTTAAATTGTTGTATTTCTTTTACATAAAAAAAAGGATATATATTCCAACTTATAAATGACATCACATGGCTGTTTCTGGAACCCAGAGAGTGATGCTGGTTCTGTGTTCTGGTCCTTAGTGATGTATATACAGTATCTGCTGAATTTAGTGGGCATTCCTTCACTGGTTCTTCCCCTGTGAGTCTCATTCGTACTTCTGAATTTAAACTGACAGCCCCTGTGGAGGAGTTGGGAGACTTCCCCAGCCATCTGTCTTAGAGCAGCCCCCCTCCAACACCCCCTTCCCTCCCTCCAAGCATCCCTCATTCCCACACTGGGCCTTTGTCAGCAGTTCCTGTCCCTGGACTAGGCGTGGCGTGCGCAGAGGCTGGGGCGACCGTGGGTGCTTTCAGAGGCACCTGCAGATGGGACAAAGGGCCAAGGGTGCTGGGGCTGAAGACAGATTGATGCTTTGTGCGCTGGGGCTGGAGAGAGCAAGAGAGGGAGAGAGAGCAAGGGAGAGAGAGGGTGGTGGGGGATAGTTAGCTGAGAAGTTTTCAGGGAGAGGATTTTTGGGGGACATGGGTGGGTTGGGGGTGAAGGGGGGAGGTCTGTCACTCCAGTCTGTGTGAGTCCAAGCTTTGGAGGACCGGGAGAGATTGACAGCTTTTGTGGACTGCATCTCTGCACAATGGTCGTGCTTTAATGGGCGGTAAAGCTAGAGTAGAGCTTTGGGGAAGGTTTTGAGGGGAGGTGGTGCTTGGTAGTGGTTGCGATGGTGGCGGTGCGGTGAGGCTGAGGGATGGGGGGCCAAAGGCTTTACTGCTTTGCTTGGTGGGGACCAATTCATGGGTATTCAGTCCAAGGCTCGTTATTCACTGAATGCATCCAGTGGAGGAATGCAGCAGCATCAATTAGAATGTGTTAGCAGATAGCAACGCAGAGAAGAAAAACCTTTCTCTCCCTTTTGCTCACAGGACAACACAGTCCCACTATAGGAGGTGTCAGAACCACAAAGCCTTTTTTGTGGGTCTCTCTCCATTACATTACCAGTGCAATATGTAAGGTGGGGACTCTTTTGATTTAAATTAAGTGGAAAAAACACTAAATCCTATTTTTATTCAGCAGGGATAATGGTGTTATACTCTATAAAGGTCTTTAACTACTTATGTGTGGCTTAAAATCTTCCCCTGCTCCCTTTTCACTCCACCTCAGTGTCTTACTCTCATTGGGGGCATTATATTTATTCAATGGTGGAGGGTCAAAGACAGACGGTTAAACAGAGTTGCTTGTAGCCTTAACTGCCGCATCACTTCTAATTGTGTATCAGTGGGTCAGTGGTTTGTTGTGTTGTCCCCCTGTAAGAAAGGAAGAGCGGATATGAATTTAAACAGTATCTTGTAAGGTATTGTTTGGAGTGGGCTCAGGCCACCACTTCAGACTCAGAGAGAGGGCCTTTTAGAAGAAGAGTTTTTTTCTATAACTTTCAAGACAGAGATATAAAAGAAGAGGAAGGAGTCGAAAACACTTTGATGGTGATCACATGTCGGGCTTGACACTCCATTCTGTGTTTTGAATGCAGAGAGGCCAGCCGTACATGCCCCACAAACTAATTAGGCTACACTTAATTGAATGTTTTTTACGTTGCAAACAGCAAACACATTCAGTATTTAATAACAATCAAAATAGCTTTAAATTCAATAAGACGAGTCCCCTCTTTTTTTTTTCACCACCTTCCTACTAAATTTACAATTAATGCAATTTGTGACACATTTAGAAAACAGACTTCAGGGGGATAAAAAAAAGATTTCTCTGCTCTGAATTACTTGAACAAACTGATTTTCCATCCATGCACTCAGTATCCATTTTGACTCCAATTTCCTTGCTTTTAACACAAGATGATACAGATGGCATGTGTGCTGAAATGGAATTGGACATTTTTGTTCTCCTTAGGTTTAATGAGAACTAACTGGCAGGAACCTCTTGGAGAAAGGTGTAGATTTCAATATGAGCAATTATGCTTCATTTGAAGCCAAATGAGCCAAATTTGCATCCTCTGAAAAGGGAACCAGTGTTAAACTGTATGAAAAGTGCAGTAAATTGGGGCAAACATCGGAACGTGCAGAAATGCATCTCCGCTGTAATTGTGTAATTGTAGAAGAGCTCTAAATGCACAGGCCAATTAAACTTGCTTCTTCTGCAAGGCAAAGAATTGGCAGGTTATTATGCAGGAAAGTATCAGCACATCTAAATAGCTGCCTCCCTCATGGGTGGATGGAGGGTGGGATCATTTGCAGCAAAATGGAATATCTGATAAAATATGGACAGATGTCTTCATACATGTGGAGCGGCTGTGAATTGGATTGGAAGAGGCAAGATAGATGGATGGCCTCCTCTAAGAGATAGAGCTTCCTGCCCTGAGTACTGAGGGGGCACAAGAGGAAGAGGGTGAGAGAGGGGGAAGGTTAAGCTCTCAGTGGGGGGAGACATTTCCCTGAAACACCAGTTGATGGGTTTCTCCCACAAAGGGTGGAGTGACGCAGTCTGCACTGCTGCAGAACAGCCTGGTCTCTGTCTGGATTAGGCCCTGCAGTACACAAAGGGGAGCTCAAGTAAACGGTTCATGAATGTTGATTAATTGATACCATTTTTTTGCAGTGTGCCATGGAGATGTAGAGGGTAGGGGTGCATGAGGGACTTTGTGAGTAAGCAGCAGAGAACTGTGAGCCGAGGCTGGAAATGTGTTTTTGTGAGTGTATTTGTCAGATATGCAAATCTGAAATGGTTGCTATTGATCACAAACTGACATGCACGTTGGATTCATAATTTCTGTGGAATTTCGTTAATCCCTCTGATTTGAATAAACATGAACGTTTTCCAGTTAAAAAACAGCTCAATCGAGCTGGCACGCTGTGTCTATCTTTGGTCTCTGTGTGCTTTGACTCCCGATGGTGTTGTCAGATCTGCCCAGCTGGCACAGTGAGCCTCTCAGGTGGCGGAGGCAGCGAGGAGGTTCCCACGATAGGGTTTAGGGGTACAGGTGTGCTGGGAGAATGAGGGTGGCCCAGGGCAAGGAGGGGCGAAGCACTGGCCCATAGCCCACCTCAATGGAGGGATCCCAGGGGCCAACTCAATAGCCTGGGTTCCACTTGATGGAGAAAGAAAGGAACGTTTCAGCCGCTGCCCAGCAGGAAAGATATGGTTGTGGGAGACCTCTTTCAGGACTCACTGTTTGTCTGAAGGCTGTCACAGCAGATGAGTACTCAGCAAACAGCGTGAACAAGGATTTGAACCAGAAAACCAACAGAGCCTTGACAATATTGTGATTGGGCCTTGTCTCTTTAGAGGGGGCTGAAAGCCGAATTGAGAGCAGTAACAAGTGCACATTCAGAGCAGGACGGGGATGCCTTTGGGTTGTGTTTTATGGTTTTGAGGCTTATATGTGGCGGATAAAGCAAAATCATGTTAATCTCCCTTTCCTCTCTTTTAAAAGCAGAATGGGACTGAACCTGTGGCACTTTAATGTTCTGAGCAAAGCCTTACAAAGTCATTGTGTAGTCTTGTTAAGTCAAATGTGTCAAAATAGAAGACAAGTTCAAGCATTCTTTAACATGTAAATATAGGCATTGGGACAAACAGTTGCACCAAGTTTATTTATGTCACTTTCACCTTTTCTCGGGTACTTCGGTTGATATCAAAGGATCCTATTAATGAGCCTGTAGGGATGCCAAATAAAGGATGCTATAGATCTTATGGTCGGCAGCTTTCCAGCTTGTTTTTAGTGTCTTATGGTGTATTGTTAGTTTCAGTGTGTGCGCCTGTGGAAGATTAAACTACCTATAAACCTACAACATTTAAATTGCAAGGATACTGCTGGATTAGCTATGGAATATATTCAGATATCAAAGATTTCTGCATGAATGCATGTATTTATACAGGGCTTAGGCAGTCGAGCCTGCACGCTTACTCACTTAATGTGACTCACACACACACACACACACACACACACACACACGCACCTTTGCTTTATCACCTGGTTTCTCGACAGAAAAAGGGATTAAAAGAATAACCACAGCTCATTCCAGCACAACACGAGAGGAGGGAGGGGCTATTACTAATATCACACATGTTGCCGTTACTAAAGTCACTTTTGTTACTAATATTCTGTTATTTTGAGGAGAGAAATTCTCAAAATAATACGCAAATTAAATAATGCCAGTTTCCATCTTATTTATTACGTGGTGGTAAAATCCACTTTCTTAATTTAGGTGTTAAAATATCTTTCCATCAGCCGTAGACAAAAATAGAAATAGAAGTGGGAATCAGTGAAACCAGATTACACATAAAACAGACCGGTGATATGCTTCAGTTTTGTTTTTCCCTAACTTTGTCTACATTTATCGACCTATTTATCCATTTGATGGTGAGTGAGAGCGCCAACAAAGAGCAATGTTGTCTTTTGGAGGAGTTGAGCTAACTTTGAAGGTTTCTGAAGAGAGAGGCTTGTGATGGAATGGGCCGGGAAGGACTGTGACTTCTCCATTGAGAGTGGAGGGGCACGCTGGATTAGCTTGATTTGCCTGTGAATGGGCGCTTTCCATTATTCTTGTTAGGGAGCTGTCACATCGAATTGAGAAAGTGAAAACCTCCTTTTATCAACCTTTTCCAAGTGAAACTGAACGGGCAATCAATAACTGAATTCAGGCCCAGGGGGAAAGTCAAGCAGAATGATATGGGGCTGTTATAAAGGGGGTATTTGTCAAATTGCTAATGGGAAAAAGCAGATAACTGATGTAATGTTGGCTCAAGATGCTGTTTAGTATAGCAGAAAAAATTGTAAAATAAAGAAATGAAGACATTTCGATTAAAATAAAACTAGGTTTGTTTAGTATGAGCAATAAATATGTAAATATAAGTATAAATCAGCCACAGTTAAAAATGATATTTATAATATGTGTTAAAAACATTTTAAAGGTATATAATTGTGGGAACAAAACAAGTCGTTAAAAAAAAAGCCTAAATCAATCAAAACCATCATTTTTATTTTGTGGTACTCCAAACTTTTTTTAAAAAACAATATTATAAAAAAAGAAAAACTACAGTTACCTTCACGAAATAAGGCAAAGAGTTTTAGGACATTCTACTTTCGTGGTATTATGGTATCATTCTGGCTTGAATGTTACCACAAAGTAAAGTGAACTTCATACAACAGGTTTATTACGTTAGGATTTTGATCATTTTGTGACAAATTGAATGTAACCCAAACACTGTTACAAGACCAAACAACCCGGGAGTGGCTCAGATTTTATTATACGAATGACACCATATTGTTTTGGAGTTTCATTATATTGACCTTATTGTGCCATTGTGCTTGTTCTGACACCATGATAATGCCTGAATACAGAGGGAATTATGCTCTGTATAAATAGATCCCATAGTCAAGGATCGCTTCAATTATCCCTCTACACATTGACAACATGAACAGAATAAAAACTAAAGCCTTAGTCCAAGCTGGTCTCAAGGCGCTCTTCAAACATTGTTTTGGCTTTTGTTAAAGGGGCAGAGGAACATCGTCAGCATCAATGGCAATAGAGAATAGAAATACATTCATCTGATACATTAACTGCTTTTACAGAACCAAAGCGTTTACTGAGAAAAAAAACGATTGAAAAGAAATTAACAATATTATAAGCTATTTATAAACCACATCGGCCATGTTTTTACGTAATAACTACCAGTTTTTTTTATTTTGTCGCTTAATAAATCATTGTTATATTGTAATGTTGTTGCATATTATTAATATTTTATATATATATACAGTATATGAGCATTTAAAGCCATTTTCTATCATTTTAAAATTGCACATATTATCATGGCGAAGGGCTTTAAAACCCAAACCATTAATCAACAAATGTTCACATATTGCTGGTTTCAATTTTTACGCTGGATGGAGAAAATGAATTGGATCATTTGGCCTCATCAATCAGTTTGGTAATTGATGTCTTAATCGTTACACAGTTAATAGAGCAGCTTGATTGTTGCCTGTCATTGTTTAAAGCACCAGCGTGCAGCAGTTTTTGGGGGATAGAACAAATGATGTGAATTTTGTTGCCTGATACTTTTATTATATCAGTTTCTCAACATATTTTGTAAAAAAGCTCAAGGTGTTCTTGAAGTGTGTGTTTTTCTTTACACATCATTTAAAAATGCTGCTATTTTGATACAATAACTCAAAAATAATGGTATAGTGATTTTATTGAGTGCTTCTATCCTGCCAATGAGAATATGTGAGCGTAATTGTCACCCATCCATCTTCTGTGCACAGTGAGTTGATAACAGCCTATGAAAAATGACTCATTGCTGTAATGAGTGTCTTACCTCTGAGTGGTAACCACGTTAGCAGCCCTCTGTGGAACAGCAATTCCCCATTTATTCCACTTCACTGTCTTTTTATCCACCTCGTATACCCTCTTACCTTTAAATTTCCACGTAACAAATCCTTCTTTTCTCAATGCAACGCGTCCTGACATTAGTTAAACACTAAAGGCCTTGGGCAAGGTAACTGAGGATACATCGGCTAAAGGCTTTCAGACTCTAACAGCAGATAGGTGTAGGATAGCGGCTATGGCCCAGGGGGGATTGTTGGCGAAAGAGTCCTTAATTGAGTTACAGAATACTTTAATTACAACTGTTTCCCACATTCCTGCTCTTAACGCTTCACACACACTATGAGCCGCTAAGGGGGAGAAGAAACAACCAGTCCCAGCCCCGGAGTGCAGCTGCGAGGCAATTATCATCAAGCATCCCTGCATCTGTGTACAAACAATCCCACAGCTGCTGGCATTGATACTGTATGTGCAGAGAGGAGCAGAGAAAGCCCAGGTTGACCCCGGAGCTCCAGTATCGCCTCAAAGTCCATGACCCATTCATCTGAGAGGTATTTGTAACACCTATGAACACTCGACCTGTTTACAATTTCAAATGAGCCATCACATTATGTTCACCACAATGTGGGCTCTTTGTTTATGTTGTATAAATGTTTGTATCATTATGCCAAAAAAAGCTGAAAACATCAAGCGCCTATCAAAGTACGTGTCCTAAATGTAAATCTGCACATGCACTGGACATTCTATTTAGACAAGTGTACTTTTGCGTGTTTTAAAGAAGGTACCAGAGATGGACATGAAGCGTATAGCCACAAAAGCTTCTCTCACCTTTTCTTCCTCTTAAGTAGCTTTAAGGTTGGAAACACCATCTTTTGCTAAAGTGCTTCATAGTATGAAATATAATCAGCTTGTTTGAACTTTTGAAAAAACGTGTTGTTTACATACATTGCACATCATTTATATTTATCCCTTGGCTCCATGTTTTTAAAGCTGCATCAAACAGAAATACTCTGGATGTCTTGTGCATCATTTTGAACTATTTTTCCCCAAGAATTCGCTCAAAAATATTTGGTATATTTAGACACTTTGAGATCTCAACTGAATTTAATAATTAAATGATACAAGTTTGAACATTTGGCTGCTGAGAATGAGTAAAGACTGGACCACTCTGATGCCAGGAATGTTTAAGAGGTGTTATTGTGTACATCCCTTTACATGCAGGACACAATTCAGATACATTTAGTTTTCAAATTGAGAAAATACATTTAGTCATTGCTGAAAGAATACAAATGTTTTTTTTTTTTAATTGGAGTTGGCAAATGTGTATGGTGAGTGGGTTAATCTTTGTGAACAAAAATGTGAGTGGGCTAGTGAAAGTGAGTGAGTGGGCCTATTTGTGAGGGCAGTGTGACTGTGGGATCGCAGGGAGACGGACGATGACTTTATGACACAGAGGGGACAGGATCAGGGGCAGTCACAGAGGGCCGGGGTGGAGGAGGTGGTGCGGGGAGAGGGGCAGCCCTAGCTGTCAGCTCTGAGGGGCTGCTGGAAGACTCAGCAGGAGCCCAGCTTGGCCCCCGGGATGCCTTGTCACCACGGCGAGGCCCTGGAATGCACCGGCACACAAAGGGCTCCAGGGGCTCAGAGGGCACTCCGATTTGATAACCACATTAAAGTCCTAGCAACATCTGTTGGGGTGCAGGAGAAAGGCCTACTGGCAGGCTTTAACCCCCCGAAACTGGGATCATTAACCCTCAGCTCTGTGAGAGAAGGGGGACAACAGCCCTCTATTTGTCAACCGCCCTGCACAGGGCTGTGGGGGCTAATATTTTACCAAAAACAGCGTGAGAAGAGAAGCGGCCCTGGGCACCATGGAGAGTGCTCCTTCACACTTTACAAACACATTAGCAGGAACGTACAGTCTGTGTTACTTTATGCACTCACAAAAAAACATTTGCATAACCTCCAAAATATAGAGGCCTTCTGAAAGTGTATTCAGTTTGCATCATGGGTTACCATTCAGAAATAACACTTTTAAACTAATGTTCTTCAGTAAAGGGATTGCAAAGCATCCTAGGAATATATGAAATACAAAAGAGGACAGATGGGCATAATTTTAATGTTATTTTTAGTATATTAACATACACAAAGATGTGCGGGTATTACTTTCTCCTGTGATTTGTTAATGTGTAGTTGGAGGCGAGGGGGCCGAGCTGATCGAGGATGGGGAAATAACAGGTGTCCTGTCACAAAGACGCGTCTCAGGCTCCAGGATGCTCTGGTGCTTCGTGGGTCAGCGCCAAGCCTCATCCACCTCCACAGGTTTCAAAGGGAAGACCACCTCTCTGTAATGAATAATTAAGGAAACAAAAGGCCCCGAGGGGGTGAGAGGGTGGGGGAGGATGCGGGGAGCTGTGGAGGGCCTGATGCAACTAGGCCAGATGCAGCGAGAAGAGCTGAGGTTTTTGCCCCTGCGCTTCATAGAAAACATCATCCTAAATGTATTCCCTGGAGATGAGGGTCTGCAGGAGGTGCCCCCAATGCACAGGGTCCTCAAGTGCCTCCACACAAGTAATCCCATTCACTGCACCTCATTACATGGGCAATTAAGTGCTGGGGTGGAGGAGCGGGGAAGGGTGGGGAGGGCGATGGCGAAGGCAAAGAAGTGTGTGTAGAGGGGGTAACCATCGTTGGGTTTTAAGGATTGAAAACCCCCCCACCAATCCAATCCCCCCTCACCCAGCTTCGCCTTCGCTTGCCGGTCGGCCCCCTCCCAGCTCCTTCACCTGGGCTGGGTCTCTGCGGACACCTGCCTCTCCTAATGAAGATCCATGGCTTCATTTCCATTTCTGGAGTCATATCAGAGACTGCCAAGCACAAAACAGGCCTGTTTCCTCTGAGGCCTGGAGAGCCGGATAGAATGACACCGCTAAGTGCTCTGGCAGAGCGGGGCAGCTGCGGAGCCTGAAAATGGGATTTGGTTGGGGGTTCTGAAGTGGGGGGCTCGGATGGAGAGGACCTGATGTTTGGATTGGCCACAATGGCAGCCGTGTGCTACCTCAGCATCTCCTCGGCACTAATGAGGCTTTCTGCAGGGATGGAGGAGGAGAGGAGAGGGCATGAGGAGGTGGAGAAGAGGAGAACAGAGGAGTGTCCCACTACACACCTACCTCACACACCACTCTCACATCCGCCGCTGATAACAGCTTTGGTCACTCTTGAAGATACACACCAAAGATCTTGTATAACACAATGAGAACACATTTACGACTCACAAGGAGGTGACGCAGGTGTCGAGACCTTATTTTTACAGTCAATGGTCGAGACCCATCTTTGGGTTACTTGATATCGCAAGGCATTATTTACACCATAGTATACCACTATACTTTGCAGTAGTTTAAGTTTGTCCTGTTTAACTGTCATGCAGTCCACTACAACGTTTAAATCACTAAGTGAAGAAAACACAAAGTGAGAATAACTAGACTTTGAAACCCTATGATTAACAGATTAAGTATCTCAGAAACTTCTTGATTGTCTTAGTAAAGTGTCAGAAAAGTTAGCATGGACCCAAAAAACAATATTTATACGGTATATATGTTTTATATTTGATCAACAGTAGCCCTGAGCTCACACCACCCCGCCCAGTTACCCCCTCTGCCGGGAGCACGTGTGTGTCTTTCAATACAGTGGTCGAGGCTGTGCTTGTTAACATGTTCTAGCTCAGTGATTCCTCTCAGCACCCCCGGGGTAGGGCCTCAGAGCTAAGCCAGGTGAGGAAGAGGAAGAGGAAGAGGAAGAGAAAAGGAAAACAAACAAGGTAACACCTCAGCCATATCACAGCTGCCTGCTCCAGTGACAGACCTGAAAGAAGTCCCACCCCGTTACCTCAGCTCATTTTACTCAGTCAACAAACAAACTTGGAAAGAAATATTGAGTCCATATTAAGTCAAGGGAGAGTACTAGCCATGTCTTAGTGGGGGGTATAATGTTTAGATCATTTGCAGGAAAGACAAAGCAGACAAAACTTCTGCCAAAGCAGGGGAAAGGGTTCCACACAACATTTCTGACATGAAAATAAAAAGTAAATGCAGGCGTTTATTTGAGACAAAACCTTATTTCCCTGGACACAATAATTGAGAAGCATGTGTTCTGTAGCAAAAAGAAATACAGGTCAGAGCATGAGGCATAAAGGTGGCCTGTTTGTGTGTGTGAGTAGAGGTGGAGCCTGAAGGGGAGGGGGCTTAGGTGAGGATTGTGTATGGTGTCACTTTGCGGGCCCCTCTGCACTCACCTGGAACAGAGCACTTCCCCTCCCCGAGTCTTATCAGTTCCCAGAGGAAATACCTGCCGCAGGTAAACACGACCCTTCGACCCCTCGGCCATCCACTCTGCCCCGCTCTCAGCAGGCCCTGTCCCCGTCCTGGAGCCTGTCTCTGTCTAAATCCAAGGATTAGCTCCACGACAAGCCTTGACACCCAGCTCCGAGCATCACCTCTGCACACAGCCCCCAGTCTACGTTAAGGCCAGGTCTTCTGACTACCCTTTGGCCTCCTGCCCCAACTGCCTTAGATGTTGTTCTTCATGCACCAGTGAGGAGACCTTTATCCCCTCCACCTCCTCCTCCATCCCCTCATCCTTCTGTCTCAAATGTAATCTTATCTGCATATCACCAGGTGTAACCAAATATCCCTCTTATCAACCGAGGTGTCTTCAGCTCTGTTTTGCATTGTCACAGGAGTGATTTATTCAGGTGGAAGCTGAATATAAATAATGTGTCATATGTCACAAGCATCGTGCAGTATTTGCGATGGAAGTTAGCTTCATTAGAGAACGAGCAATATGATGAATTTTTCAAAGTGATCACATTAAAGAATGATTGTAATTAAAACGGAGACGTAGTCTACTTTTAATGACTTTTGGAGTGTAATTAATTCATCTGCAGTATCTATAACTAACTTTCTAATAAATGTGGGGGTGGTGATTTATTTTTAATGACTTTCTGGCAAATTTTGAAATAAGAGTTTTTCTATGAAATATGAGTGATCATGCCACACACAGACTCGTTTTACAAATGACATACGTACATGCTAATGAACTCGGGCACCCATGTGAATGCACACACAAAGCACACATGGAAACAGCTAGCTTTGGTCA
The DNA here is from genome assembly GCF_036324505.1 of Eleginops maclovinus. Classification (NCBI taxonomy): domain Eukaryota; kingdom Metazoa; phylum Chordata; class Actinopteri; order Perciformes; family Eleginopidae; genus Eleginops; species Eleginops maclovinus. The sequence continues at coordinate 10,629,349 of NC_086371.1, forward strand.
ATGGAACCTTATAAAGCAACATATTGTTGCTAAATTGCCTTTTCTGACAAACAGAAAAATAGAAAGTAAAGTGTGCAGATTATATCACACCAGAGGAAGTTTTAGCGGTGTGTTTGAACTTGTTCTGCCAGTCCTGCTGTGGTATTGCTGGGAAGAAGAGGAGGATGGTGGGGGAAGCATCGATGATACTCTCGGAAAGGGGACAGTCTCCCAAGGGACCCTGTTAGAAGGAGGCAAAATTCCCACAATCCCCAGTCTGGCTCCAGGATAGGGGCCACAGGGCGCTGGCCCATCCTTCCCCCTCCTACTCTCCTACCTCCACACCCATACCTCCACAGGGTCAGGGTTACTCTCTCACCCCTGGGCCATCTACATCTCCCCCTCTCCCATCTCCCCAATCCCACTGCCCCCTCCTCCGCTGTCACCTGAGCCACACAGGTAAATGCTTGACTTTATTTGAAGGATGCGGTTTCCCACGGCGACAGTGATGTACGCAGGGCCAGAAGCCCCTCCTTCCCCCCTTCCCACTGGTGGAGTCTGGAGCAGGAGTGGTGATTTTTTGCTGATAACCTCCTCGGCGCACCCCTTCTCGGCTGGGGCAAAGGAAACTGGAGAGGACAAGACATCCTGTGTGACTCACCTGAGTGTACGCCTCATCAGGCTAAAACAAAGAGGGCTCCGTCCTAAGAGCGGCCCATTAGGACAACTGCACACATCAGAATAACATACTTAGGGCTTGAAAGTGAATGTGATATGACTGTGTAATGAATATACATATTTTGTGTACACATCTGCGTGTCTGTGTGTGTGCTCGTATCTGTTACAGATATTTTCCCATTTTTAGTATATAAAAAATGGATGACAGAAAGACTAAGCTGTTTCTTCACATGTGAAACACATCTGAAGAAAGAAAGAAAAAAAAGCTCTTGACTGAAATAGTGGGGTAAGAGGAGCCAATTTTTACTTATGTAGGTCATGGGCAAGGAAAACTGCGATAGAAGTCAAATGACAACAACAACAACCCTTACTTCAGGACATCTTCTGTCAATCAAAGTGAAAATAATCAGTCATTCTCATGGTTTTACATCTTGCTAGATAACCAACATGTATGACTTGGATCAATTTGCTTTGACGGAAACGTAAGGATACCCGTCATGTTGAAAATGTACGTTGACAAGCAAAACCTGGTTTATTGTGAACATATTTACCACTTCACCATGTGCTTCTTTCCATCACAGCCAAATAGAAATGATGGGTGCCTCCTGCATTTATGGTCACATGACATGAATGTAAATGTGTATGGTTGACTATAGATAAAGGGGTTGGGTCATCTTACCCACAGGCTCATCTTACCCCACTCTCCCCTAAATATTGAATATATATTTGTTTTAGTGTGAACAGCTTATTTGATAAAAAAGTATAAATGTCCTAATGCTAAGTATATGCAAGATCAGAAGCCCAATATAAATAGTGTTGTCATGTAATCCGTTGAGGGATGGGCAAAAAATGTTTTGCGAGTCATAACATGTATTAACAAAATGATTCATCATAGGTAAAGCACATGTACTGCTTCCTCTATCACACTTCCTCTGGAGCTTGAGGCCTTCTCTAATTAAATAAAGTGTCCCCAAAAACAACACCTTAATTAACAAAAAATGACAGTTTTGTTATTTATCAGTGACAACCCTTTCCTCTGTCTCCTCCTATCTCCTCCCCATTATTAGCAGATAGCGCTACATTAGAGATAAGCAGGACAATGGCCGGGGTGAAGGCCTGGATCACAGTTGTTTCTTATCTCTCACCTCATCTGCAGTGGTGTCTCTGTCAGAGGATGTTGTTAAACCAAGTCAAACACTCAAACATCCTGTGGCATCACCCTGCCTATATAGTCCACAGCCCAACACACACACAAACACGCACACACACATATACACACATCTCCTTTATGGCAGTTCACACTTGGCTGAGGCCTGGCCACTGTGGACGGTTCACGGGCCCAGGGCGCTGTTTGCTGATGTAAAGAGATCCTGCACTCCTTTTGGAAGAAATATGGGAAATAAATACTGTCATCAAGTTAAACTTAAATAATGGTTAGATAAACCCCAGAGGATAGCTCTCATGATTAAATGAGTAAGCAAAAGTATAAGCAATTGGGATTGGGATGTTTGAAGCCTCAGAGCGAGTAAATTTTAAATAACCCAATTAATCAAATGGCAAAATAAAAATGATGGATCTCATTATACGGTAAAAATTATTAACTAAAATCAAAGCAAACTTCTCAGGGTGGCTCTTTTTGACCAACTTTCATCAGCAGTCACCCTCAAAATGCTTACACGATTGCACACACACACACACACACACACACACACACACACACACACACACACACACACACACACACACACACACACACACACACACACACACACACACACACACACACACACACACACACACACACACACACACACACACACACACACACACACACACACACACACACACACACACACACACACACACACACACACACCTCCTCTGTGAAGGGAGGAAGCCATAGTCCAGGCAGGTTAATATCAGGAGCACTTGACAACAATGGTGTGTTATGAGGTGCTGCAGCGGTAATAAGGTCTTTGTTGGGACTTTAGAGCACAGCCACATCACATCATTACTCATCCTGGGAGACCAGTTGCCAGTCGGCATGGCAACCGGGACTTGGCTGAAGCCAGAAGCAAGACCAGAATCTCAATGCCCGCGAGAGCAGACACACACAAAGAATGTTCTGGTGGACGGAGAAAGTTTAAAGTGGCCACGGTGACCCCAGACCACTGCCTCTGAGATGGGACAGAGTTGATCTGAAACCTGGGAAATGAAAGGAAATCATGTCTTTACTGGAAAGTCTCCTTTAGTGTGATGTAACTTGGTTATCAGGTTGCAAATTTTATTTTAACCTCATATTTAAATACATTTTCTTGTGCAATATTACTACAAATGTGCAATATGTAGTTTGTTTATACAATTTATTAGATTTTTTTTATGTTACTGGCCTCTACATCACTTAATATGTTAAATAACTTTTCCAAAGAATTCTACCTTTTTTTAACCATCATTTTTATTTTTTATTAACCTGTGCTTCGGAATCAGAATCAGAATTCCTTTATTAGTCACAGCGGGGAAATGTACATTTGTAACAGTAAAAGTGTTATGATGCAAAAGGGGCATAGCAGGTAAAAAAAAAAAGGCATGCAATAACACAGAATAACATATTAGCATATAGAAGAAAAGCACACATTAGTTATACTAGAATAAAGTAGGTAAATAAGTACTCATCCATGGCTAAAAAACATGCCTCTTTACTTAATTTTGAAGTCTACTCTTTTTACTTTTACCTTTCATCTGCACTACACCAGTTTTTCGTCCCCGTTGTGGGGTGAATAAAGGATTTCTGAGTCGGATTCACACGATTTTATCCTCCTAAATAAACTTTAGATAAATTCAGATAAACAAGACTGAACAGATTATCCTATCAGACAGGAAGTGGATTCAATTCAGCCCTCTTCCCCTTCCATCTGCCCCCACGTCGAGTGTGTGAATGGACAGATTAGGAGTGGACAGTGCAGTCAGTGGAGGTATGCAGCGGTGTGAGAGTTTTATCCTGCAGGTTGTTGGGTGTGTTGGGTCAGTGTGGAGCGGTCAGCAGCTGCTGCCTGGCCTAGGTCCCACAGTTCCCAGGCTGGGGGGATTGACAGGCCAGTAATAAAATCAGGCGCCCTGGTTGGGCTGTGTGCGGCCCATTGTTCCCCCAGCAAGGCCCGCGGCTGCTGTTTACTTTCTCCCATATGCATTATTCAACGGCACAGGAGCTCCCGGAGAAAGGGGCCCCATTCAGGGATCCTCTTGCCCTTGTTTTGTTTTGCTAATTTTCAATTAAAATAAACCATCTCTTGCCAGTGCCATGGCTGAGTGGGGAAGGAGAGAGGGACACTGTCCCTGCCATTTGGGCAGTCTGAGGAGATTAGACCAAATGTATAAATGAGAATAAAGTGGGATGTATCATTCATACTGTCAGTGATATGTTTTTCTATAGTAGGATTTAAACAGAGACAATGACAGGAGTTGCTGTTTCAGTTGAGAGCATACGCTGGCCTCTTATTTATGGTATTGTTTTTGATCATGTACCCCAGCATGACCTAATTTTTTAAAAAGAGGATTAAATATGTAAACAAGGATCAAACATCTTCACATTTATTTTCAGCCAGCCAACAAGTGCCCTTTTGTTCCATCGAAGTACATTACGAATTTCACCCTTGAGGTTGCAGAAGGACGATGCCCATATGGTAAAGGAAAGTGAGAACTAATCACAAAGACAATGACTTTTCAATAATGACTCCCAGAGGTCATTAAATGAAGCCAGCCAGGACAGCCTGGACTAATCAATAAGTCCAGTGATAGCTCTCTTTTTTAAGTCGCCTCTTTCTCACAGGAGGGGGTCCAGCCAACCTTGTGGAGAGCGGGGACAGATGCAGTGACAGTGGGGAACTAGCAGAGTTAAAGATTCACCACACATCTGTCACTTCAGCCGGGGCGGCAGCTCATAGTCTGCCCCCGCTGACAGCCTGCCTGCCTGCCTGACGCCATGCCTACCTGTGGCTGTGGTGTGTTGCTGAGCTTTGCCATCTGTCCCTCCTCTGGGGTCTGTTTGCTTGATTTCCTACATGTCCCTCTAATCCATCCTTTTGACCTTTACCATTATATTCCCATTTACTTATTATGTAAACCCCCACTAACACCCTTATTCACACACAAACACCTGATATCTCACATGCTCATCTAAAATCACCGCTTTAAAAAAATGATCTTGAAAGCAGTCTTACTTGGCTGGCTCCCCAAGCCTTCACTCTCACTACCTGTCAAAGCCTGATAATTAGAGAGTTTAACAGCAACCTGTTGTAGCAGGTATGGGTCTTACAGCAGCCAACATTCATTCAACTAAAAGCATTTACCAGCACATATCCAGGATATGTCACCCTCTAAACTGAGGATCTGCTTCTGTCTGTAAAAGGGGAATGGTTTCTCTGTGGCGGTCGTCGGACCCACACTAGCCTGTTAGTGCGCGGTGAGTGGGGATGTGAATGTGGAGGGCCTCTTGGCTCCGCTGGACACAGTCTGTTCCCCCGCTGGGTGCAGGTGAGCTCTCAATGCAGCCCTCAGCACCTGCCCTCTTTGTTCCCTTGTTGATGGCTTTATGGCGTGAAGGGGATCCGTCTGTCTGGCTCTCGTAAAGCCAGCGGCGCGAGGCCTAGTAAAAGCCACACTGCTGCCAGGGCATTGTGTGGGGCCCCCGTAGCTCCCAGAGTGACCCCACCAGTCAGAGGGAGCGTGGTTTAGCGCCCACCACAACTGTCGCACATGCTTATAGCGTGTATCCATATGGGCATTTACATTAGCACAAAAAAATACATAAAAGACATGCAAGCACATATGTGAGTGTACATACGTGGAGACATACGGAGGGGGTCCCCAGAGCTGTACGACGATCACTCCTCACTGTGTGCCAAAACAAAACAACAACAGTTTACTGTCGCCTCTCTGTCATTTTTCATTTATCGACTCAATACTAAACTGTAAGAAATACAATGAAACTGAGGCAGGTCCAACACTTACTCCCAGGAGATAGAGATCAGATTCAAGTCAACAACAAGTTACTTTGCAGATTAAGAAATGACATACAGTATGATTATTTCATAAAATATATAGGAGGCAATGTTGTACGTTTAACTAATGGCATATCGCTCAGGCTAGATAGAATTAGCAATGATGTGTCAACATAAAAATATTTCCTTAAGGCAAAACATGAGTAACATTGGTGATTAGATAATATTGGTTTAATTATACTTTAGTATTTACTTGGTTTTAATATTCTTAGTTACAGGTAAATTAGTATTTTTTACCACTTAACATTTTTAAGTATCCTTTTCAACATTTGTGTGTAACACGGCAAGTTTATGATCACAGCACAGTTGTCATGTCACTTGTGGGGGCCACCCATTATTGCAGAGCCACATCATTTATTCTGCACTATAAAACTTTTTTCTTTTTTTTGATATATGATACTATCTAGGGAAAAAAACAGGGAATACCTTAAGAGGGTAACAACGTATTTCCTAAAATGCAAGGGGTACAGTGTGTGTGTCTAAGAGGGTTTGTTGAAGCCTTCATATCAGTTTGAGTGACAAACACAGAGTCTGAGACCCAACAAAGCAGCTCAATGTTCGTGGGAGGTCAATGGCTGCACAGAAATAAGCCCTACATTAATGTTTAATTTATATGATTTTCCTGGATATGAAATCTTACTGATAAGCTCAAGCAAATTAAGTGGCTGAAAGGAAGGCCATAAGCAGTTTGGTATTTGAGATCAGGTCTTTGAGTATGAGCATCTTAGAAACCAATTACCAGACAAGAAATAGATCATTATTTTTTCTTAGAGGATTGGGTTGCAGGGTTGTGGGGGGGCAAAGGTGGTTGCTAAAAGGAAGGGAGGGTTTCTTAGATTGAGGAGGGAGGGCACAATAAAGACATAATCATCTACCCTCAACTTTTCCTATCCAACTTTCTGATTTTAATTTGCCGTCTGTGAAGTGGTACCTAATTTACTTTCGCCTCATCCCTTCAATGCACCATTGTTGCCGCTGCTGAGATTCAGAGCTTCCTCTCTTAGCTCACCTCGGCGTGAAATTGGTTTAATGAAGCTGAAAGGTATGGGGCTCTCACAACACTGTGGATTCCAGTGACACTGCTTGATCCACCCACCCCTCCTCTCGGTCCCTCCTACCCCACCCCCCTCCCCCCTCAACCCGGCTCCCTGTGCGCTCGCATTACGGTGACAATTTATAACACACCCCACAAAAGATCCCTATCTCACACATTACATCAGTGCATATTACTGTCGCTTTGAGAGCGCCAACTCTCAGGCAAACGCTGGAGGGGGAAAAAAAGAGACTGGCCGATCAGTTTGGGTATATGGCATGCATGAGGCACTTCAAATTAACAGCTAATACCAGTATTAAAATGGATTAGATACTTTGCTGGTAAGAGACCGAGGGATAGTTTTAAAGTGTAAGAAATAAAAAGAGGGAGGTAAATGTGAAAAAACTTTGATATGAAGAGGTGAAACTAATCAGGGAAAAACTTGCCTGTTTTTCCCACCTCTTCCAATACGACCCTGTGAAAGGTGTTCTCCTGTTACCTCTTCTGCTGGGTGTGGTTTCTAATGGGAATGGGGAAGGAAGTCCTGTGGGATTATTGTGTGTGTGTACGTGTACGTGTGTGTGTGTGTGTGTGTACGTTACATTAATATGATCCCCTTAAGTCATATCGCTTACTTCTTCTCGTCCCATTTTAGGACAATCGAATGGAAATGCACCCGTAACCAAATATTCCAGCCTGTACCACTCGATTCTGGTTTGAGGCCCAGTTTGGAGCTGGTGGTTGGTCGAAGAAAAAAAAGAGAAGAAATAAAGAAGGCTACGTTGGTGTAAGGGAACAGCAGGATATGAAGGTGTAGAGATTTTTTCAGTCCAAAGGTGAAGAAGTATGACGAGCAGATGTTTTGTTAAAGGATAGGCTCCCAATGATTCAAGTATGTCGTGTCAAGAAAGTCAGGTTCATATATGAAAATGAAAACAAGTTTTGCTTGCTGTAATTATTATTCCTGTTGATATTGGCACAAAGAAGATGGTATTGTGCTTCCAATGTGCGGTCCAAATTAATTTGGGACAAAATAAAAAGCTCTTATTCGATAAATACATGTGAGAAGCTATTCTAAAGCTCATATGAGGCCTCAGCGGCCTTAGTTAGTCAATTACATATTAGTGGTTTTTGTTCATTTTCTCTTTGTGCTGCTGTACCTGAGAAACAAAAGAAGACAATATTTAATTGTTAAAACGTTAAGATAAACTATTGATTTTACAAACTCTAGTGAGAGATAGAGATTTCCCCCCGTTTTCACTTACAAAAAGAATCAGGAAGGGATCTCTAAACAAGAGGAATTGGTTCAGCCTATTACAGCATGGAGGTTGAAAAATGCAAATCTAATGCAGAGGGGCAGACAAAGTTTGACAGGTGAGAAATAGAATAGAAAGGGAAGAAATTCACAATGAAATATAAATAAAAAGATGGAAAAGAGCAAGTTAAAAATCTTCAAGAGAAAGAGAATAGCCTAAGGAGATCAGGAGAGGGACAGGGCTGACTCACAAAGGTTTCTTTACCCTGTAATGACACGGACATTATGCTGAACTTTAGCTGCAGTAACTCAAAAAGACTGACCACTTTCACTGCTGTGGAGCTCCGGACAGCAGCACGCACTACTGTTTGTCTTTCAAATGCCATTGTGGGTGAGGCCACTAGTGTACGCACAAAGTGCCTGTTACAACTTTCTATTCACTGTGGGATTGTGAAACTCACAAAGGAATGTCAAATTACCCTCCTATGATTTCGTGCAATTTCGAATGTCCAACCATTATCTTGTCAGCAAATTAGTTTTAAACCTTTTCTTGTTTCCTGTGATTTTCAAGTAGAGGCTAGTTTAGAGGCATAAAATGGGTTATATGTATAGCACTCACACATATTTACACGGAGAGTAGTGCTAAACTGCTGCAATGAGCTTCTTCCCAAGCTAAAACCTGATCTGCATCAGACAGACTAGGAAGATTACAGCTGAACACAACCACAGGAGTGCTATCTTTTACAGGTAATTACTCAATTATCAGTAAACACTGTCGCTAGAGACACAATGCCATCGAGAGGATCACACAAACCGCTGAAGGATTCACTTCAACAACACGACAACATGCGTTCACAAAGAGGATAGCCATGTGAAGAAAGGGAAGAAGTCATTACAACAGCTTGTCAGTACATTTTTGTCTCATTATAGAGAATAATAATAGAGACATTTACACAAAAGTACATGTGTTTTTTGGTTTGGCTCGGGTTCATGTAAATGCTAAACTAGTCCAGCTTGAAATTATAAAAGCAAATCACCTTTCTATTATTAGATATTAAATGCCTCACATGGACAAGCATATCACCTCCCAGGTTGGCTTTGACATTACTGCTGATCACCACTAGTGGGAGCTAGTCAACAGTTGACATGAGGCTCCCCGGCAGCCTCTGGCTCAGAAAAAGTTCTTGTTTAAACATTGTTGGGAACCAACATTGATTTCATATGTTTGTTTTAAGACACAGGTTAAGACTCAGACAGCCAGGTAGATAAATAGATAGACGGGTTTGCAGGGACTGGGTGTTAGGTTACACTGATGTATGCTGAAAGGATGAGCAAACCCTGAGTGCTTTCATTGGTCTGTAAACATTGAGACAGAACCAACAGAGGGAATAAGATGTGACACTTGCCTTGATATGCTGAGCTGATACAGAACTGACTGAGAAGATCTACAATTCAAAGGTTCAGGATTTATTTATTATTTTTTCAGGCTGTGGTTGTTTGAAAGGTTAGTCAGAGAACAGCAACTTTACACCTGAAGTATGAAACCACACACAGTTAAACACACAACCAAGGATGGAAACTCCATATGGTGTTACCTGCCTGTGGTCTGTGGTCTGGCTTAAAGCTACTGCCCATAGTCCTTCCCTGCGGTCCTACACACTCGCCGCAGAGGTTAACACACACTCAGTGAAACACTCTCCTCCACGGAAGCAGCCCTGCAGGCCCTCTAAATCTCTCCTTAGACTACCTGCCGTGAGGTAATGAGGAATTAGAGGGGAGGAAGGAGGTCTCCTGAAGATTTACAGGTTTTAACTCCTGCTACTGTCACCCAGGAAGAGCCACAGGCCTGTGGCTATGTCAATAACAACACCAACCACCTCCTAACCAACACAACACCACCTCACAACTACTGGGGGATTTGTGAAAGGGGGAGGGATAGTGGATACAACACTCATGTAAAGAATAAAGGCAGCTTTAAATGGATCTTAATTTGTAAGTCTGTCATACACATTAACCACTCGGTTGACTATTAAAAGCTCATATGAGTTATTTTATTCCTTTATACAGTCAGCCTGTGACCTCTTCACTCCATACATAGATTTGACTTTGTTTCTTTCTAAGTTAATTAGTAAATACCACAATAGGTCCTACATAACATACATTTATACAGCTCTCAAAAATGTTTGTAAATGCCAACATTAAAAGCAGTTTTTAAATAGAAAATCAAGGCATTTTTTGTTTGTTTGTTTTGGGCAGATAAATATAAAATATAGTAGATGATACATACATTTCCATTTGATGGCCTTGTATAGGACAGGTAATCTAGGATAATAAAATCAAAGATTAGAGAGAAAAGGGCACATTTCCAAAGCAACATCCAACAAAACAAGCTAACTGGAAATAACCTGTGTTTAGCACTTTAGCACAGTAGGTTGTTGTTGTTGACCTCTAAATGTAGCCTACGGTATGTTCACTAATATGGTTGAATAAGTCAGTTATGCACTGTTTTTCAGACAGAGCTTGTGTGACAAACTTCTGCAGTAACTCCTCACTCCAGATTGCTTCACCCAGCAACGAGCTGGTAAATACTCTGAAATACAATAGTTTGATTTCTCTGTGAGCGTTTGTTTACCTCTATGCTTCGTATCCCTTTTTTCAAACTTTTTAATAATACTGATAAATGATTCTCCCTTCCCTACACCTCCTCAATAAATTCATAACATCTACATAAAATTCAAAAACTAAAGCAGTGGTACACAGCCAACAGATTAAGTATCTACACACACAGAGTTAGATTGGGTGTTTTAAAGCAGTTTCTCAGCTGTGTGATGATCAAAAGGAGCAAAACCTACTGATATAATCGTATTGGACACAATGTTAAGCACTGTCTCTGATAGTTAAGAAGGAAATGGATATTGGTAACACAAACCAGCCAAAAATAACTGCAAGATAATTCTACTATGTGATGTTAACAATGCCTTTGAGGTAACAGACTACATGCTTCACATACGTCACTGTCACACAAATACATACCCACAGACTGACTCATTCAGGTGTCATGAAAATAACCTCAGGATTAAGAAAATCCCAATGACTGTTGAAAACCATCATGACTTCACGTTTGAAGGGTTGATTACCTGTGTTATGTTGAGCTTGTGAGATAAGATACTTGTTATTTGAGAAAAAAATCACTATAGAGGACTAGCTGATTGAAAATATGAAGATACACACCTTTATAAAAATTGGCGATGACTGACACTGAATCGCAGATAGGAGGCTCTCGGTACTGACAATACAGTAAGCTATTTAACACAGGGGCCCCAGGTTCAGCGTATGGGCTTACACCCAGGACAGGTATGTACTGCGCAATTATCAGACTAGCTCAGAGCATGCAATAATCAGTAGGAGCTGTACCATTAAGTATGGGGGCGGTGGTGCACACAATTTTAAAGAGAGACCACTAATGTCAGGTGTCCATATTTACTTCACTTGACTAATTTTCCCTGCCTTACAAACCTACGAGGTTGTTCTACGAGAGTCTTGCAGCATGACATGGGTTGCAGTGGGTGTGTCCGAGCATGGGAAAATGCGTGTAGGTGTGCTGCTTACAGTTTTAAAAATAGGAAATGCCTGAGAGACAACTGACGAACTGAACGCGTGCGTGTGTTTACGTTTGTGTCGAGGGGGAGCGTGTGAATGTAGCTCAAATGTGTCTACATCTGATAAAAGGCATGACAAGGGTGTGTGGTGAATCTGTCCGCACAGAGAGATAGAGACAATGTATAGATGGCAAGAATGTGTGTGTATGTACAGGAAAAGGTCATGGGTATATAGATAGTGGTGATGGTAGAGAAGAAAGCTATAAAACACGTATAAGAGAATTGCGTGATTTATTTTTACACTATGTCTGTGTGAGTATGCATGCGTGAATGTTGAGCCATGTCTGCAGGGTGAGGTGGAGGCCGATGCTTTGGCAGCAGGTCTGGCACGTCTTTCAGGCCTAAACCTGCAGAGGTGAGAGACAGGGAGAAAGGCAGAGAGGGAGGGAGGGCAAATAGGTGTGCGATTCTTCCTGCCTTCATGGGATATGCTTCACTCATAGCTCAACCATCACTAAAAAAAACAAACATACAAACCCAGTCAGCTTAGAAGTGTGCCTTTTTAAATAGAGTTAAAATTATAAATATAAATTACCTTTAATATATTTACATTTGAACAGCTAAAAGTGTGTTATATATCTCTGTACACATCTACCTCTTTCTTGAATCGAGTTATTAGTATCCACTTTTTACAGTTTTATGATATTTGTTTCATTTACATTCATATTTCCGAAATTCTATGACCAAGGAGCTTCGAGCTAACGTGAGGTTGTTTCGCTTCAGTGTTTCAGCCAGGCGTATCGCTGTTGATGAACCCATTGTATTTCAGCAGTCACGTGTTGCAGGAATGAGTACAAAATCTATTCCTGTGCTGATGTTCTTAAATCTAAGTTAGTTTCCATTCCAACTCTCCAGGCTTTTATTTAAGTTTCCAGAGATTCAGTTTACTGTATCAAACATGTTGCCATCCACATCACCAGCTGGCCTCCTCAGTCATCAGGTAGGTTTAGTATAGTGTGATCAAGATTATAGGTTACATTTCCAAAATTAAGTCAAACCTCTCCTGCGGATATTGTTAGATAAAACGATTTCCTGAATAATATCCAGATAATACCTACACCTACACGGGAACTTCTAAAGAGAGTATATGTCCCCTTAGGCAGTAAATCACTCTACATTGTGGTCACGGCACAAAAGTGATGTTAGAGAGTGTATCAACTGCATAACTCAAAGGAAATCTCTATTCAGCAGCCATAAAAGAAAGTCTTAGCCTGTTATTGCTGTGTTAGAGAAAGAGAGAATGGATTAAGAGATAAAACAGAAGGAGAAAGGTGTACAGGTGAAGTCCTATGGGTATGAAGGTTTGCTCAGCTGTGCGGTATTATTTTTCTGTGCCCCACCCAGTAACCAAAGGCTTGGATATCTTTCCATTTCTCTTTTCCACCCTCTATCTCTCTCTTTCATATTTGCACAGGTGAGAGGACAGCAGTCCAATAGGTGTGGGTGGGAGACTTGAAAGTCAGGTTTTCCCTGCTGGTGGAAGGACTGTGGATGGATGGAGACCTGATGGCAGAGGCCCAGCCAACCTTTTGTTTGGAGAGACAGACAGCAAACACACGAAAACAGAGGAATTCTGCTGATGAGCTTTTCACTCACTAGATCATTAGTCATAATGCCCTGCAGCACGAGGAAAGAGAAGGAGTAGGGGGCACAACTGTACAAGGAACTGAAATAAGGAGTTGTAGCACGACAGAATAAAAACTTGTCAGACACATGATTTGAGACGGACGCACGAAAACAGAAAGGGAGGTACCCAGCAAAGGAGGACAGAGAGCAGGGAGGCAAGTGAAGCAGTGCAGGAGTCATAAGGGTGGGGAGGTTTTGCTCCCGAGGCCAAAAGTTCAGCGCGGGGAAGGGCGAGCAGGTAACCCTAGCCACCATGTGCCAGAGCCTCACGTGTTCTCCTCATTGTCTTAACAAGCTGAAGCTCAGGTTTCCGAAACGCAGAGAACTTCCTGGGAGATGAGGTCCAAGCTCCCCCACCCTCCTCCCCTGGACCCCTTGCTCCACCCTGCAAAGGCAAACACACACTCAATAAGCAAACATATACATAATACATCAACATATACTCATGTGAGCATTAGGTAAACATTGAGGTTACACGATCAAGCCTGAGAAACCCGCCTTTATCATGGAAACTCAAGCACAAGCAAGACCAACGCACACAGGACTGCTCCGAGTGGGCAAATAACGTACATTTGGTCCAAATCAAAGCAAGGCCATTTTTTATTAGGGAGAATTATGATAATCCACTCCATGCCTTTCGTTGTAAAAAAACATACTGCCCAGGTGATATAATGGCAGCAACTGGAGGAACAAGTCGTAAATCACCATAATTACCATTACGCCCATGTCAAGAGAGTCTCGCTCAGACACATGAGGCGGGATTATCAGACGTGAGGATATGTACACCAGAGGCAATTTCCCTCCCTCCTTCTCCTTCCCTCGCTCCTCTTGTACAATTCCACCAGAGGATCTTTCATCTGATTCATTACTTAGTCACTGAGATGTTAGTCTTAAGCATCCTCTGACATTGTTTGTTTAGGGAGCAACTGAGTGCAAATTCCTTTTTGGTCCCTGCTACCAATGCGCAATTAATTGCAATTTCAGATTTGATACAAAGCATACTTCATGCGACTTACATGTGTTTCCTTCTGGAACTTTTCACTTGCTTTATCTACTTCAACTCTGAGACGTCCATGCAATTTAGGTTTTGTCATAGTGCAGTCCCCTGCTTGATTATTTTATGTTAAAAATACTACCAGCTTTAGAAAATCGTTTTAAAATGTTAGATTTCTCCTGAAAGCGAGTTAAAATGTTATCAGTGCATGAGTAATCTCCCACCTTTTTAAGGAAATATTTCTAAAGCTTAATGAGGCAACTGGACTTGACTATTGTCTCAAAAAGAAAGCCAAGTTGGAGCAATCCTTGTTTTTCTTAACATAAGATTTTGCCAGATGTTAGGCCATGCCAGTGACAGTCGTGGTCCCAAAAGGTTGAATTCAATTGTGTTTGGTGATCCCCTGATATCTCTTCCCTCAAGTATTGTTGGATTTAAGTGAACTATCTTGAAAACTATTGCATGACTTGTCATTAACTTTTACACATGAATCCATGTTTAACGCAGGATGAATCCTTCTGATCCTGCTGACTCTTCATCTATCTCAACATCAGGTCAAAACTTCAGCTTGTCAAAAACTAAATTTCTCATCCGCCTCAGCTGAACTTAGCTGTTTATTGCCATGGCAAATGTTAGCATACTAACACCCTAAGCAAGCATTGGGCAACATAATAAGTGCTCAAGTACAGTCTCTCAGCTGCATGTAGACTTTTGCTTTGTTTGCAGTTCATTAATTGCATTAGTTGCAATGAAGATTGGAGGAAATTATCACTCAACACAGTCCTCCTAACTTCTCTATACCCATATTACACATCATATTTCTACACTAATCTCTCAAATGACGGCAAATGTTTGTTCGCTGTGAACTGTAAAGTAATGGTGTTAAGACGTCTTTATACAAAACACCATCCCTATTTCTCTCTTGGCAGTACACCTGTCCAAAATACTATGCATGTGTTACTGAAGCGTTGACATTTTAAGGCTGCTGTCTTTTAACACAGCACTATACAAACAAAAGTTAAACCTGTGGGGTTTTTCACTATTCAAGTAATGGACCCCTATACTGAAGCCAATTGCAATTCTTTATGGTTAACTAAGTGTTCCTCAATTATTTAGTAACGCTAACGTTTGTTGCAAGCTAGCTTACCGCAGTGATTGTTAGTGCTAATGAGGACACCACCTGCAATATAAGACACTGCACAGTCAAGTGTTCACAGTGCACAACATGCAGTGAGCTAAAGGGAAGTGTCCAAACTGGGACACAGCCTTGGTCTTCCTGTCTCTGTATCTCATGGCTGAAGCTCCCAGCCTGGAGGCCTGATCGCTGAACACACAGAGCCCGGAATCACTGTGATGTCATCCGGATTCCACGAGGCCTGCACAATGACCGTCTCCACGACAACATAACTCAACCAATCATAGAGGTGAAGGGGTAAAAGTTTTTTTTTGGAGCCCCTGGTTTCCAGAGGCAAATCCTATTTAATGTTTCAATGAACGTAACATTTGACAATGATACCTGACTCACAATTAGAGATTCCTGACTTAAAAAATATGAATTACTGTTAGGAAATATCTGGTTCCTTGATAAAAAAAGTCAAAAATACAAGCCTGTGTGTAAACATTTAGAATGAGAAGTTAACCACGACCATCCTACCAAGGTTTATTTTAAGGAACATCGTGTCGCCAAGTTGAAAGTAGAGTTAGCATCAGTTGGACGCTAAAAAAAATACAAAACTGATCTTATAATAAACAGCCTAAACCAGTTAGAATTTCAATTTAGGTTCAATTTTGTGCAACCTTTTGTTAACAAATGCAAAAACGAAGCTACCACTGACCTATACTGACGTCTTTTCCTTAGCAACAGCGTTTGATGATTTGAATTAACTATGGCTGTTCACCATGCCAGAATGATGCTGAAACTGATTTTTTAAGAAACAATGTTAAGACAATTGAAACTGGCAGTGTAAATATATGTGTGAGAGCCCCTAAAATAATTACTTTAAATCCCATTAAAGCCCCTCCCAAGATAGACCGTACTTTGTAATGACATAAAGCATCATGTCTCTAACTTCTACATATTTAAAAATAAATGCGAGACACTCATAACGCACATCTCTGGCTTCCAAACGGCACATGGTATCACAGATTGCTGTCATTCCCATAATGACTGTATAGATACTGGTAGATAAGCAAGTCTCTCTCCATAGGAGGCACAGGGCCACTGGTCTCGCCCTGATTGCTGTTCACAAGGTGCTCAGGCAAATGGTCCCCCGCTGGGAGAACAAATTACCCCAGGAGTTAGAGCTACATGGATGGCTGTAGGTGGGAATTCTAGCAGGTACAAGTAGTCTCACCTGATCAACTCATGAATACACTTGAATATGTATCCAAGACACCCCAGTATAGATACTCATCATAAAGAGCTACATGTGTCCTCTACTGAATTGATAAACCACAATTTGAGAAGATGTGGTGTGTAAACCTACCAAGTCTGCACAAATGTAAAGAAATACCTTAAAGTAAAACTTCAGCCCAAAATGATTATTTATATACCATGAACTCACCCCGTTTTACCATGCATGTGTGTTGGTTTAAAAGGTTTTAACCAAAAATGCAAACAAGCAATGACTGCATAAATGAGACTTGATAATTGTTTTAGACTTTATGAACTGGTGTTTTAGTTTTGCAGTCCCAATTTACTTCCTAGTTTTTGGATTGTCTGTTTACTTTGGAGACATGCAAAGTCTAACATTGCTGAAGTATTTATTTTATGCAAAACACCCACAGCACATGGCTTCAAAACTCAACTTGTTGAATCAACCTCTCTGTGATACAGTATAAACACAACAAAGCACATTGCGAAGTACATTGTACAGTACTTCATTGCAAGTGTTATAAGGGATCATTATAATTTTAGATGTTCCTCTTTTTATGTCTACATCTTCTTATTTCTAAAAGTTATCAAAGCTATGAGTGAAGTCTGGTTTTTCTTTGCATTTTTAAGCCTCTAGAGAACCCTGGGCTGCTGCATGGAGGTGTGAATGCTAACATGGCTCAATCTGTATAATACAGAGAAAAAACAATCCATGCTAATCTGCCTCCATAGACAGGAGTCCAGTTAGGTCAATCAGGAGGGGAATCATCTGGAGTGGAGAGGGCTCAGAAGCCTGGATCAGGGCCCTGATTGCAGCCGGGTGATTTACAGCCCGAGAACAATGATGGCTGCCTTGGTCAGCACTGATGAAGAGGCTCTGACTGCACTAGCACAGACAGCAAAATCTCACCTGACACTTATGCATCGATGTGCATACATGCATGAGCACACGTGCAAGCACACACACAGCCGCACATTTGTGTTAGTAACAAAAGTAGTAGGATCAACTTTGCATGGTTTACTCTGTGACCTAAACATGCCCCCAAGGCTTGCATTTGACCCTCTGTGTTTCACTAACAACACATAAACCAAAACAACTCAGCAAGCTACTTCCTAAGAACTCAGCACAGATAAAACGGGAAACTACCTTTGCCCCGCAGCAGCGTATGTAAATATGAAAGGAAAGGCTGAGGTTAGCATGAATGAAAGAAGGAGGGAGTTCAGATGTTAAGTGGGCATATGAGGGGAGTGGGAGAAAGAAGCAGGATGGAGGGAGGGGGGGGTCACTATTAAGAGTTCTCTTTAGAGCATCCCCCTTTGATCTACGAGGTCATCATTTTGGGAAAGAGTGAGGACCACAAGAGACAAAAAGGTCTCTTCAAAATGACCCTGGGGTTTCACTGGTAACACCAGCACATGGATGGGTGCATCAGCTCAATATTTGGCTACAACTAATAGATAACATATAGAGAGGAACATAGGTAAATAACAACATAGATCATTGAATATATAAATGATGTAAAGTATTGCAAAAATAAGTATTTTTTTAAACTTTTTTTGTTTATTAAAAAGGTTTAAGAAGGAGAGTATATAAATGTAGGTGTAAGACATGCAACAAAGGTCCCTGGGCTGTCAGCAATGCAATTAATAAAATCATTATCAGAGTTTTGAATCCTAGGAATATGATTTAGATCAAACTTGTTGTCTGAGTTTCTCATCACAAACTTTATTCTCTAGATTTAAAAAGGATCAGAGCCAGAGACATACTAATAATGCAAACATATAAAAATCCTGCAGCCTATTTTCAGTATTTGGTATTGACAACTGGCACCAGATTCACTCCTTTAGCTTTGAATACAGATTTGGAAAAGGGCAGATTTTTCCGATTTGGCTGCAAGTTACTACCATGGTCCTGCAGCTGTAAGGTGCCTGTTTAAAGTGGATCTGGTCCCTACTTGCATCTGCAGGAGTTATACCGGTATTAAGAAAGAGTTAATTCAGGGTTTGGCTTGTGAGTTTTAAAGTGGCCGCATTATTGCCCCAGGTCCTGTGTGGGAGTTGGGAGGCTGGCTTTGACATGCGATGCTACACAGTGCTCTTAGCTTCTAGAATAGGCAGGTGAGTACATGCACATGAGCCCCCCCCCCCCCCCCCCCCCCATACACACGCACACACACACAAACACAGATACTAAGCCATAGGACATATAGTGATAGAAGAACAGGAGCTTAATATGTTGTCATATTTTGTTGTATATTTATTTGAACTATTACTCGTTTTTTTGTTTCTCTTGTATGTTTAAACGTGTTGTAAATAATTGTCTTAATTCTTTTTGAATGTTCAATAGATTTTATATTTTGATTTTATAATCGTTATATTTTTACCTTCCCTTACAACTTACTTTCTTAAGTTGTTAATGTTTGCTCCGCCATAACCAAAGCGAATTCCTTGTATGTGTAAACGTACCTGCCAATTAACTCGATTCTGATTCTTCACGGTGAAAAGTGAGCAGAACCTATATTTGTTAAACGTTATAATATATATATATATATTTACTGAAAAATGTCCTACAGATACGTTAAATTGAGTTCGCAGTGAAGTGTTCCCAGGGTGTTTTGTAAACATCTGACAGTGATACATGGTGCTTATAGGACATGTCTGACGGATGGCAGAGATTGGAAACCATGGTTACTGTTGGCAAATACATCCAGCTTTAGACCTCAGGGACATGACTCACAACACCAAAACCAACACCTAATACTTTGAGGGTTCAGTTGTTGTATGATCTGCTGGGAACAAACAGCCCGCGTACTGTACACTCTGGTGAGGGGTAGGAGGAGACAGTGGGGGAGGTTAGGGAAGACTTTAGGGTGCCTATGAGTTTTGGGGTCTGAGTGGGTCTATTTAGCCCCCAGCAGACTGCCCCCCTCTCCTTCCCTCCCTGTCCTCCTCCTCCACCCCTCTCCTCCCCCTGGCTTTGTGTGCCCTGAGCCCACTCCTCCCCCTTTTGTCACCCGGGCATTCCGCTTTGGTTAGCACACACAATGGGCGCTCAGTGCTCACCCTCCTGACACTGCATTCTGCCTGTGCACCAGGGAGTGGGCATGGGAGGGGGAGGGAAAAGGGGTCCAGGGGGGAGGGTAAAAGGATGACAGCAACTCACCCCATGTGACCAAAATGCCATCAAGTATCACCCCCCCACACCACCACCTCCTCTTCCCCTTTTTCAAAGACCATCGTCTAACTTCACCCATCCATACAGATGGGCAGTAAAAAGTGCCAGCGGGCCGGGTTGGCACGGTGAAAAACAAAACCTCGAGTTCGCTAGAGCAAACAAACAAACAGGTGTCTCTCATGGCTGACTGGCGATGTGGAGCCCTGCCTCCCTCCAGCTCGCCTCTCAGGGTCTGTGTGCCTGGCTACATGTGTGTTCCCTTAGTCTTCATGCTGCTGGGCACACATCCTACACGGAATTTTAAGACCTGGCTTCAGAACATTTTTGTCTGAAAATTAATCCCCTACATCGAAAAAACAGTAAGTGTAAAGTTGGCACCATCACAAGTCCAGGCTTTCCCGCTTTGACATGTTTATCAAATATTTGGAACTCTCTCTGGCCCTCCAGCATCTTTGCCCCACTTGGTAATATGGCACGGTTTGACATGTCATGGCTTATGTTGCGTTTTGTAAATAGCTGCACATTAAGAACTTACACATGATTCCACCTATCTGAAAGGGATAAAATCACATGTACACAAACATAAAAACACAGAGACAAACTAAACTGTATAAAGAGCAGCTTTCTTTCTAATCCGTACAGACATGACTCTTCATTATGGGATCCATCAACAACACCACATCCTGATCACGTGTCACCTGAAAGAATCTCAGGTGCAGAAAAGTTGAGAATAAAGTTGCAGAACGTGTAACTACACACTGACATGTAATTCCTATTTAGGGATAGCAACAAGTGGAGGGCAAGAGGATGACTGGGTCTGTGTATGTGTGTGTGGCAGCAGCTCGGAGGCTGGTGGGGGGTTAGTTTGAGTTTCAAAGACCCTGCTTGTTCGCCCATATTTCACACCACGGTGACATCTTAAAGCCTAGACAGGCCTGGTTGCTTCGCCCTCTCTTTCACTTTCTGAGAAAAAAGGGGAATTGGGATGTGAGGGAGGGGGTTACTAAAATATATGCAAATGGTCCCCCAGAGGGGATACGAATTTTATGGGTTTAGAATTTAGTTCAGCCAACCTGAATAATCAAATGTGGGAACAAAAAAACGAGCCCCCCACCATCCCACCACCACTACTACTCCGTACCTCAAGCTTCTACCCCCACATCAGGCCTCATCTCTGTTCCCTCCTGCCAGGTCCTCACATAAGAGGAGCTCAGTACGTCCAAACTCTTATTAGGATCTCCTTACGGGGCAAGGGAATGGAAGAGAAATGAGAGGGGGTCGGGGGGCTGAAGAGGAGGAGGGGTCTGAGGAAAGGAGAAGAGGGGCTAGTGTACCTGATCAGGCAGAACTGCCGGCTCCTGATTACGACACCATTTTCTCAGCAGGCTTCCCAGCCTCATCCTGCTTCTGTGAATATGGAGCACAGGGCCAGCCAATCCCCTCAGCGCTCCCTCTCATCTAATGGCAGAATTAAGACCGTTTAGAGTGATTTCCTCTGCCTTCATGGTCGCACTCTGAAAGGGCTGAATCTTTTTCCCTTTGCGCCGATTTACAATGTGGGGGGTCTGGCATGCAACGGGTGAGAGAAAAGTTCTACATGACTGAACATAACATTACAACAGGTGGGGAATTGAACAGAGGCTCTGCAGAACATGGCTGAGACCATTCCACTTCACCTATGCATTCATAGTACATTGAACCACTATTTCAGCCTGGCTTAAAAGTTAGACTTTTGTAGCACACTTACCTTAATGTTGGTTTATAAGTGTACAATAAGCTCTTCTGAGGAAGCACAATCACAACCAGGGCTCTGCCAACATGTTGCCTGCATATCTCCAACACTGGACATCTAAATCAGGTGATTAAACACATGCAAAGTGATGTCACAGATCCCCTTTTTCAAACTGTCTTCAGCGTTTCAATATAATATTAATACTATGTCTGTGCAGCCTACTATGAGGTTAAGTATATAAATGCACCCTGCATCATTTGTTTTTAATTTACCCAACAATCACATGACCCCTAAGTGACATCTTCTAAGTGTTTTTTGTTTGCCTGATGAAGCATTTTAAACACATCATTTAAGGGGTTATGGAGATATTAACCCCGACATGTCTTCTCAGTTCTAATTAAAAACAAGAAAAAGATCCTCTAAACATGACAGAACGGTAGCACGGTTCAAACGGAAGGTTTAGACTGAATTTACTATGAAATAAGTGTTGGTGTTATTCACAGGGAAAACATATAAAGTAAAAGTAGCAATGAATTAGCAATATAGATGTGCATAAGTGGTCTGTTTATTAAAACACCTTAAAAAGGAAAAGCATGTCATCGTATAAGCATACAAATACAGTGATTAAAACAACCTATTGTGCAGAACAAACCATTTCTGAATAATCTACTACAATTGGATTATTTGTATTGATTTATTAGATTTAAGAAAATAAAAGCCTAATTGAATTCATTTCTCATTTAATCCAGTGGAAACCATGAATCCCCTTCATGGGACCTTAAAGATTGTTTTATTTAACATACATGTAATCCTTTAATAAAAGTAAAGCATGCCATACGTTTAAAGCTGATCGTGTGTCAGATCAAACTGATTCATAATGACACTTAGCCAAACAGAGTGTAAATCTGGACACAAATCTGCTTAAACTCACTCCCTTTGTGTCAAACTGCATTACGTCAGGGCCATCACTGGGATATGGCATAGCACCATATCAAACAACCACAGTTTGAACCTGTTGCTTTTGTGTTCCCCATGCCTAATGATTCCCCCACTTTTCCTCCAACCTTCAGTAGACAAATCCTTCAGCTTTATTGCCCAGACTCAAGGGCTGCAGGTGCACAGGCCACAAAAGGGAGCGATGAAGGGGGCAGTGCAGGGGTGGAGGAGGGGATGGGAAAGAGAATGGTCAGTGGGGAGATAAGAGAGGAAGGAACAGAGCCCCCCTACCCTGGTTTAACCTCTACACCCATCCATCCCACCCCTCACCCCGGCCCTGTCCCTAACCCTGCAACACCTCTGTTATGCTCCATTGCGCCATCACACATGACGGGAGAGCAAACTGCGATGGTGTCGCCTGGCGCTACCAGGCCTTCCTGGGTGTGTGTGGCAGCGGACAGGGGGCAGGCGTGGCAGAGTGGCCATGTGGCGGTAGCGGCCCTTTTCTTCTGAGGCAGTAGAGGAGCAGTAATGACTCTGAGCTACAGCTGTGCCCACTGAGGCTTGCCCTACCTTGCCCTGCAGTGGCCCTTCAACCTAATCTCACCATGCTGGCCTCTGCTACCTTTAGAGTAAACTTACAGGGTATGAAATTCTAGTATTTTTCTCATCAAGTGAGAGAGAAACGTCAGATATTGAAGAAAACTAAACTATGGTGGGAGGTATGAATTGAGAAATAATGTTCCTTCAATATATTTTTTATATTGTATCAAAGAAAACAGTTGGCTTCATACGTTGTGGCAAAAACACATACAGTATCTACTCCAAATAATCTACATATTATTCTTTTGCAACATCAACATAACATTTGGCCTTTAAAAATGATTTATTATATATATATAAATTAAATGTACAAATCCTAGTCTTTAAAAGTTTTATTTTGTCCAATCAAGAGTCCAAAATAAAAGACAGTTTACAATTATATAAAACAATTTGTAAAATGTGTCAAATGCTTAAATTGAAGAAGGTGAAACCAGGTCAGTTCGGGTTATCAAACAAACAAAAATGAATGTGAAATGGTTCTTTGAATTAGTTCAGTACTACTGTATATATAGGCCTAATCTTCAAAGTTGTTGACTTCTTTACTTTCTTTTGATTGTGTGTTTGTTTAAGTCATAGTGCAGCTGCAAAAATACCAAATTGGTGCACTAATGAGGCATATTGTATTGTTTGGTACGATTTATTTCTTCTACAAGCACCTTACAGGCCTGCTAAGGTGTGTCATCCTTATGCTATGACACGTAAATAAGTGTCATTCAGTGATTTATAATGCTAGCCTCTATAATTATAGCTGTCATTCAGTTGGAGTCAAACTGAGCATCCCACGTTATTAAATCTTTTTCTGGATTTAGATCTCAGTAATCATTTAGAAATAAAGAAAATAAAAAAAGATAAAAACTACTTCAATATAAAAAGAGGCTGTTGGATGGCAGGGTTTGTTTGTGGTTAAAATGAGTCAGTTTTAGTGACGGCCGTAACAGGACACACCGTGTGAGTCACAGATGGACCAGATTATGGTGTCGTGCCAATGAAAATACACCTAACTTTACCCAAGTGAAAAAACTTAACATGCAGGCTCCAAGTGCTCTCTGTTCCTAAATATTACCACCTATAGACAAGAAGTCACCTTCTATGCACTTATAAAATATGCTAGCATAATGTTCTAGCTCGCTCTCAGTCACAAACATCAACACACCCCTGCCCACGTTACTGGAGCTGCAGTTCTGGGAACACACCCTCAGGGACAGGAATAACAGGCCACTCCAGAGCATGAGGACATCTGAGACACAGTGGCACCATACAAGCATGATGACTCTTTAACGTGTCCTTATCTCCATCCCTAATCCCTGCCAACTTCACCGTCGGCTACTGTTTACACCAAGCACAAGTCAAGAGTAGAAGCAGAAAATGGACTATCTTAATTCTGATTGACTAAAGTCCACTAGAAAGCCATTGAGGATGGCTTCTAGTGTGGAGGGAGCCTCATATTGAATACGGATTGAAATTTACATGACAACTTAGCAAAAATGCTTTTTTATTACTCATTCATCCCCTAAATCACTTAGCTCCCCCGCTCCTTTCCTCTGCCTGAGCTATTAAATCACCATCTTGACCCTGCGACCTGGGGCCGCAACCATAAATAGCCCCCTGTGGGTCAGAGGCCTGATTGTAACATTTGAATATGAAATGGACTTGGTTGGGCCTGGAAACAGCCCCATGCACTGAGACACTGGCTGACCCCCAGGAGAGAGGCCTGCCTCAGCAGCCTGGAGGCTCCCTCTTCTCTCAGCGAGGATTTACTTGGACTTGAGAAGGAGGGAGAGGCAGAGAGAGGGCTGAAGTCGGGGGTGGAGGGTGAAGCGAGGTAGGGTTTGAGCGAGAGCGAGGGAGAGGAGAAAGAGAGAGGGCAGGCATTTGAATAAGACAAGAAGCGATTGGTGTTTGCATGACAAAGGAGCCCGCCATCTCCCCTGATTGGTGTCACAGCGCAGCACTAAAGCCATGCAGGCCCCCCCGGGGAGGGGTGATGTGTGGAGCACAGACATGTTTATGCATCCAAGGTGTGATATTAGGGAGGGATGGTGGGGGCCCGTCGTCAAGTTTCGGGTTAAGAAGTTTGTGCGCATATTCTTAAAAGGAGAAGGAGTTTGCATTATTCCGACTAAATTAACAATTTCAAGTGAAAATCCAAAATGTTATTGTTTCTCTTTAAAGAATATGTTTAAAACTTTTAAAAACTCTAACAGGAGAAACATTAAAGGCTTCCCCCAGTTTATCACAATCAAGTTCTTATTTTCACACGTTTGGCCTTCTTTTTGTGTTGCTCTCAGTAAAGTCATTCCTGTGATGTGAAAGGTATGTTGACATTGTCATATCAAAATCCCAACAGGGCCAGAAAGAGGAGCGTTTATCCATCAGAAAAATTGTAAACTCCAATAGTTTACCCAGATTCCCAAAATCAATTACTTTTTTTGAAGAAAAGCAAAAGGGAATTCACCCGAAATGATGGCATAAACGGCCATTGTACAGAGAAACTGCATAATGTCCTGTACATAGTCCGGCTAAAAATCAACTGTTGTCGTTTGTCAGTTCTTTCCAAATAAGTTTGGGAAGCAAGGAGTTTGCCTTAAATGTGTATATATATATTTTTTTTGAGCACCATCTGACTTATTTCCTACACAATAAAGTTGATGTATACAGTTTTATTACAACTGCAAGATAAAAATCACCAAAAATAAAGTAGCAGATATATCCTTCGCTTGTTAAATATTAATACAGTTATGCTGCCCCGTTCCCTACCTGAACTCTTAAGCCTCCTAATTATTCCGGAGAGGTGTGAAGACCATCACCCTCACTGTCCCCTGCTGGGCTGTCAGTGGAGTCGTCAGCGACTGCTGGTGGACCTCTGGCCCCACCGACACCGGACCATCCATCTCCCTGCTGCACCCACTTCTGCTACCCCTCCTTCCTAATGTTTGATGGCAACAATGACAATACAGAACAGAGATGAGAGAGGATCATATGAGTAGGCAAATCCAAGGGGCTATGAAGGGGATTTCACAGCCCAATAAGTTTAGACAATTTGTTTACAATCCCCATTATTGCAGGCCCCTCGGGAGCAGGTGTGTATAAATATTGATGCATTTTAGATATCAGCAGATTAGCTGGGAGTTTGGAGAAAGATGCAAAAGTGCGAGAACCACAGGGGGTCAAAAGAAGACGGATGAGGATGAAGGAAGCGCGAGTGAGAGTTAGCGAGGTCACACGCTCTCACTCAAGCACACAGGGTGCACACACACACACACACACATACACACACACACACACGCACACACACTCTGACCCCCTGCAGACAAAGCCTCCACAGGCTCATCTGGGCAGTGCTGCTGGCCCTCGGGGACACACCTCCAAGAGAGATGGCCTGACTAACTCTCCATGGCAACTAATCAATAAGTGACAGAGTCAGTCAGGACTGACCCGCAGCCCAGTGTGTCCCACCTTCCCCCATGTTCCCAGGGTTACACTCCCATAAACCACACACACATACAGACTGGGCTACACTAAAAATTAAGTGCCCCCCCACCTAACTATTACCCTCCAGGGAAATAAATCTTTCATCCTACTTTGCAATGACAACATACGTTTTTGTTTTGAAGTGTGAGTGTGTGTTCGCACACACGTGGGTACAGGTTACTGAATGACTCGTGACAATAGCAATATGATCACATCACACCAACATTGTGTATCCGTCAATCTGTGTTTCCTCTCTCTGTCCTCAGCAAACACTAATCAATATCTGTGGCCTAGATGAGAGGCCTAATCTTCCCCCTTGTCCCCCCCTTACGTCCTTATCCCCCCCGACTCTGCATTGTCTTGCAGGAGTCCCAAATTCCCTGCACTGTCCCAAGGCATAGTACATACATCAGCCCATATACACTTGGCCCCATTTTTCTGGGCTTCCAAGACAGGTCAGAAGTGGGGTCATAACTCTAGTTTGGCAAATTAAAAGCAACGCTACATGCTCCAGTGTTCATAGACAAAGTAATGTGTTCTTTAGAAAGGGACCATCTGCAGCAGACACACTTTTACACACTACAGTGTCTCACTAGGTGCAACTGCTTTCCTTAACACACATTGGAAGCAACCGTTGTATGTAATTGCCCTTACAGGTTATTCAGGAAGAGGCCTCCTAATCCAGTCTCATTCATGGTTGTGTGCTCATATGTGTGTGTGTGTGTGTGTGTGTGTGTGTGTGTGTGTGTGTGTGTGTGTGTGTGTGTGTGTGTGTGTGTGTGTGTGTGTGTGTGTGTGTGTGTGTGTGTGTGTGTGTGTCTGTGTCTGTGTCTGTGTGTCTGTGTGTGTCTGTGTGTGTCTGTGTGTAATTTTACAAATCCTTGTCAACCACAATTACAAGCGAAAACAAGTCAAAGTAAACCTCAGTAGTGCTTCAACAACAAAGTCAAGGGATCCTCTTCGGAACAACTCTCTAAACATACAACCCCGGCAGTGAAATAACACAGTCCTCCATTTTCAGCTGTTCGTGTGATTTGTATTTGTTTTGTTCGGGACAAAAGAGGCGGTAATCCTGTCTCATATTTGAAGAGTCTCATATTCACACACACCTGCTGGGACAAAATAAACACACCTTCAGCGTCAGACACCTTAATGGATGACCCTCGCATTAAAACTCTAAGTCAGGATAAACCCTAAATCAGGCATGTTGACATGATATAGTAAAGAGACATGCCTAATCCGGACATGAATGATGAGTCCTCACATCACAGAGAATGCTTGTGTACAGTTTGTAGTCTGTACATAGGCCAAACAACATCTTCGTCACGTGCTTTGAGATTTCTCTCCTCACCGGATTTAACAACCACATAGACCTTTGATTTTTCACAGGTGTCAGTTGTTGTAAACAATAGGAAACTCCTGAATCAGATCAAGGCAGTAACAACTAGATCATCAGACATCTTTGCTCTTCTTCACTTAGAGCACATTTTTTAAACTTCACCTGTATTTTTTCACCTTCAATAATTTCTCTACATTGCTTACCCTAAAGCTCAGACGCCTGAAAGTCTATAAGGCCTTAACTCTTATAATTTTCTCTTAACTGACATAAACACAAGTAATTCGAGGCTGGGCGGACACAGTTTCTTGAGTGGCGGCATGCTTGCGTTTGAAGTGCTTCCCACTCAGCATTCCTTGTGGTTTTGTAAGGCATGGCGAATCCAACCACAGCTATCATTAATGAGACATTTGCATCATGGAACAAGTCCCTCGGTGCTCACATGCGTGCAGGCAAGGAGCTCAAAATTGGGGATGTACTTAAAAGAGGAGAGGTATGGAAATGGTCAAATGTGATTTTCTAGTGTCTCCGGTGAGTGCTGTCAGTGAATGAGTGAATGGAGAGGGGATTGAGGGGACGGTGCAGTGGAGAGGGATGGCTCTCAGTGGGTCAGCCCAAAAGCCCTGACCCCAGGAGGATTTGATGCTATTTTCCCACGCAGGGAGTCGACCTGAGAGGAGCTTGTTAACAACATCTGCCCCAGTTCAGGGAGATTAACCCCCACCCCCAACCCCCGCACCTCTACACACTCACATCGCTCTGCTGTCAATCTCAGTACCTCACGCGAGTCTCTCCGCTCTGGACAGGACTGTCCAGCGTGGACTCTAGGCCCCTCCAGGCTCAGCTCAAAGGGCCTCCCAGAGACCCTAGCCACAGAAAATCAATACAGTCTGACTGTCAGGTGCTGTCCCAAACTAAACTCATCCGTTACACTCAAAATATGTCGTAATTGATGATTGATCAGTACATAGGAGGATGTTCCTGATTTTAGTTTCAGATTACCTGAAAACCTGAGAGTATGTTCAGTAGGTGTGTCCCCTGATGGAAGTTGCCCGTCCAGTCGAGCAGGTGAGTCAGTGATGTCACCAACGTCAGTCTGTCAGTCAGATTTGTGTAATGAGTTTTCCACTCATCATGCTGACGTAAAGTAAGACACTCTAACCACGGCCCTGTTGCTAAAACAACCTTGTTCACAAATACTCCCACAAGAAATGTAACTGGCAGGGCATGTTCTGACATAATATGAAGAAACGCATGTGAAAAACAGGATGGACTGAAACGTGGCCTACAGCACTGCCGCTGTTAAGCTGGAGCCTTGCATACGCTGCACCCATGCATAGGTGCACATAGACGCACAGTGGCAGAATCCACTGGGAATCCGCTGAATCCATGTTCTACAGCGCTATAATTAGGTTAGTTTTTGGAGAGGGGGTTAAACAAACAGGGCCTGTGAGGTCATAGGCAGATGGAAGTGGGATATGCCTGCACTTGCTGAGTGGGCACAGAGCTCCACATGACAGGAGAGAGAGGCCCTTTGGGCGCTCAGCAGGGGCAGTGCGAGGGGGGATGGGAGTGGGGGTGGTGGGGAGCCCAAACTCGGATGGCCTCACTGCCAGAACATTCAAACAAAATCAATAGCCGTGCACGGTGAAGCCACACACCTTTCCCCAAACAGTTTAACTTTTAAATCATCATGAGGGATGACATTTATGTGCCAGTCCCGTATTTTAACAAGAACTGAGCTCCACTGAACTTCACTGACTGTTGAATGTTTTAACTTTTGCATCAGTTGTTAAGCAGAAACAACAACATTTTGTCTGAAAGTAAACCTTGTGTATTTATCAGTTTCGCAGATGAAAGTCACACTGAGGCAACATCCTTTTTAAGGGTGAGATAAATTACTTAAAAACCATCAGCTAGTCTGTCTAGCCCACAGCAAACTGCTCTGACACAGAAGAGCAGGAAGAGAAAAGCTGCTTAATCACAAAAAAATGAGTTGGAAAGTGTGATTAGGTGACGGGTGGCTGCTGGCACGCTAGAGTGACTTAAGACCCTGTCAGTGAATGCAGGGAGGTCTGGATAATCTTTCCCTCCACAAAGGTGCGTGGGGCTAATCCAGGCCGCTGTGCTGAGCTGTGGATCAAGTCCTACAGGGAGTGTGGGAAGGCCAGCAGGACTGCCACTGCTCCGGCCCTCTTGGTGGCCGGAGCTCATTTATCCTAAGGTACACTGCAACAGCAGGCCCGGCCATTCTTCCACACACCTCTGCATTATTAGTGTCAGCCACAGTAAGTGTGGTTTAGAGCTTTTAAGTTCATGAATGTGATGTTATTTCAGTACTATTTGTTTAATTTTAAAACCACCGTATAAATTATAGTTGCCTGAGAAAATGTTCAATAAACCAACTAGCAGCTGGACATATTACCACAGAAGTCCGCAATTTTAAATTTTTTATCATTTATTAGGTTATTTTCCATGCCCAACAGAATGTCACAAATGGTGCATTATTTTGCACATCAGCGGCAAAATATAAAGTCAATTTCAAAACATGTTTCCGATTCCATCTCTTGTGTTTTATAGGATATAATTATACATTTTGAAATACATGTGTGAGATTACAAACTTTTAAAAGTAAAGTGATTGGGTGTTATAGGTTATTTTTCTAGGGTATAGGATTTGACTAGATATATTCTAACCAAATTCTAAAATATGACAACAAATTCTGTATGCCTGAGGCAGCAAAGTAAAAACAACCTGTGGAATTAAAATCTCTACACCAAGTAAATACTGAAATAAGTCAGTGCAATGGGTTACTATAGGGAATGAAAAAGTATAACAATTTGATAAGGCAAGAACAGATTCAGTCTTTTAACCAACCGCTAATGAAAGAAATTAAAGGGGGAAAGCTGAAGACTAACCTTGGTTTTTACTAATGTCAATACCCAAACTAAAGAGCCTGTAAAGAAATATTTACCGGAAATTTCAGATAACATTTTCAAAAGGCCTGAGAATTACGTGAAATGTCTTTCTTCATTTCAAATAGATGTTAAAACAAATATAACAAGTCCAGAAAAGCAATTTATAATTATTTTACTATTCTATAAGGCTTGTAAAAGGTATTAGAACACCAATAGTTTGTATAGTATTTTTTTGCATTAAGGAAAATATGATGTGATGCCAAAGTAAAAATATCCCTGTACTTCTATTTTTCTTTATAAAAGAATATTTTGTGGGCAAACACATTTAAAATGTATTGTATTGCCTGATATTTAATATTATCCTTATGAATATTACATATTGTCTTTTTTGAAGATAGACACTTTTCTGCACAACTATTTCTTTTAAAATACCCAAGGTCATATTTCCTCTCAATACACACAAAAGACAGAGTCACAAATTATGTTTCATACAAATTTATTCAGCATTTAAGAATAGAGGATGGTCTTAAAATATGTAGAAACGTCAGTTTAAATAAACCTTTTCGTTCAGGATAATGAGTAAACATGACACTGTCAAAACCATCACAGAAAATAACATTTTACAAAAACAATATTTGAACATTTTTCACGTGACAAAAACATCGGGTTCACAAGCTATAAAGAAAAAAAATACTATAAATAAAACTTGCGTTTGCGACCCGCACAGTCTTAACATTTATTTTAACCTAGATCATGAGAGGGGAGAAAATAAAAAGACTAGAAAATTTGGACACAGTCGAGACAACTGACATTCTACAAATTAAGTGTAAACATTTATGAAGCAACTTTCCATCCAGCTTTTCTAAAATACACCAGCCTCTCTTAATGAGGCCACATGCCTTTTCGTAGAGAGAAAATATGGCATTAATTAAAACATAGAAGTCCAATTCTTCTACATAAGTTGATTGCTTATACTTGTGATAAAAAGCCTCTTTGCAATGCAATTTACTCTGATGGGCTCAACCTTAAGTTTCGGTCCACTTCAAATTCATTTCAAATGGACAACTCAAGAGATATTGAGATAAAATTGTTCTTTAGCAACCAAAAAGTTCAAGTATCCGAAGTACTTTTTTAAAGTTTGAAGTCTTTTGCTCTCTGTTGCTCTCAGATATGGGTGAGAGGTAGCGTGCCATTGACGCCAGTCCCTGCGGTCTGATAGTGCGGATGGACGCTGTGTAACCGGCTGCTCTGCAGGGAGGAATGCTCCGCGCTCTCCCCGCCGGGTGGCAGGTACATGCTTATCATATCCCTCAGGTCCCCCAAACATGCCCGCTGAGAGTGGGACGTGATGGCCGGCGGCGGTGAGCTGGGCTCGGTCTTGCACACGGACGCCATGGAGCTCAGTCCCATAGCGCTGGAGGTCTGCTGCGTGTACGCTGGAGACATGCTGTACGTGGAAGCTGCGTTCATGTAGGTCTGCGCCGAGGACATCATCGGGTATTGGAGCCCTGCCATCTCGTACCGGTGCATCTGCTGGATCTGGGGGCTGTTCATGCTGTGATGCTGAGGGTAGGCCAGCTGGTCCTGCATGAGGGAGTACGCACTGTTCGTCCAGCCGTTCATGTGTGCATAACCGTCCATCCTCTGCCCCACCGACACAGAGTTGTTCACGGAGTTGGCTCCTGGCGCCAACAGTCCCCCGGGCAAAGAATACTTGTCTTTCTTGAGCAAGGTCTTGGTCTTCCTGCGGGGACGGTATTTATAATCCGGATGTTCCTTCATGTGCATGGCGCGTAGACGCTTGGCCTCATCGATGAATGGTCTCTTTTCAGCGTCGGTCAGAAGTTTCCAGTCAGCACCGAGCCGCTTGCTGATTTCAGAGTTGTGCATTTTGGGATTTTCTTGAGCCATCTTCCTCCGCTGTCCCCGGGACCAGACCATGAAGGCGTTCATGGGTCTCTTCACGCGCTCCTGGTCGCTGGCATTGTTGTTCTTAGCGCCCGGCCCCGAGTTCGACTGCGGGAGTGGGGTCTTCAGCTCGGTTTCCATCATGTTATACATTCTGGCGGTTTGTAGTGTTCACTCACAGGTACATAAAAAAGTTCACTAAACAGCGCCAAAAGTCAAAGAGGTAGAGGTACTGACCAGTCTCATAAGAAGATGGAAAAAAGTTGTGCCCAAAGTGGCAAGTGTGCCTGCAGGTGCTTCTGGTTTCTCTGCGCTCAAAGCTGCTCTGTCCGGCACGGCTCTAAACAGAAGTCTGTAAACTTGTTCGCCAAGCTCATGTGTTAATAGGCCTAGTGGCTGGACCATGTGATGTAGATTGACAGCATGACAATGAGGGGCAGGCGACCAATCATTGCGCAGCTCCCATATCCCCCGTGTAACCAACCAGAGCAGCCAGCGCTGTGTTTTGGTGAGGAGGAGGGAGAGGTAAAGTTTTAAAACAGCAGCTCAGCAACATGAGCGAAATGATAGTGATTTACAACCTTTATAATGTAAAAAACTAGATGAAAAGTTGTAGGGAGATGCTGGCGATTTACTTTGTTTTTTAAGGAAGTGTTTCTGAAACATTTTCCATCGACATCAGGTTATTTAGTAAAACTTTAATTTTCTACAATCGGGATTCAGAAGAAAAAATCTTGAGGACTCAAACACGTACAATAAAACGTATAGAGACACTGTAGAATAAAGTTAGATTTTCCTGATATAAAACGAACGTGAACATGAGCTCGACATGCAGTAAATGCTGCAGGGAAACAACGTCATTAAAGATCAATGTCATTAGGCTACAGAGGCGAATCCCAACAGGCCAAACCAAAACGACTTAAAATACTTCAGGTTTAAAGTGCAATATTGGTATAAATGTGCCCATGGCAGAGACATATCCATTCGCCTGCTGTCTAAGAAGCTTATGTTGCTTTAGTTACAATTTGACTAGTATCTTTATTACCAGCGTGAAAAAAAAAACGAAGTCTTATTTGGGGCAATTAGATGCTGTCAAAACCCTCAACATACTGTAGCAGTTTTTGTTAAAAAAAAAAAAGATGGCCCTAAATGATTTAAGAGAAAAATGATTAGTCGGAAGTGTGTTTTCCTCAGGAGTTGTTAGTCTCTTTCGACGCTGAATTACATATCGTTAAACAACAAGTCAAATACATTGAATGATTTCAACCTGCCGGGGGTTTAACCCAGTCAATTTCTATAAATGTCATATAACCCATGTTGAGAATTATATTGTAGATGTAAATGTATTGAAATTAAAGACAAAAAGGCTGATGAATCCACGTATAGTTTAAAAGAAATACAATGACATTTAAAAAGAAAAGCAAGTCATAATAATCTTATACATTTTTTCTAACCATACTTTAGATTAAATAGGAGATAATACTGTTTTTAAACCTAAATGAATGGCACGAACAGGCTGTTGCTGCAGCGATAAAGCCACAATGCAAAAACTTTAATACATCAACGACCTCTTGTGGAGGGGACGGGCCATCTCTTTAATCGCTGAGGGAAAGTTTATTTTGGGACTCTTTACAGAGAGCTCGTGCGAGTGTCAGCTTCTGTTTGCGGACTTGTTCTCTCTCTGCAGTGTTGATGGTTATTAAAATGATTAGCATAGAGTGGCCTTCATTTGTATGTGTCTGCTTACAAACCACCTGAAACGCCGCTTCGCCGCATTAAACCGATCGCCCAACAGGGCAAAGCTCACACCTGCTAATGATAATGAGAGAATCGCCCATCGAAAACCACTATTAACACCTCAGTATTTAGAAGAGCTCTGCAGGGATCGTGCTGGTAGCCTATATATGTGCATTTTTAGAACGCTTCACCCCCCGGGATTTGCAATCTGAAAAGTACGACTCATGCATTGTATTATAGATGCAGACAGGGACAGTCCTAAGGGACCGGAGCACGCAGTCTTCCTTTTTTTTTTAACAGATATATGACTGTTGTAGAGAGCAAATATTGAAATGCAAAAATCAGAGTCCGTCTGGAAAATTACTAGATTAGTTTAAAAACACTGACCCAGGATAAGATCGTACACAAGGGTGCAATGAGCTGCATTTTATTAAATTAGCAATGAACCGATAACATAATTATTCCTTTCAATAATTAGTTATGGTTAAAAATAAAATATATAAAAATCCCAATAGTTTCCAACGAATGTCTAAAATGTATTTGCAGTCAAATCTATAAAAAGTTATACTGTGGCTTAGAAACAGACCTAAAAAATAATGCTTCAAATGAGACCACATATAGGCACGAATAAAGGAAAAAAAAGTGTTGTTTCACTGAGGGAAAGCTTTAAGTCCGTCAGCCATATAGTTGCAGTAAATCAGCTGAAAAGAGACATCACTTCATGAATTTAATTTTCGCGTTTAATGGGGTGTTGCAAACAGAGCAAGAGCAATAAAACTAACGTCCAATTAGCAGCCATCTATTCTCAGGGCCCAGTTATTTGTTTATCTGGGCAGATCTCAATACTGATCCGCTTGTAATCTTCTTATGGAAATTGACCGGTAGTAGAGAGAGAGACAGAGAAAGGGAAGAAAAACACCAGGAGTAACCCGGAGTTTGGTAATGAGGGCCTCTGTGCAGCTAATTTCCTAATTAAGGAACGAAGGACCACCAGCACAGTCTGCTCTGATTCAACCAGCCTGACAGCCCAGAGGGGCTCTCAGGGCGCGCGGCTGCAGGATCCCACTGTTGAATGTTGGGAA
Organism: Eleginops maclovinus; assembly: GCF_036324505.1. Lineage (NCBI taxonomy): Eukaryota > Metazoa > Chordata > Actinopteri > Perciformes > Eleginopidae > Eleginops > Eleginops maclovinus. Next base: position 10,664,902 of record NC_086371.1, read on the forward strand.
AAATGTGGATGTCCTGATGGGAGTATATAACCTGCTTGCAGCTCGATGGTTAATTAATGTTTATATAAATGGATGAATTGCGCATGTATTTCTTCTCAAATCATTGATTTTTTAAAGGAGAATTCCATTGCATTTAAATCGTTTTTTATTACAATTAAGTTTCTCAGGAGTATTAGAAACAAATAGCGATTTTGTAATAAATATGTATGCCGAAACATCATTAAATCTGGGGGATTATTTCGGCAGGAATCGCAGAAAACAAACGGGGTTTCTTTTTTCTTTTTTTTTGACAGGGTATTCTGGCCTGGAAAACAAAACAAACCAAAATGTAAGTTATATTTGCAAAGAGCTTTAAGGGAATTAAAATCCATTGAACTCGACACAAAAACCCCATTAATCCCACTTTTGAAAACAGTTGAGTCCTCTGCATGTCCGCATCTTTTGCTCGGCTGTCAATAGAGCTTTATGGTCAGACAATTTGAATTAAAGACGGACAAAATACGCTCAACTTTAATATTATACGACTAGACACTGGCACTGTATGTCTGCCATTCAGCTGCAAATAAGTGCTTGTAATTTATTGCCTTTGTATCGTAAGCTGCGTTTACAAGTTGCTTTTAATCAGGTTTTTTTTTTTTTACAATTCCCGAATTGGACAAAGACATTTTTTACAATCGAAAACACATCTCAAACCCACAATAAACAACAATATTTTACGTGTCCATTTTAAACCCCACGACCTCCAGAATCAATAACTTTTTTTGTTTCAGCTCAGTGACTGCGGACAAGGCCTTTGAGAAACAGTAATTAACAAAGAATGGGTTTTCAATTACAGCCACAATGGAGACTGTCTCATTAAGATTTGCATGATTTTTGGACCAGGAATGCAAATGAAGATGCAATTTACGCACGGTCTGCTGTTCCCATTGTGTCGGCGTGAATGGTTGCGTCCTCCCAGTTCAACACAGGTAAAATAATATTCACGGGTCATTTAAAGGAAGAAAAGTGATGCTATTATCACCTCTTTATTTTAACAAAGCAGGGCGAGTACTCCTGATGGTAATTTGACTTATTTGACCCAAAAATACTTAACAAAAATAGCTAAAAGTGTTAAATGCGTGTGTGTAATGCAGATTCATGGCTTTGGAAACATTTACTCTTACTGTCTAAGGGTTTTTTCTCCAAACTCTTTTGGACTGATTTTAACATTTTTAATCTTTAACCCTGATATTCATACTTATTTTATTCCTGGATGCTCAGTTCAGAGAATAATATAAGCTAGTCCAGCAACAGGTAAAACTGAATTTATGCTACTGACTGATAGCATCTTAAAGGCTAATCTTTTGGGACAGTCAACTAAAATGAGTTTTAGTTGACTCTTACTTACTAAAACTTGTTTAAAATAAAATACAAAACAACTCAAGAAAGTCCTATTTTTTGTGACTATTTTTAATAATCTAATTAAGTTTCCCTTATTAAAGATTTGTTTTACAAAAACGTGGGCCTGGATGAAAACCTTGAAGTTAATTGAGCAGATTTGTTAAAGATGGTGAGAAGACTCTTTTATTTATTCACTAGTATTGATCTGGAAAAAAGAAATCCTCAATCTTTGAACCACAGAGCGGCTGTATATGGAGCTTAAGTTAGGGATGAAGTGGGCAGTAAACTCACCAAATGTTGGGATGCAACCCTTCCGATCAGCTTTTACTTTGGGCCCATGATCGGAAGCAGTGAAAGCATCTAGGATCAGTCATTAGGTGGAGGAACTGTCACTCAAATCTTCAAAAAAGAAACACAACACACACTCAGAGGACAGATGCATCGATTTTCAGGAGAGCTTTTGTGGAGTGTTGCAAGTCTGTCAGGAGAACTCGAGGGCTAATGGAGAATGCTGCATTTTTGCCTCCACTGTAGCAGAGTAATTTGTGTTATCATTGTGGTGAAGGGGAAGTTAAGCCCAGGAGTGATATGTGTCCGTCACCTTGTTCTGCACTGTGGAATGTAACTGTCTTGCTTATTGACCTGGGCTTGTAAGACAACATGCAAAAAGTTGTTTTGCCTCGTGTAGCTGCCGGTGAAGAATGCTTCAAACTTTAGCGTCTTTTACTCCCCGGTAGGCCAAGCATGTCCTTCCTCATTATGTTCCTGTGTGAGCAAGGCCAAGGCTGCTGACACAGACCCAGTGTAATCTCTTTAACCCGCCACTGTCATGAGCAGACAAGGCGTGACCACCCAACGCTCTGCTCCGTCTCACTTAGCCAAGGGGAATAGTTTTTCACTCCATCACCTCACCCTCTTTGGGTTGTAGCCGCTTATCCTTTAGGGATGCACATTTCAGACATATTTTATCAAGTATGCTCGACACACAAGTGCATGCAAAATTGCACACAGTGCCGGGGTTAATCATTGTTACAAGACCACTTAATATAATCTTGTGTAGCAGTGTGCAGTTAAAAATTCATATACTCACTGACCCTTGGAGTTCCCATAATTGACACAAGCTTTTTTCCTGTGGTTATTGACTAATGAAGCTAAAAGCCAATGAAATTATATCACAGCAGAGGACATTGGTGGAAGCCTTTTTAAATGAATACACAATGATTATTAGCTCCTTGAAGTCATTTCTTAGACAAAGGCTCTTTACGTTTACTTAGCAGATTAGGAGGTACACTCATATTAAAACATTTGGTATATGATGCGTTAAATGAAAAATAAAATACTAAATTACTGTGAATTATAAGCTCTTATCCATTGAAAGCTAATTTCAATTCAGTTTAAATTAGGCAGAAAATTTCAATAAATATGGTTTTGCTTCTGAGCCACTGGGCGAGGCTGGATTAAGCCATCTAAAGCGCAACATGATCACTTCTGTGTTTGCTCAGTAAAAAAAGTCTGCTGCCTAAACTTACTCAGCTAAAGCTCAGCTCACACTTGAACCTCTAATCTTTGCAATCTTCATTTATCCTATAGAGTCTTTGTATTACATCTAATTTGCTGGTTTCAAGGGTTTGCTCTGCAGGCGTTTTCAGTATAAAATGCACTCAGAATAAAAACAAATGCTGTAAACGTGCAACAAAAGAGAATTGGGTTAAAATTAGGCCTCTAGATGTTTTCTTTGCAGCCGCATTAAAAGTTATGATCAGTCTGTCAGCAAGCAGATGCCTGCAGCCTGTGAATGGCATTATCAAGCACCTCTATATGAAGATCATTTTAAATACTGTTATTGCCTGACTGGCTAATTACAGCACTCATTATTTTCCATGTATCTTTTGAATCATTGCCATGTTCAGTTTTTCCAAAAACAATGGAAACTTTCTCAGTTTTTTGTTTGGAAGAAACTGCTGAATCGTCACTTTTTGCTTTGCGCCATGCCCAAGCAAGCAGCCTTCTTTTGTTTTAGACATAATTGAGATCCCACTAATCTATCCTCTTTTTTAAAAAATGAAACAGTCCCTTTGTCAAGCCTTCATTAGTTTAAGATAATATTGTGAGGATGCGCAATTAATTTGCAGTGTAACTTTAATTAATTAAATCCACCCCATTTTGTAATATGATTAATGCCACCAAGTTGTTATCTGTATTCTCCTCCAAAATGAATATGTAACAGCGATACGGCACCACACATTAATTGCAGAAATTGGGGCTTTTAAGAAGCCAAAACTGGGTTAAGTAATTACAAGAGGTAATTTATTAAACCTTAAATAAAGAAACAAACAAGCATAAATTGATATATAAATCATGAGTACCATTGTGTGTAATCTGGCTGTGATTTGGGAGAAAATGACAAATCTGTGTTGCGTGCAGAGCACTTGATAAACCAGATAGTGGTCATAAATTTAGCCCCAGTCAAGGTCTCATTAAAAGGAGGCATAATTTAATTAAGAGTTAGCCATCGCCCTCTAAATATATTAATTACCTTGAGCATGACGAGATGAGTGCCGTGATTATTGCGTATTTCATTAGAGGCTTCGCGGGGAAGAGCTAACTAAGGTGGGAAGCTGACTGTGGTGACAAGGTAATGGATGGGCTGGTCTCAGATGAATTTGGTCACCTTGCTGTGGGTTGAGCTAAGAGGAGGTGAGACAGAGGACAGCAGGTCCTCCAGGAGGTCTTCGCTCTCTTTACTGGGGTTCACTATATTCTCTGGGACCGGATAAATGTAAAGCACTCAGGTAAGTGTTTGAAAAAGGTTGACCAATTCCATGGCTGTGTGTGTCTTTAAATGATCTCTCACTGCGTTAAGTAATTATTATATGAAGAATATTTGTGTTTATGATAAAGCAAGCATAATATAAATGTTAAGAATCAGTTAAGGGTAAAAAATAAACACCAATAATTTAGTGATCAATGTGAAAAACAAATATCTTTATATTACAGGTTGGAGATTTTAAAATAGTTTACATTTTAAATAAGTTTCTATCTGACTGAACACGAAAATGCATCAACATCTATAAGCTTGTGTGTCTGTTGTTGCTATAACCTTTCAATATGAAGGATAATATCAACTATAAAACATGAAAAATGATTGTGCATTATTCTTAATTTAGCTGCTGGACTCAGAGCCATAATTTAGCTTATATCAACTTTCACTAACATAGATAACAAAGACACGCCTTGGAATGTCACCTACTTGTACACACACAGACAAACCAGAGGAGTGCAGAGGCGACAACTCATTGCCCCAAAGACTGATATGCCATTGAAACCTATAAGATGTTGCCGCTGCATTGGAGCGACTTCCAGCCTCGCTCCTCTCCTGGCTGACAGCGGGACAAAGAGCCTAAGCTACCATTATCTGGAAGCAAGCTCTCATTCTTGCTTTCATCTTTCTCTTCACTTACATAAACATAGATGAACGCGCTTGTGCAAACACACCGAGCTCAGCATAAAGTCGTCAATGCATCCAGTGTGCATATCAGACAGACAGACCAGTATTGTGTGGGGTTTGAACATAAACGTTAAAGTATCAAAATGCTTACTGTTGTCATACAAACGATGCTTAGCAGGATTTTCTGTCACTTTTGCAAATTTTTTGAGAGTTACATGGGTTAAAATCCTCAAACTTTATTCTTCTGTTATTATTCAATGATTCTGTTCAGATTGACGCTATATGCCAACAGGTAACATGAGGTGTGTTTAAAAAATAATAATTTAGGTTAATGCATGAACAGAGACAGTAAACAGAAAGCTCCCTGCACCATCTCCCAGGACGCCCCCTCCCTCTTCACTCCTCTCTTTACTACTAACCTCCTCCCACTCTGGCCAGAAATTTGAGGACACTCACCAAGGTCTGACTGGTCCCAATGCTGCTGCTGCTCCCCAATCCCTCTGTTAGACACACCTTCAACAGCTGGCTGTCAGCAGGGCCAGGAGCAGGACCATGGCCTGGAAGATAGCAGTGACATCCACAGCACAGAGCCTCAGCACGCACTCCAACCACTGCCTTTCAGACGGCAGCACCAGCACCATGGCAGCTCCCTGTGCAGCAGAGAAATATAAAGAGCGAGAGAGCCGGGCAGTCGCTGGTGTGGTAGTGCACAGTGCAGCCGAGCTCTCCCTGCTCTGGGACCCATCTCATTCAGCCAAGATTGCTTCATACAAAAGTTGACAATGCACCAGTCAAAGCCATTGTTGATATTCAACATTTTTTAAATAGCTTAGCAGAATAGACAACATGGCAGGCTGCAAAACTTGGCGAGGGAAACTGACCTGGAGCTTCCCGTTTGAAAGGGTTGCCACGCTGGGTGAGAGGAGAGAGGGCTATTGTGTTGAAAAAAAACAAAAAACGAGAGGGAGAGCTGGTGTGAAAGAGCTCAAAAAACAAAACATCTCCCATCCCGAGAGAGCAGAGTACAATGCTTTCTGTGCAGCCGGAAGAGGACAATCACCTCGCACGGTCACAAGCATATACGCATTACCAAGACAGGGCAGGACAATGAAATCAATGCAATAAGATCCATTTTAAAACAGGATATTGTATTTCTGACTGTAGAACCAAACAAGGAAGCTCCATAAGGCCCGCAACCTAAAAACACTGTGGTTTCAAACCCAAGATCCAGGCTCAACAGTAAAACATCTTTAAGGTGTGAAGAGTCATTTCCTCAAAGTGCATTGGCTGGGCTAACGTCCAGAGGAATGTCTTCCAGAGGGACATCTATTTCTTTAAGTTTGCACTGATGAGGACGATACTGCTTGATGCCGGTAATGGTGTTCAGTTTCAGTCATTGTCAAGCTGACAAGCCTGCAGATTGATATGGATATTTAAGAAACCTTTAAGCTTACATTTGCCAGAACATCAGAGTCCCGCTCGTGCCATCAAAACATCTCGTGTTGTCTCTGTGTGTGTTTGTGTGTGTGTGTGTGTGTTTCCCTGAGGCAGCTCCCAGTGTTGTGTTTCGTGCATCCTCGTGTTTCTCAGGGGAAAGCAGGGTGGGAGAGAGGGCCACAGTGACCAATGTAGATTTTAAACCCCTGAAGGAAACAGCTGCAATGCCTGAGACCATTCTCATCCAGCACAATACAAGTCCTCCCACGCATTTGATAACATATCACAATACTGTAAACTCAAATGACCTAAAAGTGCACATAGCCACCTCATATTCTTAGGCTTAACAAAAAATCTCCATGGAAGGAACCCAAAGGGAATAGAAAAAGCTGCAGATACTTATTCTTCAAATGCCTTTTTTATTTGGTCAATGACCTAACTTATTAATCAACCATTTAAATTAAACCACTATACAAATTTGACTAATGTCGGGGCAACTGTGGCTGCGAGATGGTGCGGTTGTCTTTGAACCGACGTCGTGTGAATGGGTGTTGATGTTATTTATTTATTTGGGCAAATTGCTCTGTATGAATGTGGTGAATGGGAGAATGATGACTTGTAGAATGTAAAGCGCTTTGAGGTGACGGGATAAAGCTCTATAGAGGTTTTCCAATAGACCCAGTATCAATAAATAATTTCCTCGCGTTTTACAGCTGAACTCTCTGCAAGCACAGCAGATGTTATGCATCATTTTCTGTAGGTGATATCTAATGTTTTTAAATACACAATTATTTTTGATGGAATTAGGGAATGTCATGAAGTATCAAGCAGATAATATGTTAAATATGTCTTCTGAGGTTGTAAAAGAAGCCCCCCAATGTCTCCAGCATCTGGAACAGAGCATGAGGGTTAATAAAGTTATTATTTCAGCACTAAGATTAAAGTGATATACACAAATCTGTGAGTCCTGTGAGAGAGACAAGAAGGTGCACACAGAAAAGAAACCGGTCTGGCCCTTTGACACAGGCAGGCCTGGAGTTGGAGATGTATAATTACACTGAGCGGGGAGAAATTACAGCTCTGAGAAGGAAGGCAGGGCTCACATAATCTCATAGGTGTGTCAGTGCTTGGCTGCAGGACAGAGAAAGGCAGAGAGAGAGAGGGAACCTGTGGCGTCTTTACTGGAAATCCACGTCAGCGCCACCCATCACAAACTATTAGCTGCCATCAAAGCTCTAATTTTACTCTAGCATTACACCCCACTCCCTGTATCCCCCTCCCTCCCCTGCTGCTCTGGATGGCGCAGCCCGGTGGGAAAACGACATTCAATCCGCTGTCCGCCCCATTCAGGCCAAATTGGCAAATGACAGCTCTCTGCCTCTCAGGTTTCGGGTAGTGAAAGGTACCGCCACCACCAACCATCCGCCTGAGACTCCCAGAAGCTGTTGGTGGAGGGGGAAAGGAGGGGAGAATGAGGACCGGCAAGGCCGAGGAGCGGACCGAGGTGGGTTAACAAGCTTCCCTTGTCCCCCTCGGTGGTGACGGTGCTGGACAGAGAACACAGAGAAAAGAGAGAAGAATGCCTACTCAGCAGATCAAAGGAACTTCCCCGAGACCAGAGGGAAAAGTTGACCTAAATCCCCTAATCACCCACTTTACCAACCAGGGCAGATGGGAATACAGTTTTTGCCCTCATAGGGGTCAACAGTAGTGAGATGGCGACACACACAGTTGAATCAAGAGAGATATACTGACTCGGAAGCACAGACCTGCACTGTTCCTTAAGACGGGCTTTTATAGTGACGGTCATATTCAAAAGGGGTTTTATGTCTTATATAGATTTATGTTGTACTGTTTGGGGAACCTGTGACCCCAGATTTTCATCGCACAGCTGGCTGTGTATATGACAACTAAAACCTTTGAACCTTTAAAATCCTGCAGAAATAAACCATAAAACACAAGACATGACATGTTCGGTCTGATAAGCTGTATAGGGAAAGAGACTTGCAGATAAAATACAAGGGACATGCAGCACAGCTCGACACACATGCACCCTCGACAAGGTCTTTCATCAGCGTTTTACCATGACACACAGGGAAAAGACACAGAACATATTGTGTTAGACACTAACTGGCTGCCCTGCTGAATGGTACTCTTACTGCTAATTAAGTGCTAATGGCAGTTCCCCCTGCGGAGAATACTAATTAATGTTCCTTTCTTCCGCGGGCTGAGCGCGTACTCCACCGCGGCCTAATGAGGGGAGGCAGGTACGTCTTCTCCCAGGCTGGGTTAATAAGCACAACACAGTGGGGTCTGAGTAGAGAGGGCCATACCAGGGGGCTGCTTCCTGTTCCCTAATCTTAACAGACCGCCCTCAGAACACTCACAATGAGCAACGGAGGTAATGAAAGGATTTGTCCCATAAACTCAGAAAATAGGCCACCTTGTTTGTCTGTGTGGACAGCACCTCGGAAGTCTTGGTGTCTGCATGAATGCAACATTAGCTCAGAGGAAATTATTCATTTTAAAACAAAACAACCTGTAAACGAAGACAAGGATATTTGTGAAAAATGGTGGCAACTTTGTCCATTTTTCACAGAAGGGAATGTAACTTTATAACTATGGAATATATGTACCATAAGTATAAAAGTTCTTGAAAAACTGTTCCTTTAATAAAAAAAAAAGCATTTTACACTGTACCATTTCATATTGCGTATGTCTTCTTCTGTGTCTTCCTACAGAATTACGACCTAGAAACTGCTGATGTCTCTTAGAAAAACAACTTCTATATAGTTCCCAGCCACCCGAGAATATGCGGCGCTGGAAAATAAATAAATACATTACCTGTTTGGATGCAGAAAGCCTGAGAATCAGATTCAAAGTGTTGAAGAATGAATGGATGTGCGAGCATGCGGGTCCGTGCATGAGCGTAAACATAGATTGAGGATGGTATTGGAATTACCTGAGTGAGATAATGGCGGTGCATTAGATTAACTTTCAGCCCTTAAATGCAACACATTTAGGCAATCTTGTCCTCCAAAAACATGTCAATGTCTGAAAGGCCTCCCTCTCGCTATCAGGAGCCTCTGGTCCCCCACACTGATGCAGCTGGCAAGGCGCTACCGTCGACAGTCAAAACGCAGCGCCAGATCTAGTTATAAAATAATTGAATTTTCATATCAGAGGGGACCAGAGTCCCAGCAGACAATAGGACTGCTGAGTCCTCTCTGATATTGGCTCAGGCCCTTTGCCATGCGCATGAAATCAGTATGTTAATGTTCCAGGGTTTTCTTTTTTTAAGGACACTTGTGCTCTCGCAATGTACTACCGATGCGGTTTCAAAAAATTGCAACTATTGATAAGTAGGCAGCCAGCAACCCCCTCGACCCCTCCTCCCACCCAACATGCCCACCCCCGCCTCCCCCCAACCCACCAAGGCTCTAGACGTTCTTGCACCCCCATCCTCCCCCATTATTAAAATTGTAATTTATTTTTCTAAATCAGAATGACAGCTTGCTTTCTTTTCTCTGCAGCAGGCAGTGAATCACCGAGCTTTAATTACTTTCGTAACTTCGCTGACCCTGTGAGCGTGCTGCTCTGCCAGAGAAAATGGGACCTCCAACAAAGGCCCTCCACAACCACAGCCGCCTTCGGTTCATTCAAAATGTGGAAAATTGATCAAACTACGGATTTTATAAGATTTTGTTAACATTTCACCTCCTATCTCTTTCACACTCTCCCAAACAACCCGGCTTGCAACAGTTTTGCACTCCCTCCTGGCCCACCTCCTGAAGAAACTCAGCGCACCAAACAACCTTACTCCAACTCTCCCTCTTCCCCTCACTCTGTGCTTGTGTTGACTCAACAAGGTCTCCTCGGGTCAAAACGGCCAGAGGTCACACTATCATCAGTAACCCCTTCATATCCAGGCCGTGGCCTCGGCAGCAGGGAGACAGGCAACGTGGGGCCCCGAGGCCACAAAGCACAGATCAACAGGGATGAACGCCACATTTGATCACTTTCACAGATCTTTGGCCTGCAGGGTCAAGCTTTATTTAGCATGGCCGTCAGAGTCTATCACGCAGCTATCCACAGCCTTTTCGGACCAATGATCATCGCCACAAAGGAGTTGCTTCAGTGTTAAAAAGCATCTCTGAAGCGTCAGATGGATCATGGCTGTGACACTGATGTGTCAGCGAGGCATGTGCGACTTTTAAGTTGAGGGAAACGGTTTAAGATACTGCCCTCCTCGGCTTTGTTGCTGCAAAGTTCAGCCATGTTTTTCGTGTTCGCCAACAGATCCCTATTTGCTTGACATTATTCCCCACGCCTGAATTATTAAAGAAGCTAATATGTTGTAATCCCCGCTATCGCTCTCACCTTCTCACTGGCACACCTCTGTTTTGGGCTGTGCCACTGTGTGAACCAGGGGTGCGCAGGCACGGTTGGTCTTTCGCTGACTGCCTGATAATTGAATGAGCGATTATCCCTCCCATTAATAGACAATGATACAGAAAGCACTGCCATATGTACGGAATATTAATGAGTGGCTGCAGCGGCCTAGATAAGAGAAGCGCCATGCGGTTGCTGTAATAGGGGTTAAAACAATTTGCTCCCCAACACCCTATCCCTCCTCACACACACCAGCTCCCATGCCTTCTCCTATGCTAATCCTCCATCCTCTCTCTAACTAAGCAGGCTTCCACCATCATCCACCCCCCATGGCCTTGACTTGTACTTGGCGCTGACCTCCCTGCTGCCAAGGCCGACCCGCTATTGTGTGAGAATGTGAGCAGGGTCACTCCACAACAAAATGACATGCTAATGACGGGAAGCGGCGTGTGTTTAGTATTTAGGTTATGAGACATTTTGCTACAAAAGAGCTGGAAACACACATGCAGCTCGGGCTGGAGGATATGGAGAAAATAAAATATCACAACATTTCGGGTTAATTACCTCGACATCGATATTGAGAAGACATTGTAGGATATACCAAGGATGCTTTTAGTCCTTTTTCACACAATGTGCATTTTGATAAATAATCATAAAAAATTGCGATTTATTGGTGAAGGCAAATAAAAGGACAGCTAAAACAGTCTGGGGATTTCAAAAAAATACATGGATTTACGGTAATAGGCTACTGTCATTCAACCAGGAAAAAACACTAATGCGATATAAAAATATCATAAATCTAAGAAACTATCCAGTCTCATATCACAATATCAATACAATATTGATATATTGCCTAGTAGCCAGGTTCAGGAAACTCAAAACCTCCTGTTGTTTTATTTGACAGTTGTCTAGCTTCAAATTACTGTTTCACCGCTGAATCTGTCTTTAATATCTTGCTGTCAGAAGTTTATTTCTGATATTCTGATATTCAGCTGAAGTAAAGATGCAGCTTATTTATCCAGCATCACTCCAGCATCACTCCAGCATCCCCCTCCATCACATTTCATTAAAAGGTTACAGGGAATCAGGCAGGTTGGGGTACACTTCTATATGAATGACTATGCCAATCAATATCTAACATCTATTAGCATTGGAAAGCAATATTTCCCCTTTTACCTTGCAATAATTGTGCTTAATGCTGTGAAGTACCTTATCATAGGTCTGACGGCAAAAGAAAGGCCGGTCACCATGGCGACTATGAAAGCCATTGGTTTCCTTTTCAGCAGAATAATGAACTTCTCTCCTCTATGTGTCACTCTTCCACTCCACTCTCAGCCTCTTCGATTAAATTGAAGTCCACGCGTCCTTGAAATCCCTCGTCTCCGCCTTATAATTTGCCAAACACGAGAAAAACACAGAAAAATGTTCCAAGGTTCAGCAATGCATCGCTTTAAGCCGAGGCGTGGGTGAACCTCAGACACGGTGTATACTTTTTTAAATGTACGGATGTGTTCTTAATAAAAAATTATCTATATTTTATGTTTTTATGATAGAATGGTTTTCCTTGACACTGTTAGGGCTATAAGATGATAATCGTTTAATTTTCTCTTATAAAATCTGCATTCATCCTCTCAGATTAAACAGTCAAAATTATATTTAATAATTCCTATATAATCAGTTAAAAATGCTCTTATTAGCGGATTTGGGTATTGAAATGCCTAAAAACCACCTTTTGCTGCAGGTGAAGAGTCTGAACTGTACATTTATTTTAAAGTCATCACACAAGGACAAGGCTACTCTGTCACATTTAATAATGATGGATACATGGAGTTGAATAGACTTATCAAAGTAAGTCTGAACCGTGCCCCACAGTCAGGTCAGTGTTTCTCTATTTCTATAGGAATAAAAAAAAAACCTAAATGATGAGAATCCGATCAATGATGGCGAGCACTATCCACAGCGTCCTTGAGCCCAGTCATCCTCATTGCCGGAGGACATACAGAGTTTTATTCAGCGGCGAAATAAAAAATAGCTCTGCAACTACTTCAAGTAGAATCCAGACACACACAGATCCAATGCCCATCAATGTCCGGATTTTTTTCTTGACGTTTTGTATAAGCTGATAAAGCATTATTTCTAAATCAGTAATTGATTTGAAAACGTTAATGACATCAATGATTGCTAGTTTATTTTTCAGTGTCGAGGAACTGTCTACCATATGTCATTAAAAAAACAAACATTGTATTGTTCACGTAATGTAATTTAGATTTATCATTTAAGGAATGTTTCATCTACGTTAAATCAGACAAGTCCGTCTAAAAAGGTGGATTTTATACCTACTGCTTTGGCACAATAAAAGTGAGAACCGCTAAATGCGCTTATAAAGTTATTGATCAAATGAATGCATCGTAAAATAAAACGTTTTATTAACAGTCTTATTATCACGTTTCCCGTTAAATAAACTGTAAATGAAAGACTCGGTCATTTTAAATGATTAATTAAGCGTTTTCCCACAAATTCAACAAATAAACATCAGTACTGACAAGGGAGAAAAATACCCCCGTTGCTGTCCTACAGGCATGAGGTTATAGGCCCGATCACATATGACAGCTACAGATCAATATTGATATAATCCTTAAACCGCTTGATATGTGGCAATAAAATAAGAACATGGCAGCGACACTTTGGATAAAGGCTTCTCTGCACTGTATCACCTAGCAATATTAGACAATTATATAAGTCAATACGAAAATATTTATCTGAGTACATGGAAGCAGCAATATCAAGATAACAATAACTAAACCAAAATGTCCTGTGAGCATAACACCATTAACATGCCTTATAAATACACATACAGGGAGCCACGAGCATGAAGGACACAAATAAGTCTAATGCTGGCAAGTTTTTAACGTAGGCTTGTAGCAGCCGAGTTGAGAAGAAATGAACCTCCAATATATAACCTACTGTACAGTAATAAAAACAACACGGCGTACTTTTTGACCTAACCAAACACAGGAGTATTTTTAACTCGACAGGGGCATTGGCTCTTCCTTCAGCATGTTTAAAATATGACAAGTCATTAAAAATCAATTTAGCGGAATGCTATCCAATCAATCCATGTGCTTTTAATTGTTCAAGGACAATTTCCAAATATGCAAACTGTTCTGAGATGACAGCCAGGGTAAAGCGAGCAAGTAAACACACAAACAGAGAGGATGCAACTTGCTCTGCATGATAATTCAACAACTTTGCACAATGCACCGAGCAGATCACGAGGATTAGAGGCATACGCTTAGTAACAAAACATGTTTGCAATATCAACAATGCTCTGCTTTTTCTTTGTCATTTTAATTAGGGGAGGCCTCCATGTTAACACTCGTAACCTGCACTAGGTGTCAATCTACTAACTGCAAACACCACTGATATCATAGAAGGCCAGGCTCTGAAGCTGCTTCAGTTATGCAATACTTTAAATACAAATGTGTTTAAATATGAAAGTTTGCATCTTTATCGCAGTCCATGGAAGTGTCCGCGTGTTCCCACGAAGGCCTACACCTGCTACATTATGTTTCCAGTTGGTGTTTCAATGTTAAACACTTTACAGCTACAAACATTAACAGCATTTTTCCAGCAGCTTTATTACATCTTACCGTGTTTCTGGAGCGTTTTATAGGCTACTTTCCTCTGGTCTCTGACGGCGTCCAGGGCCTAAATATCCAATTGGCACTTTAACCGCACGAAAATGTAATTTCTTTAAAAAATGGCAAGATAGTTTTCTGATCATTTTATTTCAGACACCTAACTGACAATTTGAATTTCCCTGACCTGAGTGCAACTTCCTGTCAACACCCGCCACAGGGAGGCGCTCATGTGTTTACATGACAGGACAGAATGAACAGATTTAACAGAGGCAAATGTGCACACACAGTGAGGTAAACTATTTAAAGGGAACAGAGCTGCCCAATATGCAAACATTTAAGAACCTTCGTCTGATACCTTAAGTTATTTTAGATGAGGTGTCAAGTAATCTATCTTAGTCAGTGTCCCCTGATTAAAGGAACTTTTTTAAGGCCTGTTCCTTATGGTTAACATGTAAAGAGTTTTGAGATGCACTCTGTCATTTACTTCAGTTTTGAAATACAAAAATGACTGCCATCGCTAATTTGTGTTTAATCATCCATCGTAGTAATATATCCAAACAGTTTTGCAAAAATATTTACAATTTTTGGACTTCCACATTCATCTATATCTTGTTTGCAAAACTGCATGATGCAATCTTGTGTCCTTCTGCTTTCGCATAACTCCCTCACTCTTCATGACTGATTGAAGATTTCCAAAAGAAAAATACTTGTCTTGCTGCTGGAGTCACTCTGTATTCACTTCCCCAACATCAGATATACTGCACCCATTCAGTTACGCAGCAAGCAGTAGTGGATGCAGCACAGATCCTTTACTTAGGTAAACTAGTAATCCCACAGTGTAGAAATACTCTGCTAAACCTCCTGGATTTTTAGCATTTAAATATATCTAAAGTTCCAAAAGTAAAAGTACTCATTCTGCACAACAGCGCATGTAAGAAAAGTATATATTATTTTATTGAGATACACTTAAGAGTTCTTGTTGTTATATGTTCTCATATTCATCTGAATCTCCTAGGACCTGGCGTACACATACGTGGACATCACATTTTTGGTCATATGACCACAGTCGTTAATTCTGCTGAACTGTTGCCTCATGGCCAAGTATGTGGACACTTACACTCATCTGGTGGTGTCAGAAGAGTACAACACACTACGGTAAGAATTAAAAATGGCGGCAAACACAAGGGATAATTCAAGTGGCAGCTCCAAACACAAACCTCGACAAGGTAAGAAGTCCTATCATATTTCAAGGCTTTTTCTGATTTAGATATTTATCAAAGCATTGTATGTTTGTCATGACATGCAAATTTGACAAAAAATGTGTGAAAATAACAATTTGGTATGCTGCTAAACATGATGTACACGTATGTGTACATCGGGACTTAGGTTGGTCAAAAATGCTAATATGTTAGCAAAAATGTGCACGAGTAAAATAGCTTATAGCTAACTCTGGTGCAGCTAAAAAGCTGTACATTGTCCCAATGAAATAAATAACAATTAAATAACTAAATACATACATAAATACATAAATTAGTTGGGTTAAAAATGTTAATATGCTAGTAAAAATGTGCCTTGCTATAGCTAATAGCTAGAGTTGTTTATAGCTATCTCTGGTGCAGTTGAAAAGCTGTCCCAGTGAAATAAATAACAAAGAAATACATACATATATAAATGACATTGGTTTGTATTTGATTTTTTCATGTTTTTATTTCCAGAGCGTTTTTCTGTGCAAACAGCATTGGAGCAATTTTGGCTAAATGATGGAGACAACTCAGATTTGGAAGACTTGTCTGACAACGATGATCCCATCCTGGATGCCAATTACCAACCCCGAACACAGGAGCGAAGCAGCAGTGAGGATGAGGATGACAGTAGTGATGATGAGGACCCCATTCCTCAGCCCACTGAGCACAGCAGAGGACGTAAACGTCTCCGTGGTGCAAATAATGGTTAGCCAAGACCCAGTGGATATTTGTTTATTTTAGGCAGGGCCTAAGGGCTAGGTGAAGGATAGGAAGCAAAATGCTTATTTACAACACTTGTTGACAGGTTCAGGGACAGGGACAGATACAGGTTCATCCCTGCAAGTCTCAGAATCGACCTGAATGCGCATCTATTGATGAGCAGATGATTCCTTTCACAGGAGCCTGTCCATGCAGACAATATCTGCCAATGAAGCCAAACCCAGTTGGCATCAAGAACTTCGTTTGTGCTACAGCAGATGGCATTGTGCTGGACTTTGATCTGTATCAAGGTACAGGTGCACTGCTTGAGCAGGTCGAAGAAGAGGTGGGCCTGGGGTTGGGAGGCTTAGTCTTGGCTCGTCTGTGTCAAACTCTGCATCGTGGCACAAAAGTGTATTGTGACCGGTTCTTCACAAGCATCCGAGGTGTGGAACAAATGATGAAGAAGGAGATGTACATTACTGGTACAATAATGAAGAACAGACTCGCTGGCGCGAAGGAGAAGCTACCCTCTGACAAAACCATGAAAAACACAGGAAGAGGTACCTCATCAGAACTTTCCACTGAAGACGGAAAGTTGTGTGTAGTGAAGTGGTATGACAACAAACCAGTATTGATGATGTCTGTTGTTCATGGCACAGAGCCTGAAGACACCTGCCAGCGCTGGGACAAGAAATTGAAACAGTATGTGACTGTCTCGCGACCAAGCATTGTCCGTGAGTACAACCTCAAGATGGGTGGAGTGGATTTGATCGATAGAATGATTAGCTACTATCGCATGAGCGCCCGTACTAAGAAGTGGACGATGCGGATGCTAATGCACTTCACAGATCTGGCTTTAGGTAACAGCTGGCTACTCTACCGCAAAGACCTCGCAATATGTGCTGCACCAAAGAAGAGCATCATGCAGTTCCTTGAGTTCCGTACAGAAATTGCTACGACCCTCTTGGCCCAGCATCACGGTCAAGGAAGCCATGCAGACCTCTCTGAACAGTCAGAGGAAGAAGACAACTCAAATCAAGGGAACAAACGTCCTGTGACGGCAGTGCCCCATGTCTCGGTCCGCAGGAGGGCGAATGCCCATCTCCCAGAGATGATCAGCCTGAAGAACGCGGCGCGCTGCAGGGTAGCAGGCTGCACTGGAAGAACCCGAGTGCGTTGTGTGACCTGCAAAGTGTTTTTGTGCTTGCAAGGCGATCGCAACTGTTACACAGCCTTTCACACATAGACACACATACACTGCAGCACAACACACACACACACACACACACACACACACACACACACACACACACACTGCTGCAATGCAAAATTTCACATAACACATACTGTAACTGTGACTCTCCAAAGGGGGCAAAAATGTTTTGTTTTTCTTCATTTTGTTGTGTTTTTTCACAATGATGTTCAAAACACAAACAATAGTTGAAAGTTGAAAAAACTGCTGTGTTCAAGGTTGAAATAAAATAGTTTTTCACTCTATTACAAAAAGGTGACTTTAATGTGTTTTATGGAAATTCAGACCCAGTGTCCACATATGTGGACATCATTTTTCTCTAAAAGTACATCATGTCAAAAGATGATACTTAGTTTTTATACTTATCAGGTTCCAATAAGCCCAAATAGCAAAGAGAAATAAAAAATGCATATAAAAAAACAGCTCGGGTCTTAGGAGGTTATAATGAAGTTATTAGATAAATGTAGTTGAGAAAAATACAATATTTCCCTTTCAGAATTAGTTAAGTACAAGAATAAAGGACCAAAAAGGGAAATACTCAAGCAAAGTAAAAGTATTTTAAATTGTACTTTAGGACCGTAGTACTGTCCTTACTGACAGCATGCGGTGTTCGTTTAGGTCTGACTTAACACATGGATTAAAGGTTTGCAGAATGATGCTGTACCCTAAATGCCCTAAACAAATCAGAGTTTAGTGATATCACAGCAGATTTACACCCTGGCAAAAGAGGAAACAGACATTGAAAAACCATGTTATGATACATACATACAAGTTACCTATTATGTAAGACTTTATGATAGATATCTAACTGTAATTACAAATACACCTTCAAAGATATTGCTCACACCAAATATCACAAGCACAACATGTGACAGAGCTTGAACGAATGATGAATACATGTGCTACAACTTTGGTTCATACAGTATGTCAACATTAAAAACAGGGGTGGAGGGAAAAACGCTCTGTCATTAAGTTCCAAAATGCTGCTTTCACATGTTGCAAAACCATCAAGAAAAACAGGCTTTACATTCCATGTATCAATCCCAAAGGTAAAAGGGAAAATAGGAAAATCCCTTATCCTCCTAATGGGGCGTGGGTGGTTTGAAAAGATATGTCTCGTACGGAGAAGTCTCTTTGCTTTTACTCCACAGTCAAACAAAAGACAGCTGTGAAAGTTGAAGGACAAAAACAGCTGGTACCCGGAGCTGCACTGACCATAACTGCAGTTTCTAGGTTATACACTGACATTGTTGATACAACAGGAAGGATTGCCTCATCATTTCCTCATTTTCGGAGATAAGAGTCTGTCATCTTTGGTCAGAAATGATCTTTAATACTTAAATCAGTCATTGTAAAATGCATGACAACAATTCACTTGCAATCATTTACTTCAATGCACCTGTGAACAACGGTGTCAAACAGTTTGAACGAACAAAGTGGTTCAGTTTCTGTTCCCACAATTTAAAAATAAATATGTCTTCTGCCATTGTATACTGTTATTCTTTCTATCCTTACAAAATACAGTATACAGCAGCGTGAATACTGTATGTTATTGGTGGAGTTTTGGCCTATAATCAAATTGTGGTAGAAGGCTGTAAGTAAGGAAAGAGTTCACACAAACACAGTAACCTCAAGAGAGTGAGGGAAGTTAAAACATGGTCTTCATGCCTGTTGAACACAGGCATTACACAACATTGATGAACTGAAAGCATATACTGTAAGTAAATGGTACAGTAAACTCATTATCTTCTCAATCTCTCAGTGCAAAAAAAAAGGAAAATCAAACAGATGCCACAGTTTGTTACAAATGTTCAAATACATACATGTTAAAATACTTCAGATTTCTGTAATAGATTTCCCACTATTTTTCAGAATCTTCACTGGCTTTAAGGGCTGTGTTTTTATACACCAAAGCGATGTCATGGTTATTTTTCCGCTGTGTTTGGGAACGTTCAGGTGTCTGGCTGCTCGTTGTCTGTCTTGTTGCTGTCAGAACAGACATCATTTTGGACCGATAGTGGTCCCCAGCCAGGAAATACAGGATTGGGTCAATACAGCTGTTGATGCTGGCCAGAGGCCTTGTGATCTTGTAAGTAAAGTTAACAATGTTGAGGGTTTCACAGTCAAGATTTAACACACGGGAGGTGTAGTAGAGCGTCCTTGTGATGTGAAATGGAACGAAACTCAAAGCAAACACCACCAACACCACGATGATGAGTCTAATGGACTTCTGATGTGAGGCGGTGCGTTGACGGCTGGAAGATAATCCCTGTCTGGCTCGGCACAGGGTCCGCGCCATCAGGAAGTAACACACCATAATGACCAGGAATGGGACCCCAAATAGCAGCACCATTACCACAGAGCTGTAGTCCACATACTCCTCAAAGGACGCCTGGCTGGTGGTGTCATGGCACAGGGTGTCATTGTCCCTTCTGGAGGTGGTGACGAAGATGAGGTTGGGCACCAGGCACACGCTCACCACAGCCCACACTATGCCGCATACCAAGTGGGCATGGCGGGACTTCACGAGGGTCAGCGCCTTGATTGGATGGCAGATACCCAAGTAACGGTGCACGCTGATGCAGGTGAGGAGGAGGATGCTGCAGTAGAGGTTTGCATAGAAGAGGAAGCGCACTATTTTGCAGGCGGCCACTCCAAAGGGCCAGTGACTGCGGTTGGCGTAGTAGTAGATCAAGGTTGGCAGGGAAAGGACGTACAGGAAGTCAGACAGGGCGAGGTGGAACATGAACACGGTGCTGGGGTTCCACGGGCGCATCTTAAGGAACAACCACAGAGCAGTAGCATTGAGGACGAAGCCCACCACAAACACCAGACTGTAGGACACAGGGAGCAGGATGTATTTGAACTCCTCGTCAAAGCGACAGCTCGAGTTGAATATTGTGGTGAACACCGACGACTGGTTGTGCGATGCAGGGCTTCTCATGATTGTCTCCATTGTGATGCAACTTCTCAGCGTAGCACTTTCAAGGCAGCAGGTGACCGATCCTTCAAAACAAGAGAAAAACTCTGTGACTTCTCCTTCATTAAACTCAAGCATGTAGTCAAGGGTGATCTGGCTCTTTTTAATTTGTGTTGTTCTGTCTGAGTTTTCTTGTTGAGTTCTGAGTTTGTGTACTCATATATGTATTAATGTACATGCCTATTGTGTGTGGTCTCTTGTGTATTGTTTGTTGAGTTGTATGTTTTTGAAAGGAAAATATGTGTATAAATTAAAAACAAAACTAAATGTGTTGAATATTTGATTACTATTCCTAAGTGAATGTTGGTACTTTTTCCTGACTTTATAATACTCTGCTTGGTTGTAAATTTAAGTAGCAGTACTAGTACTAAAGACATAGTATTTCTTGTGGTTGGATAATGCATACTGTATTTAACTAAAAGTAGTAAGGCCACAGTGTAAAAATACTATGTCTTTAATACTATGTTACTTTAATGTCTAATCAAGCGAAGTATTAAAAGAGAAAAACACATGAAAAAGTACCAACATTCACACCAAGAATAGTCCCATGGCGTGTTAATAATAGTAATACAACAATATAGGAGGCTTGATATTGTATTCCTATAGTTGTTACTATAAATGCATGTAAGTTGAACCTGATGCAGTAGGACTCGGAGGTGATATTGGAGCTATTCCTACTGTTAAATAACGTCTAACCAAGTGTAACCATTAACTAGCTCTAAAAGGAAAGTATGCTTCAACTTTTCACTTTTACCTATAGTGGAGTAGAGGTAAAGCGATAAAGCGAATACTGTTCTAAGCCCCTCAAAAGTACTTAAATAAATAAAAGCACTTACTTGCCAACATTGTTTGTTTTTACCACAATCATTATCCACCTCGGTCACACAAACATTGTAACCGAGTTATCGTGACACAGCGGATACTCACCCCAAACGGGATCCTAAACACTGCGCTGGTGTCAGGCTGCTGTTGAGCACTTCTTCTTAACTTTTCAGCCGGGAACCACTAGCTGCTCCTCTCGCTCCGTCGTCTTCTTCAGCCGTCCAGCGGGAGCACATGGGTTACGCACTAAAAGTTATTTTTCGGTGTAAGTGTTGTGGGGTTACATGGCAGCGCAGCTGTGCACTGAGCGCAGGACACATGGAGAGCATACAAACACTAACATGAGGCTGAAATGGGAAGTCACATTGCCGAGTGGACAAAATTACCGCCCCAAAACAGCCTCAGTGAGTAAACCACTTTCAATTTGATGTTCCTCGTACAACTGTTGAGATGATTCACACATTAACACAACTCCATTATTTTACTTGAGGCGTTTGCATTTCTTCTTGTAGCAGCTCCTTGTGTCTCTCCTAAAAACTACTTAACCCTCCTTCATGTCTTTAAAAATCCTCATTCTGGATTAAAATGTGTGTAGCAATTCAAAGATCATTTCACAACAGTTCAGGTATATATTATCCCTTCTTAAATGTATGGGTTGGCATTAATGCAACACAGTATAATCCATCTAAACGAAGTATAAACTGGACTCAGCACTGCCTCAAGCCACAATGTAAAATACTAATCACATAGTAACACCCCATATAAGACACTAGGAACCAGCACTATATACAGGTTTACTATTGAGCACTGAATGCATAACTCAATTGCTATATTGCTACTTTAAATTAACTACTATACCAAAACCTCATTATGAGCCTGACACCCACTGGTTGATTAGAAAGAGAGAAAATCAGTGCCCTTTAGGGTGCCCTTTAACAGAGAAAACAAGATGGCCAATCGTATGCCTCTGGTGCCCTTTTTGTCCCGCCCCTGCCCCTTGGAGAGCCTCAGTTGGCAACTGCTTATTCCCATGACAACACTTAATGGCACTCAATGCTGCAATGCTATATAAGTTTGCACAGCTGTACAGTACAGCTGTATTTAAAAAAGCAACATTTGCTCTATGGAGCTGTGAGGGATCTACTGAATCATCTCTCCAGTTATATTTGTCTTCTCAGGCTTTTCTGTAAGATTCACGTGACAAGGCGTGGATTTATAAAGCCTGGTCATAAAGAAATTTAAGTAAGGATGAGCAATGATTGTGTGACCGATAAAAAAGAAAGATAAAGATAGACAGCTGAGATGTGGCAGTTACTTAATAAGTTACTAAAAAACTAAAGTTTAATTGACCCACAGTTGCAAACGTGGTCCTATATAACTTCACTCCAATGACCCAGAGACTATAAACACATTAGGATGGAATTATCCTTTTATGGTCTACATTCAGTTAGATGAAAGAAAACACAATATAACTCTGTTCATGTGCAAAGGCATTTTATAATGGCTTGGGAAATGAGGAGGGAAAATAACATATCTAAAATACTTTAAATCCTTCACCCTGTTCAAGGATGCAGCAAGAACATATGTGTATATGTAAGGGGTGCTTAATGGTAGCAGTGTGAGTTTCTGTGCCGTGTCCATGAACTGTTTGGGTTTCTGTGGTTAAGATGTCAGGAATGTGAGTAGGCAGACAATGCCGGTTCTTCATCTGTAACCCACTCAAAGCACATTTACAGACAGAATTAAATATGTACACAAAGAGTCAAAGCTAAATTCATCAGATTGTGAATGAAATTGTTGATATTAATTTGTTTTTTCTAAATCCCTTTATTTCCCCCGCCTCTCCAGAATGAGCACATTATTACCTTACCTTGCAGAATGAGGGATGATTTTAAAACTCGTTTGTTTGGTCCTTTAGGTTACATTGAAAAGGGTGCAGAATTTACATTTCACTAAAGTGTAAGACATTACATATTTCCAATTTTAAAAGACAAATATTTATATTTTCATCGATGCTTTTGGAGAGGGTAATTTTTCTTTATGTTATGATAATTATATGAAGAAGACTATTTTTATATCTGGAAAACAATCAAGCCTAGTTAAATTATAATTCATGAAAACATACTGCTGCTTAATAACGGACCAAATGCACAACATTCCCTGCCTGTCAGCGCAGAGCACACTCACGAATTAAAACAAATCCTACAGTCAGGAACTGGTTAAAAACAGAGTTACAGAACTGTAATCATGACACCAACTGGTCATTATTTGTGTACTTGAGTCAATGCTTTAAGCATTTTGTGTATGTGTGTGTGTTGTCATAGATGTTTTTGTTGCCTATTTTATTTGCTGATTCAACAATTCTAAACTAAATGATGACTTATATTATAAATATCTATCTAGAAACTGGTTTGGGAAGTTAGCTCTAGCTAAATGAGTGTGTCTTTAAATAAACAAATACATACAATTAAACAAACTGTTTCAATCTAAACTGTCTGATTCATTAAACATGTACATTTAAAATCAACAAATCATAAAGTTTCACCCCTTTTCTTTGATTTGTACATTGCTGAAAAATACCAGGGTGATAACATCAGTAGTCAGTAAACTTCCAGAGGACAGAGGGATGTGTTTGGTCATGCCCTAATGAGTAACTTCAGCTGAGGACTACAAGCAAAAAACACAGACACTCACACACAGAGAGGAATATGTAGGAGTTATTTTAGGATGAGATCAAGGTTGTCTCATCTATTTGTGCTGTGCTCTATATTTACCTGAGCTGACAAATACACTTTCACATGTTTGTTCATGGACATTATCTGAGTCACAACTGTAATCTTATATTAACACTGGGATATCATGGTCAGTAATTCAGTCTTAGACATTTCTTTTATAGGCATTTTCCAACTAGAACCTATAAAACACTTGTTCATTTATAAAAATGTGGATAAACCTAGCTGTTAGAAAAGTGTATTGGTTATGGCATAGTTGGAAGTTAAAGAGAAGCTTAATATTTTCAGCTTTGATTTGCCAAGTATTATGGCAATTAAGACCATTAAATAGGCTTTACCATAGATCTATGTGACATTAAACAACATATAAGCAGCATTAGTGCAATGAATTAGAACAGATTTGAATTGTTTCTCGGTTTCCAGCCCCCACCCCCCGCAGCATGAAATAACACTTGTGATGCTTAGTGACAGCCAAGAGTTGCTTTATGCACTTTACTTAAAAAAAAAAAAAAAAGGGTGCACATAACATGCACAGTGGATATTGGTACCGATTAAGTGACATGATAGCAACAGTAGGAGACAGTAAACAAATTAGATAAGCTATGTCCTTCTAAACCAACTTTACAGACAATGTTCCAGTAGATATGTACAGCTATCGATTTTATGCTCCATAGGTTTAATAGCGGGCTTTTACCATCCAGGATCCAGGCTCAATAATAGCAGAGTAAAGGAAAACACACAGTAAAAGGGATGAAGGTGAATGGTAAACACTAGCAGTGAGTGAACACTGAAAATTGAAGGACTATATTTTCATAGTCATTGAAAATCCATTAAACATGAAATCAATACCATGATCAATATTTGTTTATGTGTGAGTAACTCGAGATACGCGTCAACGCTTCCTGTCATACCACCCACAGTTTTCTTTATGTGTCATGGATTGATGGCTATAAGCAGACTGTGCAATGAGTATTTTCTGCGTCATGTTCCCTTCACTGTATTGACAAACTAAGGGAACAGTATTAATCCAGTAAATAAAAAGTAAAGTCCAGCTGATGTGATTGAGTTTTGATCAGTCTGTCTGTCCTTTCAGATCTTGGTTATAACAGTCTTTCCAGTTTCTAAATGAGCAAGCTCTGTACCAGCAATATAATTTTTATTTCAGTTCCAGTTCCTGGGCAGGTTGTCAAGGATCCTGCGCCGATGTGAAGGGTTTGTCACTCCTGCGGCGCATAAATCCTCCTCAGTTATACCACTGCAGAGAGGAAAAATGGCACGAAATCAAACCAAAACCGAAATCAAAATCAAACAAAACTTAAATTGTTAAATACTTTGTTTGCAAGGTTCCTGTAATCAACACCAGATTTATTTTCAGATGTGTGCCTCAGTGAGGCTCTAACTGACATGTTCAGTCATCTCATTTAAGTTGAGGGTGACTGTCACATGCACGCTGGTAATTTGATCAGGCCTACATGTGACTATTGCAAGTGTCTCGTTACCACCGAGGTTATCTGTACAGACAAATATATCTCTGAGTACGCACAGGAAGCCGCAATATTTGTGTCTGAAGGTGAAATGCATAAGTAAATAAGTACAGTTTGTGAACCATGTTATTGGAAACACTTCTACCTGAAGTAATCCAGATCATCCCAGCCATTGAGGCTGAGTCCCAGGGTGTATTTCTGCAGACCAAGGGCACTGAGAAGCTCCCGGACGGTTTCTGGGGCACATTGAAGGACGGAGACCTGTGTTGAGAAAGCAGACGTTTTATAGAGAACAACGAGCCGCATCACTTAAAAAAATGTCTTTGAGAATTGTGTCCTACTTCTTTCTCCCAGCTGTAACCTCTATCTCCATGCATTGAAGGTCCATTTCTATAACTTGGCCTATGGTTGAGTATAGCTGGGCCTCTCTGCAATGGGGGGAAGAAGTCAACTTCGCTGAGGGACTTGGCCATTTGCAAAGCAGTGAGGGAGTTGTCTCCTGTAGGTCCAGGCGGCTGCTGATCCACTATCCAGGGCACAGAGGCCTGAGAGTGTGCTGGGGAAGGAGTGTAGGGGAAAGCTGATGGCACCTTGGAAGCCCGGATAGGGCTGGTTCTCTCTGGGAGAAGCTGATGATGATCCCTCCTCGTTTTTTCCCTGATGATTGCTGATTGGTTCATATACAAGTTCCTCTGGTTCTTGTCTGGCAGTACTGTCTTGGAGTCTTGAACATTTTTCTTACATTGGTATTTGTCTCTGGGTTGTGAGGTTTGTTCCTGGTACTGTGGCATGGCGTTGCTTGAGGGTGGAGGTAGGGGAGATGGGTTTTTGGCCGGGAAGAGCTGATAGGAGGAGTTAGTTTGGGGTGTATGAAGGTCAGTTGTTGGAGTGTACTGGGGTGGGATGGCAGGAATTTCAATCTCTGTAAAGTCTGATCTGCGAAAGGGTCTTCTGTCGAAACCCTGACGTCCTGAGATTTTTGGGAGCTGCAAGGCCTCATTTCCAGACCAGATGACCTGAGGGTCCCTTAGCTGAGGGAGAGCCTCCTCCACCCTGCGTGTCACTGACACAGTTTCAAAGATAAAGTAGGCTGGGTTGGTGTAGCTGCTTGGAGTGTGTTTGGGAGGAGCTGCCAGAGACCTGCAATGAAAATAAATACATTTAGAATGTTTGGTTGGCGTTGACATTTTTTTGTACTAAATGTGCCCTCTATTCTCAATTGATGTCTTTGCTTTATCTGGTTTTTTCTGTCAAAATCTCCTTGGGCAAGATTCTAAACACCACATTGCAGTTGTGGAAAGTTTTTCAACTAGCTTTAGAGAAGTTTTCCTTGACAATGCTGCATTGCTCGGAAACATTAAGAGGAGCTCACCTGTTTATTTGGCCACGTGTAGATGCAGGAGACATGTGCCCTCTCGCAGGACCTTTGTCATTTTTCTCAAAGGAGAACCAATCTGAAAAAATGAAATCACAAATGTGAAACAAACACATTTCATAACCAGCCACACTTCCTTAAAGTCTGTGTGGTGGCTGTGTGTCAAAGGCCATGCCAGTTTGCAGTCACACAGCATGGTGATGTTTATTCTGATTTAGTTACATACTAACAACTTGTCTTGTTTCACTGTCTCAGGATGCATCTGGTCAGGGTCAGTCAATCAGGAGCCAGAAGAGGAAGCGGTCGATAGTTACCAGCAAGGATGAAGTTATTAGGGAACCAAATAGAGGAAGCAATGGGAGACTCACAAGGGAGTCAAAGAAGCCAGCGAAAGTGCAGATGAAAGCTTAGTGGGAAGTGATAGTGCAAGCAAGGCAGAGCATAGGAGCGGTTCCGGCAGACGCACCATAGGTCTTCTCTCGAGTTTCTCGTCTGTCTTTGGGCACATGAACCCTGACACGTCCTCTGATGGAGCCCATCTCCTCACCTCGGTGACTCAAAAATGTCTCAAACTGCTCAGATGCACCAGTGAGTGAGCGCAGAGCAACACAGCATTCCCCTATAAAACAAAATGTATAGATTATTTATAAGATCAATACGACATCTCACACTGAAACAAAATGTAGAGTGCAACCTTACTTCTAGATAGTTTAAGCGGGACTTTATTATACCTTAACTGATTCTTTCTAAACTACACTGAAGATTTGGAGCACTAAATGAAATGTATATTGATAACATTTAGTGCATCAAAATACAGAATTCCATCCACTTTATTGTGAACATTTCCTGCTTCTGGTATAGATGAAAAAACTCCATCCATCCATCCGCTTATACGAGTTGGGTCGCGGAATTTGCAGTTCCAGTAGAAATGAAAAAACTGAATTAAACCGTTTACCAATCAATGTGCCATTTTAAAAGATATTCAATACAACATTTTGGAGGTCAAGTTTAAATTAAATTAGCCACTTTTATAAAAATCTAATTAAACTATCTAGAATAATAGACAGCACTTGTGATAAGATGGGTCAAATAAGACGATTTCATGTTATGAGTAGTTATTAGACAAATGAATTTGCCGTGACCAACCGTAAGACTCAAATCCGTCACATGACTTGACAGACAGCAGCAGGTGCTGGTCCTGAAGGTACTCCATGTCAGACTTGATTGGAAAAAGCTATGACAGACATAAACACATCAAGGTAAGACATTGATTTTAAAAACAAACACATATTTTAAGCCGTTTCCAAATAAGTCTCTAACCTTTGGCAGTTGTTTGAAGGACCAGCCGAGTTTGAGAAATCTGGGAACATCACAACTCTGTGAGTCATTCTCACTTGAGCGCCGTGTCTCTGTGAAGAAGACAGGAAGGAATCTTTGCCACTGTGCTGCATAATGGATGTTTGATTTAAAAAAAACATTATAACCATACCTTCGAGGCAAGACGAGTGAAAATCAATGAAAAATTTCGCCTTGCTTGCCGTCTTCACAATGGCCTCAATGCCTTCAAGCTCTATCCAGGCCCTCTCCACGCCCGACTTTGTTTCTGTGTGAGACAAAGGCAGAAGAATACTGTTCACTCGATGAGGGGATGTAAGCATATTCTCTCTGTTTGTGTCCAAAAGGCAACAACAATGACAGCACCTGTTTTGGAGCTGAACTGTGATGTGACTCCCACTTGGAAAGTGGCAAAAACAGGCGAGTGATCGCTGGTGAAGATGTCATCCGTGCAACCTGGCGGGTCACAAATAGTACTTTATTATGAGGATTGTAATCAAAGCACTCAATATGTGATATGTTTTCTAGCTAAGCATGAGAGGATTTGAAAATGTTCATGTCATCAATAGACTAGCCAAAAGTGATTGCTTTTCCTCAGTATTTTTACTTCATCAAAGATTTAACACTTTGTCCTTTTTAGTTGACAAACAAACAATCCAACAAAATGTGATAATCATAAGTTACCCTGCATATATATATATACACTGTATATGCTCGTTCTTACAAAATACTTCCTGTATCTCCAAAATCAGGGTCCATTTTTGACCACCTCTACTATTATAGTGAGCTAGACAGATTTTCAAATCCCTTATGTAAGGGTGTTTAAGATTATCCTGAAATTGTATTTTAAGCACTATTATGCGAGTGATACAATCCTATGTAATGCCATCTGTAACAAAAATCCAATAAATTGCAAAGCACTGTACGCCAGATGAGCTGTCATGAATCCTGTTTTTTCATAAATGTGACAAAGGGGCGACATAAAGTACTTTCGCCTATGCAGGAGTTTTAACGTTTTCATAGTTTTCAGAGGTTGGAAACAGAAGCTCAGGCAGAATGAGAGGAAATGACCGTTTGACCGTTATTCTTTTAGGGTTGCTCTCAATTTGCAGTGGTGCAAATAAAGAATTACCACAGGTATCTAATTTGACAGTGCTACATCAAAATCTATAGCTATTTGTCTGGACCTATGCACTGATATGTGATGCCCTAATCCACTTAGTTCATGCATGATTTCACTATTATATTTTCTTCTTAAAAGCTCATCTTGGCTTTGTTTTGTCTTACCATACGCAGTGCAGAAGATGTGTATCTCTGGGTAAGACTTCCACAGAATCCGATCACACCACGATGGCACATTGACTCGTACCTACAGGAACAGATTCAGCTATAAAACCACTATGTGTTGTGCAACAAATAAAATTGCCAGATGTTGAACACATTTTGCTGCCACTGTATTGACACACTTACATTCCTTTATAAAACACAAAAACATGAGGAATCTTCATCAGGAACTTATTATAAACAAGTACAAATTTGGTAAGAAATCTTGGTCAGGACCAAAAAGACAGACCGATATCAAAAAACCTTGAATAGTTTTATGAAGTGTGGTTTGTGTGCCAAGACATTTATTCATCGACTTCTCAGAGGTGCGGATATAGTTTTTATTATAGGCTTCCGTTCTCTTTCCTGAGGCTCAAATAATGTTTGATGGAGATGTCATCCTGTTTTTCTGTGCTGCTTTTGTGTTAAAAGAAAATGACTCACTCCTGAAGTTTTGTACTTTTGCCAAAGGTAGCAGTCTCTGGAGCCCCGCTCATACCGATAGGTGGGTGGGAATGCAATCTTCTCTTCCTCTTAAACAGATAAACAGAGAAAGGGAACAAAGTCAGGTAAAAGAAGACCAAGAGTCAAAGTAGAGCCAAATTCAAAATAGATTGTTTAATTTGCAAAAGAGCATTAAAGAGCATTATATATTTTAACAAAGGAATAATGGCTAATAGCAAAGGGAAAACTCACTGAAATTGAGAAAGGACTTCCTCTTGTGTCTCTCTCGGGTCAGCTGGTCTGCACACATGAGCTCCTCAAACTCCCTCTTAGACACATGTTTCAGGATGTCCTAAAGTGAGGACCAAAGAGAAGCAGTAACATTGATGTCTGTAATTGTAGTATCATGCCTCTGTACCGTTAAGCATTGGTGGAAAATACAGTAAGCACACTTTTGAAGTATTTATACCTTACTTGATGATTTCCACGTTATGTTTATTTATACTTCCCTACATTTCAAAGGGATATATCCTACTATTTACACCACTACATGTATTTGATATATTTAGTTTTTTTTGGAGATTCACATTTAAAATATAAAATACAGTCAACAAATAAATGATAAAGATGATCAAAGGTTAAGATGAGACCTTATTGGCAGAATCACAAGCTACCCAGCAGAAAATACAGGGATTCAAATCAGTTCCATGTTTCCTTGCTGCAACCGTAGTTGGAAAAATGAATGCATCAATAATTAGAATCCATTTATATAATACACTTATACACTAAATTGAAGCATTGTGCACAAGGACTACTAATATTATTCATCTCCAACAGAGGATCTGTGACCAATAGAGTTTTTTTAAAAAACCAGATCTGTTACATAAATCCAACATATTATACATCTAGCAAAGATGAATCGGCATCATTCCTAACAAAAATAAAATAATAATGTATACAAAATTGATAATAGGCTAACTGTTGCCCATGAGTTGTGTGCAATCCCTTGAATTAGCTTAATTATGCTACATCAATTTGCAGCACCTATCCTCAATGGAAAACTATAGATGGTTACAGCCACGTTTTATTAGTTCAATGGCAGAGAATTTAATTCACCATAAAACTGTATATTTACAGATTGCATTTTAGGTCGCCTTACTCTATTATTTTACAGTTTAGTGATCCTTAGCCTAAAAAATCCCTAATTTAAGTATAATTTGTAGCTAATACTTTAGTGCTTTTACTGAAGTAACTATTTGAATGAAGAACTTGTACTTGCAACAGCATTTCTTCATAGTAGTATTGCCTAAAGATCTGAGTACTTCTTATAACACTGCCATTTAGTCAGTCTTCAAGGTTGCTTAATCAAAACAATGAATATAGAGCGATGAATAATAAATAATTAAAAAACAGACCTGTACGTCCAAGTCGAGTCTATAGTTGAGGTCTCCGCACCAGAAGAGATGGTTGAAGCGCAGGCTGAGGTCAAAGGCCCCTAGCTGTTTGTCACCCAGAGAGAGCAGCCTGAGGATGTCCACAAAGTTCTGGTTCCTCCTGAACATGACACACATTATAAGAGACAATTGTACTTTTTTTTTTTTTTAATAATACGAATAAATGAAACAGGAGCATATATATTTGGTCTTTGTTCACGATACCTTAGGACTTTCTCACTTCCAGAGGTCAGGTGGCAGTTAACAAACCCAAAAGATGTCCCGTTGAAGAGGAAAGACACACCCACTGCTCCCTTGTTCCCTGAAACAACAGAAACATTCAACGTCAAACCTCCGTTTCAAATCTTATTTTTTCAGGTTTCAAATTTTTTTAGCCTCCAAACTTGTGGAACCTGATGTTGCTTGGGGGGCGGAGCTTACAAAAAACTAGTTTGGCATCCTGAGTGACAGCCTTCCCTCTGTCATGTTGCCTTCATGGATGTTAGGTAGCGCGAGAAATATAACTCAACACTTTCTATACACAATACTCCCGTGAAACTGTGCTACAAGGTGAAATTACGTATCTGCAATTAAGCGATGTCCTTCCCCAATTCCACGTAGCCCCATGAACGCAGCGTAGTATTGGCTTGGCTGGATTGTGTATAGAAAGTGTTTACTTATATTTCTCGCGCTACCTAACATCCATGAAGGCAACATGACAGAGGGCGTGCCGTCACTCAGGATGCCAAACTACTCTTTGGAAAGCCCCGTCTCCAGAGCGACATCAGTGCCACAAGATTGAAATGGGGAAAAAAACGATCTGAAAATTAAAAACGATCTGAAGGCGAAAAAAAACGTGAACCTGAAAAAACGAGATTTGAAACTGAAAAAATAATCATTTTGAATCTGAAAACGTAAAATCAGCGACTGAAAAAAAATAAGGATTCAAATGTCAAAAGATGTCTAAAAGTTAAATATGAAAATAAATATTTTATTCTAAAAAAAGATGCTGAACTGAATCAAAATAATATTCAACCTGAAAAATTATTTTAAATACTTATTTTTTGTTTGAATACATCATTATATTTTTCAAAGTTCAGGATAAAAACTTAGAACTTTCAAGTAAATTGTATTTTTTGGAATGATCAAAACTTATGACCCTGATTTAGCTCCATAGCAGGGCAGTTTACCCAAAGTGTTTCCCAGGCCAGTCTTCACACAGGCGGTGTTCACATGGCTGACGCGACTCTCATGCTCAGGCTTCACAAACACAGCCAGCCTCATGTTCCAGAGGGACTGTACTGCCACCTGCAGGACAATGCTCCACATTACAATGAAGGACAGGAACCGTGTCCACACAGAAAACATAATTACAGATTTCTCAAAGGATGGGATCAATTTCTATAAAGTCAGCTTCCAATCCAGGTGACACAGCCACTGAAATAGTGTAGGAATACATACCACCATCAAAACTCTATAATTCAGATGATATTTTCCAAGAATACTTAAACAAAATATCAAAAACTCCCACAATCCTTTACTGTAATGTTAGATGTTGCTCAAGCATTTCATTTTTAAGTCAACTATGTGCTTAACTGAATTGTCTACCACAAGAAATATTTCAAGGTTAATTGTGAGGTTGGATTCCTTTTGAAAGGCTGAAGAATGTGATTTCATCTTTCAAATGTAAAAACTAGAAAATGACTGAAGCACTGATTCACATTAGGTTAACATAAAAGCTTTCCCAGACGAAAATACCAGGAATGACCCCACCGTTGCAGAATGTATTTGAATGAAGCTTTTTATAAAGTTGACTTTTAAATACCCTTAGTTTGAATAAAGTTAGCTCGTTCAACAGATGAGAATAAATGTTGTGATAACATGTTAGCCTAATGTTTTACCATTTTTAGTTTCATTTTTTAAATTATTTTTTATTTTAATACTAAGATAGCTGCATTAGTAATTTAAACAAAATGCATATTAGTTTGAATAAATGTGTCAAACCTTTGTAGTAAACATTGGGATGTTATGTTAACAGGATGTGGATATTTGATTCAATATATTATATTTGCGTAAACTAAAATTAACAAATTGATAACATTCATAGTGTACGTGATTCCCAGTGCTGTAAAACTTATTACAAAAATAAATGAATAACGTATCCTACCAGTAAACCTTTGCTATAGTTGCTTTAAAAGGCAACTGTAATACTCACAATGAAGAATAAAAAAAGAAACAATTGGATAGTGAAATGTCATAAAGTTTGCCATACTTCACACTGGAGCCACAACAAGCTTTATACATTTTCATTCATGCAGTAGTACTCCTGTGGCCTTCAAACATCTTTTGATGTGTTTCCTTTAACTATTCAGTCAAAGTAATTATGTGAATCTTTCTTTTGAGAAATTATGGTAGCTTTATGGATTAAAGCACTCCAAATATGTATTGTGAAAATTGAACCTTTTTTGACAGAAGAATTCGCATTTGAAGTTGTAAAAAGTTTTTTTTAAAAAAGGATTTACTTGTTTGTACTCGATGTGAGTGTAGCTGCGAAGAGTTGTTTTGACATGTTCTGTCCATTCTCTCTCCCCTTGAGGGTTTTCCTGAGTCCCCAAAGCATAGATGTCATGAGGGAGCAAGGCAGTGGAATCGTCAGGGGTGTGTCCCAGACCGCAGCAGGTCACCCACGACTGCAGGCTGCGAGGAGGAGGGGAACCACCTGTGTACACAACATAACACAATAACTATAGGAAAGGAATTAAACTCCTTCCTCTAAATGTAATCTTTGTTGCCGGACAGTAAAAGAGACCACGTGTATGGTTACCCATGTTCCAGGTGCCAATGAACACAGATATCACGTCAGGTTCACTCAGATGAGAGTGTCTGGTTTTCATCAGCTGCAGGAGTTGGCAGAAGGCATCGCGTTTCTGAATGAAGTGGAAGCCACGCAGTCAATTATGGGGAAAAGACAGGGGATTCCAGTCACTGAAGTCAATTATTCCTGGCCAAATTACTACTTTCCTTACCCGTGCACTCTCAAACGTCATCTCCCGTGGTGTGTTGTGGTGGCTGTCCACCACCATGCGTACCTTGGCCGGACTGCTCTGGAACCTGACAATCTGAAGGACTGGTAGAGAAGAAAAAATGGCAGAATGAAATTGGATGATATATCTGCACAATAGAGAAATGTTACAGGAGCTAAAGAGGATATTTTCTTACTTCTGTCATGTGAGACTCTCTCTATACCAAATGAACCAGACTTTCTGTCAAAGAGCAGCACTCCTGTGTCCACGTCCACAGAAACAGTCTGTCTGCCATACCTCACCATCTTCACCTTGACGCAACAAAAAGAACCACTGTTTATACATTTACATGGTCAGAGGTAGGGCTGCAATTAAGGATTATTTTCATTATTGAATATTCTGTGCGTGAATATCGATTTATTCATCGTTTGTTCTCTAAAATGTAAAAAAATTAACTAATATGTTTCCTTTATATGATATAAAACTGAGAAAAGCAGACAAATGGATTTGTCGACAGATATTTGCAGCACTAGTTGTTTTTAGTTGTATGATTATTTTTATTGCATGTAATATTTGATAAAAAGATAAACGGTTACTTTTTCAGCCTGATTTACCTGAAAGGAGTGGACTGGCAGCTGTCTGGCCTGGTTCTTGACAGATGTTACGATGATGGGTGTTGGTTCAGGAGGAGGCGGGCTTGGCTGAACTGCCAGATTGTGATTGGTCACTGCATCTTGTAATGCTTTCAATACCTTGATGAGCATAAAATTGGCAGCATTAAAATCTAATCAGTATTGCCAATCACAAACAAGAATGTCCTTTTTTCCTGTCTCTATGAAAACATCACCATTTATTTACCACTGCCACTAAACCTTAAAAGATGTGAGCCATATTATTCGTAGGCGTCACCGCATTATCCTGTGATAAATATAGATATAGCTTTGTGCCATTTCACAAACATACCTTTTTCTCCAATGAAGAGAGGAGGCTGACCAAAGCTGAAATCTTAAACAACACGCTGTCTATCTCCATCTCTTGGCCCTTATTCAAACAATTTGAAACATAAGGCACAAATAGTTGACACACATGACTGATCCTTTATCCCCAACAGAAGTGGGTTACCATTTTAGAAAGGTCAGCTAGTTACATATCTTTGGAAAGCATAACTAATATTTTGTATCTTACCTGTGCTTTGGTGTTTGTTAAAGAGCAGCTGGGGTGGTCAAAGACTCTTGCCAGGGTTTCCAGACTTGAAAGAGTCAGGTCGATCTCACTGTGGATCAGATCAATACACACCTTTTGTTTGATGACCATATAACAGTGTTCTGTATCATCAATTCATACTAGTTTTTAAAGTTTGGTTTATAGTTTAAAAATAAAAGTATGCAAACCTGTTTAAGCCTTGGCACGCAGTACCCAGAGTACGCTTCAGGTGGCACAGCGTTGTTGCACCTTTGTGCACATTCTCAATGTCAAGAGGCAGCTCACTGAATAGGTAGTCATTGAGAAGACCGATCACCTCACCTGCAGTACTGTAAACATGATTTTAAAAAGACAGAATTCGGAATGGAATATTTTAGATACTCCGCATGCCATTTTTGCTCTTTGGATATCACTGATGCTGGCAAAGACCATACAGAAGATATCAATCAGCTCCATTTATTAATAGGCCAATAAAGTCAAAGAGTGTTTTACACATTGCTTTCTCTATGCTTGATTGCAAACAGATGCATATTTTAGACAATTTTAGCAGATGACTAACATTAATGTGACACTAAATAAAGAGTCACATATATTAATCTATCTGATACTGTCACATAATAAGCAGCTCTTTATTTGCAAACACAAGCAGAACAGATGAGCACTATGAAGGATTATCTTCTGACAAATGCTTGTATGGTTTCGTGTTTGTACCTGGATGTGTTCAGCTCCTGCAATTTATCCAGGAACAGGGTATGAGGGGCTGGTTTTGCTGGTGGTCCAGTGAGAGGTGCGGTGTTAATGGTGGCAGGTACTGAAGCCGGCTTCTCATCATCTGTGCATGCATGAAGCATAAAAACTAACAAAATTGCCGCACTGAAAGTAGCACCGATGTTCATATATTATGTTATTGCATACGTACAAATACACATGTCAGTGAATCTGTACATGCTCGTGTTGGGTGATGTGCTGTGATAGCAGCTAGAGGGCCCACCTGAGCTCTCATCCCCAGTGTCTGTATCCCGGGGAACAGCGTAGAGAAGAGGAGTGACCAGGCCCTTGTGCGGATGTTGGTACCCCAACACCAGATCCTCCAGTGTCCGGAAACAGTTCACCTGCACCCCCTGTGTTGTCTGTGAGACACACACACACACACACACACACACACACACACACACACACACACACACACACACACACACACACACACACACACACACACACACACACACACACACACACACACACACACACACACACACACACACACACACACACACACACACACACACACACACAAGCAAAAAAATACACATGAGCATGGTCTGCAGTGTCAAGGCCTCTCTAAAGTTTGTTTTGCAATTTTACTTCCTTATTTGTTCACAAACCTTTTTATAAAACAGAGCTGATAAAATACTTTCATGTGAGGTTTTTTGAACGACTCTTAAGAGGACCTACTATGCTATCATTCTATGTGTAAATCTTATTTGGTATGCTTCAATCAACACAAAGGGTTATGTTTTCCGAATGCAAACTTGTATACTTTCTGTGGTTATTACAAGATGTTTCCAGACCTCTCTCGGAAATCTTGCACAATGGAACAAAACAGAAGCATTCATTTGCATGATAGAAAAAGGCACATGATTAACAGTGATAAAGAAAATCCCAGGGGACATTAGAAAGCTCTGCCCTGCACCAAACAAGATAGGTGACATCATAGGTTTACTTCTTGGCTGCAGCAGATGTTGGCTGTCATTTTTTGATGTAGCTCAACATTCAGTTAGTCTGAAAAGCCATCAAAATAAAGATGGCAGAAGTTTTTTCGCATGCATATGTTCACATTTTTACGCCACAATCAGAAGCAATCTTACTTTCAACGTTCCAACAAAAACCTGCAGTCACACTTCAGTGGTATTCAAAGTATATTCACAAACATGTATAAAAATAAACACACATGCTTGTGCACAGGTGCTGCCTGCATATATTAACCACGCTACTTGTCACATGCAAGGAAATCAACATGGTTAACATTAGACCACTATACCAAGCTCTTTTCCTGTGCCCTCGTTTTAGAAGTTTTTGTTTTCATTTTGCGGTGAAAGAAACCGTTTTTTGGCTCGAGCTAACCGTCTGTTTTGCCAGGACCTCTTCAAATAGTATTCTTTGTACCACAAGGATCTCTTGAAAAGCAATTAAAAATAAATGACAAGGAAACACAGACAGTGAGAGACAAAATGGGCCCCAAAATATCTCCATGGCCATCTTGGAAAAACAAAAAGGCAAGCATGTGACTTGTGAGTTAGTGGACCAAATCCAGTGA
This sequence comes from Eleginops maclovinus, assembly GCF_036324505.1. NCBI lineage: Eukaryota > Metazoa > Chordata > Actinopteri > Perciformes > Eleginopidae > Eleginops > Eleginops maclovinus. The sequence continues at coordinate 10,702,869 of NC_086371.1, forward strand.
GGGAAAATACGTACTGAAGGTTTATACTGATGGCAGTGGAAACACAACTGAAATAGCAACAAGTTTAAGGCCTTCTTTTGAAAGCAAAGGATTTTTCCAAGTCAGAGGCTAAAAACGACTGCCAGACATCATTATTAAAGTAGTTATTGGGCTTTAAAATGCAGACATTGTTTTTTTAATAAAAGCCGCAGATAATTTGTTGTTTTAGGCCCTGATATTGTTTATTTCTCTCCCTCTCTTACTTTTTCTCACCCACTGCGAGTGTGTATGTGTGCGTGCTCGGCGTGCGTGCGTGCGTGCGTTTATTCTCAAATAGTTAGATCATTTGCCGACTAAATGGCCCCCTGCTCAGAGTTTAAAAAACAGTCATACCATCAGTGTCTTAACGATGCCACATCCAACCGACTTATTATTACTAATACAAACACCCCCATACATAACAAATAAGCACACCCAGTGGTCAATGACCTAGTGTGTGGGTTGCTGAGTAGGAATCTCTGAGACATTAAAACAATTTATCCTCTGTGCTGCTCAGCTTAATGCTGCATGCATGCAACCACATGGCAGAGATGCCTTTCAAACAACAAGGCTACTGCAGTCGCAACAGAGCCTGTACAGAGAGGAAACACAAACATTCCTGTTCTCCCTGAAACAGGCAATAACAAGCCATTGTTTGATCCCCCTAACTCCATCTGACTGGCTCAGTTTCTCTCTCTGTGTACAGTTTGTGCCAAGACATCGAATGTGATTCTCTTTCCTCGGGTTGTCCTGGTCAGGCAGAGGATTCGTGTGGAGATGAAAACTCACCTGAACTGCTAGAAGGCCGTCAGCATCAGGAAGAATACGATAGGTGTGAACATGACGTTGGAACCTAAGGAAACCAAAAATAGCACCTATTAATGCCATGGCAAATTACTACATACGCTTTTAAGCAAACATCCAAAGGGAAAATGTACTTAAATGTATTGTTTAAATACGGACCAGATGTCTATCTGTAGTTAAAGACATTGCAACTTTCTTAACAAGGCGCCAGTTGTTTTACAGATCACTAATGACGTGTTATGGTTATTAAATGTGTGAGAGACTTGGATCATCATCTCCATCAGTCACATCAGAGGCATTTGTTTCAGGCAGCACGTAACAATGAGGCCAGGTTTGAGTAAGTCAGCTACTGTATATGACCTGAACAAAAGAGAACCATGAAATCACAATGACTTCATCAAATGTGTGGAGAAATGTAAGAAACTAAAAGAGGGGAATGACATATCAAGAAAAGAACGAAGGGAAAGAGGGTGCACTGCGAGCGGCCCGGCTCAGCTTTCAGGAATGTATCTGGCTAAGGCTGATGAGCAGACAGCGTAGTGCGGTTGCCGGAGCTCCCGCCCTCTTTCAGAGGCCCCAGGGAAGAAATCGGGGTAAGAGGGAAACAGGGAGTCCTGGGCCAGGGTTTGACAGGACAGTTAGTCTGGAGACGGGTCTATGTGTGAGGCTGGCCCAGCCTGTACGCAACACTCAAGCCATTCTTTGCTGGCAGATGACGGTGAAAGTGATGGATATGACAGTGTGAGTGAAGCTGCTGAATCCATTTACAGATGAAGACATTCTGCAGAAATGTTGAGTTTATGACTAGTTTCCAATCTTAAAAGCCAAAATCCAAAGGTTTCGCACAATAGTGTGATAGGACTTTTACACGAAAGAAGACCTTTTTTTTTCTTCTCTCATGGGGCAGCATTTACTACTTCAAGACATCCTGTGTGAATCATTCATTAAGTATTTTCAAGGGGGTGGAGCACATTAAATTGTACGTATAAAGTAACATTCAGTAACTACTAAAAAAAGCATTTGTAGTGACTGCAGAGTTATATTCCCTTTCGTTGAATCTAGGATCTACTGTCAAGAGCTATTGCTGACTAGAAGTGATTTACAAATAAATGTACAAGCTTGCAGGTGCTCATGCAGAACATACCATCTAAGATAATAACAGCTGAGTACCTTGGATAGGGATTTACGTTTCATTGTGATTGGTAAGATATGTTGTTCTTTAAAGTAGTAAATGTGTGTATGAGGGTGTGTTTGTGTGTGTACTTACAGCAGGCACAACGCATAGGCTCCTGGCACAGACTCACTGTCTCTCACTAGGTAGCTGCCATCCCTCCCGGCCCGTGCCAGCAGATCCTCAGCGTGCACACGGCTGATGTCACGATGATACCATGCCGCCGTAGCCATGGCAATCAATGACGTGAGATATGTTCATAAAAATAATCCACATGAGGTGATGAACTTGACGTAACACAAATTTGACTTTTAAGATTTACTGTCAGACTGCATCACGCTGTCATTCAAGTTTTCAGCGCCAAGTGTGTTGAGTGATCAAACTTAGGGTTTACAACTTTCCCATGATCCTTTTCTTGCTGGTCAAAGTTTCAAGCAGACAACCCATCCCCTTGTATATACCAACTACCACTTCCTGGTCATTGTTGGTTCCTTCTGGGTCACACATCCTGTTGAGTGGAGGAATAAAGAAGAAACATCCGGCTCTTTGGGAGGTTAGTCCACTCTAACAATAGCCTGCTCCTTGACAGAAGCTCCAGTCCAGTTTTCTGATAATATCCGTGAGTAGGGAGACCCTGTTTCAGTTTCTGCTCGCAAGTAGCTGCACCCAGGTGGGTGTGTTGCTCCAACAAACACAGACCATCACAGCAGCGCGAGGGAGGGAGGTAGAGGAAAAATAGTGAGAGGTGCTGCTCAGTCTGAACGAGGCAGCCACCCCTGAGGCAATGACGGAGCCTGTAGCTTAACCACAAACACGAGCCCTCCTCTTGTCCCAAAACAAAAACCCCACATGCAAACAACGGGAAAAGAAGAACCAAGAATGGCAAAACAAACAAATCAAGCCACACACACGGGGCCCACACACTCACACACGAACACACAGCAGAGACAGAAACATACCAGATGGAACTCAGTCAGCACTAAAACCAGACAGGCATGCAACAAAAACCAGACTAATTCAAATGATTTCCCAGCTCTGTTGCCATATAAGGGAAAAGGAACAACCTCCAAAAAGTTCAGCTGATGACTGCAGTTGTCTTCTCTTCTTCCAGGCCCAGATTCCATTTAGAGTGTGTCTCTGAAGTTGGATGTGGGCTGCTCCGGGGGTCTCACTTTCATGCTGTATGTTTGTGTGCTGGCTCGTGTGTCTTGTCAGTAGAGTCCCGTTCGCACTGGTGTGGTCTCCAGCGGTTCTTCAGAGTGCTGTCAGGGTAGAGGGAGGGAGCAGAAAGGCAGAGGACAACCCTGTTAGAGCGCAGGGCAGACAGAGGAAGTGACTCGACATTCCAGATGGCGGACATAGCCAGGAGAATTCTTGCAAGGGGCTCAACTTCACCACTGTGTGAAACAGAAGACTGCTTCCTTTTTCTTCCCTGTCCTCTCTTTATTTTGCCCTCACTCAGCCCCTTTCCTCAAATTCAAAATAGAAAACAGAGCTTAACACAGGTGGGCTGCCTGGCTATCCTTCCTTGTTTTTATCATCTTTATCTTCAGACGTTTCATCCTCTGGTGGGCATATTTACTTCCTTTTAACCTTCTGTCCCAACTCTTTTCTTTTCATCACCCTCCCTAAACTTCTCTGCCTCTCATGCTCACTCCTTCCCTCTCAGCAGAAAAACAGCCTCCATATGGTTATGATCATCCTTCACTTTCTTATTTTTGCCCTCCTAGAACATCGCCCATGATTCAGCCCTCCTACTTCCCTCCTTCTCCATTAGCTGGAGCGTATAACTCTGTGGGAAGCTTTTTGATCCCATATTTACTGTTCTGCCTCTCACTACTCAGCAGAAATGTGCCGACCACCAACCGCAGGCTCCATAAAACAAATAGACATAAGTCCATCCCAATCTGATGACATATCAAGTTAACCCTTTATCCTTTATCAGTTGTTAATATTGGTATGAGCTCGCTACAGCTCATACTTTAAAGACATTCTATCATATGACAGGATGTACAGCAGCGCTTTAAATTATTTAAATTAGCACTAAATGCACTAGAAGTAAAGCTGAGGCTAGGAATGTAATAAACTTTGCCAGTATTTGGTCATAAATCCTATTTAGAGGACAAAGGGTATCTGTCAAGGGGAAACCTCCACTCATTAAACCTGAAGTATTTCTAATGACCAGCAGGGCGCAACTCTGCTGATTCCAAAAATAAGTCTAAATTCATAGATGTCTAGGAGAGAATAACCTTACTTTTGTAATGATTTATTACCAGTCACAAAAGCAAGGATTATATTGTTTTTAGGCTTAAGTCTGTGTGTGTGTGTGTGTGTTATCATCGCATGTCACGCAAGTTGAGTTAAAAACTGGGCATGGTTTTTAACTCATTGATCCTAGCACTTTATGCTCATGGCTAATATGCCATTAAATAAACTTCAAAGATGATGAGATGAGATCAAAATCAAGCCTGAGTCCGTTGCAGAGCTAGCTATCTTAGCTTTAGCTGCTAACGGTACTTGGCAGCTGTGGGCCTCACTCCTCTCCAGCTCCACCCTTTTGTCTTGAAATGGTCCATTCTGGTTACAAAAAACTAAGATGTAAAAAGCCAAAATGCCAATCTTGAAGCCACAATCCGACAGCTGAGGCCACAGTGGCAACTATCTCTATCGAATTTAATTATCAATCATTTGTTTTGATCAATTACAAATATTTGCATTGTCCAAGAACCAAAGCAAGTAAGTGCCATTCCCCTTCTTTACAGAAAGATGACTTCTCTCTCCTCTCAAACCAGTTCTACCAAATGCTACTTTGGCATTTATGCAACTTATGCAAGCAGTGGATTCGACAGTACACCGAGACAGACTCTGGGATAGCAAGATATACTCCATATCTCAGAGCCGGCTGCTCACTTTCATCTTTCACGCCAGCTGGGAGATCAGAATTTGAATTTAATTAGCATTGTTTTATTTAATTTGAGTCAGACACCCTGTCTGGGTAACAGAGACGCTTGAAGAGCAAGGATAAATAACATTTCTCTATATTATATAATCAAGGCCTTGGTTCCTGCCTGGCCTTGATTATACAACATGCAGGTGGAAACACAGTGTATCCTTAGGAGTGTTAGGACAACAATTAGTTTAGTAAGGCACTTTCTATGGAACCATTCAGTTTTATCAGCCAGAAAATAAAATATTAAAAAACAATGTAAAAAAACATTTTAAAACAGGAAGGGTTGATTATAGTTTTGGAAATATTGCAAACAAAAGTGTTCAGTTCACCAAAAGCCTTGGAATCTAATTAGCTATAAAATTATGTTTTGAAAAGTACAACACAATCCACCGTAAAGTAACATCACGATGGTGGGGATTAAGTGCTCTGGTTGAGCACATACTGTACAGTATAACTCGATAGCCATAAGCACTAAAGTTACAGCATCAGGTAAGTTGAGTTGCAGCTGCTAAAAATACAGTTGGCTTAAGGCTCAATAGACAGAAAGAGGTAACAGGTTAGCTTTCTGTAGTGAGATCATGCTGAGAGTATGTGTCAAAGTTAAGTAATCATGTATGTTCACTGTAGTACTTTAAATCAACCAACCTTTGTTTAAACTTACAGTGCCAGCACTTTCTTGCCAGTTTGTCCCTGTAAGTAACAAACAGCATTAATGAATCAAATTAGCCACACACTTAAGAAGTGGTAATACCATGATGCTGTAACACACTGTGACTAGTCAGTAGGCACTCCAAAGGACAATGTTGGCTGTCTATATAAAGAGCTTGCCAAAAATGGCACCAGATTAACTGTAAGGGGCTTATGTAGCTGTATGTTACCTCACAAAGATAAAACTGGAAGAAGAAACCCCCAGGTGAGAGAGAAAACAAGATTAACATCGTTTTCTTTAGTGCCTTGATTCTGGAACGCAGACTCTTAAAAATAAAAATACAGACCTGCGTGTAGAGCACCAGTACATGATCTGAGATGTTGGTGATTAGAGTAAGTTAAATGTCGGACTCAACAACATTTTAATTAAAGATATGCTCTCAATGTTCTTTCAGGGTAAAATAAATAAACACTTCACACAGTACATACATATCTAATAAGTATGTACCTAAAACCTGACTTCAACCCAAGAGGCCTTTGAATACATTTATGAGAACACCTGATGTATTTATTAAGCATGAATGGAGAGTGTCAGTTCAAAACATTTGTACTTAATGCCCATGAGATGTAAAGCTTTGAGTCAGTGCTGTTTATCTACTTCCACCCAGATGTGTTCTGTTTGCCCAGCGAAGCGAACAGAGTCTGTATCAGAATAACTGTGGATGCCAATAATAGAATACACAGAAGATAAGCTGAAAGAAGCGTTCAGGTTTATTTTAGATAACAAAGTAAGAACAGCTATAAAGCAGCTTAAAAAGCTATTGCCAGTGATTTTAAGCAGAATCTGCATGGAAAGGCCTCCCATTTATTTATCTATTTTATATATGATATTGACCTGGCACAGCAGCTCAGAGCACAGAATGATTTACTGTCCTGTTATTCGTTTTTGTGACAGCTACTAAAAGTCATAACTACTCTCAACATGAATACATCTTTAAAATTCATATTCAAATCTATATTAAATATATTAACAACAGATAAACTCACAATTACCATTATTATTAAATACACACATTTATCTATTTTAATTTAATATATATAATATAAATGTACACATATGCTACCGAGTAGTTATATTTGAAGATATGAGGTGGGAGATGAAGTTTTAGGCTTTTTTAGGAAAAGACTGGGCACTGTCAGCTTTCAGTTTGTATGACCGTTTTCTCCCCAAACTGTGTATGTAATTTTTTCAATACATAAGTGTCTTTTTAACATGAAGAAGCCACTTCTGCAACATTTCAGCACCTTCCAAAAGCAATCATTTGCTTGAATTTCATTCAATAACATCTAGTATATTACAGCAGTCTAAATCATGCTTTCCAAGCTGTGTAGATTTTATGGCACTGATGTGAATATTAAAGTCATATACATATATAAGAGTGAGGCTGCTGGTTATACGTGGAGCACTAGAGTAGAAAGCTTAGCAGAGCAGCTTCAATGCATTAAACAGCATTACTTTGTATTTGCATGTGAACTCCTGGCTGATGATCCGGCGGTGCAGTCCTGTCTGGGTTGCTTTAATGAGACCTTAAACTTTGTCTCCTTATGACAGGTCAATTGAGTCCAATGGGAACATCCACCAATCTAATTCATTAAACTTGACCCACCAATGTGTGACAATCCCTCCACAAAACTGGACAAGCATCAATTACACCTAGCTGTGGAGGTGAGAAGATCCTCCACCAATCCCTCAGATTTACCTCTAAAGCCGGGTGCCAAGATTGTGTACTGTACTAAAGGTCACTTCCGATGAATGAGACTCCTTTGAAAAACCCGATAAAGGAAAGCACACCATACTAAACCTGTGACTCCTTCAATAGCAACTACAAACAAAAGTAGCATTAAAGGACATTGTTTAATGTCATAGTTTTGTAATTGGACTGACACTAGTTGTAAAGCCTTGTTGCTTTCTTCACAGTAAGTCAACGATGCCATATTTCTGTGAACCTGCCATAAGCACAGATTGCACAGAGCTTGGTCGAGGTGCCATCTGTCGTCTCTGCTACCATAACAACCAAAATCCAACTAATACCTCTCTACTTGGGTCTAAGCTTTAAGAAAGGAAATCCTTCAACATTCACTAATGGTTCATCGAGAAAACCCTTTGACCCAAGAGAGGCTCACATAGCATCTCAAAACTTAAAGCAAAGAAAATGTGTATTTTACCAGTGAACCACTTGAATCAAGTCCTAACAGTCACAGACCTTGAGAAATCCCCTCTATTAATATCAATGGAAAACTTGCCATTCGCCCCACAGTTATTTATAAATTAGGCTTAAATAAGAAAACTGCTTTAGTTTTTTACATTTGCTTTTAATTTAACCACATAAAACTGGATGATCTGAGAGTGATCCAAAATCCAGCAAAGACCAAGTGTCCAACATATTGTCACTGCGAAACATTTTTGTACACTCAGCTTCTGTCCCACCCACACAACTGCATCTGTCTCTAAGGCTTTTTTCTTGAAGTCACAACACAACATTATTTTTACACACACTGTGCACCAAAACAGTGGAGTTCTAATGAATTAATCAGATGTTCTCACAAACGGCCCTCTTTGACAGCCTGGGTAAGCTGAGGGGAGGACTTCAAGGTTGGGAGGTCACAGTATAAAAGCAAAGTGCAGGTAGTGGCTTGCACTCACACACTTTACCTGGTGTTCACTGGCAGTTCAGGATTAAAGAAGGCAGCGGAGAAGACTCATTGACAGAACTGAAGGCACGGTAAGAGAGCTTTTTCTCTGGCTGACCAACAGCATAATAAAATATATATTGAAATGATGTTAATAAGCTCTCAGAGGAGCATCATACAGCATTTCCTGAAATGTTGTTAATTCATAGAAACATAAGCTTCAACTGACAGGAACAGCATGCCTATGATGATGCCAAGTTTGAGGAACATAATGTCTTTGAAAATATAAAACAATATTTTGTAAAGGCACTCTTTCTACTAAAGAAGAAATCTATATTCATACGGCACAACAGTCATAGTTAAAAGATATAGTTATCAACATTCATTATGATTCAAATATCTTGGATGAAAAGTTCAAAAAGAGGAGGACATATTCCTCATCTTTTGGAAGAATCTACAAAATACTAAATATATTGATGAGTACAAATCTAACCAATGCTACCAAAAATAATAGTTCTATAACTATCATGTTTTGGTCACTAAACGTCTTTTCACCTTTATTATTTGCAGACTGGATCTATAACTTTGCTATCAACATGTCTAAGTGAGTATATGAGTTTTGCCCGATTTGATTATACATTTATAAGCTATCCTCACATAGTAGCCGTTTTGCATAAGAGTTTAAAATGTCACCTTATGTTTTAATAGATAAATTGATTTTGAAACTTGAGAGGCTGAGATGCAGGGGTCAAAGTAGAAATATAACTTCACAAGAAAGAAGGAACATCATGGCAGAGCCACACAGCAAGAGGCTGTGTGACTTACAACACTTCAGTCTTACGGGTTATGAGTGAATCCTGATTAGAGTGGATTGTGTGGATGTGATCTTGGATAAGAGGTTTACGATACTAAAGTAAATTTAAACAGGATTACTTGGGACACCCTGGAAGGATGCTTGTTTATGGCTGTTTGCACGGAGAAAAGACACTGTGCACGCAATGTTATGTAATATTAGGAGCATTAAAAAAATAGATTTAGGATATTGATATTATGTATTTCACACGTTTACCAAGCAGTCTTTAACACTTTATAAAAGTATGCACTGCGTGGAAACATAGGATTAGTAACCTTTTCAAAGGGATATGAAGATTTGCTTTGTTTTGTTTCATCCATGAAACTGCTGTGTCACTGTTCCAGTCTTTTTCTGGCTCTATTTTCCACAATGTAGAACTGATGAAAGTTTATATTTTCGAGGCAGCACCAAGTATGGAATTTATAAACACAAATCCCAAAAAATAAATGGGATTTCTTTTTCATTTTGCATTTGTTACTAAGAACAACGTGTTGACTTATTAAAACACATTTTGTCCAGATTAGACTCATTAAACTCCAGCAGGTGCCTTTCTATCCTGAGCACTAATCCCTGAGGGGTGGGGAGGGAGGGGGGGTGCTATCCTAATTGGAAATGACAACTAAGAAGTCACAACACTATTGCTTGAAAAGAACCAAATTACTTCAACGTGATAAGCAACAAAGAAGGACATTTGATCCTTATGGTTTTCTAAATATATTAAATGAGCTTAAAGTTCTTTGTGTAAAATGTAAAGACTGTCTTTTCCATTTTCTCTCTATTTAGGGTATACAAGAAGACCAGCGGCAACGGAGATGTAAGTGGCCTCTAAAATATAATCATTACAGGGAACCTCTTGGGCTTAGGGAGGAGTGCATTTCGTAAGGAGTTATATTCCAATTCCAGAAATAACTTCCAAACTCTTGTAACCTTGGCAGAGGAGTCACTGTTTTCCTCTTTTCTCGGTTTCCCTCAGATCGCCCTGTACTTGGGGAAAAGAGACTTTGTGGACCATGTGAACTCAGTGGATGTAGTTGGTGCGAGGCTCAATGTCTTTTTGTACTTCCTAAAATTTGCCTACATAAACTCTGTGGGTCTGTATTATCTAATGCTTTTGGTTTTTGCTCTCATTTGCAGATGGCGTTCTTAAAGTGGACCCCGCTAATCTTGATGGCAAAAAAGGTATTTTGAACACTTCCTGTCATTCACTGTTAATGATAAAGGTAACATAACCAGCATTTATGCAATCCAAAGACTACACTCAATATTTCCCCTTTCATTGCAGTATTTGTCTACCTTGCTTGTGCCTTCCGCTATGGAAGTGAGGAATTGGATGTTATGGGGCTGTCCTTCAGGAGAGACATCTGGATCCAGCGTGTCCAGGTGTATCCTCCTACAGGTGGAAGCCCAACCCTGTCACCAATGCAGGAAAGCCTCATGAAGAAAGTTGGAGAACAAGGATGTCCCTTCTCCTTCCAGGTAAAGAATCACAACACAATCAGTCACTCTAATACTCACAATACCTCACTCCTGTGCTTTAGTCAAATCTTGACTTTCCAGTCATCACTCTAAAACGTTATTAATTAATGTGCATTTTTTGATTTGTTGTAGATGCCAACAGATCTTCCCTGCTCAGTCTCCCTACAGCCTGGGCCAAATGATTCAGGAAAGGTACTTTACCATCCATGTTTATTATCCATTTCATTCACTTTTATAAACTCCTTTAAATGTTTGCCAAATAAATAATTTATTGGGTCTTGTTCTTTTGTAGGCCTGTGGTGTGGACTTTGAGGTTAAAGGATATATTGCAGACAAAGCTGACCCTTCAGATGAACCAGCCAAGAAGTATGTATGGCCACAGTCAAACTTTCAGCCTAATTGCATCAACCTTACAATGGATTAGAATAAAGGACGTATCGAAAGGCTAACCTTCACTGTCTTTGTGTGCCTTTTTTTCTGTTTTTAGGGACACTTGTCGTCTGATGATCCGCAAAATACAATTTGCACCAGTTAACAACAAGGCCGGACCAAAGGCTGAGATATCCAAACAGTTTATGATGAGTGACAAACCTGTGAACCTGGAGGCCACCCTTGAAAAAGAGGTAGATCAAAGTCTTAATATTGTATTTTAGTGGAAAAAGACAACTGTTGCTAAAATTCTTAAACATAACTTATTATTTTTTGCAGACTTATTACCATGGAGAGCAAATCACCATCCATGTGAAAATCAACAACCAAACCAACAAGGTTGTGAAGAAAATCCAAGTCTCAGGTGAGCAGCGAGTAAAGGTCTAAACTTGATTGAATTTAAATTCTTAATTCAGTGATTGCAAGCAGATTGTAATTGAATGAAAATAGAAAAACATATAAGTAAGGGCTAAAGTATGCATGTGTGCATTTATTGTATGTTCAAGAGATATTTTAATGGATAATTCTAATAGAGCTATTTTTTTCTTTTAGTTGAGCAGCTAACAAATGTGGTGCTCTACTCATCTGACACCTACACCAAGGCAGTGTCCACTGAGGAGTTTGGGTAAGGGCTTCACTCTATCTACAGACTTTCTGCCTAATGAATCCGAAAACATATACTATACAAGGTATATTCTCAAATTTCAATTCCCTTATGTTGAATCAATAAAGCTACTGTGTAATTGTTAAATTCTCCTATGTGTTTCTGAAAGGTAAATTCATAATGTCACATACATTTTTTATTTATGTATTTCTTTGCTATTCACAGGGAGACTGTTGAATCCAATGGTACATTAGATAAGTCTTTCCAAATAACCCCCCTGCTGGCCAACAGCGCAGACAAGAGAGGTCTGGCTGTTGACGGACGGCTAAAAGACGGTGACACCAACCTGGCATCCACAACCCTGTAAGCCTAGTTCTTTCGTCAAAGGGCTTACAGTGAGCCCATGCGAGGGTTTCATCCTCTTATTGTATCTTGTGACCAAATCCTCAATCTCTAAAAAGGTTAAACTAATTCTGTCTTCTCGCAGGAGTCAAGGAGAAAAGGAAATGCAGGGAATCATCGTCTCCTACAAAGTAAAAGTCAACCTATTGGTGGCAGGCGGAGGGTAAGGTTTAACTGCATAGAAAATATTAGTGTCTAATACTTTTACATTTAGTGTCAAATTGTGCAGACTAAAATGTTCTTCTTCTTTTTAACAAAAGCCTGCTGGGTGGACTTACAGGAAGGTAAATATAGATTTCTACATCACCTGTGGCCATGTGTTATTAGGTGGATAATATTTATTTAGCTATTCTGTATATTTCTTTAATAATAAAACCTTCTTTTTTTTTCAGCGATGTCACAGTGGAGCTTCCTCTGACTCTGATGTCCCCCAAACCCGCAGGTGAGGTGTTTTATTAAGCTTCTTGAAACATTTCAAACATAAAAAAAAAGAAGAAAATATCAATTGATTAACATGTTTTATGTCATTCTCTTTCCATTTATCCTTTTACCGCTTGTCATTGATGTATCCTGAGCAGAAGTGTAAGTATAAAATAGTCTTTATGAAAAACATGCATTCGCCTGTGGCTAACATGTTGCTTATAATTTCTCCTGTGTGTTTGTTTTATTTCTGAACCACAGCACATTGGATTAAAAGCCTATTTGGTTCAGGTACGGTAACCACTGATTTAGTATGTTTACTTAAATGCATGTTAACTTCTTCAAGGGCTGCAATGCATGTATTTTCTATAAATAAATACAGAGTTTAAATATTACAATGTTATATTATTGATACAATCAAAGGACTTTTTTTATTTGAAAGATGAGCATTAGCAAAGTTAAGGTTATGAGGACTTCAGAAAGAAGCCCTTGAATGAGTTTTACCTTTCGACTTTAAATTTGTATTAAAGATTATATTAAAAGATCTTAATATTACCATCTTAGTGTAGTGTTGGACTTACAGAATCCGTTGTTTGTTTCATGCCAACAGAACAGACATCTCAATCGAAGCCATGGATGGTTAAGGTGACCAGCGAAGGAAAATCTGCTCTCTGACAAAGAACTCAGAACACAAAGGAACTCAGTACCAGTGAAAAAAGCACAAAGTGTCATTCAGTCTCTAAAATGTTCTTATTTCACATGTTCATATACAGTTTTATTAGGCATTACCGTGAGAGCCCAAAAAGAGTTACTGAAAAAGAGTCTAAACTTTACAGTAATGCCATTAAAGCAATAATTAAAAATAAATATTGGTTTTGGTGTTAGGAAATGAAACCATACAGTAAAGTACACTTTTCTTTCTATGTTAAGATTGACAGCCATTGAATTAGATTGTATGTTCATTGCTATGTGGGTGATAAAACCAAAATACTCCTACTTGTTTCATTCTTTATTGGACAAGAACAGATTATAAATACATTGTTTCCCCAATTATTGGATTATGTTTGTTTATAAACCCCCAAAATACTCCTATTTGTGTCAACATAAGGAAATAAAAACATTGCTTCCCCAGTTATTGGATTATGTTTGTTTATTTTGCTATGTATGTTTATGTAACTATAATTTGCTTTTGAAACTAAAAGCGTTCTTATATAAAACAATAACTTGACCAAATGCCAAATCAGAAATCTAATTTTAAATAGTTTTACCAAACCAAAAAAATTCTATCGCATTTTAAATCAAACTTCTTATGATTCATTATTTTCTTTTCATTATCGAGATAATTTATACATTTTTTACTTTTATGTTAACTGCTAATATTTTATTTGTGACTCAAATTCGTAGCTACTGACACAAATTTCTGTAAAGTGAATAGTTGCTAAAATGCATTGCTTTGAATCGTACAGCTAAAGATTGCAGTTATAAAATTAGCTATCTTTTTCTGACTCAAATTGAAAACCACTGGTTAAGAGAGTATTTGTATTTATATTCTTCTTCATTTTCTTCATGCCTTTACATAAACACGTTTTCTTGACAAACACCAAACTGCTTTTTCGTTTTAAAATGTCAGCTTCATCAGGATAATGTACCACTAGGTCTACTATGCGAAAAAGTTTGCCACTTCTATTAAAAAATACATTGTGGTGTAAAGTAACAAAGTACATTTACTCAAGTTCTGTACTTAAGTACAATTTTGAAAGACTTGTACTTTTCTTGAGTATTTGCATCCTTTTGCTACTTTGTAGTTCAGTTCTACCCCACTACAATTATTTAATACCCTAAGTTACTTTGCACATTTTGATTAATGATGTGAAATATAAACAACACTTAAATAAGACTTAATTTACACATGGAATACATTCACAAACTACCCTGAGTATGCAAAGTACTAAAAATAGATAAGATATTATTCTGCAAATGGCCAATTAGCAGTATTTCTACTCTCGGTACATTGAGTATATTTTTGTTTAGACTACCTTTAACAGACTACTCCTTCACTCTGGTACTATTACTTTTTCTTCAGTAAAAGATCTGAGTACTTTTCTCAACTTTGAAAATGAGTGACAATAAAATAAGTATCAATATATCCAAAAGAAATGGTGGACATTTACGCTTTACGTTACCATTTCTGCTGTCTGTCAGAAGTTGCCTCTTGGTTGCGCTATTTCACTTCTGTACGTCTAAGAAAACAATAGCGCTGGCTAGTGCAGGATAGAGATACACTACTTGCCTGTCTGGTCTAGACATCACATCGTTAGCATCAAGTCAGCTAGATAGCTGTTTATTTTCTGAACAAAATGTCAACTACGACCGGCGGCGGAGAGTTTGGCAACCCTCTACGAAAGTTCAAGCTCGTCTTTCTGGGCGAACAGAGTGGTAAGCAAGTGACGGAGTACTTGAACCAAGTGTTCGTTTGGTCTGATGTGAGGAATATGTTGTGGAGAAGTGGCTAGCACTAGCGTAGCTAGCTGCCTAGCATCTCCAGCTAGTTCGCTGCTGGCCAGTTGGATACACTAAACCAACGGTCATTAACGGCCAGAGATTATACAAAACGAGATGTTACCAGTTTACTTTCAACAACGTGTTAAAGAGAGTTTAATATCACAAAATATAATGGTCATTTTTCACACCCGTGATGATGTCATTGCATAGGTTGCTAACGCTAAATGGGTAAGCTAGTCAAACATTTCGCTTTTAAACGATAAACGCCTACCATAAATAGTTACCCATTTATAACATCAACATTTCGGACTTGTTCACTTGCTGGTTTGTTGCTTAATTAAAGCAGTGGTCCTTACTGTAGTCATTAGTTTGCCATGGGAGCAGCATCCTCCTACTGTAGCTAATCGTAGCTGGCGAACTACTTTTAGCTAACAGTTAGCTGTGCAAGAATGAAATACATCATCAGTAGAGTAAGCTAATACCTGATTTCACTACGTAATTTAAATCCAAGTGTAGCTTTCAATAGTTTGTCATGTATATTTACGTTTAAATACAAGACCCCATACACGTCAAGGGAATTAAGTGTATCCGTATCTGTCAGTGTAGCTGTTCAACTCTTCACCGCTAGCTGTTAGCTTCTTACGGGAGCACCTTGCAGAGCCACGTCGGCCAGTGTGGGTCCAGACCACTCGGCCTTTTCCAATATCGTTTAACGTCAGCTTTCAGACACCCATTCTGACATTTTATTACGTGATTGTACTTTAGGGATGAATGTCTAAAACGGCAGTGACATAACGCTACTGCTTATTAGGAATATTAAAAGTCAAGCCATTTTTATTTCCCAAAATGTTGTGGCTCCACCCATATTGCCAGCTCAGCGTGTGGGTTCAGCAGTCCACATTGCATCAATGATGACTTAAATATAATTCAATTCAGATAGCTTTGTTGGTATGACGATAATGTATTGTATGCATATTATTGCTTAAGCTATTTACAATTACGATAAATATACATTAGGAATGTACTGTTATGTTTATAAACATATTGAAGAGAAGGAAGAATAAGAAGGAAAACAATATAGAGAAAGTGAAGGGGTGTTGTGATGGTAATGATGGTGGTAAATTCATATAATACATAAGAAAATGTTAGAACAAATAAGTATGTTTTGTCATAGATTCATTGATCAGCTACCTTTTTATAATAGAACATTATAATTGATATAGGCGACTTGGGCATTTATCTGAACTTTTTTCTGGGTTTTGGCTTTGTAGAATGTGGTTTTTATTACCAGGAACAAGTCCGAACATATCCGTTTCTGTGTTTTTTACAGTTGGGAAGACCTCTCTCATCACACGGTTTATGTATGACAGTTTCGACAACACTTATCAGGTAATATCATGTACCTTACAATATGACAACTTTTCCAAGACAGTGATTTATTGTATGAATTGTGTTGTGTCAAAATATTTTGAAAAATATCTATAGGTTTAAATAATGTTCAATACACAATGAGGTGAAACTACTTTATCTAAAACATGTTTTTCATATATGGTTGCTATGCATTGTAAAGTGCTATCCCCATAACAAGATTTTAATGCATGGATTGTCTTACAGGCAACTATTGGCATTGACTTTTTGTCAAAAACCATGTACCTAGAAGATCGCACGGTAAGTCCTGCATATTTGATTGTATAATTCTCATCACTCCCATTGACATAGTTTAAAACAGCTATAAAAGCTTAACACATGCACTTTGTATGTAATAGCCACCATTTGACTCCCATTCCCCAGTTCACATTGTTTTCACATTTCCTTAGATCTTACCATTTATTTTTGTTGGATGTTTGATCATGTTTTAGTCTCCATCGTTACTTCAAGTTTTTGTTCTCCTTCCATCCCCTGGCTGGGTCATGAAATGCTCCCCCTTCCCACATTCATTTCACGGCTGGCCACAGATTCGGCTGCAGCTCTGGGATACAGCCGGACAGGAGCGTTTCCGCAGCCTCATCCCCAGTTACATCCGCGACTCAGCCGCCGCTGTGGTGGTTTATGACATAGCGAGTAGGTATCATGGGCTTGCCTCACCTCCTTGTCCTTCGCTTAGTATGTGGAAGGGCAACAAAAAAAAGAGCATTTACTAGCCTGGCAAACCCCCCTGGAGAGCATGATATTGGAGTGTTTTTATCACTAAAGCATTTCTCCAGCAGGGTCCAGGGGGGTTTCTGCTTCCTAAATGCTGTTAAATATGAGGCTGATGTAAGGAATGACGGAATATCTCTTCTGATGTCACCTCATTGGCAGAGATCCTCTGAAGCCGCCCTCAATTCTGATTCACCAGGGCCTATTTTTACGTGTATTAACTGCATAATATTGCTGGTCATCTCTGACCTTTCTGCATTTGAATGATTTTCCCCAGTCCTCTAATAAAAAGGCCATTTTCATCTCTGCTACTTGGCTTGCAGTTCCTTTATGACTGTCCTATTCTCCACTTTCTTGTTCTGCCTTTCCCCTCTTTATCTCCTTGTCCTTTTTCTTCTCTTCCGTTTCAATCTTCAGGTCCGACTCCAGCTTTGGGACACTGCTGGACAGGAGCGTTTTCGTAGCCTAATTCCCAGCTACATCCGTGACTCTACCATTGCCGTGGTTGTTTATGACATCACCAGTGAGTCAGGGCTGTCCTCTAACCTTTCTGTAGGGCTCTAGAGCAGTTGGAAGGAAGCTGTTTTTTTTTGCATAGTTCTTACTTTATGTACTTCTGCTTATAACCTCCTGTATTTCTCAAAGTATATTTTCCTTATTCAAGCTTTTCTTATTATTACTTTTTCTGACTAACACTTTTCTACAAGCTGTTCTTAGACATGTTGCTCCTCGTTTTTAATGAAAAGTAATTACTGCTTATGCAATCTTTTAACTATAGCGAGTAGATCAAATATTTGATGTCTACATGATGTGATGTTTGCAGTAATTGTGTGTGGGGGTTTTTCATCCACAGATCTTAATTCATTCCAGCAAACCTCAAAGTGGATTGATGATGTTAGAACAGAGAGAGGAAGTGATGTCATTATCATGCTTGTTGGGAACAAAACAGACTTGGCGGATAAAAGGTACATGGTTGTGTGAGATGTGTGAAAGATTTGTAATGATTTTATATTTAATAGTTACAATAATTGACAAAGAGACTGCATTATTTTATAATTTTATAACAGTTAGAAAAAGGTTAGCATTAAGTATTACAGTATAGTAAATACTGCCAAAGCCTGGATTCCCACCTTCTTCCCTTCAATGCGTCTCATCCAACTTTTACTTTTATCATCCCATTGCATTTGACATACCCCAGCCCTTTTTCTGAGTGATTTTAGTGACTTTTATTTATGTTTTTTTTTATTTTATTTCCAATGTTTTGATCATATTTCCTTTTTCTTTTTTTCTTTTTACTTCTGTGTCCCCTTTCCTGCTCTGTTCTCTCCATGTCATTTTGATTTTTTTGTTTTGTTTGTGTTTCCCTCAACACCACACTTCACACCACTCCCTCCCCCTCCCTCCCTGGGACCATGGCAGGCAAGTTTCTGTTGAGGCGGCAGAGAGGAAAGCTCGTGAGCTCAATGTGATGTACATAGAGACCAGTGCCAAGGCTGGCTATAACGTCAAACAGGTTGGTGTCCAGTAAAGCAGTAATACTTACAATAGTCATGATGGTTTTAGGTTAGGGAGGGCAACCTGCACCTTCTGGGATGTACAACTCCTCCCATGTATCCATTAACTGGATCAGAGTGCGACTGTTGAGTGAATGAGTCGTTTCCCTTGCTGCTTCCTCTTTACTCAGCACAGCAGCTTCTCTCCCTTCGTCTTCCTCTCTTGTCTGTCTGTGATATAACTAAACTAACCTCTCTTTTTCACCCCCAAACGACAAGTTTCTGTGTTGAGCTCTCTTTGTTTCTCTCTCCGTCTCTTCACTCTCCCTCTGGCCTGTCCTCTTTGCGATGTTTCTTTCCATGTCTGTCTGTTCGTCCATCTCCCATCTCTGCTTCTACCTGAGCAGACAGATCACCACGGAGGAGGGTGAGCAGAGAGCTAAGGAGCTGAATGTCATGTTCATTGAAACCAGCGCAAAGACTGGCTACAATGTCAAACAGGTAGAGATTCTGCTGTCTCGAGGTAGTTGAGCTAATTCTGCCCTCAAAGTCTCTTAACTCTTTCTGTCTCCTTTTCCCCCCTCTCTTGGCTCATCGTGACTTGTCTTGGTATTCTTAGTATATTCTGTACCGGTTGTGTTTTCCCCCAACAGGCATTGCTTGTAGATGTTTCTGCACAAGTGTACTGCTACTGTGTTTATTTTTCTCAAGTACTTTTTGTCTACTTCACTTCTGCAGCTTCAAAGTGTTTCTGTGACTGTAATGGGTTTGCTCAGCGGAGGAGGCTAGCACTGCAACCTTCACTTGGATGCCGTTCTCGCAATCAGCAAAAACAATCACATTTAGTATTCCTGCTTAAGCTGCTTCTTGTGTTTGCCTGTTATTCAAGGAAATATATATATATTATAGAGTAATTTCTTACAACTTTGATCACTTTCTCGCTCTGCTTTTAATTGCCCATGTGACAGTAGGGGTGGGTGATGACTAAATATAGAATATAGAGAGCCAATGCAAATCTTTCCATTGTTGAACATCAGATTTGACAAAGGTAGACATTCCTGTGTGGTTATTTTATATTTTACATTCTCTCAACATTTCCAGGAAATAAAACCTATTACAATTTACATCAATATGGCATTTTAGTAATATGCAGATTTTCCCCAAATCACTCACCCCTGTTTGAACAGTTTACTTTAGCTACACCTTTTTATGTGTTTAATCGTTTTTCCTTTTTCTGTTTTATAGCTGTTCCGCCGCGTTGCAGCTGCACTGCCTGGGATGGATAGCACACCAGAGAAAAGCAAAGAGGACAGTATCCTTTTTAACGCTGCTATCAACCAAAATTATTTAAATATTACCGTCAAGTTATTATCATGGCTTGAGTCGTGTAAAAATAATGATATTTAAGTACACAACCATGGTTGAAAATGTTTGGCAGCAAAAACAAACGAAGTAAGTGACATAAATAACATAATATAGTATTGATACCTTTTAAAAAAAAAAATAGAGAACTTCCACTGAAGCGATCGCACCAAAATAAAATGTGCAAATTCATTGACGATGTTACTTAACCATGTCCTCTCAGTGATCGACATCAAACTGGAGAAACAGCCAGAGATGACTGTCACCGAGAGCA
Source organism: Eleginops maclovinus (assembly GCF_036324505.1). Classification (NCBI taxonomy): domain Eukaryota; kingdom Metazoa; phylum Chordata; class Actinopteri; order Perciformes; family Eleginopidae; genus Eleginops; species Eleginops maclovinus. Next base: position 10,723,105 of record NC_086371.1, read on the forward strand.
GCTGCTCATGCTAGTACACCTCACCCCCAGCCACGGCCTGTCTCCTCCCCACCAACAGCTTGTCTCTCAGTGGCCACGCTCTCCACCCTTGGCACACTGCCATTGAGATGGCATTTTTTTTTTTTTTTTTCTTTAAACTCAGTGACTTTTCAGAGTAACCGTGTGGATGTGCATTACTGTATTCAAACAGATTATGTGGTGGGGAAAAATGATTTCAAAAATAACATTTAAAATAAGGAATAAGTTAAACGATTTGTTCAAATTCTCATCAGTTGCATGGCATTATATAGGATTGCAGACTGACATAGCTAACTGCTCATGAGCTATTGCACAGTGGGGAATCTTAGTGCTGTTACTCTTGTCATTGTTGTAAAGTTAAACTGCTTGGGATTATTTAAAATGACTTTGCAAGGTTGAGTTTTCAGCCCATTGTATTTTACTTTTTTATTTTAAATGGAGAGTTTGTCGTCTACTATTCTTCTCTCAGATAACTGATTATTTCTTGACTTTGTCTTATTTTGAGGAAGTAGAGACAGGATCTTACCAGTAAATTTACATCATTGCTAACCGCCATCCTACTACATTTGGCTCATATGGATCCTTTTCATTGAAGAAGTTCAATGGATCATTTATTACGTATAATTATGCTCAACACTAGGCTTCAACTGCCTAATAAAATTGCATTAGGAGATGAAATTCACATAATTTGAGACCTTATCTAAAACAGTGCAAAAGGGGTGTGTGACCAAACAATGAGGTAATATATTATCAAAGGGAAACCATCCCGAGTTTACTAAAATGGCTATTTACCCAGAGCGATGTCTGCATTAAAACTATAACAACTGTTTGTCCAATGTTGTTGAATTAGCTGCGCACATATTAACATATCTAAGGAGGAGTTAGTGTTATTAGATACCCCTAAGGTAGGAAATAAGAAAAGTCATTGTTTAGTTTTTCCACTCGGATAAAAAGTTGTCACTTTGGGCGCTACGACGTTCCAACCATCTCATAGATAATTTGTGTTGTGTTGATTACACTATTGCAAGAACATGCAGCATGCTCACCATGCAGGATTTATATGGATAAGAACACAGATGCCTTGCTTGTTTGTTCACCAACGTTGTGCACTGAATCAAGCCACAATATTTTACAATACATAAGAAGCCTGCTGACTGGTTCATGGCTTCACTAGTTGTTTTGTGGAGCTGGTAGATAAAGTTTGTCCTCAGATACAGCCAACGCTTACTAACACCCTCGCTGTAAAATGTGCAGAGAAATTAGTCGCAGTATCCTTTGCTATAATGCTATTGCCTGTGTAGGACTGTTGGTTTTATGTGTTTATTTATTTTTGTTACTTTGACATACAGATAACATTGTATGCTTTACCAAAAGTACAGATGCTGACACGCATGTCGAGATTTTATTTATTGTTTGCGTGTCTGCCGGGACTCCACCTTGAGGCGACACTTGGGCACAGCAAAGTTTTTTCTTGTCACACTGCTATAAATTGCTCTTTTGCAGTGTGTAGTCGCTTGGTTTACAGTCACAGGTCAAGGCTGCACTGTCTCTAGAAACACACACACACACACACACACACATATGTGTAACACAAACCAACTAGCCAGCCATAACACAACAAAAGACACTGATCATTTGTTGTAGCTTGTTTTGAAATATCAACGTTTTAAATGGATTAAAAAATGTAAGTATATAATTTCATCAAACCATTTTAACATTAGCAGCTCTTCTATTACTTGTCACTGACTAAATACTCAGCTTTGTGCCATTCTGAATTGTGTCTGTCCATTTGAAATATGCTGTCTACTCGTGTTTAGCAACGTTTGTGTGAATAATGTACTATTACTATCTGATGTATAAAAAGGAGAGTTAATGAAACACAAGTGTAGGCCTATCACATGGAATAAAATAAAGATATTTCACCAAAATCTAACATCTGTCATGTCTTTCTTTAATGAATCGCATTCATAATCGTCTTGTTTTCAACTGCTATGGATAAACCTACACACATGTTCTGTACATGCTTTCCTTTGAGCGATACTCTTCAGTGCCTCAGTTGAATGTGAGAAACCTGTTAAACCTACTTGTTAGGTAATGCATCACAGGCATGAAATGTTACAACATAGGTGTGTCCAAGTATGAATGTTCTAGATGTATCATTGTTTAAAAGTTACTGTAGGAAAGTGAATACAAATTGAAGGTATACTCTGAGCTTACATAAATGTTGTTGCCAATGTTCAAACATATCGGCCATATTTTTGAAAATCTACACTGTAATAAAAATACCTCAAATATGTTTTTGTATTGTAATTTGATGATATAAGCTGGAATGTGTTGCAAATAGTAATTTAAATAAAACAGCCAATTATCGCAAGTACGCAAGAAAGGCCCCATCTCGTTTTCAGAATCAGAAATACCTATCGTATCCCTGGGGAAATTGGGTTATGATGATACAATAAATAGAGAAGTTATATTAAGCAAATAAAAAACATGTGCATTATTCCACATTGTACATCAAAAAATCTGAAATAAATCTAGATGTGTAATGATACCAATATTTATGTTACTAACAGCGTCAATAATAATATTGCAAAATGAATATGATAATGAACAATATATGACAAAGAATAGTTAATTACAAGTACAGTACAACATAAATGCAGGGTTAGTAGTCATGTTAAGGACATTTTAGAAATGAATTAAGTTTGTTGAATTAACTTTAGTTTAAATTACAACTAAATCTTGAAAAGATATTAAAGCTTAAGGTAGCTAAAGAGGATAAGTTCAAGCTTGATTAAGGTATTACTATTTTTAACTTTTGTTAGTTTTCTTTTATTGTTTAACATTTACTGTCGTGATGATACTCATGCTGAGCAATTCGCACACACCCACTCTCCTGAGCAGCCCACGGTGTCAGCCCACTTACTATGTAGCCTTGTGTCTTCACACTTTCTGACAATAAAACACCACACTGCTTTTTTTATATTCATGTTTCAATTGGTACCAGCTTTGACCTACATTAGCTCTATAATATTGTAAAAGTTAATTAGTCTGTTAACGCAGGACGCCTTTTGTTTTCCTCTACGCTACCTGCGTAACACACCTGTATTCAGGAAGTGATGTGACGTCAGCGGGAGAGGTGTTTGAAGGTATGACTCAGGAATTCAACTCGGAAAAATCCTGCTCGACTTGATGAGCGATCAGCTCGCATATAATCGTGTCGCCAGAGGCAAACAACCACAGAAGCCTTAAACCTCCTCAATAGTCGACTCGGTCAAACACACTTTGGACTGAGCAGGTGTTACATTTGTTCTAAGGTAGTATTTTTTTAAGCGAAAAAGTTTTATCACAAAGATACTCAAAGATGTCTATTTTACCTGACGAGGCGGTGTTCGCTGACTTTAGAAAGCAGTGTTTATCTATGGACAATTGGATCAACAAATACGATAAGGATGGGATGCAAGTGTGGGTGGAAACTTCTGCTTCAAAAAAATCAAATCCCGTTCACAAAATCAAGGTAAGTTCAATTTCACACCAACTTTAGAAGTAACCTTTTGGATATATGTTAACTTCACAGTGCTTTATTTGTATAACACTTTATTGTGTGTATGTTTCAGTGTAAAATGACAATCAAAGACGTATCAGCTGCCACGATGTACGACGTCCTTCACGATGGCCAGTACCGTAAGAAGTGGGACCCCGCCATGTTGGACAGTTATGACATTGCCCGGCTCTCTGCTAATGCCGATGTGGGATACTATTCATGTGAGGACTCCTTTCTATTCAATCTTGTCTGATACCGTCACTATACGCGTGTTTCTTTCTGTTAAACGTCCTGCACCACAAACCTGTTAGTCCACAGCTCAGGCCTGACTCAGTTTCACCTGTTGCTGATTGAATTAACACAAACACTGGATAGGGAAAGTGCATAATATGAGTGGGATTTATGTTAGGAAAATATCTCGAAATATTCTTTTGATACGTAATAATGTCTTAATTAAAACATTATTTTCCCAGCAGCAAGACATTATGATCATATTTAGAAACCCTTGAAATCAGATATTTCTCTTGGTGCATTGTCGAGCCATCTCCTTTTAACTTCCATTTCTGTTAACATGTTTCTTCTGTTGACATGTTTTGTAAGAAACTGAAACCCTCAGGGATGCATACTGAGCACCCTCTTGTTTCAGCGGTGTATTTATTATCATAACAAGGACTTGTTGTGTAGTTTCATGAAGGGAGATATTATAACTAGATTTGTATGTATTTTTTTCTGCAGGGCTTTGTCCAAAGCCAATAAAGAACAGAGATGTGGTTAGCCTGCGTTCATGGAAGGTGACGGAGGACGAGTACATCATCGTTAACTTCTCAGTCAAACATCCGGTACGCCACCTCCTCCACACATTCCAACTGACTTCTAACTTACCTTTTGACATAGTGTTTTGATTGCATTGATTTTCTTCCTCTGCACACATAGCGATTGTGTCATATGTCCAAATTACATAACTTCACCAACATCTTGAAAGAGCTTTTTTTTAGTTAAAACTGGATAGTTTTTTCTAATTACTTTGCAAACGGTTTTCATTTAATTCCAGAAATACCCTCCTCGCAGTGACCTAGTGAGGGCCATTTCCATCCTCACAGGATATTTCATCAAGCCCATCGGACCAAACAGCTGCACTTTCATATACCTTTCACAAGCTGACCCCAAAGGTAAGACCGACACCAACACCAACACATTTTTACAAATTGGAAACTCTGGCCAAACATTTTAGAGCTGTTTTTAAAAAGTGTATGTCCTTTTTTCAGGTTCTCTTCCAAAGTGGGTTGGAAACCAAGCTTCTCAAGTTCTTGCTCCTCGGGTAAGTAATGCAACGTCAGCAACTATTTTGTTTGTTTACTTTTAGTCAACAGCAGCACTGGAGGTGCTAATGTGAATACATATAACTGTATCAGTGCATGGGTGTGTGTCCACAAGGCCATTTAAAAAAAAAAGGTGTGTGTCTGCGTATAATGGAAAGAGGGTTTCATCTGTCTTAAAGGACAATGGTAACCATAGAAACACATTTTGAGTGCCTGCTCTGGTGAGGTTGCTGACAAAGGAGTATCTCAGCTCGAGCTGTTGCTCTTTCTAGGCAGAACTCGTTCCCCAGGTTTCATATCCTCCGCCATTTGAAACTATTTAGACCAAAGTGTAAAACAAGTCCTTTCTGAGTAACAGGGATTAATGAAGACAAAACCATTATAAACCAATGACACATACTTTTGTCCCAGTATTGAGCATTCAGAATTAGAAGGAAATAATGTAATCCTTAATTATATTAGCCTTTTAATGTCTTTAGAGGTGTGTAAAATAAAATGTAAAATCAAGATTTAGTTTTATGTAGACTTTGTCAGAGCTGTAAATAAGTTGACTTCTGTATCTGTTTCCCACCTAATCTGTTACTCAGTGTTTTCTGACCGGCTTTATCTTCAGCTTTGTTGACTGAGAATGAAGGTGTGGTATGACCCTCTTTTAGACTGCACCCCTCTGATAATGGTATCATCTCTTTGCCCACTCCTTACAGGTAATGAAGAGTGTACACAAGGCGGGACAGAACTACCCAGAATGGAAAAGGCAGAACTCTCCGGACCAGAAGCCGTGGTTGTACCCTGAGCAGAACGTCCTGCCGATGATGGACCCGGCCGAGCTGTCGATACAGAGAGCAGATTCGCTAGAAAACGTGGACGAGAGTTCAAAGAAGTCTGCGCAGGACTGCGAAGACAGCAGTTAAACCACATCAAAGTGATGTGAGGAAGGGTGGTCTAAGAGGGTGAGACAGGAGGACAGACTGTGTATATTCTGACAAATGTAATAAGACTTGGGACCTCCCACTCTCTGTGAAGTCGCCCTTATGCTCACAAATATTTATATGGTTTTCCAAATGCCACGTGCCTTTTGGGAAGAGCGTAAAGTGTTTACAGATTTCTTACCAGACGGAAAGGAGCACAGTTGAAATTGCCATTCACCTCGTTCTATGTTGATCTAAGCTAAACATCTCTCCAGTGTTTTACGCAAAATATTGTTTTGAAAACAATATTTTTTACATTGTAGAGGCTATGCGTGGACAGGGTTTAATGTATCAAAGTTATAGCACTACATTTACATTAGTCAGCTGTTTTTTTTAACTGCAGCTATTTAAAAAGATTTAAGGTTTGGTTCTCCACTTTGCCTTTACAAGTGACTGTGAACGAAAATAAGATGAGTTACTGTAAGAGCAAAGGGAAATCATTATGTTTCTTTGTTGAATGACAGATCAAAATTAGGGGCCAGATAATCACTTTTATTTCCTTTTTATCACCGTGAGGCCAGTTGCAGTTCAGTATGAGCTCTGGGTGTCAACCTGTAATCTGTTTTTCAGAAACACAATGTTGATTAGCCACATGCAAAAAAACTAAACACTTATTAAATGTGAACTATTTATTTAATAACCATTAGTTCATTTTATTTAGACATGATTAGTGACGCTGTGTTTATATCACTAATGAAGACTATTTGAAGGTTTGTTGTATTTGTTCTGCTATGCCATCAAAGTTTTATGCAATGTAATTCTTTATGTTGTACAGACCCAAGTATGCATTGGCAATCTGGTTCGGTTGTATTAACATCTAAAATGTAAAGTTTGCAATTTTGTCAGTTGACTTAAACTGAAAGATTGGACCAGAAAATATTTTGTTTTATTTATTTTGAAGTTTTTATGAAGTCATCATGATGGAGTTAACACGCTGGAATGAAGCCCTGCGAGCTGAGCTAGGTCTTTCTTCAGATGGTATTTGATGTAGAGTCTTACATTGGACTTGACTATTTTATAAAATAAACCTAACGAGGTTAACATGCTATGATAATCACTGCCATTGACTGAAATCCTGATGACAATCAAGGCTTGAGAGAAACCAATCTACTGAGTGGAACACGTTTATCTGCTTTAACCAGAGCAAACCGGTCTTTTTCTAGCCGGTTCAGGCTCTCCATGTAAAAACACAAGGTTACGAAAACAAGGTTACAAGGGTTCAAAGCGTTTTACTACATTTACCATGTCAAAGTAGTGCTGGAAAACAAGATCATCAGATGGAAAACCAAAAGTTAATCCTTTAGTGAAAAGAATTAGTGCACAAAAGGAAAGTTGAGATGCAGACGTTAGTTATTAGAATACAAACAAATGTATTAAATGTTTACTAGCATGCTGAAGCAACATCCAGAGGTATTCAACTGCTTTCTAGAAATATCTGTCGATTTTTTTACGCCCATATCTTGTATCTGCTGACTTCACTTATTAGGACATCTACAAAAACACCAGTACAAAATGATAAAAGTACCTGTCAGTCTTCGGGTTAGAGTAAAATCCAGCTAACACGGTTGCATTGCACACAGATATACACCCTGTTACAGAATTAAGCCTTTTAGCTACTCTCATGCAGGGTGTAATTTACTGTCATGCATTGTTATGATGTATAATTATACAGTTTGGCACCTTGTACACTAGTTTACAGTTCATATTTTAAATAATTGCAATATCATTTAGCCCAAAGTAGGTTATGTAAAACACATAATGCATGAAACATGGAAAAAAGAATTGACAGCAAGTAAAGTTGGGTCCACAACAGCAGTCACAGAAATATATAGATATATATATACATATATATACACATCTTAATATTTCATTACACAAATTTGTTAAATATGTTAAAAAACTGGATTAACAGGATTTTCACAGTGATATTCAGATCAGTGATATTTACCAGAAGTCTTGCACTATGATTTGCTCTTACAACACGTAAGGCCCTGCTGTCTGTGTACCATGTGTCAATGCATAATGAAATCCAAGTTATATGTCATTTTCTAGATATACACTGATTTTTTCCAGTGAGAAACATGATGTTGTCTGAGCGTGATATGAATTTGAAAGCTCCAGGAAGCCAGGTTAGTGAGTTTGATAGATTCGTAGAAAACTGTTTTAAACAAATCAACTGTGGTGACAACACTTATCAGCAAGTTGATGTATAGGACTGCATTAGTTTCAGCTATCTGCACATCATAAAGCAACTGAGTGTATATGCATCTCTACCATACACCAGCGTGACCAACGCAAATGTGTTCAGTAAACACAAATGCTACTATGGTACTTGACCAAGAGGTATGTAAAAAGCTACAGTAATAACACTTGATTTTATGGTTGGACGAGAACAATATTTAAATTATGCATGGTCTATAAACTTTATGCTTGACCAGGCAATTATTATACATAATTTAAGATGTGAAATAGTGGTTTAACTAAAACTTCATTCACTTCCTGTGAACACATCCTGATGGATGGAAATGATCCTGGATTCACAGTAGATGAGGGACCGCTCAGATATGGAGGTGAGGGATGAAACAGAGAAGATAGTGTCCTTACAATGAGGACTTTGAGTGAGGATGTTAGTCATACATCAGTCATCTTGAAGCTGAGACAGAATGAAGGCTAGAGTCTGTAGGAGGAGGGTAGTGACGTGTGGTGACGCAACTGTACAACTCTCTCTCTTTGCTGCCACCTAATGGACAGTCCTCTCCTTCTGCCTTTGGTAGTCTAGTGATAGGAGAACAAACAGAGAACAATGTTACAACACTGAAAAGGGATGCCATTATGTAATTTCCTACCAGTATAATGTTTTTTTTTGTTTGTGAAGATATGCAGCGAGATCAGCCAGTTAGGTATCACAGCTAAAGTATGAAGCTACTAGTGTCTACTGTCTTTTTCTTTAGGTCTATAACAAACTGTATACTATACTTGAGCACACTAGGGTCTAATAAAAGCAATTTGTGTTATGCATTTAAAATGGATTGCAATCTGCCAAATGGTAATGAAATTCTGATTTACTTTTCTTAATGCTAACTACAGACAACAAATTGTCAATGTCCTTTTCTTTGTCTCCCCTTTACAACACTGTATCTTGCATACATTCGCCAAAAACAACAAACAATAAAATCAAGAGATATGATTATTACCTAAGCTAGTAACTACGGACTTAAGGAAGAGGCATTGCATATGTCAAATCTGAAGTATGGAGATTGTTGTCATGCCTTTGGTATGATTGTGTAAGGTAAGACTTACTGTAAGGAAAGAAGCGAACCCTCATTAGTATCTCTCGCGCAGTCTTCAGAATCTCTACCGCCTAAAGAGGAAAAGGAAATGAACTTGAAACATAATAAAAGGGCTTTTTCCTGGAAAGAAAACAGCTTGGGAAACATGTATTACGGGTCCAATGCATTTCCTTATTATAAATAGCTACACATTTTAAATGGGAATTCAAATATTTACAGGCACAAACTGTCTTTCAACAGGCTTAGACTACAGTAAGGAAGTAGCAGTAAAACAGTCAATAAAAAAACACATTGATATGTTTGGATCTCAGCATGATAATAGAGCTCTGACTTACTCTTGAGTGCTCTATGTCTTGGAAATCAACCTCATTCACAGACAGAACCTGGTCTCCCTCTTGCAGTCCTGCTCTGTGGGCATCTGAGTCTGGGACCACCTGCCAATAAAAACAAAGACATCAGAACTCACAATGTGGATTCAATTAAACCGCAAAACAACAAGTATTATTGCCAATCAAATCCATATCACACACACCTTGGAAATGAAGATGCCCAGCTGGGAGGCCTTGCCCCCTCGGATGTTGAAGCCCAGCTGTGCTCCGGGTGGTTTCTTTAATACGATAGTACGAGGCAGGAACTGGGTGAGCTCATTGTTGTAGTCAGGGTGTTGAACCCGCTAAAAATAAATAAAGAAAAAGAGTGTATAACAATCGCATAATATCTATTACATCACTGTGAGCCTGATTCTTAAAGTGTGTGTTACAGATTGGAAGTTGATTTATACTTAAATTAAGAGGGGAGTTTATGCTCTGACAAAGACTAAAATATACAACCCTAGCGTTAATTTTCCCCTGATGGATGGATTAAAGCAGAAAGTGAGGTTATACTGATTTGTGTCATACCTCCTGTGGGGGTATCCATGCTGGTGGGTTCTCATAAGAAGGCAGGAACACCACTGGGAGTTGGTAGTCATCATAAGGAATTTTCTGATCCATTGTTAAAAAAAAAGCCACCTTATACAGAAAAATAACATTGTTATGAAGAGGAGTTCCTTAGGATTTAGTGCACTTCTTGAGTCTATATTATAGATGTTCTTATTTGCTGGACAGGTTTTGATGATGTTGTCTTCCTTTCTTCTATTCTTGTAAACACCTAGGCTAGCCGAAGTTTGATAATCATTATGGTAAAGCTATTGTAATGCATTAGTTCTGCCTTTTTTATACATTGATAAGTGCTAAGAGTTTCACACTGGTGCATTAGCGATTTATAAGAATGCATGTCATTTCTACAAACTTTGAATAGATATTTTCCTATGAGTCGTGGTGAGATTTTTATTTATTTTCACAGTCATAGTTTGACCAAATACGCTCCACCAACAGTATGTAAATGTAGGATTTTTATTATAAGTCTGTGACTGTAAAAAAACAATGCAATAGGTGTCAACATATTTGCATTTTCTTTTGTACATAGTGGATCCCAGTGTCATTAAGCCTGTGTGAAATTAACTGCATTACTTAACATTATGTGAATATGATTATACAGCATAAAAACAAGCAGAGACTAAAACACACCCTGCTAGTTACGAATGTATACTGAAAAAGCAGTTTCAAAACAGCAAGATGATATGTATATTATATTATATGCTGAAATGTATTGAAATACTGATGTACTGAACGGTAGATAACAATGACATTAAGTAAAGTGGGCTTTAGCTGACAGAAAATCATTTTACACTGCAGTTTACAAACGAGATAGCTACAGTTAGCTTACAAGCTAGCTTTGAAACGAGCCTACTCTGATCTGTTGAACGCATCATCCATAACATTTACTGTTATCGTCGTTGGAACTAAAACTTATAATATAGTGTATCAAAAACGCAGAAACACAGTCAAAAAATAACAAATGATCTTACCTGTCAGACTCAAGGCTAGCAACCAGCTAGCAACAGCAACAAGCCCTTTTTTGTTGCATTAAACATTTACTGGTATTCTGTTACAACACCACCTGCTGGTGCGGAGGGGACACGACAGTTTGACAATATCAACAATTATGCATATGATGTTGTTATATTATCTAGAGACAGGGACAAACTGCCGGAATTGAAATGTATTTTGTCTCACAGTACCCATTTCATATTTAACGTTCATCATACTGTATAATCACACAATTTCTATGGAAGACCATTTCCGCCATAAAAAAAGGGGAAAAAAAGTTAAAAAGTCGAAATTATGAGATAAAAAGTCATAATCATGAGACAAAAAAGTCGAAATTATGAGATAAAAAGTCGAAATTATGAGATAAAAAGTCATAATTATGAGATATTTTCACACAGCAGTTCAAGTAGCAGCTCTTTGGTGTGGGGAGATTGAAACAGAAATGGATTGTGAGTATATTGAGGACTACTTTAAACGTGGCTTTACAACAAATGAAATGCTTCATTTGCTTGGTGATTCACATGGGATTGTACTAAGCAAGCGCACCCTTGAAAGGATTTTAAGCAAGAAGCAACTCTGGCGTAGAAAGAACAAAACCGATGTGGCTGAGGTGGCAACTTTCATTGAACAGCAACTGGAAACATCTGGTCAGTGCCATGGTTACAGGTGGATGCACCAAAAATGTTGGTTACATGGAATTGTGACTGACAGAGAAACGGTGCGAATATTACTACAGTTATTGGACGGTGAAGGTGTCGATCTGAGGTCAAGAAACAGACTACGAAGGCGTGTTTACCACAGCTGTGGTCCAAACTATGTCTGGCATATTGATGGCTATGACAAGCTCAAGCCATTTGGAATTGCAATCAGTGGATGCATCGATGGATTTTCCAGAAAGATGATCTGGCTGGAAGCTTACAAAACAAACAACGACCCTAAGGTCATTGCTGGCTACTTTATGGATGCTGTGATCAATTCTGGTGGATGCTCTGCCAGAATCAGACTTGATTCAGGAACAGAAAATGGCCATAAGGCTGAAATCCAGCGGTTTTTGCATTTTTCTGAGAACCAAGCTGAAACAGACAGTGTAACCTTTGGTCCAAGCACTGCAAACCAGCGAATCGAACGATGGTGGCTGATCTTGCGAAGTGAGTGTGTCCAGTTTTGGATAGACCTATTTGATAAACTGACAGAAGATGGCTATTTTTCAGACAACTTTTTGGACAAGTCCTTGATCCAGTTTTGCTTTCTTCAAACAATACAGGTAATTGACATATAATGAGATAAATGAGGACCAATATTATTTTTAAGAGCCACAAATGGCCATGTGTAACAACGTCAGTGCCTGTGTCCGCCGGTGCAGAGAATAAATAATACCCATGTATTGTTTCTTGATGTGCTATGGTATACATTTTTGCATCATTTCCTGTTGCTGTTACTGGTAGTGATAGAGTGATTGTGCTGCTCCCACTCATCCTAGTAAATTACTGTTACATTCTTCATTACTGCAGCTGATTTCCTTTACACTGTAGGGGCTGCAGCGTCACGTTTAATTAACAGTAGGATATAGCTATGACAATATTTGACTTACCAACTCTTGGTTACAGAGATATGTTTAGGCTGATATGGTATTGTAACCGCCTTCGGGTAAAATAAAGCTACTCACTGCCGCAGTAAAGTTAACACACACTTGTCATTTCAGGGACACCATTTAGTGGCGTGAACGTTACAACGAAACGTTATGGGTTCAATGACATATTCACATATCCGAAGCTAAATTAACAGCAACGACAGACTAAAAGACTTAACGATTACGTCTAACATCCGATCTAACTAAAGTCACCTATAGTTACCTCATTTAGGATTGCATATTGTGAGCGTGGTTAGGCAGCGAGATGATGAATGAAGGGACCATTGAAAACACTGCCATTGAGGCGCATGCGCACTTCGTATCTCATAATTATGACTTTTATCTCATAATTTCGATTTTTTATCTCATAATTATGACTTTTTATCTCATATCTCAAAAGGTCATTGACATTTATAAAAATACTCAAGTAAACTAGGCCTATACGTCAAAGGTGTACTTTTCACCTATGTTGACTCGTTTATGAAGGAAAGAAAAAATGTTTTTAAAGAAAAAGTGATGAATTAGATGATAAGAATTTAATCAACAGTTTGTATAAACTCACGAGCCAGTATGGGCTTGTATCAAAGGCGTGACGGGGTTTGAGTGTGCCTTAGTCATTTACCGCACCTTTGTTTTGAAAAAATAAAACATGTATTTATCTTGTTTTATTTAATTCAGAAGCTCACTGTGATTATTAAGTTATATTTTAAAGTCTGATTAGCACCATTGGAGTAACCTGTTGGGAGTATGCCATACATCAGGAGAAGAAGACAGCAAAACTATTAATAAATAAACAACTATTTGAATCTTATCCCTGGGAATATTTAGAGAAACATAAGAATAAGAAGTCATCTCGGCCGCGAAGCGGTTTTCTATCTATCATATCACTGTCTGGGGAATTGGCAAATTGGGAGCACCTGCATCTGCAGGCGCCCGTGCTTGCTGAGAAGGTGCTGTGCATAGAAGCTGTGTGAGAAGGGGAAAGGGGAGGGGGCGCAGCCGCGGTTGACAGTTCACCTCTGAGTCTCCCAAATGGAACGGACAAGGGGGGGAACGGGGGATCCACTGCAACGCAATGTCACTGTCACACCTCGACTTTCTTCCAAATAACGCACATTTCATTCATTATATTATAATTACAGGCCTATAATTCCCACACGTTTTTGTTTGTCTGAATTGTGTGCATTGGTTGATTCTTGAAAAGTAAGTTTGTCTTTCATTACATTGTTATAATAAAAAATTGCTGAAAATAACCACTTTTTCGGCGGGGTGGGGGCTTAGCAGGGGATCTCGCCCGGGGTGTAATTCCATGTGGATTATGATCTATCTGGATTCATTTTAAAATACATTTCAGTCATTTTTGACAGTTTGTTACAGAGGATCCTGATGATCTCTCAGAGAGTGTAGCGAGATACCGGTTTAGTGAGTTGACATTAAAATCTACTTAGTGGAACTGTTTGGATCCTCCCTCTCTTTTAAGGCTACACCCCTTTGTCCTGCCACCCATTCATGTGGTACCATTCACATTCACTCTGCGGACTCACAATTTGGAAAGGACACAGGAGAAGTAGAGTGGAAGCTGTCAGAGTGGTTTTCCCACGGAGAGAGTGAGTACGGAGGAATTTAACAAAGCAGTGCAATTTATGGTGAGTCTCTTTTGATTTGGTAGATTCTGCAGATGCTTTAATAGACCGGTATGATTCAATTCCTGAATTCTCTTCATTCTTTGGGATTTTGTGCCCTTCATGCAAAGGATTAAAAAGATTATAGGAGAAAGGAACATTATTGCTTTTTCTGCATGGACTTTTTGGCTCAAAGCTGACGGTATCGGTCTGATCACATGGAAACCACTATGAAGCTTTGATCTTTTTACAGCATAATTTATCATAATATATTTTAATATTATAGGATGGTATTCTTTATTTTATTTTAAACGTTTTAGCTTTTTTTATTCAATAGCTTAAGATCACAACTTGGTATTTACATCATGCACTCATTGCTAGTTGAACATAATAAACTCAGCAAAGTGAAATGCAAAAAAGCAATAAATATAGGAAAACAAATCAAAAGAGCATCCTGAAAAACTACTGCAACTTCATACCTGTTAGAGGTTTACAGGGAGAGAATAGAGTAAACAGGACTATTTGAAATGATAAGCTACGAGTCAGTTGAAAACAAATACATTTCTACATCACTGAATAAAATCAAGACATAAAGCACTTAATATGCATGATGCAAGCGTTCTGATTCAGATGATGGAAAAGGTTTCAGTTCACGTTGTTTTAGAGAACTGTTAAGTGTTTTCTGATGTGATACAAATATATACTAAAGAGGGAAGTTGATCAGTCAAAATTAAATAAAAACACATTTCTTCTTTCACTGTGAAGTGACAGTTACATATGATGTGTTTTTATTTTATACTTTGTTTTATAAACATAAATCACATAAACCAATCTGTTTGGACATGTAATCTCTCATCAGTCTTTTCTGCTACGATCACATTTTTGTGACTAATTAGATTCTACATTGCCAATGAGTAGATTGAGAAGGTGTGTCTCCCTGTTATCGTTTAATCTGCTTCACAATGCAGGAATCACAATGTGCTGTTTATGTAGACTTATCTATTGTATTAAGAGATGGACTTACCGTTGAAGCATGTATTACGTGTGTTTATGTATTAAGTGTGCTTATGTATGTGTTGATTAATAAGAGTGAGAATTAACATATCATTGAAATATTAAACAGTCTGTCTTTGGCAGGGTCATGAAAAAATGTTTGCAAGGAACTCAACTGTAAAGAACAATTTCATGGAGCTTTGATTGTAAATTGAACATTTATTTTTTACTTTCCTTTGTCATTTAGTCACAGTGTGCTTGATCTGACATTGAACAGGATTCCTCAACATTCAGCTCAGGTTTAAAAACTTCCTTGTAAATTAAGTCTGCTCCAGACAAGGTGTTTTATGTTTCAAGCCAGCAGCATTTACACGTGTGGATCTGTTCAAACATGTACAAATTAGATGACAATCTGTTAATTCTTTGGCAGAACCACAATTATTCCTTAATAGATGGACGTCGTTAAATTCCATACTCTTAAAAAAAAAAAACTTTACCTGCTTTTTCTATATATGCCCTAAGCTTTCACTTGCTCAATACCCTGAAGGCTTTGTCTGGGAAAAACCCGCGGCCGAAATCAAGTCCAACAAGAAACAGTTAATCGTGTGAAGCATCATCACAACAGAAACCTTTATTGCTCAATGTGCCTTTACAGTTTGTGACAAACATTTAAAATCAACCATGTCGGGTGTGAAAGAGGGGAACAAAACCTGGCACAACTGTGAAATGATCTGCCCCAACAAGTTGAGTAGCACCCTGCTGTGCCATGTTTTCAGGATTTTGCACGTCAGCATTGAAATTCATCCAGATCTACGCCTTTTAAATTCATTACCAGGGTTCTCTTTACTTTGTCCCTTAAAAAACAATGTGTTCTTTACTCACACTGTTTGTTTCCTCCACCCTCTCTCTGTGCATGGATGTGCCTGTCACTGTGGCTGTTTGTGCTGCAAAGCCTCCAATAGTGTGACTTCACTCTCAGGCCAGTCTTTCCACTACTGAATACCCAATGGTGTTGGCTATTGTAAGTGCTGCCAGTGGTGATACCCCATTTTGCACACTGGCTCTATTGAGAGGGTTTTTGAGCAGGGATTGCCTTAATAATCCCTCCCCTCATTTGCTTTCTGTCACAGTCGTCTTTTTCTCCCTCCTTTACACTTCATAGGTTTGGAGAAGTGAATGAAGTTGGGCCTCGTCTCGGTATCCACAGAAAGCATTATCTGGGCTCCCTCGGATCCTTCTTCCGGCTATATGTATCAGGTGTCCAGAGTGAACAGGGTCTGCACTTCCTACACTGTGAATGAGGAGGAGAAGTGATGCCTCAAAACGGAAGCTGTTGCAGAGTGTGCTGCAGGGTCGTATATAGCTGCCACTGGACAGGTGGGGTGAAAAAGGTGAGTGTTTCAAGCCATAGTTATGTTTATGTTTAACTTATTAAATGACCATATGGAAGTTTGAATCATAGATGTTCACAATTTATTTGCCCCTTCCTTATACTGTATGTCTTGATGTTTATAAAAGAATTGTCCAAAATCACTTTATCCTTTTCCTTCTTCAGGTTTTTTGTACTTTTATTGGGCATGATCCCAAACAAATCCCTTTAATCAGGGATTAACATTCCACCTGACTGAATTCAGAAATATTGCCAACATTTGAATACCTTTGTTTAAAGAAAGCCTAAAAAAGATGGACTTTGTAAAATAATAATAATATTTTTAATCTGTATAGCACATTTCTAAATTTGACAGTTTATGCTAGATTTTTTTTTCAAACAAGCATAAAAGGATAAGAAAAACTCAAACTTAAAGCTGACATACTGTAACTAACGGAGTCTTGAGATGGGGTGAATGAGTTTATTAGGGAAAAACAAGCGGTTGAGGAAATGTATGTGGAAAAAAAGAATAGGAAAACTTGCAGGTCCAAACAGGTTTTATTTTTTATTTATTTATCTGGAACAGAATTAAAAGGGCGAGGAGGAGGTTGGGGACGTGTGTTGTTGACGGTTAAGGACCTGTTTGTGCAAAGCTGTCACCACATTGAGGGATGAGAAAGCAATCATGAAAAAATGTTGGAAGTTTTCCATTGTCTCCTCAGATCAAATTCCCTTTGGTATCTACCCACTTGTACTAAATGTTAATATATTAACCTTCATGACCAAATAGCTGAGAAGAGTGAACATTTATAATATTGTACCTGTTTTTTTCATGTTAGCATGCATGCTGTTGGCTATCATATGTCATTCTGGTGTCCCTGCTCTGCCTGTGCTGGATGTACATCTGTCTGGTTACTTATAATGACCGAGAAGATGTGAACTGGTGAGTGATCACCAACATACAAACAAATAGCCCACATGGAACCTAGCTCGATAGCCAAGAGTCCTCTTTTTTGTTTTCTTTATCTGTGACCTTTATTCTGCTAACCCTGGGCTGCCGTCTTTTGTACTCAGGGAGGGCTTCAAAAACCTGAAACTATGGGTGAACTGGTTCATGGTGCTGATCATCATTTCCGCAGTGTTGACCAGCTACTGCGTTCTGCTGCTGGTGAGACTGTAGAATAAAGCTGTGATGTTGAAATGTCAAGGTGGTAATGATGCAGATCTTGCACAATAATACCGAGAAGTGCTAAATACTGGCATGAGATGTTATGACTGTAAAAGCTAGGTAAAATTGAATAGCTATTGCCTTGTATCATGAAAAATGGATTTGGTTATAGTGGGCTGAGTAAAAGGCTTTGTAGAGTGTCTCAACTTATAACTAGAAAAGGTACCATAAACTATTTCATAATCTAATATATTTCATTACAGCTATTTGCGCTCTTCCACATTGCCTTAAAAGAACCACTCAACTTACACTGGCTGCATAAGGTATCATTAACATGTAAATGTCATTATTTTTAAAGAAATCAATTACGCTTTGGTTGATGAGTTTGTTTATTGTGCTTTTTATATTTTTATATTCTCAGATATTCTTATTTCTTGGTGTGATTTTCGTCACTCTCGGAGTGACAGGAATTTCTCTGCGATGGCAACAAGAATGGCCAACTGTTCCTCTTTCACTCCAGGTACAGAAAGTGTGTAAGGGAAAGATATAATGTAAGACTGTAAATGTCTGTTGTGGTGTTTTGCTTAGTTGTCAGTGTGCAGCATGAGTTTTTGATGTGCATATCTGCCTCTCTGCAGGCAACAGCTCCTTTCTTGCAGTTTGGTGCTGTTGGGGCGTTGATGCTGCTGTCCCCATTCATCTTTAAGGGCATTCGCGCGGCCAGAGAAAAATGTATGACTCAGACGTTACATAAACTCACACAAAATCACAAGACAATTTTGAGATAATATTATAAGGCGAGAGTGCATCAAAATATATCATAATAAGGACAGAGGACACAGATATGCATATCTTACATACACAAAAAAGGACTTCACAACTGGCAACACCCTTAATTATGACACTGGAGTTGTGTCACCAAATCTTACCCACTTAATTTTCATGTAACTCAGCAAGTGAAACACAGATGTGTATTTCAGCAACGCTGTCGCTCTACTAATTTCTTTTGTAAGGGGGTTTTCGTGAAAGTATGTACAGAAGCATTCATGTGTTAATACCTGCCATGAAAAAAGGAAACATGGACTTGAAAAACACTAATGATATTCGTTACACGCCCACAGAACAAACGTAGCTTGTTATTACTCACACTTTCAAAGGGACTTTGGTACCGGTTCTCTGATAAGTCTTAGTGTAAACAACTGAAAATGCAAGTCTTATTGCTTTGATCTCACCAGGGTCCAAGTTCCTGATTGGAGCAGTATTTGTAATGCTGTCGGCAGCCATCTTCCTGTGTCCCCTGATCATCCAGTCTCCATGTCTGATAGAGTGGGCCGAATTACCTGAAAAACCACAGCTGATCGGTCACAGAGGAGATCCGATGGTGAGCATCCTGTTTTACTTGACAACACCCAAAAAGTACACACGATTGCATTGTGTGCAATTCTTTTCAACTTGTTTTTCAACTTTAATTGTATTGTCCTTGAGCGGAAATGTGTCTCCCAGCCAGGTAAAACATAGAACACACACAGAAAAAGGTACATAAAACACAACAAAATACATGAGACATGAATGCTTCAAGTAAACTAGAGGATTATCTATCAAAAGTTATTTGGCAAACTAATCATCAGCTAAATCCTCATGAATACTTACCCGTTGGATGGACGAGTGAAAACATAATCATCTAAATCCCTCATGAGGATATAGAGGAAAAATATCTTGAGCCTTTGAAATTCCTCTTACAAAAAATGTGGATGGATAGCCACAATAACCTTGTTGGAACAAGCTGCCATCGCAGTTATAATTGTTGTAGTCAGAGGAGAGTAGTTAAGCGATAATTAAAAGGAATAATTTGACATTCAGACAAATATGCTTTTCACTTTCTTGCTTGGAGTTAGATAAGAAGATCAATCTTACTTCTGAAAAATGCAAATACGTTCCCAATGAAAAAGTCAATAAATTGAAGTGGTGGTGCATTAGTTTCAAATGGCCAGAACTCTTTGAGTTATGTTTTTTGGTGTGTGTGTTCATTTAAATGGCAAAGGTACAAACAAAATAGGTTTTCAGTTTGTGACGGAAGATACAGTATAGACACTTCCTGATGTGCTTATATCAATGGGGAGTTCTTGTTTGAGAACTGATATGTTGTGACTTGGCTCAGCTGTGAGTAAATGTCCAATCATGTGAGAGCTCCATATGCTGTGCAGTTCTGTCCTTGTTTTTTGTGCTCCTGGGTCACTAATAAGCTGAATTGAATACTGTGAAAGTGGGGTTGTGTGTTTATTTAGGCAGCTTTAGGGTAGTTTATGAGCTTAAGCTTTAAACTCTCACCCATTCTCACCCATCTGTCCTCCCTGTGTTCAGATGGCCCCGGAGAACACCATCATGTCATTTAACAAGAGCATCTTGTGTGACGTGAAAGCCTTTGAGACAGACGTACAGCTCAGGTACGGGGAATTTAAGTGAATACAGTGATTTCTGCAGACCGAAAGCACCACTGAACTTTCACTATAGCTTGACCTCAAACTTTCTTTTCTTTCATTACATATATACTTTTTTCAATGATAAAGCTGGCATGTTACGACTCAAAATGTTGAAAACAATGGCTTCTCTTTGCTGTAATAAATAATAATAACTAACTTTACAGTATTTTTATCATAGCTATGTTGTCCAGTTTGGATGTCCCTCAAGAAGCCTTGGTCAGTATATAATTGTACTTAGCTCAACCAGCTGAACCGAGATGGCCAAAATACAAACATGGAGGCTTAGAAACCAAAGACCATAAACCAATTGGTGATGTTTCTTGACTAGTGGTGTCCACCTCCCCACATTAGGGCAGAGATGCTAATATTTCATATTATAGTAACTTGCCATTTATCATTTGATCAGGAACTTCTATCTGGTTGTTGATCAAATGACTGATCTATGTTTGCTTTGTGATGCTCAATCAATGTTCTTCCAGAGTGTCATAGTTGCTCACAGATGGTCATGAATAACTCAATAGACCTTTGTATCTGGATTTCTTTTGGCCTTACAGATGCTTTTTTTTGGTAACTGTTTTTTCTAAACTAGTAAAGACGGAATTCCATTCTTGATGCATGACAATAATCAGTCTGGGTTCCTGCGGAGAACAACAAATGTTAAAGACAAGTTCCCCCACAAGGACTTCAACCAAAGCGCCGACTTGAACTGGGATGAACTGCAGAGTCTGAATGCAGGCGAATGGTTTCTTAAAGTAAGGGCTGGCCGTGCTATGACATATACTTTTCCACACAATCACTTTTAAAGAATGATGTGGTATCATGCAACAGTTACAGGAAATGTGCTCTGACTTTCCAGACAGATCCTTTCCATTCAGTGTCCAAGCTGTCAGAAGAGGAGAGGGAAATGGCGAGGAGTCAGACTATACCCACCTTACTTCAGCTCCTCGACCTCGCCAAGCAGCACAACATCTCAGTGATGTTTGACCTTTACAGTCTAAACCAGGAAAATGACACAATACAAACAGTCAAAACCATTTTGAATTCTAGCATTGACCCAAGACTGGTAGGTCTAATTCTATTGCCTCTTATGGAATTTGAGATATTTAATGACAATTAATATTTTGTTGAGTTGTTGTGTTGTGTCTTCTTTATAGATCTTCTGGCTTCCTCCAGTTGAAAGAGAATATGTAAATAAGACTGCTCCAGACTTTATCCAGATCTATAACAACGAAAGTGATATGGTTAACGGAGAGGGGAACCACCTTAATTTGAAATACAGCAAGATCAGTACAAAGAAAATCGGGTAAATAAATACATATGAAATTAACAAGCATATTATTTAAGTGGTAATGCCAGGAGGCCTGCAAAGTAGTGTGTTAGTAAAAGTGTGTAGCAGGCTGAGACAAGGTGCTAGAGTCTATAAAAAGACACAGGATTGGACTCCGGGTAAAAGTATTAAAAAGATGTTCTCAAACAGCAGTGTTGTTCCATGGTTGAAAAAAATTACTTGAAAAGAATACTAAGGAATGAAATGCTTAAATGCTGAAATGACTTACTGTACACAGAAAGTCCTCCTTGCTTTGTGACAGGCTACATGTCTTCTACATAAAACTAGTCAATGTGAATTAAGTATTAAAGTGTACAGAACCATTTGTAATTGTCTCTCCTTTTATGCAATTAAAAAAAACATAGTAAATAGCCTACATTTGCATGCACATACATGCACCTACTTAATTATATACTGCACAGAGAGAAACATACTTATACAGACCTGAAAACATGCTGTCCTGCTTTTCCAATATATTTCTCTTTTTATTTACATACACTGTAATCAATAAAAAGTTCTACATTTCAAACGCTGTGTTTGTATCTGACAGGGAGCTTCGGCGCAGGAACATTACGGTGAACCTGTGGGTGGTTAATGAGCGTTGGCTGTTCTCTCTGCTGTGGTGTGCGGGGGCCAGCTCTGTTACCACCAACTCCTGCCACCTCCTAAAAGACATGAAGCAGCCAAACTGGGTCATGGTGAGTAGGCCTAATACATTATAATACAAGTACAGAAGCAGATGATTCACTTCTGTTTATGTCACTATTCGCCACATTAGTTGAGGCAGTTGTTTTGAACAAGTGTTTTCCAAAATATGTGATGTTCCTTGATTGTTTGTGTGTTTCAGGCGCCTCTTAAGTACACAATAATATGGATTACAGTGGACATTGTATCCATTTTTATAATGATTGGACTCTTCATCTTGCAATGGTAAGTGCAGCTGATGTTTGTTGTACACATGTTTCTGTTGTATGAAAATGTCTATAAAAGTGAATAGATTTACTTACCCACATCACTATTTCTACCAGGAAAACAAGCCTTTTCATTCACAATAAAGGTAATGTATGTTTAGATTTAACATTAGGGCTGTAAGCAAAGTTTGTGTTCATTATTCATCAATCTCCAGATTTTTTTCATGATTACGTTTATTAATGTTTATGAACATTTTTAGAAAACCCTTAGCAACATCTTCAATGTTGTATTTCAAAACTCAAATATTTTCATTTCACTATTATGTAAAATTTTAAAAATCTGGTGATGGACGAACTTATTAACCAACTAACTGTTTCAGCTCTAGTTTAGATATGTGTGACTAGAAGTAGTTGACTGTATTAACATTGTAAACATTTGGGCCTTCTCCAAATACCATTGCTATCCATAAATCCATGTTGCTAATAACGTTTTTAAAAAGAGGTAGAAAATATTACCACTTTTTAAAAAAGGCTTTTAATTTGGTTTTGACGTGAAGACAAAAATGATTCCTGAAAATAAAAAAAGAGAGCCTTAGCTGTAAATTTAAGAGAATGTTATTATGTTAGGTAGCGGACACTTAGGTTTTATTGATCTGTTAGGTGTTCATTACACATTTAGGATTGCCAGGTTGTTAAAAAAACATGCTTACCTAATGAGCCTTTCTCAACATTAACAGTATAATTTACAAACATTTACAATTGCAGAATTGATGGATTCAAAAAGGCCTTCAACAAAAGCTGATGGACATAGTTTTGTAGGAACTGTGAAAGAAATTAAAATGTATAATGGTATCGGCTCAATGATGATACACTGATGTCGTTTGAAGAGCTTGCAATTAAACACTACATTCCACAGAAACATTTTTTTCAAATTTCTACAAATTAGAAGCTTTATTGGAGCAAAACAAACACAATTATTAACTATACCTCCATACTCACCATTAGAGAAAATAATGTTAAAGGACTATAGGGGGACAAACTGCAGGGGTGTGATAAAAGGACCCAAGTGCAGTAAGACAAAGGAGGCAAGTATGGGGGTTTGAACTTAAAGCGAGCTTTATTAACAAAGCTGTTAACGAAAAAACTAAACTACGGGAATACAGGACATGAAAAATAATTGACACATAAAGGACGGAACAGAACATTGACATGACCAGATTGGAAACAACGACAACCGCACAAGAGACAAAAGAGCAACAGAGACTAAATAAACAAGGGTAATCACAAGACAAGACACAGCTGGAGAGGGGAGGAGGCTCACAGGGGCAACAGGTGAACACAATGACATAATCAGGCACAGGAGGGAAACGCAGACAGGAAGTGAAACTAAACATGACACAAGAGGGGAAAACATTTCAAAATAAAATAGGAAACAACACACACAAAACAAGGATCATGACAAAAACTTAATTTCTGCACTTTATAACTTGCCTATATCTGGGCCCCCTGACTCCTCCGAAGCTAAATTTAAAAATTGGAGGGAGGACTTGCAGGAAGACATCTGAATTGATGAGTGGGAAGGTGCTTGTAAGAAAGCTCAATCACTAACAGCGAATACCCGTCTTAAGCTCTTACAATATAACTGGCTGATGCGTACATATATTACTCCAGAAAAGTTAAACAAATGTAATGGTAATATCCCAGACTTATGTTTTAAATGTGGACAATCCAAGGGAACATTCTTTCATTATGTTAGGAAGTGTACCAAGATACAAACGTTTTGGGAAGAGGTCAAATGTATGAGAGAAGAGATGTTATCATTGCCGTTAATCATGTAGCACCAAGTGTTTTTATGTTAGGGTGTTACCCAAAACAACACAACATAAGGAAGAAAGAACACATCTTTTAAATGTCTGCTGCAGGCAAAACGCATGATAGCACTTGCATGGAACAATGTAAACAGTCCAAGTATTGGTAATTGGCTAAACGAACTGTCTGCATGTGTCTCATTAGAGAAAACTCTACTCAATTATTCAATTAAAGGAAAACAAGAACTATTTCAAAAAAGTATGGGGCCCTTTCCTTACCTATATAGAACATGCAGATCTAGAGAACACCCTGGGTCGGCAATTTGGTGTTGATTAATGTTCCTCATATCTGCCTACATGTTTGTATATTTCATTACATAGTCTACCCACATGTTGTAGTTAATTACATTTAGTTATGTGACTTTTAATGTACTTCATTTTGTTATGTATTTTGGATGTTTGTGTACTGTCTTATGTATTGTTTATATATGTTAAAAAACCATAAAGTGTTTAAAGAAAAAAAAATGGATAATATAATAATAATAATAGATTGTATTTATTGATTTATAACATTATCATTACAGAATATAATGCAGAAGTGTGGTACTTATAACATTAGTAAATGGGGGCTAGCTACTTCCCTGAAACTGATGTGTTAATAAATGTATTTTTGTGACCCTTCACAGGAAAAGTGAAGCAAAGTCACAATATTTTGGCCTGGAACGAGAAAGAACAGTCGCCCTTCTTGCCCGCAAGGTAGATCACTGATGCCAGCAGGATATTCAGCCCCAAAACTGACATACATCCTGACCTGCACCACCAGCACTACTGGATGGCGGTTTTTGTTTTTTGTTTCTAACTGGTTAACTGGGTTTTGAAGATTTTTCTGTTCTCCTGAAAATATAAAGCTTCCTTCAGATTGACTGCAATTGCACTGAAGATCTGCACTTGATTTCCTATTAGCACTTTCCGTTGTTGCTGTTCCATTTTCTTACAAATCTTCTTTCAGGGTGTCACAGCTGCATAAATTGTTTGTATTGTACGTCACTTTTTTAAATGTTGTTTTTATTTCATGTGGTGTAACTAAAAGCACGACGAAATATTGTATGAATAGAATTGAATCCTCAACAACATTAATAAATATGTTTTAAACACCAAGTACATTTTTGTTAATGTAGAGAGTTGGTAAAGTGACATATGATGTACATCGAAAGCATTGCATCATGACAAACAAATGGCTGCATGTTTCTTCATGAAATAATTCCGTTTTTTTTTATTTGTGAAAGGACGGGCGTGATAACTTCTGCCATTTTCCTTATAGCACACCTTGCTTGCACAATGAATATTTTTTACTTTGATAAATTTGGCTAATAAATGTTTTAACTGGGTACAAATTGTAAGCACAGCTTTTACTTGTAATGGAGTACGTTGACATTTATAATTTAAATAAAATGAAGAATTTGAGTTGGCTTAATTTTTCTAAAACCAGCATCGTAAATATAGTAAAGCAAAAATGCAACATTATACACCTCAACTTTTCATGAGCCATCTGAAACATTGTCAACATGTATTGCAGAGGTAAACAACAACTCTGTTGCCTCAGCGAGTCAAATTATGACTGTTAAAGTCAATGCCGCAGTATTAAAGATATCATTTTACAGATTCCACTCATATTCTTACATGTCAAAACTTTGTGCCTACGTTATGAGGGGCTGTTAGGGACATTATTCAGAAATACCGTTCACATGCAGTGGGGAGAACAAGTATTTGATACACTGCCGATTTTGCAGGTTTTCCCACTTACAAAGCATGCAGAGGTCTGTAATTTTTATCATAGGTACTCTTCAACTGTGAGAGACGGAATGTAAAACAAAAATCCAGAAAATCACATTGTATGATTTTTAAATAATTAATTAGCATTTTATTGCATGACATAAGTATTTGATCACCTACCAACCAGTAAGAATTCTGGCTCTCACAGACCTGTTAGTGTTTCTTTAAGAAGCCCTCCTGTTCTCCACTCATTACCTGTATTAACTGCACCTGTTTGAACTCGTTACCTGTATAAAAGAGACCTGTCCACACACTCAATCAAACAGACTCCAACCTCTCCATAGTGGCTAAGGCCAGAGAGCTGTGTAAGGACATCAGGGATAAAATTGTAGACCTGCACAAGGCTGGGATGGGCTTACATAGGCAAGCAGCTCGGTGAGAAGGCAACAACTGTTGGCGCAATTATTAGAAAATGGAAGAAGTTCAAGATGATGGTCAATCTCCCTCGGTCTGGGGCTCCATGCAAGATCTCACCTCGTGGGGCATCAATGATCACGAGGAAGGTGAGGGATCAGCCCAGAACTACACGGCAGGACCTGGTCAATGACCTGAAGAGAGCTGGGACCACAGTCTCAAAGAAAACCATGAGTAACACACTACGCCGTCATGGATTAAAATCCTGCAGCGCACGCAAGGTCCCCCTGCTCAAGCCAGTGCATGTCCTGGCCCGTCTGAAGTTTGCCAATGACCATCTGGATGATCCAGAGGAGGAATGGGAGAAGGTCATGTGGTCTGATGAGACAAAAATAGAGCTTTTTGGTCTAAACTCCACTCGCCGTGTTTGGAGGAAGAACAAGGATGAGTACAACCCAAAGAACACCATCCCAACCGTGAAGCATGGAGGTGGAAACATCATTCTTTGGGGAGGCTTTTCTGCAAAGGGGACAGGACGACTGCCCCGTATTGAGGGGAGGATGGATGGGGCCATGTATCGCGAGATCTTGGCCAACAACCTCCTTCCCTCAGTAAGAGCAGTGAAGATGGGTCGTGGCTGGGTCTTCCAGCATGACAACGACCCAAAACACACAGCCAGGGCAACTAAGGAGTGGCTCCGTAAGAAGCATCTCAAGGTCCTGGAGTGGCCTAGCCAGTCTCCAGACCTGAACCCAATAGAAAATATTTGAAGGGAGCTGAAAGTCCGTATTGGCCAGCGACAGCCCCGAAACCTGAAGGATCTGGAGAAGATCTGTATGGAGGAGTGGGCCAAAATCCCTGCTGCAGTGTGTGCAAACCTGGTCAAGAACTACAGGAAACGTATGATCTCTGTAATTGCAAACAAAGGTTTCTGTACCAGATATTAAGTTCTGTTTTTCTGATGTATCAAATACTTATGTCTTATAATACAAAATCATTTACAAACATGTAAAAATCTCTCATAAACACATATGAAACGCTCTCACACACATAAAAAATCCAAAGTTATTCACATATACATGTGAAACGCTCTCACACACATAAAAAATCCAAAGTTATTCACATATACATGCGAAACGCTCTCATATACACATGTGAAACCAGTGGCGGCTCCTGAAAAAAATCTCAGGGGGGGCAATTTTTTTCTGATAATGATTATTAAGGTGACCCATTCAATAGGTACATTAAGCAAGACCATATCAATGTGTTGTTAGATGATTAACTCAGACAGAGATCCCTCTTGTGTCCACTGGATGGCGAAACACAGCAGAAATATTTCCCCTCTAGCTACACAAGTTACAGGTGGAAAGCTATGGCAGAAAGTTGCATCCAGGAGCATCTATACATAAGCAGAAATGGTATGGGTCCACAATAAATTAGTGTACTTATTATTATATAAATTATTTACATGAATCCAATTATGTAAAGTAGCTAAACAGGCCAAAAGATATGTGCAGAAACAACATAAAGACAGGGGCAGCATATTAAGTCAAGTATTTATTGACTGAACACCATAGCATGTTTTAGATGCTCCTCAAAAACTTAATCGAACTGTGCCACGAAGTCGACAAGTCCTAGAAAAATGCCAGGGTTGGTGGAGCCCTCAGTATCATCTTTCTGAGATGTGCAAAGCAAAGCTAGCTCAAACACCCCGCAGAATTTAACACACTGGAAAGGCCAATGAGGATGTGACAGTTCTTGCTCACCTCATCATTGTGGCGACGAACAGCTAGCCTGTATCCCTCATCCAGTTGAGAGGCAATGTTCATCCTCCCAAAAGACGAAAATCTCAAGCAGCTGTCCATGTGGAGCTTTGACAGCTCATGTTTCTTTATTTTTTCAGATAGATGGTGCATATCTGTTACACCAGTCGACGTCCAAGCATTGCTGTCTGCCGTGCCACCTTTGGGTGAAAAAGTAGGCAGGGATAGCAAAATACTGCGTTGGCTACTTCACAGCCTGCCAGGTTTTTCGCTCATACCAATTTGTAGAAAATCCTCGGATGTAGGTCTCCCCCCCTTTGTAGAAACTTGTTGAATGGTTAAATTTGGTCTTGGAGGTCCTTGTTTTAATGTCAATTTATCTGGATTTCCACGCCAACTAAAAGGAACTTCTTTCAAAACACAATGGAATTGCCCTGAACGCTAGACCTCTTGAGGGTAGTAAGTGACTTGATCGAAGAAGCTGCCTGCTTTTTTTCCTCAGTTACATAATGACGAAAGCGCGTAAGTGCAAGCCCTCTCGGATCCCATACAGATTGCATTGAAAGCAGTATGTTGTGTGAGAGCGGTTTGTTTCAGTATGTTGTGTGAGAGCGGTTTCAGTATGTTGTGTGAGAGCGGTTTCAGTATGTTGTGTGAGAGGGGTTTCAGTATGTTGTGTGAGAGGGGTTTCAGTATGTTGTGTGAGAGCGATTTCAGTTGAAACGGCAGGCATCTCAGTTGAAATGGAAGGCTTTTTTTTAAAACAGCAAAGAACCACGAAAATAACATTTTTCGTTTGCCCGTTTGTTCCATCATGTCTGCTCAGCAGCCTGCACAACGCTTAACGGAGGCAGCAGCGTTGTTAAATAATACAGCTTCCCTTATGAGAGACAGAGAGAGAGACTGCACCCTGATATCAACCACAACACTGCTTTGACACATGGACAGTAGTGGGCCGTTGCCTGCCGCGGGACGGGAAGAGGGATGATAGCTGACCGTCCAGGGTGTCCCCACTTGCAGTTCCAACAGTCGGTTGCGGCCACGTTTGATAGCGTTCTAATAGTCTCCTCTGAGGCCAGGATATTATTTAACAACGCTGCTGCCTCCGTTAAGCGTTGTGCAGGCTGCTGAGTAGACATGATGGAACAAGCAAACGGACAGACGAAAAATATTGTTTTCGCGGTTATTCGCTGTTTTAAAAAAAAGCTTTTCATTTCAACTGAAACCCCTCTCACACAACATACTGAAATCACATTTCATGTTTGTGAGAGTGCGTTTCATATGTGTGTGTGAGAGCGTTTCATGTGTTTATGAGAGATTTTTACATATCTTTGTAAATGAGTTGGTGTATGTGAACCGTATTTCTGAAAAATGTCCCTAACTGCCCCTCATACTACGTTACCCATCATGCAACTCGAAAAAGTCGGTTGTGTTATGCTACTAGGTAGCAGCTTGATTAGCATCGATCTGACAGCCTCCAGCAGGGATAAGAAACGGGCTACAAAGGTCTGTTTAATTCATATCTTCATCATTCCACACCCCCAGAGTTTTGTTTTGTTTTATTTTTAAACTTGTAGTCGTCAATCCTAATTAGACTCATCACACTCCTCTGCAGCCACAAATGGCTTTATACAACTTTTTTCAGAATAAATTGTAAGGTAGGTCTTAAGGAAGGGAATAAGGGCCACATTTTTTGGATGTGATCAAAAGTAAAAATGTTGAGTTCTGACTTTAACCTCAGAATCCTGAAAGAACATATTTTTTCCTTTCTTAAAACTATACATATTTCTCTTTCTGAAAATCTCGGATTCAACTCAACATTTGTTTTTGTCACATCCCATTTGTTTTTTTTAGGATTAGTGAGTAAATTCTTATTTACCTGTGATTTCGATGCTACACCTTCACACACCAGTAGGTGGCACACTATGCTAACGTTTAAAAAAGAGTTATGGAAAAGAGGCGATTTTAGGCTGAAGAGAGAAAAATGTAACCCGAAGATATGCTGTTTAATTTACTAATTCATCACCAATTATGTAATGCAAAGTCCATCTTAGCTATTGGTATGCAGGTAGTTTACATACTCATACTACACTATGCAAATGAGGCTAAACCACAGGGCCGTGTTTCATGAAGGCGAGGCATGTGCGTTTAGGGGAGGAGAAATATGTCAGGCTCCTGGGAGCGTTTTTTGCCCAAAAACTTTGGAAAGTTGTCATGAAGTAAACAGTCTCCTCTTGTCACATTTCAAACCCTGCCTGTGGGTGTGGACCTCTGCTGCAGTAACACTTCAGACAGACGGGGAGTGTCCAGACTGGATTTTAAACTGAACCTCTCACTTGTTAGTGAAGAAGTAGGCGACCGTTATCGTTGTATAATTATCCGGGACTAATACTGTCATTATTTTTTCTTCCTTAAAAAAACCCCCGAAACTGTCATTTACATGACTTTTTTTGGAGTTGACCACAACATGGTGCATAAATATGGTGAGTGCCGTTAACATCACGTTACATCACGTGTCAATGTTTTATAGTAAATCTCGGTTAAATGTTAGGTTAAGGCCAGCTCAGGAGTTTGTGGAAGTTTGTGTACTGCTTTTTATTGGTCCTCTTACTTCAGTTATAGTCCATAGAGGAAACGGGAGTTTTGTTTTCCTCAGGGAATGACAAAAGTGAAATACTGTAACTGGGAATTGTGCAACTTCCGGCCAGGAGTTGACTGTTCTGCCAGTTTTCTCGCTCAGAGGTTCAGGATCAGGTTGGAAACTGTAAAGAAGTAGATTTACCTCCGTGCATGAGCATCATCTCTGCTATGTTACTCACCACCCACTGGGTTCAACAACCAGCTGTACAGTCGTGTTGCAAAAGAAAAATACCTTCAATGTGCTCTGCAGGGGAATGTAACGAACACTAGTGCTTTATTTGCTATAAATCCTTATTACAATATATTTTCCCAAAACAATCTCACATTTGCACGTACCTATGTTTCTGTGAGAGTATAGAATAAGTAAAGTTGTTGCTTCATTAGTATAGCTACTTTATCATCTCACAAATTCACTTTTTACAGCTCCTACTCTATCTTGGACTTAAAAGGCATATGTTTTTGTACGTATAAGGAACATATATGAAAGGATGTCTGAAATGGCCTTTCCTTTCCCCATTTTCTTTCTTTTTTAACAATCATAAAAAATATCTATATAGCATGTGTTTATAAAAAGTCAATCACAACACCTACCAGATTCAGGGATGTATCCTGTTGCTTTTCATATTCTATCGCTTTAAAAAAACAATACGGTACATATTTAATGTAACCTAAATGTATTAAAACATGAATGACTGCCAGGCTCTTAGCAGCTGTTGTCCTAAGAAATGCATTTATTTTGTTTGGCAGACACAGAGCGAGCAGTGGGGCTACTCAGACACTACCAGGCCAACCTGACCAATCCAGAGGAGCAGGCCCTGAAGACCAGCGTGGGCAAAGTCTCCTCAATATTGGGCAGCCAGCTGTTCCATGCCCTTCTTGGTAAGAGAAGCACTCTAAAACTGCTTGTTTTGTTGAAGGGACTCTTTCAAAACGTTGCCCTTTAGCTTAAATTACATCAGAGTTGTTGCAGGGTGAACTTTCTAAATAACTTTTCCTGTCCCATCTACTTCCTTCTGAGTGAGCGAGGCTTTATAGCTTTTTTATGGGTTACTACACTTGGTTGTCTAAGTTATTTAGTGTAGCTGTACATACTCTGATATTGGTTGTCATGTGATTGGCTGCAGGCAGGGAAGGAGGCCGACAAGGTCAGGTTGTATTAATTTGTATGAGAAGTTAACTGGGTCTAAATGTTTCCCAATTAAGTCTTATGAAAGAGGCCTTTCAGTTTGCCTCACAAAGGTTTCCTCTGTAACATACTCACATTGTAATGAAAAACCCAATAAAGCCAATCACAACACAGTCTATCTATAGACCGAGTTGTTGTTCATTCAGACTTGTTACACTGTAAAAGCAAAGTTCTTCCCTTGGCTTGATTTTTTAATGTACCATATACCATAACCTAAATCAACATATCGTAGGTCATTTAAAACTCACCATTACCAGAGGCTATAAACTGCTTCTTAATTAACTCCTGAAAACACCCTTAAGTGTGCACAGCTTCTGCTGCAGCCACATTATTTACCAGCTTTCCTTCTTGACAAGTTTGTTGTTGTCGAAAGAAGCTCAGGGAAGCCAATGTAAATCTGGGTTCTTTTTTAAAGCAGATGAAGCACACTACTTCACTTTAACCGATGGTTGAGTGGTCCTTCTAATTACCACAGCCATGTTATAACGATGCCTGCCCTCGGCTCTGCTGTTGCTACTGCTGACCCACTGCTAGGGAGCTGAGGGGGAGGGGATGCCCAGGCAGCAGTAAAAGAAATACAACATGACATTTACTAGTGATTTATCTGAAGCAATAGTGAACGAACTGTAATCCATGCTGTTTTTCAGATAGGCCAAGCCATATTTGAACAAAGTATACTCAATGATAAAAATTCATAGTTTGTACTGCAATGAAGACGGGATGGGTTACTGGTTTTGCTTGTGGAGGTGGGACGATAGTCATTGTTGTATCCCATCATTCAAAGTTAATATTTTAAAACCAAATATGGCTGAACAGGCCAACAAGTCCCATCTCACAGGCTTTTTTAATGCAGCATTGATATGCATCCTTCTTTTGACCGATCGGAAGACACAACTGCTGCTTCTTTCTATTGCTTTTACAATCCCGTAATGCATTTTTTCAACCTTCCTTATCAACATGCAAAGTCAAGGAATATAATGATACCATAACGTATTTGACTCTAGGTAGTCACCAGCTAGTAAATTCATCACATGAACTGGTTAAAAACCTCTCCAGGTTGTAAATGATGGAAGCTTGTGTGTTTCTTGTTAGCAGCCTTGCAACATTAAACTCATTATTGTTACAGATGTAATCTACCTTGCTATTTGATTAGGGCATATTATGCTCATTTCCGGTTCATGTTTATATTTTGTGCCTCAGCTGTGAAATGTCTCCATGCTTTAATGTTCAAAAAGGTCTTTATTTTCTCATACTGCCTGTTTCTCACTAACCCTGGCCAGGGAGCTGCAGGGAGAAGGTAAAAGCAGAAAAAACGTTTCAACTGAGCTGGCCTTTTCACCCTCTGTTTGAAACCAGAGCCCAGTCTGCTCTGATTGGTTAGCTGGCCGGCTCTGTAGTAATTGGTGAACCGCCTACAGATGTCCCGCTCCTTGGCCTGTCACATACAATATGTTGGAGTGCTAGCCAATAAAAGCGCTAGTGTTACATGGTGATGTCATTATGTTACAGAAGGGAACTTGGGAAAGCCTTTGAAAACTATATACATACACAAAAACCTATATAATACACTATAGGAAAGGGAAAACCCCAAAACGCGCAATAGGTCCTCTTTAATTGAATGAGACTTGGAGAGGAATCACTTCCCAAATCAGAATTCCAAACATTCCTTACAAAGTATGTTCAATCAGGGCAGAGCCAGAAGCATGCGGGAAAACAAACTGCTCATGGCCATCATGCTAGCCCTCTTCAACAACTCTCCTGGCTCTCTGTTGATAATCTGTGGAGAGTGTGAGGGTAGGGGAAGAGGAAGCCTGTGGCCGCTGTGTCTCAGGTGCAGGGCTTCGTTCAACATGTGGTTCTCATCAGGGAAGGCAGAGCGGAGGAGCAGCCGGTTCACAGCACTAATAGGAATACAGTGCTGTATAAACATTACTCATCCTCTCATCCTCATCCTCTCTTGTTGTGTTTGCCTTCACATGCTCAGGGCTATTTGAACCTGTTTGGTTCGGCACATTTTGCGTTGCTATTCTGGAGCAACAGCAGACAACTTTCTATGTTCAGATGATAATTAACAAGAGAATTAAGTTTCGGATAGAGAAGATATCAGAAGACAGCTCCCTGCCGATATTAAAGTACTATGCCTTACATGTTTCTCTATCTTTACACTGTGGGAAGTAGAGAGGTGTTTGATGCAGTGTGGGAAGGTTCAGTACGGGCCGCTTGATTGGATGTCTGCATGGTTGCACAGTCACGAACAAAGGTTGCCTTAACTGTGCGTCCAACCTTTTGTTACTACATACAAACATGCAGTGGGAGGCAAGGGGGGCTGCA
The DNA here is from genome assembly GCF_036324505.1 of Eleginops maclovinus. NCBI lineage: Eukaryota > Metazoa > Chordata > Actinopteri > Perciformes > Eleginopidae > Eleginops > Eleginops maclovinus. Next base: position 10,757,590 of record NC_086371.1, read on the forward strand.
GTGAGTTGGGGCACACATACTGACAGACATGTTAAATTGTGGAAGACCCTAAATGCCTGGGGAGTGGTTATCGAGGCGGTGACAAGGGGGTGAATTGTTTGCTATGCCTTGAAATTGTGACCTAGTTTTCTGTGAATGTGTTATTCTAGTGAGCCGTGTCTTGCTCACCATCATCTAAGAATCCAGTTGCATTCTCTTTTTGTATGATTCACCAAAGCAGGCAATACAGAGATGACTTCAGTCTAATTGAATAGGTACATGACAAAAAGAAGAGGCGTAACTCACACAAACACTGTTCCTGCATGGAAACCCCCTATCACTGTGACAAAAAGGCTTAGAGCTCGGACCAGGCCATCCTAAAATAGACCCAACATCAAAAAGAGATCTGGGAATAAGTCCTGTGAAAGAGACTTCTGGATTGCATTATGTATTTTTTTCCATAGTCAGGAATGTATGTGGTCTTTGAGGGTTGGAACAGTTTGGTTTTCTTTTGGAAAGTCATAGTTGTAAAACAAAAACTCTCTGTACTTTGTGTGACTGTGAATCTTCATCTCAAAACACTTCAAGACCTGATTGAGCACCTTTCTCTGTTTTGTAACCACTGCCAGGAATAGCTGAACAATATCTAATTAGAAGTGTTAGTAATGTGAAAGCAAGCCAGGTGTTCGGGATGCAGCTGCAGAGCAAAACGCTGCAAGACTTAGCAGATGCAACATTTTCAAGGCCTTTTTAAAAGCTGAGCTAACTGGGTTCTCTCATATGAACAATGGGTCAAAGGACTCAATATATGTGTAGATCGCACCAACAGCGTGTCTCCTTTCATAGCCAATACACAACTTTATATTGGTGTGTTCAAGCAAAAAATGTGTCTCCTGCCACTTTAATATCTAGATGTTTGACTTGTAGTTAAGTAGCATACTCATAATACTCTCATGAGCAATTTCTAACTCTATGCTGCATCTAAATCATGTTCTAGTATCATTGCGGGTATTTGTGTTTGTGCCTGTAAGCAGGTAGGCCCTACAGCATGTGTGTGTGTGTGTGGACGTGTTTGTGTGCGCATATATTGCCAATAAGAGTTTGTGTAAGCTAGATTGCTCTTTAGTCAGCTGGGCAACAAACTCCTCTGCCCACACATGGCTTCACTCCTCCACATTCAGACACAGGGATGAGTCACATGCTCCATTCTTACACTTTTGTTCTCACAGTGTTTTGTTGGGACATACTGACTCTTATCTCTTCGTCTCTCTCTGTCTCTCTGTCTCTCTCTCTCTCTCTCTCTCTCTGTCTCTCTCTCTCACACTCACACACACACACACACACACACACACACACACACACACACACACACACACACACACACACACACACACACACACACACACACACACACACACACACACACATACGTATACATATAGTCCCTAGAGGGAACTTTATACTTTTTGAGTCTGTTTCAACTAAAAGGTCACATTGTTTATAGTAAAAGACATGTTTTAAAATGTATTAATTAAATGTAACTTCCTGTGAGATGTCCCTATCAAATGGGTAGGGTGTGTTGTCCTGACTTTGGGAAGTTGATGAACTCTCCAGCAACCTCTTTGTGTCAACAGTGCGGTAACTAGGTCTGCGTGTGACATCAGCAAAATTGTCCCAGCTCATTCTCATCAAACGGCTACCACTCAATAGGTGACCACAGGACATGGGCGTGTAATGAGCCGCAGGGTCATGAGCGAAGACCAGAAGAGAAGGGAGGAGTGGAGTACTTTGAAAAGCAAAGCAAAAACTTCAAAAGACTTGCTGAAATGTGTCGCTAAGATGCTAATAATTCTGCTGTCATAGTATTTTGTGGTACTTGAGAAAGTGTTAGTATGTTGATGCGCTCAACTAGGATAGTGAACATGGTACACATTATACCTGCTGAAAAGACGCCAGCACATTGATGTATTTGTGGGTGTGGTTAGCATTGAGCTCAAAGCAGCCTCTCATCACAGCCTCTCAGATTTACTGGCATGTTTTTCTTTGATTTCACAAACGTATGTTTACAATATGTCATGTTAACAAATATGTGAAGTCAATTCCTCACTTAAAGTTTGAAACATACCTTGTGAAAATGTAAAATATAACACCATCTTCCCTTTTCTACAGCACTCAAATCAAGGCATGTTACATGGTATGAGATGCCCGCTACTCAACTAGGGGGCAGTGTCTTCATGTGTTCATCATACGTAACGCTCATGTACCCTTACTCTAAAATGGAGCTTCAAAGCAACAACAATGCATCTGACCTACAGTGTAACTGATCTATGGTGATATTGAACTGAAAAGGAGAAATGATGGTGTTGTCCAGGTAATAGGAAATAATATAACGTGGGCCTCTTAGACTGACTGAGCTGATGATTTACTCAGTCAGTACCTGAGTCATGTAGTTCAGCAGCAAGATAAGAAGAATATTTGCAAATGTGGAGACATTACTTCCATGTCAACAGACGGCTCCCACCCCCATGTTTTGACCCTGTGCACCACTGAGAAAAAACCTCTCCCAGTGATTGATCGCTGAACTATTTTACTTAAACAAAGCTGCTTACTTTAGAAGGCTGAGAAGTTGTGAGCAGGAAAGAAAGATGAAGTTTAAAAAAAACACAAACATCTGTTTATGCTACGCTAAAAAAAGACGCTCATAATTTTTTTTTTCTCACAGATATTCAAGAGTGTTACGAGGTGACCTTGCAACTGAACACAGAACAAACTGTTGTGAAAGAAGACAGCAGGCAAGATGCGTGGGAGGTAATTTTCCTTCTTCACATTATAGATTGGAGAAAATATGCTTAATGTTTGCATTTTATCTGGTGTCACACATGCTGCTGCGTGCCGTGCTTTCGCGTGCTCGACTGCGCGCAAAGGTTACTCTGCAGCCAACGCGAGGTGTCACTCCCTGGGTCCCTCGCACTCCTACATGGAGAAAATGTTAAGCATGAATCACGGTGGCTTTGGATTCAACCTGGAGATTGAGTGTCAGTCGGGGGAGAAACAGGAGGGAGCGATCACATGGGTTGACGGGAGAAGAGGAAATTAGGCAGAGTCAAAAGAGCGCTGATTAACATTTGCTCATCAGTGGGCCACTCTCATGAAGACAGCCAAGTGTTTGCAGTCACGTGGTTATTTTGAATATTTTTAGTGTAGGACACAAAATATAGCAACTGCTCTGAAAGGAGAAAAGCTCCCTTTGATTAAACCATATCCAGCAGTGGAGCACACAGAGTCCACACAAGGGTTAAAATAAGGGTAATTTAATTTGAAGTTCCATGTCACTGAATCCTTTACAGTCGCTGACTTCATGTCACTTGCATGATTTAATATGGCATCTTCTTCAGCTATGCCAAAATATTAATGAAATGTATCTCTGGCTGACTTCTAAAGCCCTTTTACTATTGATCTCTGGCCTGTTTTTGAAATGTAGAAGAAAGATATAACTATAATATATATATTGTGTGTATCTCTGTCTATTTGTATGCAACATCTGTCTACATGCAGTACCTGGGGGGTATTAAATTATTGTGATGCTGCAAACAAGAAAACTGATCTCATTTTCAGTTTTCAAATTTCATTTTTTTAACTGAATTTACACAATGGCCAGCTTTGATCCCTTTTAATTAGAAAAATGGGTTCCTCCAGTGAAACCTCAGACTAATTCAATCAAGTTATTAGGGCCTTAAAGAAGCAGTATTTCATTAAAGGAAAAGCAGCAAGCCATTTTCCTACGCTTACTGTTACGGTTGCACAATTATTATCCATGTGAGGCCAAGCGTAATGTCACTGGTTTATTTATTTAACAAAGCTAAACACATTGTTCTGTGTTACATTTATTTAGAGGCATGCAAGACGCTACAGTTTACTGATTGATAGAAATATAATATTAGCTAACTAACACCACAGAAATGGGAATATAGTGTTGACAGACAACCATTCCCTGTCTCAAAAATACTACAGAAGTTAAAAAAGAGCCCACTAGAAACCGTTTTTGAATCTTTTCTGAGATTAAATGTGTTATAAAAGCACTTCAGTTATGCAGCAGGCTTATCAAGTCTCAATATTACCTGCACAAAAAACATACTTATGGCTCACACTTATGGTATTAGGCACCGCTTTGAAATTAACAGTAGAGAAACAAACGGGACACATGCAGAAAGAAAGACATATGACATACAGTATTTCCCGGACCCCAACAGTCCATTGTGTTGTGAATGTATTCTTCTACTTAGATGTGAGTTAGATGGTGTGTTGCCACTACTGCAGTATGCACTGTAACCTATTTGTTATTGCTAAGGAGACAACTTTCATCAGAAAGCCAAGCCCACATTTTCTTGCCCATATCTGTCTTAAACTAATTTAGTGGGTATGTCCAAAATGTTCACTCTTTTCATTAGGAAATTCCCTTCTTGTGCTTGACAGTTGCCTCTGTCTGTCCCACTATGCCTCTTTGTCCATGTCCTGTTTGGTCATTTTAGACCTTCTGATTGGTCACTTATTGACCCAGTGAAAATGATGTCAAACATTAGTCAGGAAGGGCCTTACCTCTCTGATCCAGTTTCTTTTAAACAGGAAAGGTGGGTGTAGATTTGGTGGATGGGATCTATACAAGATGTCCCATAGAGCTCAATAAATAAATTATTGAACGCATGTTTCTAAGTCATGTATGTGCAAACCCTCGTTTAGGTTTTTTTAGTTTCTCCTCATACAAAGGGGATAGGGAAATTTTGCAATTCAGTCCTCACATCAGATAAGAGCTTTAATCTAACATTTCTCCTTTGTGCTTAACAGCCCCTCCCTCCACTCAATCACTTAATGGCAATGTGTTTTTGAAATTCATGTGCTTAGTCTGAACTTGATTATGTAAGTCCTTTGAACAGGGGAACTACAAAAAACTTGTCATTTACTAGACTGTATTAAATGGAGGTTTAAAAGCAGAGACTGTTGTCCAGTGTATGACGGCACATAAAGCTCTGCTGAGGGATGCCATTTTCAACAGGAAAGGATGCTCATGCATTTTTAACATTGAGTAAAGGATATAGTAGGCAACTTATTGACATTATAAGTTCTATTATTTAAGAGCTTTGAAAGCGTTATGACCTAACATGTAGGATTGGTCTAGTGGATCCTTATTTTGTCGGAAGAAAAGCCATATTGGTTTAAGCAACCCTTCATCATCAGCACCCCCGATCTTTCAATTGTGTTAATTTAAGTGATTTTTAATTGGATGTTATTTAATACAGTTTATTTTATAAAATCATGATAATAATGTTATATGCAGAATAGGATGTAGAACAGCCTGTCTCCAATAGTTCTACACAAATGAATCATCAATGTCTAGGGCATTTTGCATCTGTGCTAATGATTGGAGTTTCAGAAGCAGATTCTTTCAAGCATTTCCCAATTACCTTAAGCATTTGAAAAGATTTATCAATTACCTTAAGCATTTGAAAAGATTTATCAATTACCTTAAGCCAACAATAACTACTAACCATGTTATTACAATATGTTTAAGCCAACTATTTCAGTCAGTTATTCATTTATTTTGCTTAATTATTTTAACCATTTATCAGTTTGTATTACAGCACTAAAGACCTACTTGCACTTCTGTCAAACTGTGTTCTTTGTGTCTAACATATGTATATATTACTTTGGTTTTTTTTGTATACCCCTTTTTACCCCCCCTTATTTTTTTCTAGGCTCTTATCTCTTTATGTTATATGTTCTTGTTTATATTTGCACTGTGGGACTGCCAGAAACGGTATTTCAATTTTCTGTATGTATAACACATGTGGAAACTTTGACAATAAAGTAGACTTTGACTTTGATATGCTATGTATTCCACTATTACTATAATACAACATGTATATATTTAATAAAATACAGATAAAGCAGCAAATGTCAATCTACACAATGTGACATATTTCTTCTTCCTGTATAGAAAGAAAGTCAAAAATGAAAATTGTGGAGTCGGTGTACTTTCTTAAAGCTGAAACGCTTTAGTTTGCAGTGCCTCATCTGTGACACACATCAAAAAACCCCAACAAACTATGACTCTAGTCTGAACTTTACTCATTCAAGTCCTACGCTGCTCTCGGTGTGTTCTGTGATCCGCTGTGTCGAGCTTCTTATTCAGTGCAGCATGGCTCCTGATCCTTCCCCACATCCTTGCCTCTCTGGACCCAGCTGCTTGTGGGGCCAGGCACCGTCCTGGAGAGTGAGAGAGGGGGGAAGTTTGAGAGGGAGAGAGCTGCTTAATGGACACCCAGTGAGGGGCTCATCAGTATTCCAGCCATGTTGTCACCTGAGTGGAGGATGGGAGGGAAACGTAATGAGTCTGCAAATTCCCTGATTTGGTGCAGAGTAGCAGGTGAGAGTGGAGGAAAGAAATGAAAGAAAGAAGAAGAGTGTAGAGGAAACCGTTTTCAGTGGTGTAGTTGGTTTTATACCTACCAAAATGTTAGTGTTTTTTTAAAGTGCATGCTTGTATGTGAGTGTGTAAGTGTGTGTGTGCAAAGTGCATACTCTAGGTTGCGTCTATTAGACAGAGCGGGCAGCTCAGGCTGTGGCAGTTGACCTGCCTGTCAGCTCAGCCACTTGGGAATGGAGCCGTCATGAAAAACTCACTTATCTCAGAGTTAACGCAAAGTATAGGATTCATACCAGTGCAACAACAAAGGAAAATATGTTGTATCTTTGCAAGTTTGTGCGTGTTAGTTGCAGATGTGCCGGGTACCGCTGCCTGTATGCTTATTTATACAAACAGTCGTCTTTTTAACTTGAGTAGCTTTGTATTGACTCAGACGGGCACCACTCCTTGTTTGGACAATCGTTGGGGCTGTTTTGATATCACTTTTTTTCCAAGTTTGATGAACATGTGATGGCCTTCTCTGAAAGCTGCCCTCTGCTGTCAGTTCAGGATCTGTTTAGTCTAAACTTTGGGAGTAGTGTCAATACATTTCAGGTACTGTTGACTTATGTATCCCCATCTTCCGTCAGTCCAATGTGTTATTTCATTCAGTTTGATTAGGGACAAGTTTGCAATTATTTTGTTTTGACTGACCTTGATTTGTCATAAATATGAGAGGGAGTGAACCGTCCACCTCTGTGCTGCTTGGCAGGTGACTGTTTCCACAACAATAAACCGTGTTGATGTGTTATTCTGACCTATAACTCCCACATTTTAGATTTAGCAAAGGCTCTCCTTTTACTAAAATAATGTTTGTGCGCTGAAAATGAAGCTAAAGCCAGCAGCTTTTGGCTTAGCTTAGCATAAAGACTGGAAGCAGCTAGCATGGCGCTGTTTATTGACCTACTAGAGTCTTGGCAAGGCTGCCTTTTTAAACTATCATCTTAATGTTTGTACAATATTTACTGGGGAGTTTTTGGGATGCAGATTTTAGATGTTCCGACAGTCAGGCTTGCTGTTCCCGGTCTTTATGCTAAGCTGAGCTAACCAACTGCTAGCTGTAGGGTCCTATTCAGAGCACAGAAATGAGATTGGTATCAATATTCTCACTGGGTATATATCCACAATCCGACAGATGTGCAAGTGGTATACATTTTCTTATTTAACCCTCAGCTGGAAAACAAATGAGAAATTACATTTTGTTGAACTGCTTTAATGTTGTTTGCGATAATTGTAAATCTTCAATATCCACAAGTTTGTTTTGTATCAAATATTCTTTTATTCCACAGGTGGAGGATGATGAAGAAGAGGAAGAGCAGGGGGAGGGTGTGTCTCGGGTGCGAGTGACCAGCAGGAGGAGCCCTCACAAAGTGGAACGAGTTTCTGGCCTGGTGACTTTATCTCACGTCGACATACCAAAAGTGAGTAAAGCAAAGCAAAAGAGAGTTTCCTAGGGCGATCAGAAAAGACACAAGAAAAGGCAGCTGCTGCTAATAGAAGCAGATACTAATGAACCTCATGATGTGACGATTACGCATTCACCATGACAGTTTAGTTAGGCATCGCAGAAGTGCCCCAGCAAAATCATAATGAAACATTTTTGTTCATGAAGGTTGATGTTCTTTTAAACATTTTCTGGTGTTGAGGCATGACTAGTAAACCACAAAGCAGTCCAAAGTCAAATTGATTCTGTGTTCATTATTTTGACAATTTCCAACGATTTAATTCACTTCCTCTTCAGCATTCAACACCTACAATGATCATTTGCATGTATTATGCGTGTACAAATCATAGTAATTAATAGTTTTTAGGCTTTAATCATAAATTAATTATGCGAAAGCCATTTTGTAAGTATTTTGTCATTACTATAAACCTGCAGCTGCAAAACACTTTACATTCTTGAGTATTAGTTTGTGTATTTGTCTCTTCCTATTGCTTTGCGCTAAAATCAAGGATTTATATGAATATATCGTTGTAGAGAAATGTTCTGGCTGAGATTTTGATTGATACCAGTACTATGTGTCTGTTAAAAATAAACCTAGAGCTAGCAGGCAGTTAGCTTAGCATAAAGACTAGAAACGGGGGGGGACAGCTCTCTAAATCCGACTACATTCACCTTTAAAGTTCAATAATAACTGCTTTACATCTCATTGCTTTATCTGTATATAAACTAGAATTGAAATGTTTGAGGTGTGCTATTTCTTATTTTTACACGTTAATAAGCATATTTTCCGTTGTGGTCAACCTGCTGCTTACATGAGCCACACTCCTTGTATGTCCTGATAGAGATTTATCTGATACACTATAGCTGTGTTCCTCAGTATTGTTAAAAGCTCTTGTGTTCACATGCCTTCCCCATTACAACACGGCCAGTGGCACATGGCAGCACAGTGGCCGCAGGCGTTGGCTTTTCAGCTGAGCCCAGAACTAGTGCAGTGGGTGGAGGCGTGAGGGGGTAAGAGAGGGGGAGAAGCAGGCTGTGAGCACATGGATTCAATGTGCTCACATGATAATGTCTGCATAAGGATACGGTGACAGTACAGGTTGACTCTGGATTATACGGTGTGTGTGTGTGTGTGTGTGTGTGTGTGTGTGTGTGTGTGTGTGTGTGTGTGTGTGTGTGTGTGTGTGTGTGTGTGTGTGTGTGTGTGTGTGTCTCCCTCTATCACATGAAGGAGGGAGGTGAGGGAGCTGAGGAGGCGCAGGGAACAGGAAGGAGGGAAAGAAAGGGAGAGAAAAGGGGGGGTGTAGAGAGGAAGAATAGTGGGGGAGGCTGAAGAGAGAGAGAGAGAGAGAGAGAGAGAGAGAGCAAGGCGGCTGAGAGGCGAGGGCCGGTGCAGTGCAGAGCTGGAACGGACACCCAGAGCTCAGCCTTTCCTCGGGTTGCCATGGAAACCACATTCCTCCCCCGCCTGCATCCCTACAGACTGCTCCGACTCTCTCTATCTATCTCTCCTCGCTTCTCTGTTTTTCATCCCGTCTTTTTCATTCCTCTTTTAATTCGTGTCTTTGTTTTTTTCCTCTCGCTTTCTCTCTCTGCTCTGCGTTTTACACCGTGCGCGCATATGAGCACAATCGTGATGATGCACACTCAGCAAGCACACTGATTTCACATGCAATGCTCTCTGTGACAAGGTGAATGGGTAATTGCACAGGGTTTATTTTGCATTCCTATGCACTCATGGACACACAAGCACTTTGTTTGTTTCTCGGCATCTCTCTCTATTTTCTTTCCTCTATTTTTACTCCCCCTTCTGTTCAGCACCATGCTTCAGTAATGCCCCCTCTAGTCATCGCATTTCTGCCCACACATAGGGCACCTAGTTTGGTTTCTCCTCAGTTATGGCGTCTGTCGTGAACCTGCGACACCTTGATATCATATTTTATCAGCTGCCTTCACCTTTCTGTCAGCTCATCGCTTAACCTCCTACTAGCACTCCATTTCATAGCTCTCTTTCTTTGTGGGTCTGCAAAAAATCTACTCCAAATGCTTTCCGTTTGCCATGCGGCTCTGATACAATCTTCCGCTCTTGTCATCTTGTATATCCCTCCACTTCTCATTTTGCTCCATGTGTTTGTTTTACTCTCATTATTCCATCAGTTTGAGGTGCTGTGTGTGTGTGTGTGTGTGTGTGTGTGTGTGTGTGTGTGTGTGTGTGTGTGTGTGTGTGTGTGTGTGTGTGTGTGTGTGTGTGTGTGTGTGTGTGTGTGTGTGTGTGTGTGTGTGTGTGTGTGTGTGTGTGTGTGTGTGTGTGTGTGTGTGTGTGTGTGTGGAGCAGCTGTTCTCTGCCACTGAGGCCTATTAATAGGAGTCTTAGCCATGTAGCCTTTGTTTTCAGCGTCTGCATTGCTGGGAGAGCATCGTGGAAGCTCTTTGGCAGGTTAAATTAGCTTTTAGTACAAAACTGATGAGTGTCCTTCCTTCTCTGGGTCTGACTGGCTTCCTGTCTTGGGGTCTCTCTTGCTTTTCCTTGCACCGCCCTCCCTCCACATTCACAGAGCTATGATTCATTGAGCAGTGGAAGCATTCATTGTAAAGATTCTGCTAAAGATTTACAGATTCTGCAAAGATGCAATGATGCCTGAGAGAGAATTTTGCTTCCTCACCCCCCTCTTGCAGTTGGTTAAGGCTACAGTAGAGCGGCTCAGTACGTGTTGATATGGAGCTACCTCTTTAAGACTGCCTCACTACCGACTGTCCTTTTATGGTGCTGCATCCGGTCAGGTGACACAGGAGTAGTCACATAGCTTCTCTGAGAAATGCCTAGAAATGACTGAAAAGCTCAATACATGGTGTGTGCTGCAGTTGGGGGTTGTAATGCTCATTATGATAGCATGTGTGTGTGTGTATGTGTGTGTGTGTTTGTTACAGGGTGTCCAGGTGGGTTTATGTAATAAGGGCCGTGCAGGCTGAGGCTGAGCTGATAGTGTTGGGGGAGCTGCAAGCTGGGATGCGGGAAGTATCTCCGTTCAAAAGCACAGGATAATTTCCCCGTTTATGCCATAAATCAAAGGTCCCTCTTTTTCATTTGTCAACAGAAGGTCAGAGGTTAGAGCTTTCATTTCACAAGATAAATCACCTAATGCTGTTGATGCACTCCTTTCCAGTCAAAGCTGTTTAATTGGGCTCAATATTTATCAAGGACGGCACACTCACAACACTCACTCATGTCTGTATACACATGTGCATATGTGATGTGAATGTTTATTGCACCTTATACATTATACAACCAGGAGTCCAAGGAGTACAATATTGCTATTCTTTGGGGTCTTCTAAAGCCAAGTTGTTCTTATTGGTTTTTTTTCCAAAAGTTATTACATTTGGTGAGAGTCAGAGTGTAATTACGAGCTAACAGTTCATCCTACCCTAGTGCGCGGTGCTGTTCCCGTTTTTGTTAGAATATGTTGTTTCAGAAATTATGATAAAAATTGCGTCACTATTATTTGCAAGGGAAACATTTGTCCACCTTTTATCTAACAAACAAATAAATAAAGATAAACTAAAAGAATTAAAAACCAAATTACATTTCTAATATTTATGTTTGCCAGTAACTGATTATTGCTTGGCAATGTCCCACAAATGGAAAAATAATCTTATATAGTTGGCTTTATAACGTTATAAACTGCAGATTAAATTTGACAATTTCATGTAATCTAATACAAGGACACTGAAAACGACAACATGAAAAAAATAGTTTAATTGAGCCGAAGCAAAACTGAGGCTACACCACCGCAACGAAAATGTAACATATGTGTAAGGATTGTTTGTATTGCATTGCTATGGCATACGATTACACAATATTGTACTGATATGGAATTTATTCCTCTCTACTGAAATGTTTCCGATTAAAGAAGCTAAGAAGAATTACACTTCTTTAGTAATAACAGCGTAAAGGAAAGATTTAAAATCAGTCTTTATCAAAAAGTTACAAAAGGTACTAAATATCTTAAGCAACATTTACAACAACACCGCACTAACCTTTCAGACCTTTACTGTAATACTCTCCAATGTGATGAGTGCTTCCTGTATCTTTCTGATACACAAAACCAGCAAATAATTGACCCTAGAAAGACCTACCAAATTCATTATGTATTTTATATTATGTAATATTTAAAGGTGGCAGTTTTATTTCTCCTAGTCACTCAATATGTCTTATTATACATTTCATATCACATGTGTGTGTGAATGTGCCTGGTATCCATAAAGATGTCATATGTTTTTAGTCATCACAGGGGATCTTTTTCAGTCCGTCTCTCCAGCCTACAGTATGTGTATCCTGCTTGTCATTTCCTCATGTTGTGCGTCGTACAGTATGTTGTTATTTTACTGCAAGCCCTCTGTAAGTCAAATACTATGTAGACAGTTTTTAGGAGAGACAGAGCGAGGCGAGGGAAGGATGGTTGCAACATGTGCTCGGTCATGTGTGCTGTGATCAATATGCTTACATCGTCCTTTCAAGCCGCTGCCTCGAAGCCCCGCCCCTCTGCTGTGATTGGCTTCTGCAGGGTTTGTGGCTGCATCCAACATTGCAACTTGAGGCATTCACTGGTTAACTGTCTATTTAAAAATGTTTTCCTCTTTTTTTGCTCTCCGATGGCAATTCTCTGTAGGTTGCATTGTAATAATATCATTACAATGAAGTGAGTTAGTGTTGCATGTAATTTAGGGTCAATGCGCCTGCTGTGTGTGCCTCCTGGTATGACTGCAACACAATGCAGTGTGCCCTCGCCTTAAAATCCTGTTCAGTTCAGCAGGGAGGATGCATAGATACACTTTATTTTAAATATAGTTTACTGGCATTGTGTCTTATGTGCTGTCACTGAAAAGGCTTTCCTGTATGAGCAGTGTGACATGCAGACTATGTACAAATACTCTCTCCCCCATGCAGACACACCCAGCTCTGTTCCCCGTCACATTTCATTAATAATGCATATATGCAGTGCTTTAATGGCGACACTGTAACATTCCCTCTTAGGTCTCTAAAAAATAAACATTCACTCTCAGTGTCAGGACGTTTTTTATCTAGCTGTGATCAACCCACAAATTCATAAGCATGCAAAATGGTTCACAGGCAGTCCAATCGCATTACTGAAAATATAACTGCCACAGATACATAAAAGCCATATAGTCTCTCCTTCTGTCTTTTTTCCCCTCACACATTCTCACTCTCAATCTCTTCCTCCACCCACTCGAAAGCCCAAGCGTATAATCTTGTTGGTTTCATGCACATGTGTGGATGTCATCATTGTGAACATAAAATATTTCCCCTATGGTTGTTAAACGAGGCTTCAGGAGTGCAGTTTTCTCTCGCTGTATTTATTTTTGACCCAATCCTGCACATGGGCAGGACTTAACAGTAGAATGAATTAAACAGAAGTGCTGCTTTGCCAGTAGTAATGCTAAAAAAGGAAGAGGGGTAAAGAGTGATGTAAAGTAATGCAGCGTGATTCAAAGGCATCTCTGCTGAGAGGCAGGTCTGGTTGAAAAAAGGATTTTCATCTGCTGCACATGCTTATATTGTGAGATAATTTGCAGCTGTGTGCTGTGACACAGAGCCCCGGGTTGCCATCACTTTCAGGAAAGCTGTTGAGTCTGCAGGTGAACTAGGGATGACTGTGGAGGTGAACAGTGACCAGTCAGAGCGACAGGGTGCTCACAGTAAGTTGGATTTTGGCTGCATTGGTCTGATGAAAAAGATGGATTAGACTCACAATTAGTGGATTGGGGTCGAGCTTTAGCATTGACATACAGCACACTATGACTTGCTGACCTTTTTAATTGAGGAAATGAATAAATACAATGTTTTCATTGTGCCTTTTATAACTGTGAAGCAGTACCTTTTCACCCAAGGCAGGCAGCAGTGTGGTTTAACGGTTGCGGTCCCTTTAAGAGCAGCTAGTGAAGCGTTCAGTCCTGTTGGTGCTGCTGCTGCTGATGGCAGCGCTGCCAGTTGATTGGCTGTGGCTGTCAGGGCTGAGGTGCTGGAGGGATGCTGCTACGTATCTCTCTCCCCCTCCCTTCCTGCCTCTCTCTCTCTCTCTCTCTCTCTCTCTCTCTCTCTTTCTCTCTGTGTCTCTCGCTCTCCATCTCCCTCTTGCTTGCTCGCATCCCTCTGAATAATCCACATCTAGGGCAAGCTGGCTGAGAGGCGATCCAGTGCTCAGCTCCTCTCTGCAGGCTGAGAAAAGAAACAGAGAGAGAAAGAAAACGTTTTTCAACGCAGGAGGAAAACCGTGAGATTTTGACAGAACGGGAAGATACCAAGAGTTACCAGAGGAAGATTTCATCTGCGGATATCATTTATTTATACATATTGTTTATATATCTATATATATATTTGTACACACGCATATAGATATTTATATATATATACATTTATCCCTGTACATAACTGTATTTGTGCTTGTCTGTTTATATTAATATTTTTATATGTAATTGTGTGTGTAAATATATATGATATATAAACAAAAGAATATATATATATATATCTATGAATTTATATGCGTATCACTGTGAACCAAGAGAAGCAAGAGGAAATTTCTACCATCGGGGCTGGTCTCTGATTGTGTGGTCGTATACAATATTTTGAATATTTCCTTTGATCTTCTACGTCAAGAGGACAAAGACTACGTGCCCATTTTGTATTTTTGTTTTCCTGTTGCTGCTTACCGTCCCTCTTGATCTTTTTTTTCTACATCCGAGAGGAATAAACAGGAGAGTGACAGGATTTGACGAAAAGGGAGAATCTGTAGAAATTCCTGTGATTAGTATTATTTCCGTCGGCGTTAGCGCTCTGTGAGCCGATCACAGCGTGCTGTGTGAGATCTGAGGAGGCAGCAGAGACAGAGTGCCACGCCGCTCCGCTCAGCGTCAGCCCAGCCAGCGCAGCCAGCATGCACAAACACCACCACTGCTGCAAGTGCCCCGAATGTTATGAGGTGACCCGTATGGCTGCCCTGCGTAGGATGGACGCCCCGTCGTATGGAGGAGAGTGGCAGGCCGAGCCCTATGGATACCCGCCTGGGTACGGAGGAGGCCAGACCTTACCCCCTCCGGCCTCAGGGGGAGGTGGAAGCATGGGAGGAGGAGGGGGCACTTTGGGGAGAAGTAAGGGCAAGATTATGTCTGGTGGGGGCCCTGGAGGCCCCAACCCAAAGGGCCAATCCAAGTGTGGCCCCAAAGTAAACGGCAACAACTCCAGTGGACAAGCAGGATGGTGGCCTGAGTGCACCTGTACCAACCGAGAGTGGTATGACCAGGTAACTCATCTTCTTCTTCCTCTTCTTCTTTTTCTTCTTCTTCTTCTTCTTCTTCTTATTTACTCTGTTAGATAGTCTGGTCTGTGGGGCCTGGCAGGGAGGACTGGGATCAGATGAGCTGCTGCTGTAGTAAAACAGAGACCATCATGTATCAGCTGTCACTTTATGGGAGAGAATTCTTATTTAGTATTCATCTCAAGCCCTCAGTTTCCCATTTGTTGACTGTGCTTCCTCTGATGGTAGCAGAGTGAGGAGAACATAACAGGACTGATCCAGTTCCCCTGCACACACGGAGATGATCTTCATGTTTGGATTTGAGGCAGATGACTAATGCTTATACATTTAACACACCTAGTGTATGTCGTCAAAGGCTTACGCTGATGCAGTTACCGTAGGCCAAAAAATGGTGCATTTTCATTCATTGAAGCAGCACCGGGAGGCAGTTTGGAATCGTTCTAAGTCATCTCTATAGTCAGTTACTTTGACATTACAGTCAGAACATTAGATGAATGAAATTGATCTTCAGAGATCAATTAATTCTAGGATTGTGGCTCATTTGGTAGAGGAAGAGATGATGAAATCGATCTCGGATACCAGTTCCCTTTGCTGTTGAGCCTTTTTTATTTTTCCTATCTAGTCATTCGGCTAAAAAGAATCACAATGTAATGAATGTGTTGTCAGGAAAAACAAGAGTATCAGCAGTAATCTGTGTCTCATACATGCCGCACAGTGTGAATGAAACGGCCTCTTCACAGGCGCTCCATTTTGTTTCTATTATCTCCATTTATTTACATGCATTTATAAATCACAGTTGATAAAAGGTCAGAACGGCTTCAGAAGCAGAGTCTTTAATTAAGAAAGGTGCTTGTATGCGAGCATGAGAGTGAGCATGGGTGGGGGAAGGGTACGTTGGTGAGCAAGAGATTCAAGG
The DNA here is from genome assembly GCF_036324505.1 of Eleginops maclovinus. NCBI lineage: Eukaryota > Metazoa > Chordata > Actinopteri > Perciformes > Eleginopidae > Eleginops > Eleginops maclovinus. Next base: position 10,773,720 of record NC_086371.1, read on the forward strand.
AATGGTTCTTGCTGTGCATGAGTATGTGTTTATGTAGACTCGTATTTGCGGCTAGTGAAGCCGCTGCATCGTTTGTAGTCCCCTCCGTTTGTGTCTGATCTTGTTTTTAGCTAGAAATGGGAGGCAATGGGAGGAAGATAGGTGAGAAGAAGCACAGGGGTAAAATGGAGGCTGAAATTTCAGTGGCAGAGTGGAAGAGATCCCCCTGAGCTGAGCCCACATATGAGCCGCAACCTGGCTGATATTAGCAGATTACTACAGCCAAGGAGAGGTTTGAGGAGGCAGGAGGAGATTGGCACGTTCTATCGGTTCGTGTTAAATCTATTGCAAGCCTTTTCCTTCTAGACCAATCAGGCTTATTTCATGTTTCACACATTTGAAAGCTCACAGCAGATGTGATTATGTAAGCATTTATTGCTTACAGGGAGATTTTACTCTCCATCATTATTAGCACCTAATTCATACCCTGCTTGTTCCCAGTATCTCTATTCCATATGTAACGTACAATGAAACGTGTGAATATCTAAAAATGCATTGTGATTTATGTAAAGATCATGTAGTTAAATCTTATGTTGTCACCGTTAATGGATTAACCGCTCTGTACAATATACTATCTGGTCCTTTTCTTTCGAAGGATCCTTGCTCACTTGCTGTATCATGCGAATCACAAAACTCTGTAGAGAAAATATCCAACATTGCATTTATGGATCCAGTCCAGTAGTATCTACATAGTGATAAAAAGAGCGGACATACAGAGAAGCATCCAGTGATGAATGATGGTTGGGGGTGGGGAGGGGGGGCTGTCAGTGGGGTGAAAATGCTAAGGTTGAAAACGAGTGAAATAAGCCAATAAAGGCAGTCAGTGGGCCTGGAGAGGGGGAGGGGGTTATGTAAGAGGAGGCAGTTGGTGGTGCTGTCAGAGAGGGAGAGCAAGCGAAGCTCTGACACTGGACAAGCATCTGTCCCTCCATCTCTAAAAACAGGCATGTGAACGGCCAGTATATGCATCCTATGAATGGGCCATAGCACACGGTAGGGATAAAGATGCAAAAAAAAACCCCATCACCATCACCCCCACCCTGCTCAGCTCTCCTCAGTCACCAACGCTCATCCTTGGGTGGGAATTGTGAATGTGACCCCTCCCCCACTACCTATACACAGCCAGAGAGCAGGGCAGTAATCACACACGCCCCAACCACGCATGTCTATTATCTTATAGCTTTCATAACAACTCGTGTTTTGGGATGCTAGCACGATGAAAAGCAATAACCTTGCACAGTCATTCAGAATTATCCGAGCCGGCTTTTTATAGCTGGAACATTGACATTTCCAAATGGCTTCTGTAGCCATGAACATTTCATGTATGTGTGAGGAAATCATTTGACGACCCCCACGACATAATGATGCCATATTAACTTCTCCCTTTCTGCCATCTATGTAGTAAATGATTGTGTTTGCAAGGTTAATTATGGATGATTCCAGTTGGGATTATGAGAGCATTCTTTAAAACAAGAGCTTTGAATTTAAATCTGAGGAAAGTAGAGACCTCAGTCTTCGGGGAGCTTCAGTCAGAAGGCTCCCTCTTCCCCCTTCGGGCTCCAATATGTCTTTGTGTGTTCTCCAGCTCTGTGGCTATGATTAGCTTGAATTATTAATTAGATTTTACTTTATTTATTAGCATCAAGATTCGGGGCCAACATACTTTGCCAGACCCATTGTTTATGACAGGCCTCTGTAGTGTTCTAAATGAATGCACAGGCACGGTGGGTGTTCCATGTCTAACACTCCCTTAGGTGATTGCATCTCAAAAACCTTCAAGCCTTGATCAGAAATGTTTGTGCTCATAGAGTGTGTGTATATGTGTGTGTCTTACTCTCACATTGATTTGTAGGTGTCGTTGGTTTGTACATCTGTCTTATGTGATTTCATACGGGCAGAATTTGATTAGCCAACTGCAACCCAGAGTGTATTAACGGATGAGATTTACATGTTCTCCAGGTCCAAATGTCTTGAGCTGGATCCCCTACTGTGATCTTTGAAAGGCTCTGTCTAAAATCTGGAATATTCTCATCAGATCAAGAGAGATTTATCTATGAGCTTGTCTTGGGGGGGGGGAGAAAAAAGTCAAGAAATATGTGATCTGAATGAAAGTGCACTCTGCATATCCATACGAACGATAATGCCAAGATGGACATTTTCATTATACCTGCAGCTGTAATTTCTGTCAATACATTCATTTCAATGTGACACATAATTGCCGCGTTGTTTTTTAATCTCAAGTAAGAGAAGTACATTTGCAAACATCGGATGCAACATTACACTTCAGTATTTCTGTTCATGAATAGATAAGCCAGGAAGAAAGCAGACTCCCTTTCTTTCAAGTAGGAATAAAGGGGGAAACATTAGAAAACACATTTCAGTCAAATAACAGAATAAATACCTGGCTTTTACAAGTAAGGGCTGCATTCAAAAGAAAACTATGAATGACAAAAAAACAGTACAACCTTTTAATGATATTGAGAATGCTTAACTAGAGGTGGCTTACGGCCGTGAGGATGGCCCGACACAAAATATGATCCACTCTTTCTCCAGCGTGACCTCATCTTCGCTGACTCTCAGTACTCATGAAAAGAGGACTCCTCATAAGGCCAGGCAACCCTGACCTCGAGAAATATTGTAAGGACATCTTGAAAGCAGTACTTTGTTGCGAGGTTTATATTTTTATTACGCTAACAATAAGTGTTATCCTTTTCAATTTTGGCTTCGGATCTCCTTTACTTCATATGCAGTGGTGTGATATTGGCAGCTATTATGATCATTTTGTGACGATTCAGTTGTCCCCTTGTAAGATAAGGACAACATCCCCAGTATAGTAGAGGAGGTAGTCATCTTCAACCTCACATTTCGGTCCACTTGTGGCCTTTTTTTGCATTTTCAATAATAATAATAAAGAACATCACATCAAAAATGATAAAAGACTCACCAGCTGTGTAATAATACTAATACTTAAATATTTATGGATATTATATTATATTGTAGTTCCTGGTGTGGCTGGCCTTTTACACTGGCAGCAGATTACATTTAATCTGAGGATCCAACTTCCCTATGCTTTCCCTCCCTTCAACATTTTGAAACAGTTGAAACAGTGTAATAGCTCTTCAAATCAGTTTATATTGCAGCTTAAACTTGGTATTCAACCAGACAATATGAAATGTTTCCAAACCTGTTAAAGACAAGTGCTCCAATTTTTGTATAATTGTGTTGTGTATTATTGCATCTGCCACAAACTTAATTACTATTGTGTTTTCAGACCAAAGGATATCAAATATCTATGGTTGGTACCTCCCAATTTCTAAAGATGCACTCAAAGACAGTTTTTGTGAGTTCTCGAATAAAATGTACTCAACAAACCAAAGCATTTCGTTTTTGGGCAAACAGTGCAGATCTTACTTAGGTAGTGGGAGGTGTGCCTGTCTTCTAAAGTGTTGCTGTATTCTTATATAAAACATCCAACATTATGCAGCTTTAAACCTCTGAGCTCAAACATAAAGCAAGATATGATGACAGATTTTTACAATTTTTTGCAAATGTCGTTTCAAACTGTGAAACTACTATACATTTTTGTATACATTGATCTGTGAGGGTAACAAAATCAGTAGCTCCACAGTAGTTTTATGAACCCAAGTAGTACTTTTCAGGCAAGTTGAAGAGCCTCAAGGATGTGTACAAGGAACCCCATGATATCAGCAAGTACAGTTTAACTGAATAGTTTCATTATACGTTTTTTACAACTTTTTGCCACATTTTGTTACAAGGACTGCATGGAGTAGCAACTGCTGTTTTTGTCCTTTTAGTACGTCACCCAACCTTGCTACCTCAATATATCAAGAGGCAAAAAGATACACTTGTTGGTAATTTAATATGTTTTGATAAACATGTGGAAGAAAAGGTAATGAGATGCAGTGTAGATGTTTTGCTAATCCCAGACAATTGTTGCATATCTTTGCACGCAATGCTTTGGTCTTTGTAAAATTATGCTTCAATTACACAGAAACAGATATTTGCAACAAGAATTGAACTATAATTGAAAAGCCAACATTCCTTTTTACTGATCTCATACAAATTCATAGCACATAATTTAATTTTAGTTGTCTGCTAGCAAACCTCCTACAACATATCTTTCCTTCTGCGCCTGCCTGTCTCTCTCCCACACAGACACACAGACACACACACACACACACACACACACACACACACACACACACACACACACACACACACACACACACACACACACACACACACTCACACTTAAGCAGAAGCACACAAACCCATGCCCAACACAGACCGTTACCCAAAATCAAAGTGAGTTTTAACCTGAAAAAAAAAAATGCGCGGGTAAGGGACGATAGTGAATCATGGGGAATGCACTACCAAACAAGCGAGACAAGGTGCGCTGCAATATTCATGTGCACTTTGACAAAAGTTTGCTTTTTACACGCTGTAAGAGCGGGTAGGGAGGGAGCGCAAGACGTTCACGTGAGCATGCAAGAAAGCCAACCGAGCCACTATTACTGGAGCTGAAGCTGTGACCCCGGACCTAAGCTGTGTTGAATCCCACCTCATACAATTCTCTTAAAAAGCCTCCAATCATTTTGGTCTTCCAGTTTGGAGTTCCTTTGTGAAATGCAGGATTCACAGGAATGCATTGTGTCCTCTGGAAGCAGATTTAATGCTCATCAAGTGGTTTAATCATTACTGCGGTCTGGCTACAGCTACAGTATGTGATGCATATATAAGCTTTTGTACAGTTTACAGGTGCAGTGGCCTGAAGCTGCAGATCGTGTGTCCTCCTGGAAGCTAAGGCTACCAAGCCCCTGTGATCCATATGGTCGTTGTCAGAGGCCCTGCCAGGGCTCAGCCCCATATCAGCTAGCCTGTTCGCTTCTCTGCCTCTCGCTGCCAGCCAGGGGAGGAGAGGAGAGAAGAAAAGAGAAGGGAGGGGAACGCTGTTTGTTTGTTTGCTTGCCTGCTTTGTTTTATTTAGGGGATTTGCTGATCACAGTAGCGACTGGCCTAGAAATGTGACTGTGCTGCGCAGGGCAGAGTGGACTCCTGATTCAGCGATGGAAGCATCAGATTCTCTGTTAGAGAGAGTAACGAGGGACACAGGGCTTTGATGGAATGAGACGGAAGTGTTTAAACACTATACCACCGGTGCTGTTAATTAAAATAATCAGACATCAGTCTGTGATAAATTGAATGCGCAGATATGAAAGCTTTTTTTCTCCTGCTATGCTAGACTTGTGTTAGCGTTCTCAGCAGCAGTACAGCAGCTCCAGCACCCACTTGCTGCCGTGGAATATGTGTATATCCAATCAATACCAGAGGCGAGCTCGTCCCTCAGCCTTCTGACTCCTCTTCATATTTGTGGGGGTGTGTGGGTGCTTTCAACAGCGCTTGTGCTTTCATTGCTTTTACTCAACCATCATATCAGGCTGTTATTTTGGTAACACTTAACAATAAGGTACACAAACTCCTAGTCATTACAGTACCATAGAAACAGGAGCCAGCTGCTTAATAATTAATACAAATAACTTGATTATAAATTCATATTATAAATATTACAACAAACTCATTTCAAATCAGTGATTATATAGTAGAGCATTATAAGGTACCTTATTGTGATTTGTTTATGTGAATCTGCATCCTGACTGCTAAATAATTTACCAGAAATCTGGTCTTTATTTAGAGATCATATTTTCATCAGAAGCCTTCTATTTTACCATTTCATTTGAAATAATTTAATTTTGAAGAGACTTACAGCTTCCTCTATGTTTTCCTGTTGTCTTGTTAAATTCAGCATTATTTAGATTTCCACAGCACTAATTCCATCTGTACAGCAAAATAAACATGTCGTACTCACCCTTCATATCTAACAGAAATACTGCCATATTTCACTAATTGCTTCCACTTTGCAGTTTTTAAATGCCTTTAAAGATTCTGTGAATGAAGCCGAACGCTTCCTGCTCAGATGTGTCACAGTAAGAGCGTTCTGTAGGTTTTTAATTTGAAACATCTGCAGGAAGTTTAATTTTATATTGAACCACGGCTTGATAAGAGATGACATAGATTGGAATAAATAATGCTTTGGAGGAATATTGAAATGTACAGTATACTGTCTGAGACATGTCATCTATCAGAGCCATTTCACCCATACTCAAAATATTTTGCCTAACATCCCTATTTCATTTATAAAAAAAGAACCCTAACCGCTTGTATGTCAAATGTTGTAAGCCTTACCAGAAAGCTGCCTTAATCAGAAACACAAAAAAGTAGCCAACCTATTGTCTAAATCGGGAACTGTGTCCTTAAAAGAAAAGGTAACTATCACTACAAACTGGCAAGGATGAATTTGAGGTTTGCTATTGGACCATTACAATGATTAGATGTTTGCTGTCGATTCCAAAAAAGTATTCAGCCCTGGTTCAGTAAAGGTGTATTTTCAACAGCTTTAGTTTAAGCTCAGTCATAACTTCTTGTTCGCTAGGCTAAAGTGTCACACTTGGTTTTTATTTTACACACTATTTTACTCTGTGCTATCTTAGTCTGCATGTAAACGTGACAGTACATTAATTGATTGATGGATCTATTTGATGGTTAAAAAGCCTTTCAGATCCTCAATGTTCACAGTATGTTATGTGTTCTCATTTTCATTAATTAAGCACTGACAGTTAAAGCACATGTGGAAAACAGATTCTGCCATACACCAAGATGATCAGGGAATTAGTTTTATCTGAAATTACAGAAACAGCATTGACATTATTTTAATCAGTACACAAACAACTGAATGGTTGTTCTTTCTGGGATCATGTGTGTGAATGTATGTGTGGACATTTGGCGAAGCAGTGCATTTCTTACCATGTGTAGCTGCTCTGAGTGCCATCTCTGTCTAATGCATTATCCAAGCAGCCCTTCAGCCATTTGGTCTGGCCTCTCATTTTGTGTGTGTGTGTGTATGTGTGTGTGTTGTTTTTCGGTGTTCTTCATTTCTATCATCCCCCTCCTGTCTTCCACTGCCCTTCTACTCCTCCGCTCTTTCTTTTTTCATACATAGTACATATCAAAAGCTTCATTTTCGGGTGCAGAACAGTATTCAGAGAGGACGCTGCAGCAGACCTGTGCTTCAGGATGAATACCTTGTTACACGTTGTTTAAAGCTGACGGAGCTTTGTTAAGTGTCATAATGTCATAGGACGGCAGTATGATCTCTGTTGGATATTTGATTTAAAGATAATTTCAATAAATACATAATGGAGAACGCAAAATCTGCTCTAATTCTTTACCAGGCAACCCATGGAAAGCTCATATCACATTTTCAATATGTAGCCAACTCTTCAGTTAACAGCTCTACTGAAGATAGTTGGATCATAGTCTGATTACAGATACATTTTAATTACAGGGTTAGATATGCTGTGGGTTGACACAGACTGCTAGTTTGTGGCTACGGTCATTGATTAGCACATATATTTTTATATATATTTGGAATAAAGTATCAGCTATGTTGAGCTGTTATCTGTTTATACAATTCTTTTACAAGTATTTCATTTTATGTTAAAATCAATCATTTTCTTCATCCACTAGAACCTATACATTTTTATTAACTCCTTGTAATGTGAATACTATAGATTCATAGTATATTGAGACAGCATATGTTTGGCTCACATGGACTTCCTGTTATCCCCCCACTGAGCTGACAAGGAGAGAGGACATCAAACATTTTCCAGACATACTGTCTGTTGTGTGTCCGCAGAACAACAGATGATCCTTTACCATGTCCCTCTGTTTATTATCAGTCATTATTTGCTATTAGTGAGAATCCATCATCTACACGCTGAGTTTGGAAAAACAGAAACAAACATCTGAAGCTCAGAGAGAGAGATAGAGAGAGTATACCCTCACCCTGTCACAGATATAAACAATACAAGCAATCCCAGCTTAATATCATACATCTTATTACACTGTTGATAGTTCATCTCTGCCTTGAAATTGCTTTTATGGATTTATTACTTTTTGTTTCCCTCTGTGTGTCTGTGCATTTTTTGTTATATTTTAACACAACATTTCCCATAACAAGCCAAATCCAAAATTCTTCCTCATGTCATCGCCTTTACTTGTGTGTGTAGATTACAATTTTAAATGGTTTTATGTCCCATAAGCCACGGAGCAATATTGCCGTGTTGTGCGTGATGTCACCTATAGCGTTCTGAATGGATGTTTCATGACAGAAATGTGTGTTTACGGTTTTCTGCTGTCTGGCCGGTGGTTTGGAGAGCAGTGACCATCTCGGCTGAGTGTGATTGGCAATCTCACCTGACAATCAAACAAACACAGATTGCTTTAGCACATTTTTGCTGTAAAATGTCTCATGAGTTCAATTCAAGCAACATTTCCTAGATCATCTTGAATCCATTAAAGGAAATTAAATGCGTGTAAAGGATATTTCCGTTTGCTTATTTGGTCTGCAATTTACCCGTATGACCGGTGTGGCTTCATCGCATATCAACTCAAAACACTAATTCCATGTTAATTAGGTCCCTACCAACCCTGATTCCTACCTACAATGACAACAATTTGAACAATAAATATCCATGTCTGTAGTATAAAGGGTCCAAGTAAATGTAGTTTGCTGTAAGAACAAGTTTCAGTGCGACACAGTATAGCATTTGTTCAGCAGGCAGTAGTCCAACCTCTCCGCTGGCAGCCATATTCTTACATCTGTACAGTAATAACAGCTTCATTCACGGCTGATTATCTTTATGTTTTAGTGTATCAGCGTTATGTTTTGGCTTTTGTGATTGTCTCGACTCGCTGTGTAAAATGTTTTGCATAATTGAGTTTGTTTTATCACTAAATGAAGGCTGATACTATAAAGTAATCCACAGCCCATTCACATCTCATGCATTTATGGGGGATGTTTTAGTGTTGAATGTATAATTACATGGATCTGCATTATAAAGATCAATTATGAGAATCGTTTACTGTATGAAGTGGTTAGCCTTTGATATAAACACTATATATCACTGTCAATTTTGATAGTAATACTCTCAAATAGGAATTTTGCATTTGGGCCCGTTACAATTAAAATGTGCCTAAATGTTTATTGAAAAACAACTCAAATTGACACATGCTGTAAGCTACCATAACTCTAATAAAAGATTATTTTCTTTTATTATAAACAGAGGTTTTAAAGGTCGACTACTGCAATCCTTTAAGAGGAACCTCCACAAGCTGAGACTTGTGAGGAGAGAACAAAGCAGTACACTATGTGTATGTTCTGATGTGCTTTCATGGAAGCGGGTAATAAAACAGCTCACGTTATTGTGAAATGCCAATGGCATGTCTGTCTCAGCATGTACAACTCTTATAGAGCTGCAATATGTTGTTTTTTCAAACCAGGTATGATGATGGGTTAATGCCATTGTACTATTAAGAGATTTGACCATCATAGGACAAAATGTTATCGATATGTTGAAGACAGACAATAAGGTTAGTTTTGTTGTACAGTTTCAGGAGCTTGAGAACTTTTCCAATGTGATACCCAGGATAAGTCTTTGGTGAAGGAATACTCACAGAGAAAAAGTGTAATGTACTCGGACAGTATTTATCTTACAAATTGCAAAAAAGCTTTGGAGTTTTTTTTAAACTTTCGGTTGTTATTTCCAATCCAGAAAATGTAATCTCCTTTATTGCACAAAGGTCTAAGAGAGTATGTAGGACAAACATTGAGCGTACTTTGACTTTTCCCAGAATTTGTGTTCTGCAGCCCACTCACTGTAATATTTAGGCAACTACAACAGCTGTTACGGGTAAAGAAAACATTGCCATTTTGGTTAAAAATATTTTCCTAATCTTTACCATGTGCTAACCTAAACATAAGCCAAACAATAGAATAGTCCGACATTTTTGTATATTACATTTGCTTTTTGACGGAACATTTGAAAGATGGTTTGATATTATCCTCGTATCTGCACGTCAAATAGAAAGCCGCCATAAGCATACAGTTAGCTTAGCATAAAAAGTGTAAGCAGCAGGAAGTGGCTAGCCTGACCTGCCCCGAGGTGAAAGATAAATCTGCCTTTGAGTACCTCTAAAGCGCACTAATTATCACTCATATATATTAAGCTTGTTTAATCTGTGATGTTTGGCTGATGTTTTTTTTTGTACAGTGCTAGGCTAGCTGTTTCAAGTCTTTAAGATAAGTTGATCTTTTCCTGTCTTTAGCTTCACAATTAGCGTACAAACATGAGAGTGGTATCAGTTTTATCTGGGTAACCAGTAAGGAATACAGTGTGCAGATTGTCATTCCATTCATGTTGCATTGGCTGAGGAGAGGTAACAGATGCATTATATAACACACGTCTGATTTTATAAAAAAAAATGTAATCAAACTACTATTTGTTTCTTTAATTTAAGTAGATATTGATTGCAATATATCATAATAATGCTCAGTCCTGTGTAGAAAAAAAGCAGCAACGTGTAGTGCTCCTCAAATGTGAAGCAGTTAGTGTCTTTCCTGTTGTCAGTTTGGGCTGCGATGATGCAACATAGGAGGGGATGCAGTGGGGGGGTTAGGATGGCAGAAAGGGAGAGATGGCAAGGGGGAGAAAGAGGTGAAGATATGACAGGCGTGGTATAAAGAAAGGGATGAGAGGGGAAGATGCCAGTAAGGAGGAGGTGGGGGCAGCATGTGCTCAGACACAGTGTTGCCATGGTGCAGCTCAGTCAGAGCTGCACAGTAGCTTTGCTGCTCAGCTAGCTAATTACCCACAGACTGCAACGCTGATACGCAACCGGCCGGAGCCTTACGGATTTCCAAGAGCTTTTTTTTGATTGCCGCATTGACACACGAGAAAAAGTAAAGGAACACTCTGTTCATATGAAGTGAAATGAATTCCTATATGACGACACCAAATAAAATGTGCTGTAGGTATGTGGTGCGCAGCATTATTGAACAGTGTAGCGGTGATCTGCTGTGTCAGCCATGCCACTTGTGTAATATAAAGAGCTCTTCCCGGCGCTTCATTGTCTGTAGACTGCGGCTGCTTACTGAGAGCCTGCAGATCCTGATCAGCCTGCTTATAAAACCCAATATGGGCCATTGTGGATTAATATTCACCATTAAAATTTCCAATTATGTAATCAGCCAAATCCAAGCCCTGCATATGCTCACTAGAATATCTCAGCAGGCAGGACTGATGGAGGGGAGGGGAGGGGGAGGTCTGAAAGAGAGGAATGATGCAACATCAGTCCAGGCATCTAGAAATTAAGGAGAATAGTGGTTTTGTTTGAACAGACATCTTATGAGGTTGGATAAAATACTCATTTTGTTTTTAACAGAATATCTTTTGTAACCAGGATCAATGTAGATTTCTTTGAGTATTCAGAATTAAGGTATTTCTTTATGTTGATTCAATACCATAATGCAGTATTTTTATTTGAAGTGATTTACTCACCTTGTCTGATGTGTTTGATTATTTGAAAAAAAATCGAGTTAGTTAATTTTCTCTTTTCATCCTGTAGAAAAATTTCACTAAATGATAATAATAATATAATATGTCAATTATTTGTACGAGTAATTGGTTCATTGTTAAGGGATTATCAGAGTTGTTGCTCATCATTGTTATTTTAATCAACTTATTGAGTGTTGAACTAACGTTTGAACCCTCCATCAGGACTTACATTTATGTTTCAGTTTCTGGAGGGAATTCCAGGATAACGAAATGTGCATTTTAAATTGAAATCTGAAACTGGAAATAGTATGACTTACTCCAATTACCTTTTATTTGTATGGCAGTCTTCAATATTTTGTCCGTGCATTCTGTCCTACACAGCAGGTTTGTGTTGTTTTGACAGCCAGCTGGTGTCAAGTTTCTCATCACATAAACCTCTGTTAAAAATGCTTAGCCTCAATGGAGTGTTTTCAGATCAGTGCTTGTGTTCTTTTTTAGGTCCAACAATGCAGCTACTATAATTTTGGCTGAGACTTGTTCTTTAGGGGACAGTGTGTCATGCCCGTCGTGCCTGAACACAACCCGAGGTGGGCGGAAGGAAGGGCAAATCTGGACCCTCGACAGGAGGCAGATTGATTTGGCAATCGCCAAAGTGCTACAAACGTTTAAAACAATACCCTTTTTTTCCCGCTGCTGTTTGGCGCTAAATACATCAGCATATGGATAAATGTGCTCATATATTCATAACTATCACAGGGAAACTGGAGGCACGGCTCTTGTTTCTGTTGCCTCGCCCGTTGTCCTACTTACTGTAATTCTTCATCACTTTTAACACCTACACTTATTGTGAGCCAAAACTCAGGCAAGGGTAGTGAATGGAGATATGTGAATGTGTGGGCGTTCACGAGTGGAGCTTATAGAACAGTGTGAAATCTCAACCATGACAGGATGGTCTCTTCTGTTGTATGTACTGTAGAGACCGACTGAGCCCCCTGGGAGGTGGGGACGAATGGTTTTCATTGGGCTATATGTCAAAGATATCCTAGTTGTTATTTTCACAATATAATTTTTACAGTGAAGCTTTAAGTGCTCTGTTTTTGCTGTCAGATAGTTTTATCACTGTCTCATGATTTTGATTTGTGAACCAATATCAGCTGAGGAACCTTAGTTTCCATTTATTCTATATTACACACATTTAAAGGAAAGAAAATTCAACGAGTGAGTGAACCATTGTTGTGTAAAAGGCTGTAAAAGCAAATGAGAGAACAATCTCCTCATGTTTTTGCATTGAAATGCATCAGATGCGTGTAAGGACCATTGTGGCCTCAGGGCAGAGCGTTTGTTACATCGTAGGGTTCATGAAGCAGAATCACAGTCCAATGTTCCCAATTAAAGGAATGGCAAAAAGTCTAAAATTGGAAGAGTCTAATTGCAGCACAGAAGATTGTGTTCTGGGGTGCTCAGCGAAGAAATGAGAGAATTGAAGGTGACAAAAGTGAATCAGAGCAGAGCGAATCAGAGAAGAGAGCTCTCTTTGTACAGAGCATCGTGTACCATCAGGTGCGTTTTCTGGTAGTAAATTGTTTCAGCTTGTTAATTTTTATGTGCATCCCTTTTTAGCTGCATTGGTATGCTTTTCTGAGAGCTTCTGTAGTTGGTAAGTCGAATTGAGGATGCAAAGCTAGATGGATGGAGGCAGCTTAACATCTTTTTAAAGGAACTGTCCGTTATTTTAGTTAAATTAGCTTTCTTTCACATACAGTAGCTAAACAACAAGATTAATACCAGTAAATATAAAGCCACAGCAACAGAAGTCTATCTTAGTTTAGCTGAGCAGAAAAACAAATGGAAATAAAAGGAATCAGCCATCCTCTGTCCATCAATACAAATCTGCATCTACCAGCATTTCTAAAACAAAAAACAAAAACTAATTGCAAATCTTACAATTAGGGGTTACAAGACACAATGAATGATTAGTCTATGTTGTACAAAGCCAGGCTAGCTGTTTCCACTTGTTTGCAGTCTATGCTAAGCTAAGGTAGTTGTCCATGGTTCCTCCAACACCATATTATTTTAATACAGTAAGGTTTGTTTGTTGCGGTTTTGTTGATGCAGTGCAGCGTGTGGATAGATCATTGGATGCTGGATGTGTTTGTAACCTGTTGGTTGCTGTTTGGACAGGCAAATGTCTCACCTGGTCATGTCAAATTAACCTACCTCAGCAACACCATCAGCATCTTCACCCTGTCACAAAGACAACACACATACTGTAACACAAGTAAAAACATGAAGTTGAATTCAAATAATACATTTACACCACTCACTTTCTCCATGTTAACACCACAGCAGCCGAGTAATACTGTACACCCTTTGCTGAGGCAACGTGACAGTGGTGAAAGCATCAAAATGGCAGCACTCACAGTTGTGTGTGGTTGTGCGCTGTCACCGGTACTCAGCGCAGGATCCAAAACACCAGAGAGGAACAAGCTTAGCAGCTCTCTCAGCTTAGCAACAAGGGGTAGCAACTAGTCAAGAGCTGTGAGGTAACATGCTGCAGTGACCTCTGATGTAGAGGAAGCAGTGGGGGCGGGATTATGTGAAGCATACTGATGACACTCACACATGACAGGCTTTCTTCACTACGGAGCATCATCACAGCACAATGGGTACCTTTCACTACGGCTGTTACTTTGTGATTGAGCCTCCTGGTAAACTGGCTGATGTGAGACCAGTAACGGATTTCAATTATACAGAAGAAAAAAGGGTTGTCATGATCGATGACGAGGGAATCATTGTAGTTCTGTCGCCAACTCATTAGCAGCTACATTGTAAAGGCAGGGATGACTCAATCAGAGAAATAACACTGAGACATCACAGTTTCACTTTACATGCATGATCAGTACTTCATTGCAGAGAATTACGCTGAACTTGGTATCGAATAGTTTTTTTAGGGGAAATATTTAGATTTATCTGCAACAAATGTAATTCAGTCACTAGTACCCCCGCGCAGATACTGTATGTACATCATAGATTGATCACACACTGCCATGTTCAAACCTGATCAATTGTCAGCAGACTTGTAGAAGGCCTTCTCCAGCAACACTGTTATGAATATTCATTACACTAAGTACTTTTCCCTCTGTGGCTGCACTTGTGAAGGTCAAACTAGCCAGCTCTCATTTGGAGCTGCTCAGCATGACAGAGAGGTAAGCCAGAGCATGCTTTTGTAATATTACATAAAGATGAGGAGGGAGCGCTGCTGACAGCTGTGACGGGCTATTAATTATGGTTTCACGAATGTGCGTCTGCGGCGCGTGTTGGGAGGGGTGCAACACAGTCACAATGCTCAATCAAAGCCATCAAATCAGAAAACTTTGAGCTTTAATGGGGCCATTTTATGGGTGAACTAATTAATTTCCTTGTGGCTGCCTTATAGAAATAAATGCCTGAATTCAGCTGGCGTTGTAGCAGGAGAGAAGGAGCAGTTGACCTTTACCGCTATGGGATTTTCTTTATTACATCTCGTTATTCCGCCTTTGTCCCTGACTAAGAATGCAACATTGAGTTTGGACAGGCGTCTGCGAGTGAGACATCTCTCGCTGTCATGTGTTCATCCTTCTCAGCTCTGTTCATCCGTCACTTTGTCTCTCACCTTGCCTCTCTTCTTCCCTCTTCCCTCCGGCACGGGGGCCACAGCGTGAATGAGATGTTGGGTGCATGGTAATTGAGTAGGTATTGATTGGACTGCAGCGTGGCCTACGAGAGGCCAATGAGAGCCAGGGGATCAGAGCAGCACCACTGACTGCGTCTCTCATCCCACATACTGCAGGAAAACATAAACGCAGTACCGCTAAAGGCACCACAAAACAAAGGAACATTACATTTTTAGATAACACAGGCACGCCTTGTTCCCCTACATGAATCTGCTGTTAGCTCTGACTCAAGGCCCAGGAAGAGCTTCCTTCAGCATTGGCTGTATCATTTGACTGACTGCGTGCATCATCTGAGCGAGGCTGACTGTCATATTTCACTGCGATGTCACCACTGGAGACTGAGCTGCCATGTCGGTGAGCCTGGCCAGAGAGGAACTGATGTGGAAATGTTTGCTAAGGTGGAGGGGGGGAGTTATTGCTCTGTCAGCATGCCGTCGCTGTGCACATGCTGAACCCTCTTGTTCTTCCCCCCCGTTCTACCTGCAATGACTCGGGAGGCTTTTGAAAAAATAAGTAGTGCTGACAACAGGTGAAGAAGAAAGAAAAGGTTTCCTAAGGCGAGACATTATTGTCATAAACAGCTTGTGTGCACATCATGCATTTAAAATTAGATCTATCATTTTAAATTGGGTTTTATGTAAGTGTTTAGTTGCTTTTTATGACCTTTTGTCGCATAGTTTGCATTGGTGTGTTGTCATTTGTTTAGTGCATTACATCACCAGTAACATACTAAGAGACAGGCCAGCTTAGTCAGACCTTAACTTCCGAAGTGAAATAAGACAATTACATGTTTGCTTTTTTAGCTGAGACTTAGATAAGGAAATTGATAGCATCACATGTCTGTACAGTAAATACCAAGCAGCCAGCTAGCCTAGCTTAGCACAAAGCATGGAAACAAGAAGAAACAGCTAGCTAACTGTCCAATGGTGAATTAAACTGTTGAACAAGCTTTTTAATGCTGTTTTTCTTTTTAAATATCAATTAAAAAAGCCAAAGTGTTAATTTGCGAGCTATACGGATTCTGGTAGGTGGATTTTGCTATCTTTAGACTGAGCCAAGCTATGTTTTTCGCCCTCGATATAATTATGAGTCTTAGCTTATTTAGCCAACTGCTGGAGGCCTTATTTATCAGATATGAGCACTATCCTCCTTCTCATTTAACTCTCAGCAAGAAAGCCAATGACGCACATTTTCCATTTACCCAGATGATGTACAGTACACCTGCCTGACAAACCTTCAGCTATTAAATACAGTGTGGTCAGAAGAAAACGACTATCAGCTGATTGATTTATATGTCAAATAGATAAAATAGTGCCGTTTGATATATATTCATATCCTGACTCCATTGCAGCCATAACATTATTTTAGAACACAGCTTTTCTACATTTAACTCGTGACGCATGGATTTCAGAGGCAGAGTGTGTGTATGTGTGTGATGTGTACAGGCAGCTCTAAAGGCATCCAGGCACATCCAGCCCATGGCCAGGCATGTGTGAGCAGAGAGCTGCATAAACTGCAGTGAGAGCCCTGAGAGGTGAAGCAGGGGGGAGGTGGCTAAGCGGGCTTCTCGGCCAATAGCGTGCAAGCACTGGTTACCATGGGAACACATTGATTATTTAACAATTTGGACGAAGCCTGTGCCCTGCACTTGCCAAGCTTCAGTGGGAGTCTGTGTGGCTTTACTGTCCCGAGGGTCTGCAGCCAAGTGTTGTGTGGTGCAATGCCATCGGGACACATGCACCGTGATGCTGAGAGACAAGAGACAGATACACACCATCTCAACTGACAGAAGAGCAAGATAATAGATCGACGAATAAGAAGCTTTTATGAACAGATGGGTGGATGAGACGAGGGAGTGAAAGGAAAAAAAAAAGCACTTCAGTGAATTTTCTTCACTCCTGGTGGTCAGTTGGGACTTGTTGTAATGGTCTCATGCTGTGGAAGCAGTCTGGACTCATTGTCGTTGTGTGTACATGAGGTCTTTGTTTCCAGTATGCTCACTTTCTCCCATGTCTCAGCCTACATGTAGGAGGTCAATATAGTGGAAAAGCTCCTGTATAACCCTGAACGCTGCATTGCAGGTGTGTAGGAGGAAATATCAACAATTGCAAATGGCCATGAGGGATTGAATAAATGACAATATAGGGGTTTTATGGTGTTCATAAACCTGCCTTATCCATCCGCTACAATTTAGCAATGGTACTTTCAAATATTTTAGGGTAAATTTCTCAACAGCCCCATTTAAACCTGGCATCGACATGCGATCTGTATTTGGATAAGGACGAACATTTGTTATAGTAGGGTGTCATTGCTTGCAGAAAGCATTTTGGGATCAGTTCGACTAGCTTGCATTATGCTCGGATCCCAGCCAGTTTGAAATACATCCATTCAGCGTGACCACAAATTCAAAAGAAAATGTGTAAGGTCCCCTCACTACTCCTGTCCCTGCTTTAGGCAAATCCGCTAAAAGCTACAAGTATTAACAATATCTAACAAGTCTTCCTTCTTAAAAAGTGATGAAACTCAGTGACGCCGGTCTATTGAATTGCTTTCTTTGATCTGGTACACCACACACAGATCATAAGTTATCACAAGGTGTAAATGAGGCAGAATTTAACCAATATCAGGTCTCGAGGGCTAGTCAAAGTCAAATGACACGTCTGTGTAGACAAGTGTCTGATTCCTAAGAAAGCTGATGATGGTGTTTTTGCTCAGCGGAGAGAGAGATCTTTAGCCTTTCCATACAGGGGCATAATGATTTAAATTTCCCGCTGTGTGGCCCCTTAAAACATTTTAAAACCTAAGTCTGACTCAATCCTCTAGGCTCAAGTCTGCAGTTCTGGCACTGTAACACATCTGTAACATTTTTCCTGCCTCACCTATTAAATCTCTCAAGGTATCTGACCCACATTCACCTGCAACACACTGACAGACATTCCCATCCCCCTATGGGTTGACATCAATCTATAAGAGGCTTCTTTTGTGATCTACGACCAACATACACATTTACGCTAATGTTTGTCGTTTGTACATCCTCTAAGGACATGTCATAGCACAGACGGATCCTACTGCAGGTTTACATCATAAACGTCCATGTTGGTCACATTTTTAATATGCCGTCTTCCTCCTCTGGGCAGCAGGTTACCATTGAGGTAAAAGCAGTTTACCAACAACCCCAAGGAGGGAAGGTTAATCCATCTTAATCCGAGTTACCTGAGTAAATTACAAAACGTTAAACAAACTCATGTTGAGATTACTCATGTTGAGATTATCTTCCATTATTCCTTCCTGTTTGCTTGTTATAGGAGATTCAGATAGAGGGATTACGCAGCAATCCCAGGACAGGATAATACTGCTGTTTTCTCCGACTGATGGGTTTATTGTCTTTCAGATGGACTCAAAGGTTCAGTGATCCCATTGGGCAGCATTGGTCCACCATGATACTCATGTTAAGCACTGGCGGCATTATACTGTAACAGGTGTGTTTTGTGGTCTCAGTAGCGGATTCAGTAGCTTTGTCTGTCCGTCACCGAGGGACGGTAGTAGCCGATGTATTCCTGTGTGGCCCTCAGGCGGTGTTTCATCATTTTTCGCTGTATTGGCTTTGGTTTTATTCACAATAGAGAGTCACTAAAATGGCTACTGTGGACCTCACACTCGTAATACAGATGTTTCTACTATTAAACCCTCTACAGGATTTAGGGCATATGTAATGCGGAGGGGTCTAAGATGAAAGAGGGCAAAAAGAAAAAGCGCAAAGCATTCATGAGAAATGTGCAACACAAGCACACAGACATGAGCATCTGTTAGTCCTTATGCAGATTAAAACCGAGGACTGATTGTGCTGACTGGGAGGAAGGGAGGAAGGGGGGGTTGGTTGCAGCCACAGCTGTCCAGAGTCATAGCACATCAACACCGAGTGGAGCGGGTCAAATCTGGAGCTCCTGTTTATCTGGAGAGCAACCTTCATTACCAGGGAACTCACTCAATGAGAAGTGTGAAGAATAGGAGAAATGAATTGACACCTGCACACAGCTTGTGAGGTGACGAGTGATTCTGATCAAAGGATCCGATTTTTTGTTGAGCGTGTTTCAGGCTTCTGTCTTGTGTTGCAGCCTCACATGATTGAAACGGGCTTTTTAAATACTGCTCAGGTAGTATAATCTTATGTATGAAAAGCTATTCATTTAATATCTCAAGATTCAGTCAAATACACCATTTACTGAGCAGGACGTACTTTTGGCTGTTAATATGATCAAAATAAGAAAATAGCTTCATTTCCAGGTGTTTAATTTCTGTCTTTGACACAAAAAGGCCATCTAATGTTTTTATTTGAACCCAAAAACTGTTTTTCTGAATCAATTTAAAAGTTTAGTACATTCATTCGTTCCTTATGTGTATTAGAAAGATTAGTAAAATTCATTTAATTAGTTTTAAAGCAGCTTTTAAGGTTTATAAAACATATAAAGTGAAATTACCATAACCAATCCCTTATACTATTGAATATTATTACACAGTATATTTGTAGTCGGCCTCTACATCTGTGTACATATAGTGTTGTATAAATGGTACGGATTGTCAATCTCTTCCAGATATAATTGCATACAGAGAAATGGCAGAACAGCACAGTTAATAAGTGGTTTCCAGTGTGTGATGAATCAGGAGGAAGATCACAATCAGCTGCTTGGACACAGGCAGTATCTGCATTTATTAAGACAGAGCTGAGAGGGTGAGATTAGGGGAGGTGGGGGAGTGTATGGGTAAGATAGGCAGCTAGTGATTTTCTCTTCAGTGTCTGACCTGAGGAAGTGTAAGATCCCCAAGCAGCGCCGTCAGCATCCCCTCACCCACGCAGCTCAATCAAATCAATAAAAAGTAGACAGCCAGTGTGCTGAACTAGAAGATGGCCATCAAGCTGCTCCTGAACCACCCAGCGTTTTCTCCTTCACTCCATTCTGTTTCCACTCTGGCAGCTCCTCAGCCTCCTCTTCTTCTTCTGGCCTCAAACAGAAAGAGAAACACCAGGTGGCACAATGGAGCAGAGCTGGAGCGTTAATTAAGCTTTGAAACTTAATATGCAGCACTTGTCGATGGGTTCAACTGGACTTTAAAGACTGATAATGTTACACATCAATATTGCCAATATGTCATCAGCATTTTACTCTTTTCAAGTACCCAAGGAAGAAAAAGGAAGAGTATTTAGTGTTTTCCATTAAAAAAAAGTGCCTAAAAGATGATCATTAACAATAGGACAAGAAAACGTTGATTTTAATGTTTACTGAAACACTGTTTAATTTGCAAGATATAACAAAAAAAATCTTTACATTTCAGAAGTTAAAACACCATGTTTTGGTTTCTTGAGAAATCTCTTTAATGATACATTGATCTTTTTATTTTTTATAGAAAAACAATGAATTTGTATGCATTGGATGGTTGAGGATGTTGATCATTTATCAATCTGTTAGGCTGCAATTAGAAAACAGAAAATAGTGAAGAATGTCCAGCAAAATGTTCCCAGAGCTCAAGGTGTCTTTTTTAGTTTGTTCAACCAATGTTCCAAACAGAAACTGTTTAATCCACAATATGTTGATCAATACAATTTATTTTTGCCTGATAAATGGCTTAAACAATTAATGGATTATCACATACTGTCAAAATTGTTGTTGAATGAGCCTCTGTCAGGTATCTAATCAATAAATCAACTAATCATTTCAGCTTCACTTATACGAAATACCCCTAACCCCCTTAATTATAGAATACAAATAGAACCTTTGCACATTCCTTTGGTCTCTCTAGTATTCCTACAGTACATGTAGCCTGTGATGCTAAATGAATGGTTACCGAGCCATGAAGTCATGCATTTTGTATGTGATACTACATGGGGATATTTGTGTGCGTGAAAAGGGAAAACGATGTGGGATAAACGTATTGTCCCACCGGCTGAAACCACAAGCTGGTTTCTTTTATCGGGTGACCGCAGGACGTCCGGCGATGTCGGTTAATAAGCAGCGGTCTCTCTGCCCCAGTCCTCATTCTCAGTCCTCACACCTTTTCAACATCCTCACACACACACACACACAAACACACACACACACAAACACACACACATTCTCCTCCCCAAGGAGATTCACCGACTGTTCCCATGGCATCCGTTCACTTTGCTTCTCAGTGATAGTGTGTGTACCGCATTACGTCTGTGTGCTGCCAGCCTCACACACTGAGATAATGTGTATCTCTTCATATTCACAGGCCAACCCTCCCCCCATCATCGTCAACGCAGACTCACTAGATGCAGGCCCTTATGTAAGTATCTGTTCTCTCCCTCTGTACAGTATACATCTCTCTCATTCACACTCCCTCTGTGTCAGCGCAACAGCGTGTGTGTGTGTGTGTGTGTGTGTGTGTGTGCGCGTATTTGTCTATGTGAAAGGCCTCCTCCTGCTAGCAACATGCTGTTTGCCATGTGGACCGTCATCCATTATCCCATTGACCCCGCCTGTTTGTGGTGAATGTGCACTCTGCAGTTGCACATTTACGTGTAGTATCGCACTGCATGAACATTTTAAGAAATAAAGCCACAGCATATCAGACGTGGTATTTTTAGTAACAAAAATAATCTGGTGAATGCATCTTCTGTATACCCTATTCTCCACGGATTATAATGTGAAGGATTTAGCTGAAACATTTGCATGCCTCTCTTTTCCTCTTACTACTTATTATGCCATAATTCAGTCTCACTTAACTAACCAGTGTGCTTTTTGTTTTGACAGGTAAATGGAAGTGATGGGATGTACAAATACGAAGAGATCATTCTAGAGAGGGTGAGTTTTACCGGTTGCTTTTTACATTTCTCTCCACGATATACACTCCCCTCTATAATGTATTTATTACTGCATGATGGATGGATTTCTCCCCACTAGGTGGTAGTAAGAACCTCAGTCTTCAAATAGCTGGCTTAAAGAACATGAACACCATAGAAAACTGTTAACTAGTAATTATGATTAGAATCAAATGTGATTTTATGTGTTAGTGAACATATAGCTGTTACATCACTGCTGGAATAACGCCTCATGTGAGTATGAGCACAGAATGATGGCAGTGAGGCATAGCTTTTTACATAATCCTGATGCACATGTCATAAGCAGACGCCAGAAATGTAAAGTGCTCTCCTGTTCAATTGTTCAGCAGGCACCACTGCACTTGTCAGCGGTGGTTCAGCTTGTAGTGGCAGAGCTATATGTTTCTACTCTCATTATTCAACCCACATATAGATGCACCTCGGATCCCATGATAGATGCACCCTGTCTCTCTGCCCCTTCCTCTCTAAGTGGCATTTCTGCATGCGGAGGGCTTAAATAAGCTATGCAAAGTCACACTTTAAAAGGTCTGCGGGTGTGTAACATTTGGTGCTAAGGCCCAGTGTACTCTTCCCGAGCAGCACACTGGGAGGCCTCAGCTTCCCTCTGTCCTAATTTGTTGCGATCGTTGCTCATTAATTATAGAAAAAAATAAAGTGAAGTCTTTTCTCAGCTGTCTTGTTTGCTGCCTGTCTCTGTGGCCACGGCTGTCAGAGGCAGCAGTGCGCCCGGACCCACTGGATCCAAATGGGTCCTCTGTCATTTCAGGGTCAGGGAAGACAGGGAGCTGGTGGTGTCTGCCTCCTGCAGAGAGTGAGAAGCTCTGTATCTCGCGTCTCAGCTCATCTTTACTTTACATCATAAATCCACTTTTCTGTGGACACAGGGCATTTCTAACACTGATGCCTCTCTGTGGGTTGACAAAGTAAGCGTGACATTTTGAATGAAGAGTCCTCTTCTAATGAAATACATGGCATTATCATTTGTCACATGCAAGGACAAACACACACACACACACACACACACACACACACACACACACACACACACACACGCAACACACGCAAACACACCACACGTGTCCAAGAAAATGGACATCAGTAATGCCTTGTGAGATCCCCGGAGCAGTTTGCATCGATCACGTGTTTCTCTGAGATACTAATACACTTAAGAGCCACATTGCACTGACCCTGAGCCTGCATTGAGTCCATCACTTACATCTAAGTGTATGTGTGTTTGTCGTTTATGGTATCATACTGAAAATGCCAATCATAACCTGTGTGCAGGGGAACTCTGGCCTGGGCTTCAGCATTGCTGGAGGAATAGACAATCCCCACATTCCTGATGATCCGGGGATCTTCATCACTAAGATTATCCCTGGAGGAGCAGCTGCTATGGATGGAAGGCTGGGGTAAGTTCCTTTCTCCTCCTCCTCACCACCTTTCCTTCCCTTCAAGCTCCTTTGCACCCAGGCAGGGCTGTGGGGGGAGGACGACTTTCAGCAGCCCTCTGCCCCCAGGCTCTGTGTGATTCCTCAAAGTTATGATTCACAAACCGAAGCCTGAAACATGCAAAAATAATGATATGGAGTGCTTTTTTATGTGCTTTCGAGCTTTCTGATTACATTGGCCATACTAGAGTCCCTCCTTGCCTCTGTGCTGTTAACTGACATTGTGGGATTCATATTAAAAATGTTCCCTCCACAGGGTAAATGACTGCGTGCTGCGTGTGAACGACGTGGACGTGTCCGAGGTGGTTCACAGTCGGGCGGTGGAGGCCTTGAAGGAGGCGGGGCCAGTGGTGAGGCTGCTGGTCCGACGGAGGCAGGCACCACCCGAGACGATCCTGGAGGTCAACCTGCTTAAAGGGCCCAAAGGTCAGGCTACACATTGCACTACACACACTAAGATAGAAATGGAGATTCAATTTGGAAAAACACATATGTAATATAATATATCTAAAAATGTATAAAATCAGAGGTTATTAATTGTACATGTATTGATTTTCTGACTTTTCTGTGTGTATTGCTCAACCAGGGCTTGGATTCAGCATCGCAGGAGGGATTGGAAACCAACATATCCCGGGAGACAACAGCATCTATATTACCAAGATCATAGAAGGAGGAGCTGCCCAAAAAGATGGACGACTGCAGACTGGAGACCGCCTGCTAGCTGTAAGAGCCTTCCTCTGACACAGACTCACACTGATCTGATACTGTTCATATTCAAATCCGCTCATTTTAGATACTCATGTAGTGCGACTTAGATTGGAAAGCAGCTCTTGTTGTTAGTGGTGATTACAAACACTTATTGCTTTAGCTGGGCATGTTTGTGCACTCTGATGATGACTGAATGTCTATGAGACATACGAACATCAGATTACCTGGTACAACACACATCATCATTTATGATTTTGTGGATGATCAATAATCTGCAATTTAGGCCATGAGGTGGGACAATAAAAGAGAATCAGCTGGAAAGGGTAAGAAATAAAACAGCTGCATCACTGTATCACTTTCATATTAAGGTGTCTAATTACACATCAACTAATAGCAACCAATTCTCAGTTAACACATGCTGCACTGTGAGTTATTTACAAAGGGCACATTACTGTATTTGGTTGACATTTAACTATAAACTGATATAATATATGAAGTGTTTAAAAAAAACTTTTGACTGACAGTATTTCTGCAGAGGATTGGATCTGAAATGAGAAACTGGTGAAATTCAGTACATCTTAAGAACCTCTACCTACTGCTTCTGACCTCTGTTAACGCCGCACGGCACACCAACCTTCCTCTCGGCTCTTTGAATGTACCAAAATCTCATAATACCTCCCATCTATGATTCATTATTGTGTTGGCTGGTGTGATGGCTGCTGTGATGCGTGATGTTGTCACAGTAGAGCAAAGACACAAGGTGTCCAAGTGTTGATACAAGGAATTATTTCTCCCCCTCCTCTCATTTTCGACAAACTCAGGTGAACAACATCATCCTACAGGACGTGCGTCACGAGGAGGCAGTGGCAGCGCTGAAGAACACCTCCGACATGGTTTACCTCAAGGTGGCTAAGCCCGGACCTGTGCACCTCAACGACATGTACGCCCCCCCAGACTACTCCAGCAGTACGTATCTACCTCTTCCTGTTGCTCCAGTCATGATGCAATCTCTGCTCTCACACAGTCCAAATACTACATTTTATATCCAGTAATCCATAAGCAGCCGGCTCCAAAACTAGAACAGGTTTATTTATATAAAGTATTTGATTTAAGGTAAAGGGTGATTTCGAAGTAGGAGAGTTTTGCACTTGGAATCTTTTTTATCTTTATCGGAGATGTTGAATTTAAGTGTTGGATCACTGTTCTCTCCCCAATACTGCTATGCCCAGACACCCACATAGTGACACACACACACACACACACACACACACACACACACACACACACACACACACACACACACACACACACACACACACACACACACACACACACACACAATCCTACCCACAGCAACAACAAGCGCAGTTCTCTGCCTCCCACTGAGTGAGGATAGTTTCTCACATCCCACCTGCTCATGAGAGCCCACGATCTTGAGCTGCAGCTTCTCAAATGTTCACAGTACAGTGATTTAGTATAAGAGCGGGCTATTGAATGCTTTTTGTATGTTCTGAATGTTTGCAGGGTTTAAGCGGACCTTTAATGTAGACTTAACCCCGCACTGACAATATAACCCGGGTCAGCTGATCTGGATTTGAAGCCCTTTCTGTTATCATGCTCAGCTACTTCCATCAAGAATGTAGATTCAGAGGGGTTTTATGCTTGTGATCTGTCCTTGTGTGCATGCCGAAAGAGGCTAAGGAGATTTAACACAACATCAAGTCTAGATTGCTGAATAACCTCTGCTGCTTGAATAAAAGGCCCTTTCCCCTAACAACATGTTGGTTCTTTAAAGGGAAATTCTGGCTTCATACAAGCTGGGTCCTATTTTTGTAATTTTGGCCACGATTCCTCTTGCTAATAATAATCGTTGTTTTCACCAAGTTGATTGTGAAGATTTGGGAACAAACATACCAACAGATTGGGCACATTTATTTGACGAAGAAACTAAAGGCACATGTTAAAATGGTGAGTCGATCTGTCTGTACAGCTTACAGAGAGACTTTGACCTTTGACCTGCTGTAACTGCTATAGTTTGCTAATGTTCCTGTGCTCTATCAATACAAGCTGATAAAGGCCTTAGGACAGATTTATGTATATGGTGTTTTATAAAGCTATATCAAACATCAATAATAGGCTATGTTGATTCAACTGCTTTCAATAGTATGTATAACCTAATAATGATCCCACAGGCGTACAATAACCTAGAATTGAATGAAACTAGGCAAGTAATCTCAGGGAGGGGGGAGAGCTTCTTTCAAAGCTTTGTCAGGGGGGAGGCCCACAGTCTCAGACTTTGAAAACCCCTGGTTTAGAAATTCTCGATAAAGCCTCATTTACAGGGCCTCAGTGTGCAGTGCTCGGTTTTTGCCTGTGTTGTACTCACTCTTTCTTTCTCTCTACTGGCATGGCCCTCCCTCCAGCCTTTCCCACCATGGTAGACAACCACGTCGGCCACAACTACATGGGGGCGATGGAGCCCAAGCCAGTGTACCCGCCGCCCCAGGTCACCCCGTCCAGGTACTCGCCTGTTCTCCGCCCAATGCTTGGGGAGGAAGACTTCACAAGGTATGTTACAGACCGGTTCTTCCATGACTGACCCTCCTCTCTTACGTTCCACTCACACAGGATTATAACATTCACTTCTCTTGCATAGCTGGTGGATATAAACTCAATGCCATTTTGCGGTTGTAATAATTAGTGAAGAAACATTTCTGTGGAGCTGAATTGGACAACACTGCATTACATATGTATATTATTTGTAGTTTTGCATGGGTTTCTCTTTGCCTCTGTTTCGTTGCTTTTTATAGAGGTGTTGTGTAAGGTGATGTGGTTAATTTTTAACAATACATGAACGTACAGCATTTAAGTTTCTCTTATGAAGTGTTTCATGAACAAAGCCATTGTTAGCTTATAATGGTCCTGGTGGTGCTTACTGTATTATAGCTGTGTGTGGTGGCTGTGTGCTGACCAAATACTTTGCAGAGAGGTCTCTTGTCACTTTGTGTACTTGTTATGACTGTGTTTTAACCTTTGACCTCCTATCCAAGTACTGGATCAGAAGTAGCATTCATAGAGGCTTGATTGGAGTGCCCCACAAGGCCTTGAGTCATCTTAACCCACAGCTCGGGGCAGGGGGCTGTATTCCCCCCTGTGTGTGCGTGACTGCATGCAGGCGTTTATGCGTGTATGCGTGTTGTGGAGTGAATGTGTTACCCGATGAGTGTCCGTTATGTGGCCCTGTAATGTCCTTGTACAAGCTGTCTACATGACTTGTATGTGCATTTGTCCCCTGTTTGTTGGTATGTGTGCTTTATTTGTGTCCTACACTTGTTCCGTTCACTGTGATTCCTGTACCCCACAGCAGGGCTGAACCTATTTACAGTGTCATCCACAAACCTGGGGACATCAAGGTGCCCCAGGCCCTCTACAGAGGCTTCTGTCCTTCCCCTGCTCCCTTGTGCCAAGGTCCACTCCCCTTCTCTGGCAGGTACTAACCTAGTCCATCACGCCTTGCTTAGCTAACCCTCCTCTGTATAGATTAGCACCTGGATCTGGCAACAGGCAGGAGTAGGGCCAGACAGGGACTACTGCCTTACTTTGTGTACAAACTACACAAAAAGAAGAGGAGGAGGAGGAGGAGGAAGATGGCAATGGCCTTCTTTTAGCTTCCTGTCTATGTGTTTGCATGTACATGTTTCCTCACGTTATGTCTACCTTACTGCTTTGTATGCTGTTTCTTTTAGTATGTTGCTGTTTTTATGTTTGTAATGAAAAACAAAATACTACAAAAGCAAATTGACTGTAAACACCAAGCGTTTAAAAAAATGAGCTTATTATTTCTCAGCCTTTTTGTGTTTGTTTTTTTGCTCTACTTTTCACAATTTCAAAGGTGTAGCCCCGCAATCATTATTTGTCCATCAATTTTCCTACTAATCTGCTCACATCTATGAATCCAAACCATTACGGCCCTGTTTAAAGCAGTTTAAAATGGAGCCGTACCTGCTCCTCACAAACACATCTCCACAGGAGTGCAGCTGAAAGGGCTTCACGCTCCCACAAGCTGCTCGATTCCATCTGTCAGGAGGCTTTCGACACAACCAAGCCTCTATCTCGGGCCAAGCTACTTTCAGGAGGACAAATAATATACATGATAGTTATGCCAATGTGTTTGGAATAACCAAAGGTGCAAAAGGCCTCCATTTAGTTTCACTTATTTGTTTTCCTTTGTATCCACTGTCTTTCCCATCCTGTTTCACCTCACGGATGAATGCTGTGGTGTTCTGTGTGTGAACCATTGCTTTCTATGTTATGTGTTTGTGTTGAATGTTGCTTATATTATGTGCCATAAATGCCATGCATAGTGCCAATATGTGTTTTCCTGTGTGTGTTTGTGTGAGAGAGAGAGAGAGAAATTTTGTGTGGTTGTAACTTAAGTCAGGTTGTTGTTCTGAAGAAGAAAGGGCAGTATAGGAGGATGGGAGGGCTGACCTGGGCCATACAACACAAATATTCTGCTTTGCAGCGTTGGAATGTTTGCCTACTGCTCTATGAATGTAAATATAAACACAGAGCCGTGCTGTTACCATAAATGTAATGGGGGTGTAAGAGCCTGATCCGGTGCGAGCCAGCGGACCAGTAGCAGCAGACTGTCCTGCAGCTGTCATGATTCATCTGCACACTGGGAAAACCAGGCCATGCACTCAGGTCTTACCCGTCTCGTCACCAATGCTGCCAGCACCAAACACACACACACACACACACACACACACACACACACACACACACACACACACACACACACACACACACACACACACACACACACACACACACACACACTAACACACACACACACACACACACACACACACACACACACACACACACACACACACACACACTGTACGCCAAGACATTTGCTTACGATGTGCTGAGTGGCACATGTGAGCCCACACGTAGATACACACAAATTTGAGTAGGGACGTGATCAATACCTCGGTGTTTTGCTCAATGCCCATCCGATCGCAGTGTTTAACTGATAAGATGCATGCTTCACTGTGTGCAATTTACTGAGATTAATCTTTAATATGTAAGAAGACATCAGGCTTGGATTATTGACTATAAATATAAATACAGGGATATAAATGGTCTTCCTATATATATTGTTAAAATAATAAATGGAGCATCTGCAAAAATGTTACAATTAACAGGAATTGTAATTTGAATGTAGACCTTTAAAATGCACCAGAAAATGTGTCACTTCATTTCCAGTAAATAATATATATACCGATTCAAAATACATTTTAACCAATACCTGATTCATCTATTTTGGTCAGTTATCGGCACAGTATCGGTAATGCAGCATCCCTAGCTTAAAGTGAACCCCAAAATTATGACACTGACACACTGCTGGTATTCTTCCTGCAATGAGAGCGGCTCACATACTGTGGCCATGTATTCACCGTTTTAACCCTTGTGGGTTTGTGTTTTGTGTCCGCTGCATAATCAGAAAAAAGTGTCCCGAAGGACATCATGGCTGACGATCAGCTTGGTTCCAATCAAATCGGATCCTGCTCCGTCACACTGACAAATAGCACACTCCTCCCTCCCGCCCCTGCAGCTTCCCCATTGGCTCCAACCCGGAGGGGTTATTTTCGATGGAAGCTGTAGTAAGCACAGGCTTCCGCAGAAGTGGAGCAGGCTGGTTGTGAGGAATGAGTCAGAGCTTGTATCGGCCCTCTGCCCATCTGCACATCCCCCTCAGTGGTGTCATCACAGACACATCCTCCCCCTTCTCCATCTGATATAGCCCCTTTCTTCTGGAGATAAGTCAGTACTGTACATCCTTGTCTCTGTCCACAGTGGACTTGATTCGCGATAAAACCGCTGTTTGAATATGCATGTGTAGTGTAACCATACTGTGTGCAGTGGTGACAGTGTGCACCATCACAGCCTTGCATACACACAACAATACTTCTAGTAAGAATGCTTTGTTCAGACACAGCTTACGTAAATACAGAAGCCTGTGGACTGCAGCAGCAGGTGAGCTAATCAGTTGCTATGTGTGTCTCGTGCACAAACACAAGGCCTTTGACTGATCAGCACAAGAATTCCAACATCAATAATTAGAAATGCTAAGAGCTTTTTAAAAGCTGCAAAAGCGAAAAAGGGGAGTTTGAAATAAAAGAAATCACAGTGGATTCAGCTGAGTACTCGTCTTAGGTGTTAATCATTCATCACTCCAGTTTTAATTTTAGTCACAGTGAGAGGCATGAAATATCTTTGAATGTCTATCACCTTAGCAGTGAATACATTTTTCCCTGTCAAATGAGAAGAAAATAGCCGGCCATGACGAAGAGGCAGCGACCAAAAATCTATGGGGGAAATTTCAGCAGTGAAAAGGAAGACAGTGACAAAGCAGCATTTTAATTTTTATCAGTATACTCCTCTATACATAAGCTGATGTAATCCATTTGGGGGGGAAAGGGAGAGATAAAGTGCCGCGAGAGGTAGTGTGTGTCTGTGGAAAATGGCGTCCATCTGCAGTGTCCACCATTAATCAGCCAAGCAGAGCCAATTACTGTGCTGAGTCCCGGGCAGCGTGACCCTCTGAACCCCGCAGCCCAGATCTCCATTCACAGCTTGAGGATTGAGCTGCAACCGCCTCGGCCAAAACCCTGAAGCAGACAGGGAAAATATAGCGGTGGGAGGGGGAGTAGGTTTTTTGAATTAGAGAAAAGAGTCGCAGGAGAAATGGCTGGGCATAGAGAAAGGGCTTTTACCGCTCAGTAACTGTTTACATTCCTGGCAAGGATGAAAAGACAAAGGGGGGAGGGAGGGGGAGGCAGGTCTTGTGATAGGGAGGGAGGACATTAAAACTGTAGGAATTCACTCCCATTTTGCCTGAGATTAGCAATGCGAGTCACATTCTATGGACTGACTGTACATGCAGAAACACACACTCATGCATGCTGCCCCAACTGTAAAACTATAACAGGATGCTGACCTTACGGTTTTAAAAATATTCCACAGCAGTCTGCATAATATTTGCCATGAGGAAATCATGCTTCCAGGTCACAGATTATGGGGGCGTCAAATCAAAGGCCAGAACGTCGTGAAAGTCAGTTCATGAGCTCCCTCAGTTTGTTTACACAAATTAGCAGAGGGCTTCTGGGAATCTTTCTGCTTATTCTCCAGAGGGCCGAGGCCGACAGACAGGAATGCTGGTGCACTGTATTGGAGGAGTTGGGAGGGGACAGCATAGAGTGAAAGGAGATCAAACTTGGATATCCTCCAGTTCGACACATCCAATGCTCTTGTTGTTATGCAGTCCTGGTTATTCCAGATGTGATGGAGGGGGGGATTTGGCCTCTTCTTGAGGAAATTGAACAAAGATGATTTTTGTGGGAGCGTTAGGGTTAAGTGTTAAGTCTCGCCTTGCTGGTGATGATGGGGAGTAAGCGTTTGTGACAGCCCAAAGAGGAGCTGCTTCCCATCAAAGCACAAGAGGATGAGATAGGGAACACAAGGCCCCGAACACAAGAGCTTCTAAAACTGGACCCCCTCTCTCAGTGGAGGGTCAGACAGGCAGAGGGGGCCTAGGACTAAGCGCGATGTGCCATAGCCACCATGTTCACAGTCAACATCTCATCCGCCATGTCGCTGGTGACGAGGCTGCCCGAACGCACTGTTAGGAAATGCTCTTTCAGAAGCAAGCACCATTTCCGGATCCTAAGGTAACCATGGAGATCTGTGTGCCTCATCGAGATGGGATGAAAAGCTGTGGATGGGAAGCGTGGTTATTTTAAGCTCGACTTGTTTAAAGGAAAGGCAGTTGTTTTAGCACATTTAAAGGCCTTTGCTATTTGTCATATTTTTTTTGCAGCTTTTCATCTCAGGTACAAAAAGATCTGAAAGGCTTTAGAAAAAAGCAGGGATGTTTTAAGCTGTTTGAGTAAAATCTGATTGAATATTTCCCTGATTCTGCCTTGTAAAACACTACATATAGAAATCATGCAGACCCAGACTAAATATGCCGCTATTGATCATATTCAGTGGTTGTACAAAATACCATCTGCATCTTCAGGAAATTACAAATAAATACTCTTAAACAGTCTGGTTAAATGTCCTTAAGTGTGCACAACTTTCCGATAATCTTAATTACTATTAGTGGGGTAATCAACGCTCTTTCCAGTCATTCAAAAGTCTGATTCAGAGAGTCTGGAATGCTGCCTCGGTTGCCATCGATGGGAAAAAGGTCTCAACAGCAAGTCATTAGGGATTGAGTAGGAATTGTTCCTGCAGACCGCAGGCTGAGTACTGCAAGAGAAGACCACTAATGGGAACCATGCAGTGTTTTCTGTTGAGGGTGGAAACAGTGTGCTACTCTGTGTGTGCGAATACCTCCGTACGTGCATGTATGTTAATGTGTGAATTTCTGTATCTAAAGTGTGTATTCGTATGTGTGAGGCCAGCGAGGGGCTTCCTAGAGTGAGTGTGTGTGTGTGTGTGCGCGTTTGTGTGTGTGTGTGTGTGTGTGTGTGTGTGTGTGTGTGTGTGTGTGTGTGTGTGTGTGTGTGTGTGTGTGTGTGTGTGTGTGTGTGTGTGTGTGTGTGTGTGTGTGTGTGTGTGTGTGTGTGTGTGTGTGTGTGTGTGTGTTTGCTCTGGTGCGGAGTGTGTCCTCAGAGGGTTTTGCTGAACCATAGCAGCGGTTGGGCCTCTCTAGCATCTTAAAACTGAGGCAATCTCCTGGAGGATGAGTCATTGTGGCTAAAGCAGAGAGGGCCTGTTGAGCAGGAGGGGGCTCATTGTGTTTGGTACGTTATTATGAGTGACTGTTTAAAAGTGCACACGTGTGTACATTTCCATGAGATTTCAATGCAAAGCAGAAGATCTATACAGCCAGCGGATAATATACATTTGGATCCAATCGTCTTGCTACTTGTTTAATTGCATCATTTTATCTATTGCAGAACTGTTATCATTGAAATCCACATAATCTTTATTAGGGATGTGATTATTACATGATTACTTGGATCCATAATTGAGTGAGTGGCCCTGCTACTGATTCATCATTGAAATGTTCTATTTGAGTCACTCACTTCCTAATATACCTGTATCTACGAAATCATGCTGGGATCATACACAATAGAAGATGGCTGTTGTTTGAAACAGCCTCTCTGTATCCGTAATGTTATGCTGTTTCTTTTTGTGTATTGGTCATACATACATATATATATCGTTTTATCTCCCACTGCTCATTTCTTGATTGCTCTCGGTGCTGCCCTTCACCCTGACCCTGTCCCTCTGCTTGGCAGGGAGCCGAGGAAGGTGTTGCTGCACAAGGGCTCCACAGGCCTAGGCTTCAACATTGTTGGCGGGGAAGATGGAGAAGGCATCTTTGTGTCCTTCATCCTGGCTGGAGGGCCGGCTGACCTGAGTGGCGAGCTGAGGAGGGGCGACCGGATTCTCTCGGTCAGTATCTCAACTGCAAGCTTTGTTTGTCCACATCAATAACTGTTACATATTTTAAGCAGTTCAGCCAAATCCCGTTGCCAGAATAATGATGCTAAATTTGGCCTAGTGTTTAGAAAGCCAGCAAACACCTGCCCTGCTGAAATGTCCTTGAGCAAAACATTATATTCATAACAACTCAGAGGGAGCCCATCTGTGCTATGCATGACAAGAGAATTTAGTCAATCATTGAATTGAAGTAACCAATAAAGTTTATCATGTGATCATAACTCTTAACCTTTTCACAGTGTTGCTCTAAATAAAGGCGTTTTATTTTGAAGCTGCTTGTAGTACGCCACATCGCCACACATTCTTCAAAAAACTAATCCATCTAGGCTTGAATAAATGTATTCAATGCGACATTGATGGTGTGTGATAGCAAAGTTTATCAGTATGTATTTCATAAACATACAAATACATTTCATAAACATACATAGTTTTATCCTTTCACATTCAACAATATCGCTTCATATGACCAGGGCAGATCCTATCACCAAAGGCTGACATTTCAACCATCTAGCATGATAAGCTCTGCTCCATCCAGTTTGACCTCTTTTCTTTTCAAAATCCTTTAGCTTGACCTGTTTTCTCTACAGATCTCCACAACAACACAAGCGGCACACCTTTCAGATCTACACTGAATTGTTTTGCTAAAAGATTTTGTGTCTGTTTGCTGTAGGTGAATGGAGTGAACCTAAGGAATGCCACACATGAGCAGGCGGCTGCAGCACTGAAGAGAGCTGGACAGACTGTCACCATCATAGCTCAGTACAGGCCTGAAGGTGAGGACAGTCTCGTATTACACATGAATATTTATTTCACACAATCTGCTGTAATTGGATTGAACAAATACGCTATTATGTGTTGAATGTAGAGGTGCTAATAGGGAAAAATATGTTTTATTTTTGGAGAGAGCTGTGCTCTCTCTTACTCCTTGTTTCCATCGTTTCAGTTTGCTAGGCTAACCTGCTGCAGATGGGTGCCATAATTCTGCTCTCATCCAGAACAATAAAAAAATGTCTATATATTGCTTTAAAAGACGGACATTTTTTCCAACTTAGATGATAGTAAAATGATAAGAAAAACAGTAACATACAAAAAAGTTTAAAAAACAAAAAAGGAAACAATGTGTAGGGTATTCAGTTATGATAAACATTGTCTTTACCATCAAGGATTGTGCTAAAAGCATTTCACGTTGAATACAAACTAAATAATACACAGAAGCAAATATGTTGCAAATATTGTTTGGGTGTTTTTCCCAGCTTTTGTGGATAATTTAACATGTTACATTTACCTTTACATACACTGCCTATGGCGTTTACCTATGGCATTTACCAGGCGGTGTATTTCGGAGAAAAGGCGCTGTCAAGTTGCATTGTGGGAAATGTAGGATCCAGTGTTTTTGAAACTAAAAACAACTCAGGGTATCTCGGCTTCTTCTGTGTTGAGAGAACCCATTTTTTAACCTGTCTCTCCCGAGTCCCCCACCGTTAAGAAAGTGAAGCATTCAAACCACAGTAATACCCCTTTAACATTGCAAAGAAACACCTGATTTGGCGGTGGATACAGCGTGATCAAATGAGGGCAGCGCTCCTGAAAGCTGCAGGAAGTATTCAGGTTCAGGGGCGGCTCTAGTGTTAGGAGCAGGCTGGAGAGTTGATCCACAGTAAGGCGGGCAAACGAGCCGCTGTTGTCCTTCCCTGTTCAAACTCCCCGCTGCTGGTGGACACAAACCGGGACAGCGATGGAAAGCGGACACTAAGCGGGAAGTACGAGCTAGCGACACTAAAGGAGAGTTAAATAGGAGTTTCAACTAAAAGCTGGAACACGGAAAAAACTTCCCACTTGTATATCTGTCTACCAGCCTGTGTGAATGGGGGATGGGCTCGACTACAACAGCAGAGCAGAAGCCGCATGAAGTCCCCAATGACTGGATGAAGAAACCGGCGAAATAATAGTCACATTTTCACTACATCAAGATAGAAAGAGGGGGAAACACCACGGTGGATGTTGGATTGCCTAAACGGGAACAAACTGAATGAGGTAACAGGTTTATTTTGACTGCTGCTGTGCCGAGGAAGTGTCGCTCTTCCTATCTGTAACCGGTAGTGTTACTCCTGTTGTCAGTGTAAAGTCTGCATTGTGTCTTTTATTCGGCCTTGAAATAAATACCTTACCTTGAAGGACATGTGATAGCCTCACCCCTACTGTACCCAACACCACCACTTCTAGTTCTGTCATTACCTGGAATCCGCATTTGTGTGGTTGTATGACTTGTTTTTGCTACTACTTAGGGCCAGTTGTTATCGCTTAATGTTGTAAATGACATGGAGCAGGATTTATTTGGGTACATTTAACAGTCGCTCTACAGTTCTTATGTAACCTTAAGGTGGGGACTCAGGGGTGTGTTCAAACAGGTGTTTGTCAGCTTGGTGGTGGTGGGGTTAAACTGTGACCTCACCTGTGACCTCTCCTCTTCACATTGACATTAACTCTGTATGACTCACCACACTTTGGACTTTCTGACCACAAGTCCATTTTCATGCTGACTAAAGCAGAATGTGTTTGCCAGCCTGAGAATTGTTTGGTACTTAAAGAGATTATTTAACACAGTGGCACTATTCTTACAGTAGTATGAGAGATTTGCTGTACATGTACAGCTTTTTTGGCAGCTGAATTCTTCTCAGTGTTTTTGTAATTCATTGCGTGTGTACTTGAGCATACTGGGTTATGCTAAAACAACAATGGAAAGGATATTGTGAGCTTAAGATCTAAGGCTGAGTTCTCAGGTTGGACTATGACAGGAATGTGAAGAGGCATATGTTGTGGCATGCTCAAACTCCATATGACTTTCTATTTCAATAAAACACAAGCCTTGAATGTCCAATAACTCTCCAAGGTCACAAGGATTGAGGTGGAACAGGATCAGTGAATTGGCGCGGGGAGTTAAAGAAAGACGCAGACTGAGATCAAAACTGACAGAATGGCTGTGTAGGTTATCCTTCTGCTTCAAAAATACAGAATATAATGCTTCATTCTAGTCCATGTGAGTTCATGTTGTCTCGCATGCCAGACAAATCAGGCAGCATCTTGCGTGGTTAGTTGAAGGGAACCTTTGTTTTCCAAACCAAACCAAGCTCTCAGCTCTGCGCCCCCTTTGTAACCCAGTGAAGGACTCTTATCTGTTTGTGTACAATGCCTAACTACTCACACTGGCAAATGATTGACTTCCTGAAACCACACTGGTGACCTAAGATCTGTCGGCAGTATATCTGCTGCCGTCCTAAAGCTGTGTGTGACATGTCGTTTATTTGAGTTCGGAGCAGGAGGAACCCCCGGTGAGATGTACAAGGACAGTGAGTCAGGGGGAGGAAGTGGAGGGTGGATGCTGGTTTACGCAGGGCAAAATGCCTGGAAAGTATTCTCAGGGGCCGGGGCCCGGGCATCCACAGGCCTCTGATGGTAGGCCAGCTCTGAAGACGACAAGAAGCCCCGGTGGAGCGCACAGGCTGCAGCAGGACGCCTTGCTGACTTGAGTGGCTTCCTGGACCATCACCAAGTCTTTAACTCCCATTCAGCTGGGAGGAATGGAAGTGAGGGGTGTGTATCCACACGCTGCCTTGCCCCACTATCAAGAGTGTAATTACACAAAAATTTGCATGTAGGAAATGATAGGAGGGTTGTGGAGGAAATGCTGAACTCAATAGCCTCTCAGCGAGGGATGCACAAAGTCATATATTAATCGTGATCTGGAATCTGGCTTCAACAATTGATTGAACACGATTGACTGCCATATTGTCATTTAGACGTGTGCTCCCCTCATAGAAAACTTTCCTGAATTTTGTGGCTGCAGTTGTTGGTACGAGAGCCATAAAGAGCCAATGCGGAAAGTGAAATTGCAAGTGAAGAAGAAACTTATTGAGTCTTATTTTTGATGCAATGCTATGGTAATTAGTAACACAGCATTAAAATGAAAGCAGTGCTCTGTTCATTTTATTTTGGTGAATGTTTTTTTCTATTTATATTTTACTCATACCAGTCTGCATTACAGACGTTTGTAGAAATAGCTACGCCAGGGTCTACATGTTCCTTGTGCTGAAGTTTATTATTGGGGAGGGTGTGTGTGTGTGTGTGTGTGTCTGCCCTGGCTGGACTATCCCTGAGAACATAACACACTCTCACATTACAAGTACATGCCTGCTGTGTAGCATAACTGGATCAAAAGAGAAGCGACCGTCCCCCAAAATAAAAAAGCTGTACGACTAATGAGGACGCGCAGTGGGAGTGAGAGATACAGAATAGTCCCAGTTTCTATTAGCTGTCGTTTCTTCCTGTGGGTCACTCCTAAAAATATAAGCTAGCTCTTGTGTATTAAGTGTTTTAATGGACGGAGCATTAACGTTTATAATATTGGCACCCAGCATTGTGTTTGTGGGTAGTGAGGTTGATGACTAATAGACATTTCAATTATGACACAGTCTCAACCAGGTATAGATGATTATGTTACTATGGTAATCAGAGTATTTAGCCTATAAACTTGATGTTAGCAGCTGCTGTAGATGACAGCCTTGTACATTTTGACACAATAAAGGGTTGACGGTTGAGTGCCCTGCATGTTTTATGATGTACAAATGGCTAATTCTGAAGTTAAAATGAATCTTTTCAGTTTTGTTCGACCATTTGTTAAGAAAATGGCAGGTAAAGTGGGGGGCAGTGATTTGGATTGATGGCATTACCTTTTGTTGAATATTTCTATTGCATAACAAATGAATTTAGTTTCTGCCAATTGAATCTTTTTGCAAAAATAGTCAATTGAGATTCTTTTTTTTACTTGGTACCTGTCCGTAAATAAATGACAGGAAATAAAGGGAGGAGCAGATGAAGAATGACCAGCAGCAAGGTCAACGCTGGATGCAGCTTCAACAAGAGCATTTTCAGTGGCTTTTAATCATTACCCAATCTCTAATCAGTGGTGCAGACAGAAATCAGTTTAATCTGTTACAATGCATCCACTTTCCAGTGTGATCTAAGGTCTAAATGTTGCTGTTATATTTTCATTTGTGTTTGTTGCTATCTGACATCAGATGTCCTCACAATCCGAAGAGATTTATTTCCATCACTGATACTCCATGTGCTCCATGTTTGAGGAACAAAGAGTTGATGCAGATCTTAGGTTTCATTATCAATGACCTTGCTCTGGCACTGTTGTAAAACTCTCTCCAGTATCACTGTGCTTTCTTTTGTAAGTGCTGGGAGTATCCTTAAATTCACCATCGTGTTACTTATCATGTGACTGTAAAATGATTTGAAAATGAAAGCACTTCATTATCAAGAAAGTTTATTTGATTGTAGATTGGTCTATAAAATAGTGCCATAGTCCAAGATGATGACCTCAAGTGTCTACAATATCCTTTGTTTACTGTCATATTGAAGTGAAGAAATCATGCCATGTAAGCTTTTTAAGAAGCAGGTATCAGATCATTTTTAGAACTACTCAATTCAGTAGGTAGTAGCCATTCGTGTCATCGATGACAACGAGTCGATCACGTATTGTGGCTGAATTTCCTGCTCTGTTGCACAGATATTGTGATAGAGGATGTGTGCTGATATCATTAGGTGTGGCAGCAGTTTATGTTTTAGCTTATGGTTCCCTCCCTAACTCCCAACAGAGGCTTAAGGCACCTCTCTAAGGTCCACAGTGTAAGGTGAATCATTTGGATGTTGGGAACGGTACCACAGCGTTTAGCTGCTCCACCTGTAGTCCCTTCTCTGCGGCGCAGCCTTTCAGGTCGGTGTTATGGTGAAGCAGGGCATTCAGAGTGCTTTGAGTTACTCTTTGTCTCGTCCCTATAACCCCTCCTCTCCCAAGCTGCCTGAGAGCCAAATGGAGGAGTCTGAATGGCTGTTTGCGCGTTTGTTGTCCCTGTGCGAGGAGTGCTAGGACGTTGCTCCTGGTTACAGGCAGTCAGGCGGTGTCTGGTTTCCTCACCTTGCAACGTCACCCTGTTGTATTGTTAACCCTTTGAGCAGAGACCAGGGCGGAGGGCTGGCACCGGGCCCGGGGCATGATGTGTGTTTGCTTTGGATCCCCTTTAGGTTTCGGTAGGGGGTGAAAGTTCAGCGGCCTCAAGCTTGTTTTTGCACCTGCCCAGATTTTTTCCGGGAGCTTGGACTAACTGCGGCTAAATCCCCCTTTTGAAGGCATGGATGTTTGTTTTTCAAGGCTTCTTGGTGGTTTGTTGGACTGAATCTGGACTTTGATCTTGTGTTGTTCACGTTAGAGGAAGTCTTGCCAGCTATGGATGATTAAGCTGTAAGGTAGGAGCTCACCAGTGTAAGAAGTATGTGGAATAAATGTAGACGGTATTCTCTTGCCCTGGTTTTATTCATAGGCTCATTATGATCAAGACATAGATATGTTTTGTCATTAGAGAAATAGCGTATGTTATCACGTGCCTTTAATGATGGGATTCAGACAGCAACATGAATCATTAACACATAATAGTGACTGTGATAATGAATATCATTCTCAAAACATTAAGACTTATTTATCTTTATCTATCTATTGAAGTGGGCTGCTCACTATGTGGCTTTTTTGTGGTCCCAATGCCTCCTTTGTGTGATCACATGAGCGCCCGGCCTACTTGTTTTTCTAGCTGCATCTGCCGGTGTGTTTATCTAGGTGCGCTGTGTGCTGAGGTGGCCTGGCTTGTTCCAGCAGTCGGGCTCAGAGCGCGCCGAGCACAGCGGCTAATGAGAGCGTTGTTAATGAGGAGGTCCAGGTGGATTCATACATCACCCCCCTGCTCCCGAGCTGCAACTGGATTTACGCACCTATGACAAATGGTCATGCATTTGAAATTGTTGGAGGCCTTTCCTTTTTTTAACCACACTAAAGAGCCCATGTTGAACTTAATTAATCTGTGTGATTAATTACCTGACATGAGACATTACTGGATGTGTAAGGCAGATCTGTGATAAACCATCTGTTCCCGGGGTCATTAATCAGCCTAAGGATTCGCTGAACCTTTCCTCCATTCACTGCAGCGCTACTGAGACACAGATCTGAAACAAGAGAGCCGGGTGCAACACATTATAGGTCTGAACACTGTGAATACCACCATAACATTTAGTTTAGCTAGTTAAAAGTCCAAAAGGGTCGATGAGGAATGAGACGTTTTTGGAATATTGCACAAGAAAAACACTCGTAATTTCCATATCTGTATATATTTTGGAAAATCCTCACGATTGAGTAGTGAGAAAGCTGTGGAGTGAAACTGCAATGCAAGTCATTTAAAATTATTTTAAATGTCATATGTGATAAAATATTTGTTTCATGGCCTGCTTTGATGATTAAAGGGTCATTAACATCAATAGCTTGGGCCAGGATGACTATAAAATGAAATTTCATCCGATACCTGGGTACGTATATGCTCGAGGAACCACTTTTGACAGAATTTGTTTTGTCCGTTTCTTCAACGCAGAGTACAGCCGCTTTGAGTCCAAGATCCACGACCTGAGGGAGCAGATGATGAACAGCAGCATGAGCTCAGGGTCAGGATCCCTGCGCACCAGTGAGAAACGCTCCCTCTATGTCAGGTAAGGCTGGAGCAAACACACACACACACACACACACACACACAGTCATGCTTGCACTCACAACATAATCTTTTAAGATCTGTATTCAAAATAGTAACTGTTACGTAATAAACCTGTGCTTGTCTGTGGGGGGGGGGACACAGCTGAAGAAGCACGTGTCAGGGATGAAACATGATACTGCACACTGAGCTTTTTACAGGGTAAGATTTAATTTAGGGCACGAGGTTGAAACAATTGATCACTATAGGCGACGAACGAGCATCCCCTGTTGTTGTTTCCATGCCACAGGAAACAGACTCCACTCAGTGTAATGTAGATTGACAGCGGGGGCTTGTCGAATTGACCGGCGCTATGACACTTTGGGCCGGTTGCCAAACTGTACGGAGGCTTGTTAAGGAATTAAAACAGGTGGCATCCTTTTGCTCACATAAAAGCAGCACAAAGGCCTCCCAGGGGTCAATCTGAGAGCACCGTGTGATGTATCCTGAAAGTGCTCCACCATATCTCCACTAAGTAGCTACCTCACTAGATTGATGAGGTTTAACAGCAATGGACCTCACTGGGATATATCAAAAGTATAAAGGTGTTATCTCGTTGGACGCCTACTATAAAGAGGAGTGTCTCTCTCCTGTGAGGCATGTAGGGCCTCGCCTGCTCCTGTGCGGTGACTCAGCCCACAGTTATGTTGGGAAAGCTGTCTAGCTAGCCGGCTGATGCAGGAGCCGCCATGTCCTCGCAGCCCCGCCTCAGGAATGTGGAGGCGTTGAGCCTTTTTTGAAGTGTTTTGAAAACCCTTCCCCACAAAAAACAGTGTCACATGTGCTCACAGTCTCTCTGTAAGTGTGTCTATTGCGTGGTGAAAACTAGGAATTTGAATATGCCTTATCCACCTGTTAGAAAGCACACTTGTTTCCCTGTTAGGCGCTCCAGCTGATAATCTTCCACTGGATTGCGTCATGACAGTTTCAGCCGCATTGTTTACTTATAGCCAGCTGCAGTTTCAGTTCGCAGCGTCAGAAACATCTTTAACCATTGGGAAATTGTTTATTTTGGCCACTACTCATCTGCCCGCTAATCCCTGGCAATATAACCTGTATATAAAAGCTTGTAGATCAAGTAAAGTTAAAACCAGTAGAGCCGGTATTAATACCTTTTTGAGAAATGAAATGTGGGTTTACCTGTCTGACAAGATTGTGACGCACTCTGGCAGACAATAAACAGTGCTTGTCTTCAGTGGAAAGTATGAGGCAACAACAGGTTGATATTTTCAGTTAAAAAGCATGAATGACATGCTTTAATATGCGTGTTGTCCGAAGTTGGATTTGACTTTGCTTTCACCTTTATAGTCTAATAACCAGCACAGTGAACCCGGAAATACTGAGTAATCCAAAGATTTATGTTAGAAATGTATAGTAGGGATCCCGGCACATGGAAACAGCCGGATGCTAACTTGCACAGTTAGCATTAGTTGCATTCTTTGAACTGAATGGCATCATAGCCTGTGTAAACAATGGTTGAAAAATGACCGATTTGGACAAATTTGAGTTGTTTTGGGGGTTATTG
The DNA here is from genome assembly GCF_036324505.1 of Eleginops maclovinus. NCBI lineage: Eukaryota > Metazoa > Chordata > Actinopteri > Perciformes > Eleginopidae > Eleginops > Eleginops maclovinus. The sequence goes on from NC_086371.1 coordinate 10,816,639, forward strand.
AGGATGCTGAATCCATTCTTGACATTTTTCGAGAAAAAAAGTGGCAATTTTCACCAGAAAGTGGCCATATTTGTACTCTCAGTGGGCTGACTTGGACTAGCATGAGTAGTGCTGCGACCATTGGAGATAGAGAGCACAAATGATTATCTCTACTGTGGACAACTTTTATTCAAATAAAGAGGCAATCTGTCCAATTCAGATGATCCAGAGTCCCATTAATCTTCCAAATCAAAGTCAGCATCCAGCAGTTTCTATGTGCTGGGGACCTGTACTATACATTTCTAAAATAAATCTTTGGATTACTCAGTATTTCCGGGGTTAAGCTCCACAGACTGTCAGCTCAGGTTACCATCTTGAAGTAAATATATCCACAGCCTCACCGTTTTTAACCAAATGGTAATGTTAATATTTCTATGATTGTACAGGTTATTAAAAATCGAATTGCTCTACACGATAAATGACTGTACTCTGTTTGATTTAAATACACTAATACGTTGCAGTACTTGCAGTACACGCCTGTAAAAGTAAAATGTATTTCATTCCATTTTTTACAAGTTATATTTAGAATAATGCCTTGAACAGTGTAGTGCTGTTGACAGAAATGTTAGTAGTGCAAATAGTCTACAAAACCAACTTGGCAGTGGTTTATAAGCATTTCCTAATTCTAAACAGACCTGTAAATTAATCTAAAGCTATCAATGAGGTTTTCCTTGTTCTGTAATGTATGAAAACTGTAAGGGGAATTTATTTAAACAGAATTTGTATAGGAGTGAAACTGCCCACGCCTCAATGTAACCGTGATCACAGAAAAATAAAGCACAAATGTAATGCATGAAGTTCATAGCTGCCATTTGGTGCCATGTATGGGTCACTCAATCTCGGTGAAGTGGAACCACAGCACCCAAGTTCAAGATAAAAGGAAGGACGGAGCGTAACCATAGCCTTGTGTTTCCTCAGAGCTTTGTTTGACTATGACCGAACGAGGGACAGTTGCCTGCCCAGCCAAGGCCTCAGCTTCTCTTACGGAGACATCCTGCACGTCATAAACGCTTCAGATGACGAGTGGTGGCAGGCGAGGCTCGTCACACCACATGGAGAGAGCGAGCAGATCGGGGTCATTCCCAGCAAGAAAAGGTACGTCTCCTCTGCTAACACCAAGCTAACGTGGCTACTCCCGTTCATCCCCAGCCCGAACTTATATTCCCAGTGTTATCCATCGTCGTAACCCCGCCCCTTTCTTCACACTGTACATTGTATTTAATAAGCGATCCGTGCACACTTATTGGAAATAATACCCTACTTTTAAATGTGGCTCTTCATTACGTTTATTTGAACGATAGTCTACAGATGTTTTATCTTCCACTGTCAACATCCTTTTTTGTTTTCACATTATGTGCAACGCCTTGTGTAAACATGCCGCTGTAACGGGGGAAAAAGTCCCACTTTGAGATCAGTCAAGTAAATCTTATCTTATCTCGTATTTCCCCCCCCAGAGTTGAGAAGAAGGAGCGGGCCAGGTTAAAAACGGTCAAGTTCCACGCCAGGACAGGCATGATTGAGTCCAACAGGGTAAGTGTAGAGGGCCATCTGCTCCCTGCCCCGCTGCCAGCGAGGCTCCAGAGCTGCTGCTGGGCTCCCAGGGAGATGGCCTACTTCCCCCTGTGTGTGGGAAAGAGACCAGCACCTGCTCTGTGAAGCGAGCACACACAAAAAAAAAAGAAAAGCTCGTATTACTGTACAGATTACACAGAAGCTCCGCGGAGAGGAGAGCTCCCCGTAACCTCGGCGGCTCCAGTGATATTAAGAAATGTGCACCCCCAAAAATGTCTATCAGAGGCGGGTCTGTCAGATGTAATTTGCAGGAGTGTAAACCAGCTGTAATGTTGTGTCTGTATCATCTATAATGCACGCAGATCCAGCTTAATGGAACTGTTTTAAGTTGGTAACCAGACGCTGTTTACTCCACGTTGATATGCCATTCATTTCCACCCATTACCTGCTTCTCATTTTCATTATTTGATGTGTGATTGTTTTGTTTGCATTTTCATTTTTTCATTTTTTTTGCATGGGCGTCGAGTACCCTCATTGAAACCCATTCTGTTTTTGTTTTCACCCTCTCGTCGACCCCCCTCCCTCCCCCCCTTCTCACCCACACATCGACAAGCAGCCAGTCAAAGTAAAGCGCAAAAAAAGCTTCAACCTGTCACGCAAGTTCCCGTTTTACAAGAGCAAGGAGAATATTGTGCAGGAGTTGGTGGAGTCCGAACGTGAGTACCCCGCTGTGTGATGAAGGGGGGGGTGGGGTGGGGTGGGGGGTGTGTTGTGTTTGTTTTTTTTTCTCTCTCGTCCTATCCCCTTCATGCTTCAGTTCTGTCTCTCAACTCTCATCTCTCCGCTCACCTCCAGGGGATGGTTTGTGTCACGGCACCGCTGTCATCCCTTTTTCTCACTGTCCCGGAGAGACGCCCCACACACACACACACACACACACATCAAGCTGCAGGTGTGAGAGGGGTGGGGTGGGGGGGGTCTCTCCGGTGTGTCTGCATCTGTCTACGGGCTCCAGAGGAGTGTGTGCTGCCAGCCGTGTGTGTGTGAGTGTGTGCTTGGCTGCATTAACACGCAGGCCCCCCTAACACGGCGATGCTGCTCCTTGTGTAAGTCCTGATCAACCCGGCAGCGAGTCGCTGACCCACAACAAGAGGAATCTCATTAACTGGACGGAAGCTTTAACACTTAACAGGTCAAAATCCCGCTTTAATGGGATTGGGCCTGTGTAATTGAAAGGCCGTGGCTTACTATGAACAAAGTGGGGCTCAGGCGTAATGAGTACAGCGGCGTGTGTCAGCGGGCCAGGCAAGCAGCACTCCTCTTCCTCTCTGCCCCGACTCTCACTAACCTCTTCTTCTTCCTGTCTGCTCTCTTCTCTTGGTTTCTGCTCTCACCTGTCGGGACACCTAGGACTTCCCAGGGTTAAGCGATGACTTTTATGGATCAAAGAGTTTGAGTAAGTGTGTGGTTGTACTGTGTCAAGCAGCTGTCCCCTGAGCTCACAGAAAAATGCTTTGTCACTGCAGACCCAGCTGGGAATGCTAAACCACACACATCTAGTCTGGAGTTACGCACACACACACACAGACACACACACACACACAAACACACACACACAACATTACTCAGATTCACTAAAATATGCATTCACAGGGGAGGGTGAGTGAGCGTTACACTTATTCTGGATGTCTCATGGGGTCTTTATAATAATTTTTTTGCAGCGTTCTGTCAGATAAGGTCACACAGAGCCGGAGTGTATCTGTCACCAGAGGGTTTCTCTCCGGGTCGGAAACACGTTTCCCTCCCAGCTCCCCCGAGTCAGCCGGCTCCTGCCTCCCTCCTGTGGACGGCTGAAACGCCTCGATGTTTTCTTTGTCTTTTCCTTGAAATGAGATCCGCTGCCACAGGCACAGATCTAGCAATAGGAAGCATTGGCCAGGGGATTGTGGGTCGTTTGGGATACTGTCACAGGAAACACTCAATTTCCTATTGCTTGCACCTAAAACCACTTCCCTAATATTGCGAGAGCATGGCTTCCGCACCGAACAAGACTTCTGCTTTCTTTATCCTTTTTTTTAAGACCTAGATGTCCAGAAGCAGTTTTTTTTTTTTCTTTTGCATAATGCTGTCGAAGCAGGTGAAAGTCACTTTCACCAATAAGATAATTAATTCTAATTTAACTGTGGCTCTACTGTTTTAATCTTCTTTTTACCTAAATGATCTGCAACTCACTCTCTCGTGCTTTTGCAGAATGCCTGACATCCAACACAAGTGACAGTGAAAGCAGTTCGAGTGAGTCACCTCAATTTCTCATGGTTTCTTTCACACTGCCCACATAGATGAATAACATTCTACCTGTGAAATGACAACTGTAAATTAATATTCCTCCTGGTCTTTCATCAGCCATGCCAATCTTATTGTGCTCCTTTTAAAACGAGGGGTAAACTTTTGATCGTTTTGTTTTTTACAGAGGGACAAGAGGACACGATTCTCTCATATGAGCCGGTCATTCGACAGGAAAGTGAGTAAAGCTTCTCCACGGTTGAAACTGAAGCCTGAGTGATTGTACGTTTCTTTACGCATCGTCACCTCGCTGTATTCCTCTCCACCGCAGTCCACTACACGAGGCCTGTGATCATCCTGGGCCCGATGAAGGACAGAGTAAATGATGACCTCATCTCTGAGTTCCCCCACAAGTTTGGCTCCTGCGTACCTCGTGAGTCCACAGCAACGCTCGTATCCAAACAGAGCTACTGAGCAAAACAAGCGATGAAAATAAACTCGCTCTTCCTCCCACCGCAGATACGACTCGTCCGAGGCGAGAGAACGAGATGGACGGACAGGACTACCACTTTGTGGGCTCGCGGGAGCAAATGGAGAAAGACATTCAGGATAATAAATTCATCGAAGCCGGCCAGTTCAACGAGAACCTGTACGGGACGAGCATACTGTCGGTCCGGACTGTGGCTGAGCGGGTAAGCACAGTGGGTTAATGCAGGGTTCAAGATCTACACTCTAGAGTTTTTTATAAACAAAAGAACCTAGATATCACTAATGATTGCCAGTCATTCTACAAGTAAATGTTGTGACATTATTGTGTTTTTGGTTGAAATAATACCATAAAAACACCAGATTCAGATGGATAGATACTTTATTGATCTGGGAAATAGGGAAATGTATTGGTTCCAGCAGCAGTGATAAGCATTACACAAGTTAAAAAGATAAACATATAATGCTTAATGAAATGAACACTAGCAGCAACTAAATACACATTCTAGAGTATTTAAATAATACACAATATACTGAAATATTGAGTACTCTACAATTCAAAGTCTCACTAGGCTACAGGAATATATAGAAATGTCCTATAGACACATAATGGCATTGGATTTACTGTTTTATTTAGGGTAAAGAAATCAAGCCTAGAAGATTTTAACATTTTGAATTGCCCTCCCTTGCAGCAGGGGAAGCACTGCATCCTGGATGTGTCTGGGAACGCCATCAAACGACTGCAGCAAGCACAACTCTATCCGATTGCCATCTTTATTAAACCAAAATCCATTGAAGCCCTAATGTGAGTTTGACCTCCTGTAGCTGAGACACGAGTGAGCGTAAGTGTGTCTCCGACGCTCACCACAGCTCTTCTCCTTTTCAGGGAAATGAATAAGAGGCAGACGTACGAGCAGGCCAATAAAGTCTTTGACAAGGCTGTGAAGCTGGAGCAAGACTTTGGAGAGTTTTTCACAGGTTGGTCTCACTGCCCCTTGTTTTGGGTCACACATTCACATTTAAAATGATATTTAATCGGTAAATTATATTGTAGATTAAACATTCAGACTTAAACATATTCAGTTTAGCTGTCTGTCCATCACACAAGACGAGCTAGAGACAGATGTTCGGCACTTTAGCCAGAAGATTACTCAAAAACAATTGAGTTAAAAAAAGTTCTCATTGAAAACTGATTTTCTGTAGAACAACTTCTTGATTAATCAACTGTAAACTTTCAGACCCTTTAGTTTTTTTAATGCGTAAATGTACCCTTTACTATATGAAATTAAAAAAAACATATTTTTCCTTCCTGCATGAAAAACTACTTCAAAATAAATCTATTTTTAACTGTCTGACGAACAACCTGATCAAAAGCTTAGCGTTCCGGATCCTATTTCTGCTTTTTCAATTAGTAAAGATAATCATTTGCCTATATTGTGTGTGTGTGTGTGTGTGTGTGTCCGTGTGTGTGTCCGTGTGTGTGTCCGTGTGTGTGTCCGTGTGTGTGTGTGTCCAGCTATCGTACAGGGTGACTCACTAGAGGAGATCTACAACAAAATCAAGCTAATCATCGAGGAGCAGTCCGGGCCCTACATCTGGATCCCCTCCTCAGAGAAGCTCTGAGCTCCCTGCCCCGCCTCCCTTCTCTGCAGAGCTGCAGAGCTCCCCTCCTGCCTCCAAGAGACCCCACCCAAGCCCAAATAGCCCCCCCCCCCTCCTCACTTCCTTTTTGCAGATATGTTTCATATCAAGTTTTAGTGTCATCATTATGTTACTCTCTAAATGAAAAAGAAGTCTTATCACCATTACTGTGACTGTGCACACCCCTGCATGAGTTTCTCAACAAATCCATTCAAGACTGGAAATGCCATTCCAAAGGAATATGTCAAATGAAAACAAAAGGGAAAAGGAATAAATCCTTTTGTGAACTGGGACTGACTGAAGATCAGAATGTTACAGGAATCTGGGGGAGGAGGAGTCGGGATTCAAAAAGAGAAGTTGCAGGGAACCAGAGACAAATCATACCGAGTCGGAACACTTTGTAAATGTTCATCAAATCACATTTAAAAAGACACGCAAGACGAGAAGTGAAGACCAATAAAGGTTTGTTTTTTCTTTTTCTAAAAAGACTGGATAAAATCGAGCCCTGCTGATGGTACTGTTCAAGGAGTCGTCTCTTGTTTATAATGACTGAGGAAATTAGTGGAGCCGACAAACTGGTGATCTATTTATCACAAAGCAGCTTGCTGTTTGGTCGTCTGTGCTGCAGCTGATTAAGACATCTCGCGAGGCGGATCAAGAGGAAGAAATGCGTTGTGAATCTCTACATTTATATTATGAAATCACAAGATAAATGACAAAATCCCACTGAGATTTTACTACATATTAAAAACTACACATTTTACACTTCACTAGAATTGTCAATTTGGAGGGCTGTTAGATTTCATTTTTCTTTTTTTCTCTTTCTTTCTTTGTGGGATTTTTTGCTTGTGGTTTTTAGCTGCTCTGTGTAAAGGACGGGGGTAGAGAAGTGTAACTGGGCTCTCTGCAAAACACCAGCTGCCTTACATCAAATACAAATTCAGTTTTGTGACTACCTGTTGTCGGTGAGGGAGGCTGCACACAACTTAGGGAAAGAGAGGAACTACTCTCCTCTTTTCTCCATTTCTTTTGTGTCCAACTGCCAGGAGGCCTGACTTGAGTGCAATAGTTAAAACAAAGTCTCACCTCTGCAATAGATGAAGTCTCACCCGTGTGGGCGCTTTTTCTCCCCCGTATTTCAACCTTCCTTCCTATTTAATGAAATAATTTGGCCATTGGATTACACTTTGAACAGCCGGCGCCTCCTTTGTCATGTTGAGCAGCAGATCACCCGATTACACTCTCTGCCTTCCAAGAGGATTCTCTTCTGATTGAATGGTCACATGGTACTGTCCTATCTGCCGCCCTGATGGTGGCCTTAAAACGGGTAGAACAAGACAATAATTGTATTGGATGTCCTAACGATTAAAGAGTCAATATAACCTGTTTTTTGAATTGTCCCCCTGTCCCCCTACCAAAAAAAATAACACTAAAGTCGGGTTTGATTAAAAAAGAAACCTACATGCTTTGTGGATCTATACACGTATGAGTCCTTGTTGGCAGGTGCTGAACCACTGTGTCGAGCTTTCAGTGCGTCTGGAGTGAGCTAGAGCAGCTTACAGATACCATTTCCCCCCCGCCACTGAAAGGCCACGTTAGGGCAGAGAGTTCAGAGCGGTCAGATGTGCTGATGAGTGCTGTCGCTTAGCTGAAGGCAACCTAACGGCGTGATCAGGCTCTATGTGTCTTCTCTTCTTTCGTGAGCTTGTTCAAGGCCGTCGGTGTGGTAACCTTTGAGTCAGCTCTATGGCATCACCAGGATTGAAACTGCTCCCCCCCCCCCCACCATGCAGATGTTTGTGTGCATGTGAGCGAGTAAGTCTGGAGAAAGAGGAACACTGCGCCCCCCCCCCCTCGATCCTGTGATCGCTTTCCTCCTCAGCTTTTTGACGAGTGCAAAGGAAGTTTTTTTTCCCCGTCTTCTTTTTAGAGAGCCAGACCCAACAGGAAGTGGTAACCGAGACCTCTGGGTCCCCTGCTCTCTCCCACCCACAGAGCACCTGTACCTGCAGGCATTTTCTGAACAGGTGTGCCCCCCCCTGCCAGGCACCACTGCTAAACCAGCTGTCATTACCTGTGTCAAAACCAGAGTTCAGGGAATAACCGAAGGGAACAGAGCCATTTATAAACTGCTTGCAGACTGTTTCAAAGGGTGTGGTAGCTGTACAATGTAAATAAGCCCCCAGCAGATCCCCCTCACCTGTGCTTCATGCATGTGTGAATCAACTGGGACAAAAACATGTTTTATAGACCACAAATGTCAGGTAAGTAAAGTTTGAGCTACTCTTGAGATATAATTTCCATACAAATGTGCTGTATTGTTGGTATTTCTCTTCAAATGCCTATTGGAAAACTTAACTAGTCAGTTGGGAATTCAATTCCCTCAAGTAGGGCCTGTCTACATGTGATTTCTTGTGGAACGTGTCTGGGTGTATAGATTTAAAAAATATATATATTGTAAAATAATTAAAGAGATGCAGGCAGAAACCTACACAGTATCACAGAAACCAGGAGCATTGATCAATACATCATTAGAAGTTTAGCATTGGTCCTCTCTGGTGTTTAGTTGAAATCCAGCTGACTGTTAACAATGTGCGTGGTATTCATACCTCAGTCAGCCATGTCCAAGCCCAAAGAACTTGATTTCATTTGAACTCTTTCCATTGAGGATGTGGTATATAACGAGATAGAACCTGAATGCCTCTGTGTGTGTATAATTGATGAGGGTCTTTGTTCTGATGAGAGAAATGATGACATATATGCTTTTATTTTTTGGGTGGGGGGGTCAGGGTTCTTGTTTGTACTTTTGGGTGATGATGTTTATGTTATAGCACATCTGTGCAGTAAGTGCTTGCAAACATGAACCCTTTGATTGTACAGTAGTTTCCTTCCTGTCACTGCAGGTGGTACAGCCTATCAGGACACTCGGCCTCATGGTCTTCCTTGTCCTAGTCATGAGGGAACAGTCCTGCAACTTTTGTTTGGGTTTTATTTTGGGACTTGACAAGAGTTTATTTGTTTGAAAATAAAATATGTGACTCAGTTATGATATTGATCCGCTTTTTATTGCACTCTAAACCACTGAGTGGATTTGAAAATAAGTGTAACGATTATTCCCATTTGTTTTGTCTTTATTGACGGATTGTAGAAAAGGGTAGGAAGCATGAGGGAACCAAAGACCAAGGACTGGATGTGGTGTGTGTCTCAAGACCCCACAGTTTCAGAGATTTGAAGCAACACTTAAAACACTGAGGGAACTCTGATGAACATTAAAGCAACATTGGAAACGCCGAGCTGGAACGAGCTGCTGGAACTGATACGGTTCAGATAACGACGGGAAACGAGGGGCTGAAGGCAGCTCATTCATTCCTCCATGAGGCAGTTCCTCTTGGCTCTGTCCAGCCGGTCCAGGATCTCAGTGTAGAGTCCAGACATCTGTGGGTTCACGAGAAACAACCGTTCAGCTCTGAAAGGTCTCTGTTTTTAGTGCAAAGCTTTTGTCTCATTTGCCTCACCAGTAAATCACCATCTGATGTATTGCTTCTTAGGAAAAGGACATGAAAGTCTGCCACAGTTTCAAATAATTTCAGGGGCCTGCCATCAATATAAGACAATATTAAATACCCATCTAACAATTAATTCCATTTATATCTAACAAGACATAACTTAAATCAGTTCTACATTTTGTTTCTATCTCCGCTACTTTTTCTGAATTTCAAAATCAGGGCGTATCTTCAGATGTGTATCAATGTTTTCTTTTAGGATTGCTGCCCCCCCCCCTACTAACATGCAGGACCATTCTTCCTCTTTAATGCTCCACAGCTAAAGCCGCCCCAGTCTGCTCCCCCCCCCCCCCTCCCTCCCCCCTTCCCTTCCACCCATCCTGCACCTTTTTCTCATAGCTCTCCTGCAGGGACCCCAGGTGGCGGATGAAGCTGATGGCGAGGCCGCACCACTTCTCGGCCTCGGGGTACTGCGCCAGGCTGTACAGCAGGACCCCCGTGTTCCAGGCCCGCGTCAGCAGCCACAGCGTCTCCATCTCCGGGAAGTCGTCCGGCTGCAGAGAGCAGGAAGACGTTCAAAAGGACACCTGGGTGACTCCTGAAGCCAAGTTCATGGAAGGAAATCTGTGGGAGTCACTTTCCCCAAATCCTGTTTGTTAACCTTTACTAATCCTTTGGAGTCTCAAACCGACCGTAAACACACTCAACGGTTTTTAACATTTCTAAAGTTTCATTCCTTCTTCACACTTCTTTAATCCCGGGCTTTCACTTTGATCCAAAGAATTCCAAAGCTTTCCAGTGATAACTCCGACTGAGAAGGGGAAATATGCTCTGCCTGTTCAGCAGTGTAATGTCTCATAATTTGATGCCTCTTTCAGAGCCGTGGCTCACCGGCAGCACGATGCCTTGTACAGCACATTAACATTCAGATTGGCAGGAAGGGGCTGGTGAATGGAAGCATCTGCTAATTGAAGTGCTACTGAAAGCCCATTGATAAAAAAGAGGCTTCTAGAATAGCAGGCGGCCATGGAGTGGAGGAGAGGGGGTTAATTATATAGCGGGGAGCCGGTCTGTTGGAGGGAACAGGAGGCGGGTGCCAGGGGAAGGCGCTGTGTGATTGGTGCTGACTCACTGCGGCTGCGATGACGGACAGAGCCTCCTCGTAGTAGTCCCACACCTCCTCCAGCACTCGGGCCTCCACCTCTGACACGCCGCTCGGGAGGGACAACTTGATCAGGCTGTGAACACACTTGCTGAGGCGGGGACACAGAAACAGACTCACGATCAGAAACACTTTCATCCCAATAAGCACTTTGAAATGTCAAGGGTGTTTCCATGCAGAGCGGGGATTGGTTTGCCTGCAGCGGGCCAGGTCGGCCTGTGGTTGTTTCCTGTGCAGCGAGAGAGCCACCCTCAAGGCCTTCTTGCACAGCAGAGGGAAGTGGGCAGGGGGCTCCATGGCCAAGGCTACGCATGGAGAGAGGAAAGAGCGTTCTGCAGATACTCACACGTGTCAGCAGACAAGATGAGCAAATCACAGGAAAGGGGTTTAAAGCTAGGGTTTGTTTTTTGTCTCTTTACCTGCAATGGTCTCCAGCACCTTGGTTTCAACGTGTTCGAGCTCCAAGACGGACTCCAGGACTGTTTCGACCTTGGGGTCGTTCAGCTTCGCTCGAGCTTCAAACTCGTAGAGCAGCAGCAGCGTGTCTGTCGGGTCCTTGGGGAAGCTCCCTGCAGGAACACGGTGGGGATATTTTATTTAGCTCCGTTTGAATCGTGGAAGTGTGCTAGTAACAAACATGGCTTTTATTCAGATAGTACTAAAATGAGCATTTATAAAGAAGTAGCTCACCCAACTAAATGTGATTTCACATGTATTTACAGTGAACAAAGCATCCAACAAGTAGGAACCTTCTTGATTAATTGAAGGAGACATGGGGTCAGCGTTCAACAACAGAAGACTATATCAAAAACATCGGTTGACAAATCTTAACACGACTCTTGCAAAATGATTTAAGTCTCAGTAGCCATAAGTCTTTTTTTGTTTGTTGCATGAACAGTAACGTGTCTGCCTGTGTGAGAAGTTCCCCCACTCTTGTTTTCATGGAGGCGTGCGGGTAAATCAAAGGTTTGTGCGGTGCCACAGGGTGAGTCATTGATCTAAAATCATTTTAGAGGTAAAATATTCCTGTGAGGTACCTGAAGCTTTCAGGGTTTTCCAGACCTCCCAGCAGATCTGAATGTGCTCCAGCGCCTGAGTGAGCTCCTCAGTCTGTGAACACAGAACAATCATTCTGGATCATCATCGCCATCTAGTGTTCACTTTGTCTCCACAGGGGGGGGGTTTCAGGATGAAACACCTACACCAGCACCAGTAATGTGGTTAGTCACCTCTCTACTCCACTAGTCCTGGTAAATTTCCATCATGTGCATGGAGAGAGAGCTAAATGTGGGAGACGGGCAGAGGGAGTGGGAGGCACACCTGGGCAGAGTGAGGAGATTTCCTGCAGAGCTCCAGAGAGGCGGCGGCGGCCATTAGCAGACACGTCTTCTGGCCCATGAGCAGAGTGCGATCAGGAGGGCACAGCTGGGAGAGCTGCGGGTACAGGCACATATCATATTTCCACTTTGCTACAGGACACAGATAAACTGGCTATTCCACAGAGTGAGGTATTCTGCTGACGGTGAAGTTAGGAGACAAAGGGCTCGTTCAGAGTCTTTATCTCAAACTGATATGTTTATCTTTCTGAAACAATATGTTAACTCCCTGTTCTGCTGTTATTGATTCACACACATGTACTGTAGGTATTGATTTATCTCCCTGACGGAGCTCATGAAAGGGAACATGCCTGGTAGGAAAGCACAAAGAAATCCCTCATCCTGTCAGGGCAGCTCTCGCACTGCAGAGCCGAGTTCCAAGCTGTGACACACACACACACACAAAAACACACACACCACACAGATATTCATGCACACAATCACACACAACCAAACACACTCACCCAGCCAGGAAGCCAGTAAGAGACCATCATTTGATAGACACACACACACACACACACACACACACACACACACACACACACACACACAGAAGTGAAGGTGATGCAACATTTTAAGTGAAAGCATTCCATGTCAGATTGAAGTGACAAGGACGGTGTCTCTGTACCAATTTTCCTGAACCAGTTCGCTTCCTCTGTGCGTTTCTCAGCAGGCAGGCGGGACTGGTGTGAAACTTTCTGCAGAGCTGCAGGATTGAAAAATAAATATATATCATGTATATTGACGAACAGCAAGAACATTCTTCACAAAAAGCCAATTCAGCCCGATTCATATGCACTCACCCAAGTTTAGATATGGCAGCAGGACATCCATATCCACATCCCTGCATAGGGTAATGAAAGTCAGTAAATGTGCGTATTTAAATAAAGCTGCAGCAATACCACTGTATAATCAGTCTGTGTTAGGTAACTGCCCTTCCCCTTACCTCGTCTCATCTCTCGATTTTTCAATTGTGGATAGCACCAGTCGAACCAAACACCTGTGAAAAGATGAATGGAGAAGCTGCTGTTGACCTCCTTTCTTTCACCTACTAACTGTTTTACACAGAGACACACTGAGTGGAGGAGCAGGGAATATAGGTCAGTGGATCGCAGAGGTGTTTGGAAAACTAACAGACTCGCTACCATCTCTCAGCAGCACCTAAGCCTTCTGCACTAAATGTTGTCACTTTAAGTGTGAAACTCTACCATTATGTTTCATTTACAACACATGAACACTACATGCTTAAAAATATAAGCAAAACAAAGACATGTGGCATCTAAACGATTACTGTTCTTAAAGCAGCAAACGGGGAAAACAAAGGGCAGGGAAGGAGAGGAAACCAACCTCAAACAGCTCAGTGTCCGTGTCTGTTATGCTCTCTGAAGTAACAGAGCTTTGAGGTTCTGGCCTCCAGGTGATATACTTATCCAGACTCGATTAAATCTGCCATGCAGGCACATTTTTAATAATTGTATTTATCTCTAAATGCTGCAGTCACACAGACCTGAGAGCAGTGAGGACCTGAGCTTCATCCTTGGAGTTTTCACACAAGCTCTCCAGAGCCTTCATGGCAGTCTGCTGCTGTTCGTTCTGCCACAGAAAAACCAGGACCCCCACCTCATTAATGACTCCACCCACCAATCATAATGTTGATAATCATAAAGTCACTAAAATAGGATTCTCTCTTCTAGCCTCTACCTTTACACATTTCTGACAGCTCTTTGCGGCGCGTGGCATGGGGAAGGGATGTTTGTTAATTCCGTGATAACTTTACATGTAGTTTTTATCTCTGTGAGCTTAGTCACAAACATATCAAAACTAACATTTGTCACTACTTATATGTTTTAGTGTGATAGCCTGTCATTCAGTAATGTTTCATCTTGAATTGATTGTTTTTACCCAGCAGTGAGGAGCTTAACTAGAAAGGTGAGACCGGAGTCCAAAACTACGACCCGCCACTCACCACATGCAAGTCAAAACCTATGCTGGGGATAATAACACTGAGCTCAGTCACCATTCACAAGTTTCTACTTCACTACAGTCTCTCATCACTGCAACACATAAGTTTAATGACCCCACTGGTGGTGTCGTCAACGTATGGCGATCAATCTATCGACTGTCCCTTCACTTCCACTTTCTCTATCTTGCTCAGTTACGAGTAGTATTGTACGGAGAATGTTGCCAGTATGAAAGTCAGTGGGGTACATTGCCGATTTGGATTAACCAAAAATCAAAATTTAGAGCACGGTGGAAGTATGTGTAGAAGCAGTGTTGTGGATAATATATATATATATTATTAACTGGCAGATTGACCAAAATTTGAATCTTGGACCCCGGTGCAACATGCTCAAACATCTGCTATCATGACATGTCACAGGTCAGTGCTGTGACAAGGACATGACCCTCATCAGCACCCCACCCCCACACTCTGCTTACTGTGGATCCAAACCCAGGTTTCTGAAGCTTTACCATATCACGCCAACACCACAGGATTGTAAAATGGGACAGTTATTCCAACAGTACAAACACATTAGTTCCCATTAAATCCTATTTTTACGGAGTCAGAATAGTGTGTTCTGCGATGAGTCCTACCTCCAAAGCAATCTGAGCAGCCAGACTGAGCAGATTGGAGGCAGCGTTCTCAGAGACCAGCAGCCCGTCTTCACTGGCAGCAGGACTCTTGGACAGAAGTCCCATCGCATTCAGTGCCTCTGCAGCTGGTACACATCAACAGCCTCACCACAGAGAATATGCTGAACATGTGGCAGTAAGGACATTTTAACACCAGCACCACAACAGCTTTCACTATCACACGACTAATGTTTGCAGATACCTTTCTCCACGTTGTTCTCCTGCACTGCAATCTTGTAGAGACTGAACTGTGTGAAAATGCTGTCAGGATCACATCTCTCTGCTTCTTTAATCGCTTCTTTGGCCTGGAAAACACATGTTTCCAAGTACATGCAAACATACATCACACAGAAACTGTTCAAATATGGAAAGAGCATTTGACATTGTGGCTAGTGACCACTGACCCCCCCCCACTGCATGTACTTCCCTGCTGCTGTGGCTCAAGTTGTCTTACCTTTTCCAGTTGTTTTAGCTGCAGGAAACAGGAAGCTCTGTTCCTCTGCAGTTTGGCTGAATTGGGCTCCATTTGACCCGCCTTAAAGAAACTCAACGAGTAGTTATACCACTGAAGAGCCTCAGAAAAGTTTGTGGCCTGGGAAGAAAGATATAGCATTACGGTTCCGTTATTTATCCTTGTGTGGAAATGAAACGTCATGCACTTAACCTATCCTAACTATTCTGGCCCAGCAGCATCCTTCCATGCTGATAACTATACATGTGTATATACACTGCAAAAACACCTTGTGAATTAAAGATAAACAAGGCTATGTTTAGCCTACCTCAAAGTGTATGGACGCTTTATCCCACAGCATGACATGAAGACTTGTGAGGGCCTGTGGAGTCAGCTGTTTTCCCGTATAGTGGCCTGAGTGGGCGTAATAAATGGTTATATTAATACAGAGGCACATCTACAGAGTATATAATTATAAAATAAACCATGTTCAATAAAGACTCAAAATCTTCGGTATGGTAGAAAATCTGAAACTCAAATAGAAAGTAAACATCAATATACATCCATACACAGTATTACAGCAGAGGCAGAATGATATGTAACCGGGTGCTAAAAGGATGTTGTCTCTGGCTGGCAATATATATATCAGCTCCCTTTCACATTTCATTTAAAGAATATCAGCCTCGCAATCACACGGAAGATTTAGAGTCCTACAGGCTCGAGTGAACAGGTTGAGGAACTCTTTTGTTTCTCAGTCAAACCTCTAAATCAGAGTTTGGGCTCTAAGTAGGCCTCCGGGTACCTGAGTGGAACACTGAATGTAAAACGGAGCAATTCTATTGTTTGCACGGCTCCCACTTTTTGTTCACACTGATGTGATATATGTCTGTAGTATTGTTTTGTTGTTTGGTTAAAAGTTGTGTTGTGTATTTTTACATTTATATAAAATATATTTGTTTAGTTCAAAGACTTGTTACCAGTGATGATATCCTCTATCTTCTGTTTGGCCAACAGCTCCCTGCCCCTCTGCAGCAGCAGTTCGATGTGCATAACGAGAGCAGTTCCCAGGTCAGGGGACGACTCAAAGTGCTGACACGCACGTTTCAAATAGTCAAATGCAAGCACTTCTCTGGAAAATTAAAACAAATATCATTCAGAGTAGAATAGCGAGTGGGCATTCCTTAAAATAAGCAAATGTGATTATGTGCGCATGTTAACCTTCAGCAATGTGTGTGTTTCTGCAAAGTGAGAATGCTAGCAACGATGATGAGGATTTTACCTGTCTTCAGACATGAGGAGCTTCACCGTGCTCAGACACACTTCAAGAGAAACCTTAGATTCCAGCATCCCATTAAGTCCTGAAATAAGATGGTTATTTTAATTGTGTTTACCTCTGTGCATTCACACTTAGGAATGTCTCAGTGATAGCACAATCTGAGCAGCTCTACTAAAACGGCTGACTTGTAAAAGCCTAGTAGTTACATTACTGTAGACACTTATTCTGGAGCAATTCAACTCATCAGTAGCCATATTGAGCTTTTACAAATTCACTTCTCTTTCCAGTAGACTCAGAGAATCGAACTGGCAACCTTTCCTTCCTGAATGCACTTCTCTAACCTCTCAGCCACTAACACACCACTGCTGTCAATGAAAATGAAATTTTGTATAAATAATTCAATGACGTCTGGGTGATAACTAACCTGCTCTGATATCATCGTCGGGGGCCACGCATCTCAGGAGTATTCTGATCTTTAAGTACAGCCCAGAGGCGCTCGTACATTCCTGTCAAATTGCATAGCCCAAAGCATGTGTAAAGCATCTTTCTGTAAGTGTTTCAAAATGCAAACGTATAATGTAATTTGAGAATGATATATAATGTTCCACCTTGTTGGCTAAGCTGACAGCACTAATAGCCTTCTCCTGAAACCTTTGACAGTCCCACTCCAAATAAACAGTAGCCAGGAGCCTCAAGACTTTGGCCTATTGGGATGAAAATGTACAGTTAAAAAATAATGACTATTGTAATTTGCTTGCACTAGATTCTTACCTGGACTTCAGATCCAGGTGCGTACTTCACATTCATTTTCCCGATCCCATAGCTTTGGCTGAAAAATGACAATAATACATTTCCCTCTGTCTGCATTGTGTCCAAGCTTTTTTCTGTTGAAATGTGGCATTTCATTTACCTCAGCCAAAATGCACTTTCCTCAAACTTTCTCAGATTGTAAGTGTCTATTCCAAAGTTGTAGCACATAAGGGAGAGATAGGCAGTCTGCATGGAAACAACATATTCAGCGTTACTGTCCCCTACACTTTAAAAGATGTTGAGATAGTGATAACAGAGAGTTTTTATACATCCTTTGGTAGCCGCAGCAGCATGTCTTTACAGCGCTGCATATAGACCACAGCCTCATGGTGATTCCCTTGAATTAAGGCCTGCGAAAAAATACACTTGAAGTTGATGTTAAATGTCAGCACACAATTTAACATTATCTATCAGCAAAAATGAGATTTCCCCCTCTCATTGTTCAGTTAACATTTTAACTGTCTCACACTTCACACTGCAAGTCTGTCAGAATAGCACTTCCTCAGCTGCCAAATATCACAAGAACAAATATTCACATTGAAGGTGTTGAACATCACATGTGCCGCAGCTCACCGATTCTGCCTGGCAAGAGAGAGTTCGAAGCAGATCCTTTTCGACATCTCCTTTAGAAGAAGTGATGTCAGCAGCACCGTCACCTCTGGATGTTAGTTGGGCATAGAGAGTTTCCAGGCTCTGGAGAAATTGGATGTGGTAGAGTTTGTAAGGAAAACTGTATTAGTGTTTGCTCTAAACAAATCTCTCTCAGTTTCTTTCTTCACCTTCACAGCAAGCCGTAAGAAGTTATCAGCCATCTGGGGATTTTTGCAGTCCAGCCAGGTTCTTCCTGTTTTGCTGGCCATCTGTAAAAACTAGACACTGAGAAACAGACCTTGTCCTCCTGAAAAATGTAGCACTCATAGAACGTGCCTACAGTATTGCTTACCAGGATCTGCTTGCGAATGATGCCCTCTGTTGGATTTTCAGGCTCACAGCAGTACAGCAGACTGCTTGCCACATGACGCACTGCGAGGATGGTGAAAACATTTGACTGTGACATAACGTCTGTGATTTCTCCTCTTGCATTTGGTCAACATTTCAGACGGTGTGTCTGGGTATTTCAGGTGTAATGATCATCAGTAAAATGTTCATGTAAATAAATACTGCAACTGGAAGTGTACCTTTAGCTTTCAGATTTGTACTTATTGTGGTGCCCACATTCTTGGTAACTGCCCAGTTCCACAGCTGGATGGCACACTCCTCCAGCTGAGAGATGAGTAACAAAAATAAATATGCATAACAAAAATTCTACCAAAGTATAAAGGTGTCAAAATGCTATATTAGTAAAGCACAAACCAAGTTTATAGATCTGATTACAAATTGTACAACTTAGTTTAGAAGTAAATTGTGGTGTGAGTTACATTAACAGTCAATCTATTACATAATCTCTTCTGCCTACAATCTTACCTGTGGATCTGGTATTTGGGGGAAATCCTCCAGGCCAGAGACTTCAGAGAAGAGTTTCTCTATCACCTGATCATAATCTGTTGTCTGTTTCTGCAGCAGATTCTCTGTGAGACCTGTGTATGAACAAGAGCAAATCAAGACAATGTTAACCATACAAAAAACTTTAAATGTTTCGCCAAGAAAAAGTTAATGTTGCAATAGCAAATATCCCTTTTGATGTGTGTATTGTGGCAATTTTAGAACATGTTTTGATATTTTGTTGGAGTTTATATGGGAGTGACATACGTTTTGCTATTACAAATCAGTGTAATCTTTGGCGGCTGAACATTGATTGTTTGATAAATTGTTCTTAAATCCCATATACATCACAAGTTGTGGAAGTATTCAAAGATAATAATAAGAGGCTAACATCTCTTCATAAATTGATAAGCCATGACCATAAAATATTTGGTATTTTTATTGAGTTCAGAAATATATATATGTATTTTTTTTATTCTCATTGACGAGCCAATTTTCTGTCCAAATACAAGCAGACCTGTTCTCTATTTTATCTGATAGCACTATAATTATAATAATTCAACATCATTGTTAATACTAAGTACTAACTGTAAGCTTGCCATATTGCATCTTAATTGTATGCTGTATTGAAATCTTGAATCCACTTCTATTAATGTTGGTCATGATTAAGGTAGCAAAGACAAGGACATAAATCAAAAGAAGTCAAGCATATGTGACTGTTAACATTAGCACACATAAACAAGCTAACCTAGCTAGTTAGCCTTAGCTCCTCGCAGTTAAACCTAGCCAATAGTTAGCTAGGTTGATAAACAATGATAATACAAGTTGTAGTAGTAGTTAGACCAGAACAGCTTAAACAGGACCGTCACTTACTTTTCACATTTGAAACAAACAGCTCCATTTCGATTTAAGTTTCACAACTGAAATCAAGGCGAATGTTAGCTATTCACCACAGCGGCATCGAGTTTGATTGACAGCAGTCAAAATGCCCGGGAATTCTTTCGAGGGAAGAGGGAGGAGGAAAGAACGTAGGGGGAAGTGAACGCTCAAACACTTCTTGTGAATGGACGTCTCATTTTAACACAGATAATGGTTTAATCTCATCCAGTCAAGTTAATAGTAAGACTTGGCTATGACAGCTAACAATAAGTATTTAGTGATAACAAACTGGCTTTTAATGTGTGATTGCTGTTACATTGCTCGATTTTAATGTGACTTTTACTTTATTTATTTGTTGTCTTTCTTTTTATATACCTCTGTAAAAGCGAGTTCGAGCACCTGTAAAAGCACATATAAAATGAATGTATTATTATTATTATTATTATTATTATTATTACTATTATTATTATTATTATTATTATTATTATTATTATAACAACAGATAACTGCATGCCATAAAATTAGATGGTAATGGTCATTTGGCATAGTTTGACACTTGATCGCTACTGGCCGAGTTTACACCATATAGGCTACCCTTTACAGAGCACTTTTCCCAGAAACTAGCGCCAGAAAGAAGATCGGAAAAGAACAGTGATGCAGCAAGAAGCAAGCTCGTGAAAACAAGCATAACATTGAGACGTCCATTGATTGTCAGTTAAATATAATTTGCCTTTGCGGTGTTTTTTTGACCCAGTTACAAACGGGAACATTTCCGGGAGTAGCTCCAACCGTAGTCAAGCCACCAACAACGGAGACCGAAACGGAAGCCGGGTCACCCTGTCAACCTTAACCTCCATCGCTGGCAGGTTATACTGTTACTGCGTAAATAAGAGTGAATGTATCACAATGAATTAATACATGTAGACTAATGCTGTTGTGTTTTCTCATTTTGAGGAACTACACTGCGCTCAAAAATGTGTCAAATTTCGCGTTGGAACACAATGGAGCTGATTTCCGGTTACCTCCAAACAATTAATACGTAAGTAGTACTGTTGTCTCGTGTGCTTGTCGTTAGCAAAAATGTTGTCTATTTTTAAAGATCAACTGGTCACTATTGGTGGATTGTATTTAACAGCACACATTTAAAAGTGTGCCTTTTTGGAGAAGAAGCTTCAGCAGATGCGCAGTATTGTAAACACAACACATGGAGTGGTTGTGCAGGAGAAATAGCTAGCTTTTCATAGAAGATCATGTTTTTGCTTCCCGTTTGCCCCACTATTGTTCACTACCTCCCTATTTCCCTGTTGTGGAAATCTAGCCTGCCCATTTTACATTTGACATTTTGCCTTGGTAAACACAGATGCAGGACATTTTAACATTTAATAATTTCAATA
Source organism: Eleginops maclovinus (assembly GCF_036324505.1). Classification (NCBI taxonomy): domain Eukaryota; kingdom Metazoa; phylum Chordata; class Actinopteri; order Perciformes; family Eleginopidae; genus Eleginops; species Eleginops maclovinus. The sequence goes on from NC_086371.1 coordinate 10,837,567, forward strand.
CCTGCTGGCATGGTAAAACACCAATGTGACTATTAGCTGCAGGCACTTACAATACCTTTTGTTTGCCTTTTCTGTTGGAATAATAAAACATTATAATCTGATCATGACATGTCAACATTGAGATATCTTTATCCTCAAGGTACCAATGTTTTCCTTCTTAAACTGGAGCTAGTTTCACTTTTAACATATTTAATATGGCTTAAAACAAAAACTGAATGTCTAAATGTTTTTGTTTGTCATGCGCCCTCTTTGACATATACATAACCAAAATACATTTCATAGCAGGTCTACATATTTTCCAGTAGGCTACTTTTGGAAATCAACACACTACTTTATTCAGCCATAATAGGCCTATTTACCAAAAGTAACCAGATATTTCGGTCAACATGATTAAACCTGAGACCTTTCCACTTTTAAAATGGCCCGAGTAATCAGAGCAGGCCTTTACTCTGTTAAGAAAGAGCTCTGTTGTTCTAAAATAGGATTGTCAGTGCTTTAAAAGTTACAGCTACTTCTGTTAATTTGGTACATTTAATTTCCAAATCACTATTACTTACTGGATTGATTTGACCCTTTTCCATATTAATGATTTTATATGCCACTTAACATGTGATCCATTATTGAGGATATTGAACTCAAATAGGAAACAGAGAGCTAGGGTCTTGAACCATTAGCCAGCTACAGTTATTGCATGTCAATGTGATGCATGATAGGTTTTATGAAATGTTAATGATTTTCAACTAGTGCAGACTTCTGTCTATGACCCTGGGTTGCAGATTGAGATATGGTTTTGGTTAATATTATGGGCAATAAATCTTATTATTCCCACTACCATTTATTCCTTCAAATTATATTCCTTGCTTCCAAAGCTGCAGAATGAGTGGAGTCTGGAGACTGTGGCTTTGTTTCCACTCAAGACTATCTACAGCCATTTGATCAGCAGGGCAGGCAGTGAGACCCCTCAACCCTTTGCTGAAGAAAGACTTTATTTCTGCTGGTTCATTTTCCCAAGAGATCTTTGCTGTCGTGGCAAAAGGAAGAGTGCATGTCGTGTGTAGAACAAGTTGGTCCCCCATCGTGTGTTTTGAACACCAGATTCTAAAATAACACACTTTAACCCCCCTCCCCATCAGCTAGCAACTTCCAGCTATTGTTCCTCAGGAGACGTTTCTGCTGCCCTCTTAGTCCAGTAGGAATGTCTCCTTTATTGAAGACGTCTTATGGGAACACATGGGACAAAAATTGTTGTAGACAATGCTGTTTCTTGCAAACCTCACCCCTTCCTTTTGTATCTGTGAGCTATCATTCTAAGGTTTGCATTTAGTGAGCTGGTTAAATCTATATCATGAGGTGTCACCATTCGGACTTGTAGATAATTTCTTAGGACTATTAATAATTAAGATGATGTTACTTTCTATACTTATCTGTAATTGTTTCTGTCCTTGCACTGCTGCAACCACCTTTCCCTATCGGGGATCAAAAAAGGTGAATCCTTTTTGACTGGCTTGTCATTGTTATGCCATGAAAAGGTCATTCCAAAGTCCACAAGGCTGTGACATTGAGGGTCCAGTGGCAGAACAAAGTCCTTTACCTCATAAGTTCTCATTTTTTGATTAAACTATGAGAGCTAGCTTTTTTTGTATCCTTTTTTCAGCCACACCTAACAAGTGGTTTGCTTGATCTGTGACTCTTTTGTCTCGGAATCCCAAAAAGCTAAATGACTCCCACAACCGGGATGTTATAAATTATTTCCCATGTATTCATGCGCCATTACAATATTTTCCTGCTACAGGAATGGGAGAGTGATGCTCGATATTTCACCACTTGTGCCCCGCCTCACCCACAACCCCACTCTAGATCCTGTCCCCAAAATGTGGGCTGTTGAGTCCTGACATGGGCGGAAAGGTGAGGGCAGGATGTTCTTATTTACAATGCCTTCTACTGTGACCTGCAGCAGTGGAGTAATTGTTGTAGTGATAAAAGAAAACAGTCTGCGGCACATCCACACACCGCAGGGTACTGCTGGACAAAAGAGGGGATTATTTACATTGATATAAAAAGCAGCATATCCTGTTTCTGTAGTTAAAAATACATCCAGCAAATATTTATTTAAACACCTAGCTTTATCTGATACCACAGATTGTTTAAATTTTAATCCATTTCCTCTTGAGACAAGATTACTGCTGTTACCTTTAACCTCAGCACACAGTAGGTTGATTTTATCAAAGGTAGCTATACAAACAAAGGTCAGTAAATGATCTACCTCAACTAACTGTCATTTAGAAACATGTCTGACAACAGATCAATAAGGTGATATTGGTATTACCGCAATCACATTTGAAACAATGTTGGGATAAATGCCATTATGTTCATTTCAGTTGCCATCAGAGTGGAGTTTTCTACTATGAATAGAATCACTTTGGTTTTATTGAATACATATTTGTCTCCCACGTTGTGTTGCAGGATTACTATAGATAATCATTCCTTCTCATGAACTGATATCTACTTCAGTAGCCTGAAGAAGGGAGTTTGTCCACCCCAAATGTGTGACGTTGCGTCCTCCCTCTGTGTCTCCATAAAACGTGCCTCACGCATGGACTGCAAGTGGTGCACAGAGGCGAGAGGGAGGAGAACTTGTCTGAGGCGCGCAAGAGAGGCAGGAGCTGATTGATTTGGTAGTGTGGGCTCTATCAGACAGCAGTTGGAAGCAGATATACCACTCACTCGACTTTTATTGTTCAACAAACATTTACAAACATTTTAAACACTTTTTTGTTTAATTCGAGAGCACCTGCACCGAGGATACAGCGGTTCACCGGTCTCCTCTCTGCCGGGTCTGGAGTCCCCAGCTGCGCAGGAGAGCTCCCCTGCGAAAGGCGTAATGGGATACAGCTGAATCACTGCTTCTTTTTGCTTGCACACCTGAGGCTTTTTGTGGATTTACAACACGTTTAAGAAAAAGAAGAACAGACTCGTTTATTTACTTTCTTTAAGAACACTTTCATTCAGCCACTCGGGATTTTAAGCTCTACCACGGACTCGTATTACTTTATTTCTAACGCGCGGTTTGGGTTTCGGAGGAGAGTTGGCAGGATGGGCTCATCCGACTGCTTCAGATGGGCCGTTGTCATCTTGTGTTGTTCATCACTCACACATGGTAAGATGTCATTCTTGCTTATAGAGATCTGTTATTTATGCGTAGTGGAGTTTTATACATGAGCTAACAGCGCTGTTTGATTCAATGAATGGCTGATTGCATAGTAGGCTATTTGACAGTCAGCGGTCAGTCATTGGTAGGAATAAAGAGTGGTTTATTTGTATTAATCTTAATAAGTATCTCTATCAACTATCAAGAGTTCAACTATCCGGCTGCCTTTTTTATTCAACATTTTGATTAATGTGTTAGGTTTTTATGGATATTTCCGTACAGTACTACATTTTTCATTTTGTTAATATGATTTGTCAACCGCTATTGCTGTTATGTGACGGAGCTGCAGTTCCTAAACACCCCGCTAGAGGTAGTCTCAGTCCATTGTAACAGGATCATTTAAAATGTTCATAAAATGTGTTGATGTGACAGGTAATTGATGGGCTGATTTTTATATTTCAGTATCAGACTGATTTTATTGCGAGATTTGGTTGATATGATTTGTTTCTCAGATATTCTGAATATGTGGTCAGCCTTTTGTTATATATTATGAAACACATTTTTCCAGCAATTGTTATTTGTGAGTGAACAGGATTAAACATTTTGGGAGGAATGTGCATGTTTCTTCAGACATTATAACCAGCTTCATTGTCTGTAGTGTCACTCCACAAAAACAAGGTGGATGTTCCTCCACCTTGTGCCAGGTCGAGTGTGCCACTGAGATACACTAAGCCTTCCTCACCATTCCGAAATAAACAGCCCATCCAAACAAAGGAAATAGCATTTACCTAAGCCCCCCACCCCCCCATACACTTTTAGCATATGAATCTTTGTCTGAGATGTTTCCTTCACTGTCCACTCACAAAGCGTGGGAAAGACACAAGAAGGAAGCGGATGTAGGGGCAAAAGGCAGCCTTGAATTGTTCTGGCTCGTAAAGGTCACGGAAATGTGACACGCTACCTGAGCAAAGATTTCTTCCCGGCACTCGTGCTTATATTGAGATATGTCAAAATGCATCCAGAAGACAATGGCAGGGAGGAAAGGAGGGTGTTGTTTGTGCTTAAGATCTGAGTGCAAGAGCCATTATTTATTGATGGCACATCACTTTTTTAAAATCATTTTGAGCTGCGTATTCAGTCAATTTTGGCAAATAAAGCACAGGACTGTACAGAAGCACAGAAATGATGGTTAACCAACAAAATTAGATGTAATGTTGCACCCTGTCATTGGTGGAGGAAAGTCATTATATTACAGATATTGACCATTCTACTAAGACATATTTTAACAACCCTTATATATTTTAAAACTTTAATTGTATGATGTGAGTTGAAGTGTTACAAGATAAATACGTTAGACGCAGCTCTTTCTCAAAAGGTCTGCCCTTTGTAGTGTTTTGCTAATATTTCACTTGTAGCTGTTTCTTATTGAAATGTGGCCACAGGTCAAGTGTTTTGTTTCGTGACCTTTTGACTCCATTTTAAATGAAGCATAACGGCTCAGACTGAGAGAGATAAAGATGTTACTGCTGTTTGCGACATGATTATTGCATTTCAGATTTATTTGAGTTCTATTGATTCAGTAAACTGTGTCTGTATCCATGAAGTTTCCGACAATTATTTATTGTGTACTATTGAATTTTTCAAAGAAACAAGTGCTATTTGTAGATTAACAAAGATGTAATCAGTGTTTAAGGGCACATGCCAAAACAAGTGAATCATTGTGGTTATTGAATTTAAACCTGAAAGCGTCCCTGTCCATTAGTCCACATTAGTCGACCCTTTTTCCTTTGTGTTTTGAAGCCGAATCAGGTGATGTTGTGTCTATTATTCTTTTGGATTAATTTGTTTTTTCCCTGCTCGGACACTTGAGATGGAGTGGAAAATGGGAGTGATGAAAGGTCAACCAAGTGCAGTGGGGACTCATTGCTCACCAGCGGTATTTCTGGGTTCATGGAGTTAGCGTAGGAAAAACAACCCCGCACACTCACACTCACCTGGATCGGGAGATTTACGAGCAGGGCGGAAAAAGCCATTCCGTAACAGAGGGATATAACTTAACAAATTGCTTTGCGCGGCTGTTCTTATAGGATAATTGCCGCATCTGTTCCATACCAGGCATATCCATGCTGAGCCAGCAATATATTTTCTTTAAATCCTGCATGAGATTTCAATTTCAAGGAGCTTCTGTCTGCCTACAAGTCTTAACCATGCGTTAGAGAACAGGATTCCTCTGGGTTAACCATTTTGGACTCTCATGCAGGCGATTCCTGTTTGTTGGCTCAACCCAACTTTATATAACCTAGGATGGCCACCCAACATGTCCAGATGTTCCTTTTATTTTGCTTTTTTAAGAGGAGTCTGGGGCATTTCTGCCTCCAAATCTCCAATGGCTAATATACGGCTAATAAAAAAGGCACTCTCCCTAACTGTTGTCTTAACCCTGCAGTAAGCAAAGTGGTGGGGTTTCAGGAAGTCTGTGTGTGAGAGACGCTCCACGACACAGCCAGAGCAGTGGTAGCAACTCCCTATTCTGGCAGGTGGTCCTAAGCCCTGTCAAGTTTTTCACTTTGTGTCGTAAAATGTTGTTTGTCTTGAAAATCTTAACCTCACAAAACAGTGATGGCGCGTGCAGGCGCAGCGTATTGGCTCTCTCTACTTTTATTTGTCTGTGCTTTGATTTGCACAACTTGGTTTTGCTGATCTATGACGACAATAACGGTATTCTGATTCTGTCCGGTTTCTTAACAGGTGGATGACTTGTTCCATTTCTCCATTTAAACCAATACCCTTTAATCATCAAGATAATTTGGTAATTGGTTTCCATTAGATACGATCTTAAGGCTAAACAGATGGCATGCTATCCATAGGACAGGCAGCTCACCTTGACACATATTGGCAACTCTCCATTACTTTTTTGTTCCTATCGACATGACTCACCAAAAGTGACCCTGCACTCTTTTGTTAAATTGTAATTCGCTCTCCACCCTTTCTATGCCTTTTGTTGTCACAGAGTGCAAGGAATAAATCGGCAAGGTTAAACCAGGGAATCATCATGCTGTATTGTTAGTTTTGCCTTGAACATACCCAAAAAAGATCTACTCTTTAGAGAGTTGTGCAGTTTAACAACAGCACAGGAAGTACAGATTAAGTGTACCCTCCTCTATATAAAAGGGAAATGCACATTATTTTCCCGACTTTGGACTTGTGACTTTCTAATTCAGTGACAGTTCAGTCTTCTCGTACAGTATTAGTGGTTTCTATTACTCAACATCAGGCAACATGTTGTTTGGTTGGCACGCAACAACAGCAAGGATGATGACATCTTGCCAACACTTACGCCAGATCATACTGTCCTTTCTTGTATTCATTTTCGCAGTTTATTTGTAATGTTGTTATTTCACCAAGTTTTAATATTGTCAACCTTTAGTTCAATAAAGTGGTCATAATATTAACTCTGTGAAGTTATTGAATTAAAGTACTTTAACAATTGGATGTTAGTCAGCCAAGTATTGTTAGAAGTTGATACAAAAAGGGAAATACAATATTACTGTTATAGCCAACAAGTGCACTTCACTTTGTTCCTCTTACCATGTGCTCAAAGTCAACATGTTGCCACCATACTACATCATAATACAGCAAAATAATGCTTTGTAATTATACATTTAAAAATGGTTGTCTTGATAAACCTAATGAAAGGTAAACAATGAGGAAAGTCTGGAGTTAGGTATTTCAGTTGCAAGGATGAACCGCTGGCTTGGATTGAATGAAAACCCTTTTTCCGTTTTTGTCATTGTTATGCTGCTTTCAGACTAAACATTTAAAGGCTGTTTTTTTAGGGCAACAAACATTTCAGAGCATTCTGGAGTAGAACCTGCAATCCAATGCTGTTTGAATTTTAAGTCTTTATTTCCTGAATGATATTGAACCCACCTCAAGTGTTTTCCAAACACTGTGTCCTGTGCCACTTCCTCTCAATGCCAAGTAAGGACAAGGACAAATAAATGTGATCCTGCTGTAATCTGAGTTAACCTGGCCCCGTGTCAATAATCAGATTGATGCTGCGTGACTGGCCCAAGACCCAATCATCAGTAGAAACTGACCCCCCCCCCCCCCCCCCCCCTCCCATTTCTCTCTCCCTCAATCTGTTTGTTCCATGCCTGTCCTCTTCTTAATGGCTCTTAATGAGAACCAGCTTCGGGGCTCTTTGAACAACACAGTAAGCACAAATTCTGGCATTTTTCAGGCTGGAGGAATGCAGCACACAGCTGTAGGGGGGGGGGGGGGGGGGGGTGAGGGTTGTCGGGACGCTTGCTGAGGTCAGCATTGGGCAGGCGATAAGTTAGTATAGGGAGTTTTGAGGGTGTGAGTGTAGAGAGACAACCGCAGGGTATTTGTTTTTTACTCTTTCATTGGGGCCCCTGCTGATTCATCCATCTGTAGATTGTTACTGAGGAGAATCTGGGAAATATTGGCCATTTTAAGAAATCAGCTGCCTGCCAGGGCAATTCAAGGTCAGGACGATGTTTTGATTTGGTGTTATTGGTGTTGTGTGTTCAAGCAGATGTCAGCATTCCTACATGTGTGGCTTTTTTTTCACAGCATAAGTCAAATAACTGACATGTTGAACAAGCAGAAGTTAGTGTTGCAGACAGCACATGATACATTGTGCTTTTTGTATTACTAGTTGTATTCAACAGGCCCCAGGGGTCAAAGTCAGTTTGATTTACTCTTACCAAAGATTTAAATTCCAGCAATTCAATTATATGACTTGCTGCCAATTTGCAGATGTGAGGCAATAACACTGCCTGTTAAAATAATTCTCTGGGACTTTTACACCTCATTTCTCGATAGATCAATAACAGATAATTATTGACTTGTGAATTGTAGATTCTGGGATCGTATATTAGGTCAGGAACCTTTGATATTTATTGGTCTAATACACAGCTTAAAGCGCGTGGTATCACAGCATGAAATAGTATGAGCAACACCCTTTCCCCTCTGTATAACCTTGGACAATAAAACAATGATGTTCATATATTTTTGAGGAAGTCCATATTGAGTGCCACTGCCAACACTGGCACCATAGGCTTGTTCTTAACACGACAGCTGTTCTGAATAATAGAGAATTACTCTGTGTGTGTTTGTGTGTGTGCGCATTCGTACATGCAGGTGTGGTTGTGTATGTGTGTGTGGTTTTCCAGTTCCATGTTCATATATATCATGTTTGATGCCTTCCAGTAAGCCGTTGTGTAACTCTATTGTTTTTCTTGATTCTGTGCAAGAAATAAAGGTTTCCCCAAAGGTCGTCACATTGGGAAGGTCGACTTGGTACACATGTTTTGCGACCACAATGACAAGCTGTTTAGGGAGCTTGGTGAAAAGAAGGAAATCACATATGGGACAGTGACAGCTCCTGGACGGCAGTGATGTTTCCTATGCTGATCTCCGTTAGAGGGACCCGCTGCAGATAGAGCTGGCTTAAATCAACCATTTCAACCTTGGACTTTCCCTTGTGATAATAGCTTTTAAAGTGCAAGGTCGATGATGAATGAAAAAACGACTTGTTCCTTAGAGAGGAAGGGTGCAGCCACTAGAGCAGATTGAGCGGTTAATTAGAGGAAACGCATGCAAAGTCACTCATCAGGATCTGAGCAGCTCCCAATACCCTCCCTGGTCTCCCTGCTTTCCACCTTCTCTCTTTATTCTTTCTTTCTTACTGTCTGCTCATCCCAGACTACCTTTTGATTCCTCACCATGCAATCCCTGACCGTAAACATCCCCAGAGATCTCACAATGGAACCATCACTATTTGCACAAAAGGCAGGAGGATATCGGCCCAAACTGAACCCACATGCACAGCACTGAAGTGATTCATGCACATTTCCTTTTGTGTTTTTCATTTAGTTTGTGTTTGTGTTCAACAGGACATTTGGAGAGAGAGCACTCACCTAGGATTCTGCCCTCTGACAATCCCCTTGTTCTTCATACGGATGGTTTGTTAAACCTCTCATGCAGGTATGCCACACACCAATTTTTGTCAATGCCAAGTGAACCAAAACAGCATTTAAATCAGTGGTACATCTAGCATTTACCTAATAGTGTTACTTAGTACATGTACTGAAGTTCAAATGTGAGGTACTTAAGTATTTTCATTTTATGCCGCTTCTACCTGACTACATTTCAGAGAAACATATTGACGTTATTTCTCCACAAAATGTTTTGAAAGTTATAGTGAAGAGTTATGACTCTAATATTTTAGATGCACAACAGGATAAACTTACAAAATATCATTTTTACTCTCTTAAAATTACCCAGAATTATGTGAAGTATTTAAATCAGCTCTACTTCAACCAGCTATAACTTTGAAGTGATTGCATGAGGAAGAAATCTCGAATTACATCATACAGTATGTATTAATACAAAATGAATGGGCGATTTCTTCCGATTAGGTAGTATTATGTTTGATAATTTTGATAGTAACATGCTTTACCAATTTAAAATGTACTTCTCTAAAGTGTACATGTGAAGGAGGACACTCATTATTTTCCTTGAGTAAAGGATCTTAGCACTTGTTCCATGCATCCATTGATGAGTATATAAATTCCTGATTTGAGCTTTAGGGACAGTGGGACCATTTGTTACGCATTTTTAGAGCCTTGCATCATTTTGTAGGCCTGTGAGGAATGTTCAGGAAGTCGTGTCTATTTAATGTAATGCTTCCCTACAAGGCCATCTGCTAAGACGCCTGGCCCATACGGTACTGTGTTGTTTTTCTGTCACTGGATCAGAGCTGGAGGTTGCTTGACCCAAGATTCTGCAGTCGAACGCAGTGGTATGCAAGAGATGTTTGATGTTCCTCTGGGATCCCTATAATGAGTGTTTTAAAATGGATGCTGTGTGGAAAGAATGTGTTAGCTGAGCACATCATTCAGGAGAAGCATGTTCCCATGTGAAAGTTCAAGTAACTGGATGACTCGAGATTAACTCAAAATAAACTTAAAATGAACATCAAGTCAAAAAGTCCCAATGGGGGAAGCAGCCTCTGCCATCCTAAACCAAAAAGCGGACTTCATTGCCAGCTGTGACACTTTTCATAGTATATCTGAAAGCAGTGCTCATTTTCCAGCGAACAAATCAACAACAGCGTCATGTATGAAATCCAAAAACAACATATTAAATGTACATTTCTTTTATAAAAAAGTGTGAGAATACATTTTTCTTTTCACCAAACGAACTCAGTAATCAAACTGTAAGTCGACTGAGAAATATTTTCTTATTGTTCATCTAATTCTGTCTCCCTCTGTCTTCTGTCAGAGGCCATGGCCTGCTGCAGTGGGAACTTGATTCCAATCGATCACTGTCATCCGAGCGGGTGAAGGTGGAGCGGTGTGAGATCAAACGTCCCTCTCACTCACACTGCAGCAAACTGACCATCACAAGTTTAAGAGCTAATGACACAGGAAGGTACAGCTGTGAATACTCCAAAAATGGTTTGAACCACTCCACCTCGATCTACGTCTATGTCCAAGGTGAGACCTGCAGAAACGCTTTGTCCACTTCAGATTAAAGGTCCTTTTTTATCAAATACAGTCACAGCCAACCAGTCGGAATAGCAGGGCAGCAACATGTGGAGCTCATAATTTAAGTCATTTTCCAGCACAAGAACAATGTGAGGTCTAGAAATGAAAGAATTGGTCTATAAATTAAAACACAGATAAGACACAGACTTCTTTCTTTCTGAATTGGTTGTTTTCCTTCCATCTACGACTGACGGTGTATGTTTTTGTGAGAGTCAAGACTCCTGATAAAGAAAAGGTTTTCACAGGGTGATTGTCATCTGTTGATGCCAGTGGAGTGATGTGGTGTTGAACTGAACTCCCAAACAGTGGCACATGAGGAAATAGCTAATGAGCAAATCTCATATTTCCTGAAAGATACAAGAGCTGGGAAAAAACCCACAATGAATTAGGCAGCGAGAACAGAAGAAATAGCAAAAGAAAATGTTATAAAAAAAGGAAGGAAGTCTCAAAGAAGATGCAAGGAAAGAAAATATATTTAGTTTTGCTATTGTATGACTGTATAGTATTTGCATGCAGAAAAAACTGGTTTTAGTCTTCATGCAAAGAACCAAGAGAGAGAGAGGAAGTGGTTGCTTTGGTACTAAGGTGTCTTGTGAAAGTGGAAGGTTGAGCGTGATTGCACGGGAAGCCCTGGTCATCAGCTGTGATTTCCTGCCCTGGCTACTGTTTTCCGAAGTCCCCCCAAAGTGTCACATGGCACCAGTTACAGCTACAGTTTCACTGAAATGATGATTGTGCTGACGTCTTAAGGAGAGCTGTTCTGGAGTGCTTTTTAGACACTAAAACTGTTGCTGTGAAGGCATTAAATAAAGTGCAATCATAAAATTGTTCTAAGGATGTGAAATATTTGTAAGTAATGCAAGCTGAACTAAATACTGGATGCACTTTGTTACCTCTCTTTGAATGCGGTTCCCAGTGTTTCCCTAGTTGGCTTTGAGAAAGCCTGCTGTGCCTGTGTTTAGTCTAACCCTTTCTTTTCAAAGGCATTCAGCTGTTTATTGCATAATTTCCCGGCTTACTTTTTAAATAATAGTTCCTTTATCAAACCACTACTGCTTGACCTCACACCAATCGCAGACTGTTTGTGTGGTCTTGAGGTTCCCACAGCTGGCCTGTGATGCCTGGCTGTACAGCAGGAACACACCACTAGCCTGATTACCTCTATCTTTGCTCTGCTGCCTTATCCAGTTAGAAAGAACTGATGCAAATTTGATTTCTTTGGATGCCCTGACATTGCCCTGATTTCATTGCAATGCTAAACTCAGTTCTAGCATAACATGTTTTTCAGAACTTCAGCTGTGAATTTTGCTGCAAAACATGATTATACCAAAAGACAAATTTCTCACTTTTTTTTGTTTGTCAGATCCCGAACAACCGTTTGTGGAGCCCCATCCCAACTCATTTCTCGTCTTGGAAAGAAACAGCAACGAGACCAGCCTCATAATCCCCTGCAGAACCACCTATCCTGATATTGAAGTAACACTCTCAGGGGTAAGGCTTCACGAAGACATTCATTTCACAGCTTCTGCTCATGACTGCTGCAGGTTAAGTTGTTTCACCGTGCTGTATATAGTCAAACACTCTGTTCCATAGACCATGTTGGACTTTGTAGTAAATCACACAGTACATCTTCTGACAAGGAAACATTGCTATAAATATCACAGCAAGGTATCCTTGCTTCTCATCTTTGGAAAACAAATATTTTCCCACTGTGCTTAAGGCGTCCCATAGGTTCTCACACCCTGTGTGTGTTAAATCACTCTTGCACACAGAAACAGACAAGAGACAGTGGCTGGTCTGAGGAAAACTCAAGGGCGGCGAAGGGAGTCAATCGGTCTGCTTCCGTTAGGAGCAGGAAGGTGCTCCAAGAGTGCTTTTCTCAGAATAGACTCTCCAACTAAATTTAGTCCTCCTTAGCTTACAAACATCCGGAAATGCAGTAGAATAACAGTAAACACTGTGTCAAGCACAGGAGACAACTGGTAACTTATCATGACGATTAAAAACCTCTAATTCCAGAGGGCATTGAAGGGTGCTTCCTCAGTGATGTTGTTGACACGACTCTTTCTGTCAAACTTAAAGGAATACTTTTCCCACAAAATGACATTTTAACTCACGACTAACCTAATGTTTTCTACAATTATTAAATCTTGCATGTCTCCAAGGTGAATCAACCATCCAAAAACGGAAAGTTATGCATCCAAGGATGACTGATATTAATATACAATCATGGAACATAGTGCCTGGCCTACCGTGGATAAACACATCTGACTCAGATGGCACAGATAGTGGTGGCACGACCTTCCTGCTTTTGGTAAATCTATGGCACTCGTCCTTCCAGCTCCCTTTCCTTCCTTCCCTTCCCTTGCCTCCTCTCCCAGCCCAATTTCTGGCATGAGAACAAACAGCAGCAGACACGCACATCCTTTATCCGGGTCCACAATGTGGTGCTCCATTGCATAAGTGATTGCAGAGGTTACACTCCACAAAGCAATAAAACCTAATTAGACCTTCACTCTGTCCCCAGCTGAGTCCAGTAGAGCATGAGCTACTTGTTAAATTAAGTTAAGCGCATTACACTAACATTCTGTATGGCTCAGTGATTTTGTGTCACAAAATAACATATGACAAACCTCTGCTCTACTCTCTGGATCACAGATCCAGATTTTACCAGACAAGGTCATTAAGGAAAAGATATGGGATCCAAGGGTTGGATTCAAGATTCCCTACGATCCCAACAGAGAGCTCAGCTTGCTCACCTGTCACACCAAGGTCAACAGTCGTAACTTCCGGTCAATGTACTTACCGAAGACAATAAGTGAGTCGGTTCTCTTGATAATTAAAAGAAATACACATTTCTGTCCTTTTTAGTTTCTTGAGCATTTATTTTTATATTTGCCGTGTTTTGCAGGTAATGTTCTGAAAAATGTGAAGATCACCCAAGACCGTGTCAGAGTGTTGGTTGGAGACACCCTCATGCTCAACTGTACTGGCGAGACGGGTCGTAATGGAAGAATCAGCTTCACATGGGATTTCCCAAAGAGCAAAGTAAGTGACACATTGACACATTACTACCGTATGTAAAAGGAACTCTCACAGGCTGTAGCAGTAAAGTTTATGATACTTTTTTATTTTCAGGAAAATAGACATCACACAGAAAACAAAGTCAAGTATCCTATCGATTATGTGGCAAGCCAGGTTCTAATCTTGCCAAACATTACCATAGAGGATAAAGGAGTATACCGCTGCAGGGCTGAACTCAACCCTAAGATTATTACAAATGTCACCACTAAAGTCATCGTCTTTGGTAAGTATGCTTTAAATGGGTTTGAAATCAAGAAATGTTAAGGTTTATTAAAAACTATGAAAATACAACACAATTAACAGATGAAATTGTTGACACTTTGGTGATTCTATAACAATACAAAATATTACTGCTTTTGGATCGCTTCCAATGTCTCTCCTTAATGTTTTGTTCCAGAGCATCCATACCTCAATATCTCCTATAAAGATGAGCGGCATAGTACGATGCTGGTTAAAGAAGGCAAGAAGAAGCTGGTGTTTGATCCCAAGGTCCAAGCTCTGCCACCGCCAGACATGGTATCATGGTAAGTAATGGTATACAGTCAGAATAAAAACTGCTGCTTATGTATTGAATCCATGTGTTGATTTCCTATGCAGTGGCAAACCCTGAATGATAGCTTCACAAGGTTTCCACAGTCATGAAAAACCTGGATAAGACATGGAATTACAAATCATTGCATCACTTACAATTTCTATATATGGATGTATATAATGGAGTGTGTATAATCATTAAGAATACAATAATAGTACATTGGTTTGATTCCCCATCATGCTTGAAAGTCAGCGCCAGACTCAGATTAAAAAACATACAGTACTAAAAATGATTGCCCTTTAATAACATACACTACACTAACTTACACTAACTAACATTTGAAGTAAAGGTTAGGTTCTGATGATGCTATTTTTATTATGGCTCATTGAAAAGGTTCATGACTCAGTTTCCATTCCTCTTTTTTCAGTGATGTTATTCTTCCATGGTTAATTAAAAAACTGTCCATGCTTTCAATTCCTAGGTTTAAGGATGGGGTCCCTATCAACACGAGTTCCACCTGCTACAAGATGTCTGGTTTCAACTTGATCATCCTTAATGTTCAGCAGATGCATACCGGGGTCTTCACCATCAGACTGGGCAACCAACGGAAGGGCTTGTACAGGAATCTGAGCTTCACACTGATAGTGGAGGGTAAGCTGTTACATAAGCTGCTGTAAACTTGATAATGACGGCTGATCCAAAAGGAAATTAAGCAGTGCCTCTACGCTGTTGCCCCGGCGCTGGCTGCTTTCAGTGCAGTTCACTGGACGGCAGGTAGCAGCTCTAGTATGAGAGGAATTTGGGGGCTTGTTGATTCCAGAGCTGGATTGACGTAGCAGGGGCAGCTGTTGTTGATTATTGGGGCTCTTTTGAAGGGGCTTGGCGCAGTATGTAAATGGCCCGGGCTCTATTCTGCACGCAGACTCCAGCCGCTCCAGGCCCCCCCTAGTCCCCAGCATTTATTTGCATCCTCACCATGTGTATATACAGTGCAGCTCATATCAACACCATGTTCCATACTATATGTGTACAGCTTGAGGAAGACAAAGACTGAGGATGTAATTCAGTGTTTTGATGACTTTGTAAAGACTAATGATAACTGTTAACACTGGAGGTTATAAATGCTTTAACATGTTAGGTGGAGGTCTAGAGAGAGTGTGTGTCAATTTCTGAAAGCTTGCCATGGGGGGGCAGAGCTATCTTTATTGCATTCTTTAAACATTATCTAGGAATCCCAAATGCGTGCCAAAAAGTGTAAAAAATCTGCCCCCTCCAGCTTGTTTAACTTTATTTATGGGCCTTGACTGTCCCGCTCAACAAAACCTACATTTATTGGAACAACAAAAAATGAAACGCACAGAAACAAACAACGTGAAGAGAGAGTCATGGTATCAATTATGGAAATACTTAGAACTTTTTCATCATGTGTTTAGAACTCTGGGATTGTTCCAGAGTTTAAATGTGTACTACATGATGGTGTGTGTGTTTCTGTGTGTGAGTTGCCAAACTATGTCACTGTGTGTAGTCAGCAGTGATCGAGGAAGTATTCACATCCATTACTTAACTCAAAGTGTTTACACCACACAGTAGAAATCATCTGTTACAAGTAAAGTTCCTGCATCGAAAATGTGTGTTCAGTGACAGTATTTAAGTTTAATCAGAAACATGTAATGGAGTAAGTTCTCAATTAAAAACAATGTGCAGTGGGAACCTTCCAATTCATCATTAATTAACATGATTAATCTAATTAAGAGGAAAACCAGAAAATGGTCAAATTTGATAAGTTCAAATCATGAAAAAAAAAGTTGCACAAAAAGAAAAAAATAAGTTGCTATTAAAGTTTTACCAAAAATCTCAACTAAATAAATATGTAAGATACATTTTATGGAGTACACAGTACAAAGGTTCCCTCTGAAATGTGTTGGAATAGAAGTAAATGGTGACATGGAAAGGAAAGACAAAGTACCCCAAAATTGTACTAAAGAAAAAAACTGGATTAAATGTGTTTAGTTGGGTTCGTCCACTGGTAGTCTGACTCTCCTCCTGAGGTGGCACAAGGATCTTTTTCTGTTTGTTGAAGGTGAGTTCAATGACCTGGGCATGGGCCACAGCAAGGTCGTTCATTGACCTTCAGCCCCAGGCTATCCAATCATCCTGCCATTCTTCTCCTACACAGCACCTAAAGGATAACTGGTGTCAATGGCAACTTTTTCATGGCTATCCATCATGACTGTCGCCCCCCATTATAAACACATTATGAGATTCCACAGTGGCCTGGGATGGGAGGGTTGATCTAACCTGTTGCCACCCCCTCTTTCTCTACATATATGTATTGTTGTGTGTCTGTGTACTTATGCGTGTTTATGTGCACTCCTCTCTTTCAGTGAAGCCAATTATTTCCGAGGCCGAGCTTTCCACTGACGACGTGCAGCCCTACATGATCGGCAGACAGCATCAGCTAACCTGCACTGCTTACGGGGTGCCACTGCCAAACATCACTTGGTTTTGGCAACCGTGTCAACAGAACAACATGCTTGCAAAGTGAGTCACCATCTCGCTTTGTTCTAAGCTTTGAAATGTTTAAACTAGATTTATGTTAACTTCCTCCAATCTGGAAAAAATTAATAGCATAGCAAAGGGAAAGTCTTCCTGTTTTTAAGTGCACATTTCATCAGTTATGAATGCCAAACATAATCTGATTAAAAATCAATTGCATGCCTACTTCTACTATAAAGCAGTCCTGCATATAAATAAAAAGGACAAATTGGCGGGCATAGGAAATCGGATGTGTTTGACATTTATGTACAGGTCACAGTGTCTCTGGATGTGAGGCAGTGCAGTAAGAAATGTATCAAGTCAAGAAATCTCTTATACAGTTTGCATGTTCTTTATCTGTTATTTGTCACTCTATTGCAGTAAATACTGAGTCATCTTGAGCACAGCATTTGCACAAATAGCAAAGCCGTGTTGGAGGACATAAATGTAGGCACATTTACGGTACTGGAGTTCTATTCACAAACGCACAGACAAACGGCATAACAGACTTAACAGAAAATGATCCAAGCTTCCAGAGCCACCGGCCCAGCCCGGGGAACCCACTCTAAACAGATCTGCATTGACTGGATTGTCTCTGGTCCGGAAAATGACACATTAATCAAAGAAACGCAGCCCTCGAGAGCTGCCCTCTTGTTTGTGGTCAGTGGTTCTGTAGGTTGAAGGGGAAACTCGGGGAGATAAATTAATCTCAGGTCCCAGAGCTGTTTCACAGCTCAACAGAACTCAGTGTATGAGTGACTGTGCATGAATACCGGCCTGGTAGTGAACCCTCAAACAAGAAGAACATTCCCAGATCCGGGCTCGTTGATGACAGCAGGAGACCTTTGAGGCATAAGATCAGGAAAACAATGGGTCGTTACCCTTGGGTTATCAGGCCTCAACACCATTAACAAAAACAACAATTTGGACCGCTTCACAAGAAAAATACTAAGTTACGTTACATGGTGTTGACCCACAAGTGCCTCCATTATTTTATCTATTAAATTATCCCCAAAACCCATTTGAATTTACCAGATTACTGATTAAATACAATGTCACTCGAGAGCACAGACCACTGCCAAGGTCAATAGTCCAATAGTGGTTTAATTTCCCATGTTAGTTATGTTCAATAGCAAATAGTCAAAATATGGATCAAACATAGAATCTACAAAGAAAATGTCTTGTACCTAATTTCTCAGAGCATTCAAAACAGTCCTTTGGCTCTGTGAATTATCCCAGGGTACCCTTTTTTCTGATTACTTCACATGAATGCAGCACAAATGCCCTGTCTCACAATGGTGACGAAAGTGAAACATAATTCCTCGATCCACCCTGTAATTCATATCCGCTGCAAAATGTAATAGGTTCTTCCTTGGCCCATACTACACCCTTCCACCAATTTAATGAAAATCTGGCCAGTAGTTTTTCCGTAATCCTTCCGACACACAGACAATCCAAGCCAAAAACATAACCTCGTTGGTGGAGTTAACAATAGCAGAGCATTAGTTGGGTCACAGCAACTCTTTCTGCAGGCCTAAAGATAATCAGGGCTGGCACTAGGAACAGTGGCAGGCAGCTAATGAGACAAAGGAACAGCTATTGCCTGGTGGGAGGCCAATTGTGCAAAATGTTTGTTTTATACAGCCCTGACCCTGTAAAGTACCTGTCAGTGTAAATCTAGCGTGTAGCCCTTCAAAATCAAATCTCATCTAAATCTGTGGGAGTTTGGAGAGGAGGGAAAACTCGGGAGTGTGGAGAGGGTTAAGACATGAAGGAAGCTTCCTATGTTGGATTTGGAATGGCGCTGATAGTGTAGACATATGGGGGTGTCTTTATCACCAGGTTGAGAAGCTGTGCCTTGTTGACCAACGAGGTCTTAGGATCAACCTTATCTCCTCTGGCCAGAACGTGTGGGGGGGTTTCCTGTACGATTTGACGCATAGAACAGCCCTTCCTGTCGCTGTTGCGGTTTCCTCCTCTGCTTCTCCTCTCATCAGGCTGATTGTTCCTCACTACGGGCGGTGAAGGGTTTGGGGGTTGGGGTCAAATCAATGCTTTCTGTTGGTTTTATAACCCACACATGCTGGTCTAGACCTGGACTCTACTCATACGTGTTTCAGTGGTGTTTTAAAACACATCAGCCTTTCAGAATTGCGACTTTTCCTAAAGGACTGCCAGTTGTAAGTTTATTGGGTGATCCAAACAGCATTAAACCAAGGTTGCAAATTAAAACAACCAGAAAATCAGTTGTTTTCATTCTTTTGTATTGATTTAAAGTGTGCAAACACATGTGCATCTGTCTCTAGGCATACTGACAGCGTGACTACATGGTCTCATTAAATACTTTCTGTTCTTCAGTTGCAGTGCTTATACAAACAAGCAAACCCTGGTCAACATTGGTGAGGGGGGAAATAACTCCTATAACTGGATTAAGAGCATAAACACCAAGCCTGAACTGGTAAAAGAAAAAATCAAGGTAGGTGGTTTAACTTTATCTGTAGTGTTTCCACTTCTTTTGAACAACTGTTGCAACTTCACAGTAGGATTTATATAAAAAGTGGTTCAAGAAATATGCCTTAAATCTAGAGATTTAAGTGGAAACATTCTGTTATTGGGGCTTGAAAGTCAGATGCAACATCTGAAATGTATAAATGCTCATAATTCTGCCGCTGTTGGCAGTAATTCTAAACATCAGTTTTAACTATCAACAAAACTCATTAAAAAGCCGTCAGTCTGTTACAAAGAAATCCAACTTGCTTTTCATTACTGTCCGTAATAAAGCTGGAATTATTCTTAGAATAAGCAACCAGGAAAATAAGGGCTTCACACATCTTACACATTTGCAATAGAACAACTTGGTTAACAGCACTGTCATTTACAAAGGCCTTCCTATAATGAGCGAGATCTCTACCAGTCTTATCCTGTAATGTGATATGTTGCACCCATAACTGAGACACAGTTAATTTCTCCCTACTGGAGTGAAACACACCCTCGATTTCACTGTTTATTTAGATGAATAAGGCCTGTAAATGAAGCAGCTGCAGCTTCCACGTCGGCCCTGCCAAAGACACATCTTTTATTCTGACATCAGTTAATCTTTTGGCTGTTGAGACTCCTGAAGCTAAGATTTATAAACAGTAGAAAAGCTATATGGCTTAAGCCATGCGTGTGCCAAGAACTGAGTACAGACTTTTATAGACTCTACCCTACACCATTACCTATGAACATGACACACACTGAAAACTGCTGCAACTGTGCTTTTGTTAGTGAGCATACACAACTGTTATCTTACATAATGTAACTTGAGAGGCAACATTGGATTATGCAAATAATACAATTAAGCAGATTGAATAGTTTTTACACATATGAATTTAAGCATATTTTATGGTTTCACACTACAAAATATTGTTTTCTGCAACCTCAAAACTGAAGTATCAGTAAGGGCTCTATAAGTACGCCAGCTGTTCTTCGAAAAAATCTAACACATCTTCCATGCGAACCAAAACATGCCGCTTAATGTTGAAACTATAGACATTGCTGCAAATGTCCTGTGGGAGCCTGTTAATAAAACTGTTCACCCCAAACCTAATTGAGAGCAGGCCCCCGCTGCCTTTGCGAGAGTTTTCCTATAGGATTAGGCAAAAGACACCCATTACAGCAAGCTGGGTCAAATTAAGGCTCAGGTCCACGGGCATAAAGGTGTTCAGATGGAGAAAGGAGAAGTGATGATCTTCAATCTTTCACAAGTAGTATATCATTTTTGGAAAATATTCAGAAACATGAGCACATATATAGATATATATGCAATTAGATAGCTATATGATGTTTTATTTGTCATATCTTGAACATATAAAGTAATTGTAATTTCAAAATGCATAAAAAAGGAAGGGACTGGGGCTGACCAAAATATGTCCTGTCAGTAAGGTGTATCTTAGTCGTTCTAACTCTAAATCTTTGTATTGGAGACTTTTGTTTTCCATTGCACAGGACATCATATCTAATATGTCTTTGACATAAATAGGGAGGCTCCATTTATTTACAAGTACTTGTGGCCAAACGCTGCTTCTTTATGAGGGTTAGCACTATGGGTCAATGATAACAAGCAGCAGTTTAAAAGAAGAGGGATTTGTTGGAAGTGAATTCCTCTCTGTCAGCCCACATAAATCGTGTTGGCCCGTGAAAAAGAACGTAGTCAGGGCCGGGCCTCTGAGTGCCTCCCCAGAAGACCCAGTGTACAGCGAGACTGGCCCGGGTCACAGTATAAGGAAAACACTGGGGGAAACGTGGGCACAGAGGTCACGCTGCGTATGGTCAGGTGACCTCTGGGGACGGCGCACAATTGTTTAAATGACTGTTTTGAGCTCGGGTTACATCATGGTGAGTAATAGCCGTAACATAATACCATAAGACCACTCCATCATTGTTTTGACAAGTGTCAGAGCAGCATGAATTGGACAATATGGTGTAACTTTTTATTTTTTTACTGCCTGGATGCTTGTATGATGAGAATTGTAAGCACAGGGGCGTTGAAATTATTTCATGGCTGCAGCTGTGAGTCTTGAGAGTCAGCACAATAGCTCCTGCAAGCCCAGGAAGTTAAGGCCAGCGAACACCCAGACAATACACCCACATCATTCACTCTCTTTGATGTAGCCAACTGGCCCAGATGTCACTGTGAACACTGAACAGAGCCCCACACAGTCTGGCCCTCAACAAAGTTTCACTTATTATTTTGTGTATTTAGGCCATTCAAATGTTGTAGTAGTGCAATGACAGAATTGAGTGTGGCATTAGAAGTGCTTTCCAGGAAATGAACATAAAGCCCAGGCACTAGATCTATAACCCAGGTCTGAAGGAGACTCAGTGGGGTTTCAACTCCAGATGTATCCTTTCATTAATGTGAAGCACTGGAGAGTATAAAACAGGCCAGGCTCCGGACCTCTCACCCGGCTGTTCACAGCGACTCACTTCTCTGATGGGGATTGAGACCTGTAATGATACGTCTGACTGAAAAGATCACTGTGATATTAGAGAAATACTTCACCCCCCCAAAAGGATCATTTAATATTATTTGCTCAGTCCACGTTACCATACCACTTCATACAAAGGAAGAACCCAAACATGGACTTTTCCTTATGGGGGAAGAGTTTAACAACAGCAAACAGCACTTTATCAAAACTTCCATTTTCAATATGTCCCCGTTGTTAACAGATGCCCAATTGCATCCAATGCATTTTACACTTTGTATTCATGCTATCAGCTGGTTTTAAACAATGAATTACACTTTGGAAGAATCAAAAACTGACATTTTCCCAAAGTCCATTAACATTGAAAATCAAGTCGGAAAATGTGGCTTGTATTTCTGGTTTGGTTTGATCTCCATTTTTGGTTTTAACGGGTTCATTGTCATTTTTGAAATTCAATATTCTTACATCAGTTAAGGTCAGAATACTTATTCTGCAACTCCCCACCAGTGCAAGTGATTCATATTCACATGGTCATATTTTGTTGGTTAACTCAAAACATGTTTTATCTGCTTAAACAGTCAGTAACATTTCCTCTTTCTATCTTTAATTAGAATGTGAGTACCCTGGTGATCGGAACCGCCCGCATGTCAGGGCAATACTCCTGCGTGGCCAGGAATGATGAGAGCTTCAGCACAGTGACGATCCCGTTCTACGTTGATGGTAAGTGAGTGACAAGAATCTGACTTCTGAAATATTAACAATAAAATCCTATCTGCTCAGCTGAAGGTGCACAGAGAGATTATTTTTCCAATCTGCGAACGAGATTCCTTCTATCGATCTAGACTTGATGTCTGCGCTGTAATGAATTTTCAAGATCATGGAAGGAATGTGCCGATTGTATTGTGCAATAAAGAAACCAGAGGGGGGGGCATTAATTGAAACCATCTTCCACTGTAGCTGAGCGGCTTCAGGGCGGAAGAGAGGCGAACATGTCCTGAGCCATATGGAGTGCTATAATGGCACGTGTTTAAAAACAACTATGGATAACTGCATTCCTACTCCAGAGCCAGCAGGTCATTCCTCTTTCTCTGTGAGCCTTCTGCTCTGAGAATTCACTTTTTTATGTGCATTTGGATTTCCAAATGTTCCCCAAATGAATATCCATTGAAACAGTTATGTAATGATAATGGAGATCATTTTCACAAGCACAGTTCACTCAAACAATGTGAATCCCTTAAAAGCTGACAGAATCATATCTCTTGGAGGGTGAAGGATTGCTTTTGGAAAGGGGTAGATGTAGGTAACCTCTAATGGAGGGTGCCAGAAGTTATCCTCTCAGAGTGGGAGAATTTCTAAGAGGAATCCAGAGGTGAGGTAGAAAGAGAAAGATGGAATACTGCTTAAAAAAAAGAAGACAACACAATTGTAATAACAGCTGTCTTCTCTTACTGAACACACAATGCTTTCCAGCAATCTGAATAAACAAGCACAGTCTGGTTCCCCTGAGGCCCAGACTCAGCTTCTCTCCAATTGGACAAATGCTCCAGCGCCATCAGCAATGCTGTCCAACGGCAACGTGCTTCCAATTAACAATGATGAAACGGGAAATAACTTCACATTCCTGGCATTGCCAGAGCAGCTTTGTGTCCAAAATGAAAGTCAAACATAGGATCCCAGGCCAGCAGGACACGTGTCTCTGTTCATCTATGTAGAATAAATCATAACATCCACATAAATCAGATCATGTTGTTCCTTATTTCTCTACCTTGTCAAACTAGATAACCATGAGGAAATTGCCATTGAACCTCTGGCGGTCGTCGAGGGGGACAACGTCACTCTGACCTGTCGGGCAACACGTTACCTCTACACAGACCTGCAGTGGTTGGATTCCAGAAATGAAACGATCACTACCAACGTGTCCAGTATCCAGATCAGCAACTACTCCATTTCTATTTCTCTCAGTCTGCATAATGTGTCCCAAATCAGCACTGCAGGTTACAAGTGCCAAGCATACAAGCTCTACAAGGGGATTCAACTCAGGGACGCTGCACTGACTGTGGATGGTGAGCAGAAATATAGGTTTATGAGAAGCTGATTATTAAATAGTCCGCTGATGAACATCAAAACCAGTCATCATTCTGTATAAATCATGTGATAATCAGTCCTGTTTCTGTAAGTTCCTGCACACAGGAACCATTATTTGCGTAATAGAGTAATTCTTATTCTTTTTGTTTCTTTATGTGTAGTGAGAAAACGCCCCTGGCTGAGTCAAAATCTGACTAATCAGGATGTGAACAGTAGCAGCACCCTGATGCTGGCTTGCCTTGCTATGGGAGTTCCTCGTCCATACATCATGTGGTACAAAAATGAAGTTCTCGTGGAAAAAGGCCCAGGTAACCTGACGAAACTATTCTATGTTTTCATTCCAGCATATATGAGTGCCCTTTCTTTATTGATTACCCTGTCTGTGCATAGTGAAGACATTTGTGCACTTAGGATGGACTTGCCTTTACAGTTGTTTACAATATTCCTTCCATTTACCAAAATGAAAGTTGCATTCAGTCAGACATATTTGCATTTAAATGAAATAATACCACTACTCCTTATACTGTGAGAAATAAGCATGCTAAATCCTTTCATATCATTTCATAACCCGAGCTCTCACAGAAAACATTAGTTTTGGCTAATGTTGTTTAAAACATGCTGAATAAAAATTCAATTATTCTGCATAAACACAACCTTTGTTTTCACTCACAATTTTTACAAGCCCGAAGATAAAACATTTCATCTGCTTTTGCCCTTGCACCTGCAAAGTAAATTGTTAAGTACCACACCATTTAAAGAGTTTATCTGTTGCAGGAATAACTCTGGGAGAGGATGGGACTCTGACCATCGAGAGAGTGAAGAAAGATGACGAAGGTGTCTACTCGTGTGTTGCCAGGAATGTCGAGGGGGATGCGAAAACAAGTGCTGTTGTTACTGTGTTCGGTAAGTCATTCAGACAGTTTGAGTTAATAACTGCCTAACCATAAACAAAAACAACACTCACCAACCACTTCTGCGTTAACGATAATGGTCTCTCTGTGTGAAGTGGTGTGCTGCAGTCAGTCTTTCTAGAGATAACATACACTGATCATCTGTCTACAAAGAAGAGTTGTTGCATATTCTGAATCAAGTTGTCTCGGAGTTACTCCTGGCCTAATACTTTCATGTCAACAAAACAATTCTGGTCTGACTTCAGTGAGAAAAGTTTCCCCTGACAGATAATGTGTGGCGGACAGGAATGCCAAGTGAATTCCTTCTAGGGTTTTATGATCAAGGCTCTGGCTGAGGGTCCTTACCTTGAGGACATGACCTCTATGAAGTGTTAAGAGGTCCACTAATGAGTGCAAAGAGATTGACTGCTACAACAGCCAAGGGACTGGAAACACACAGTAGATAATTGGAGTAGCATGTCCGTTAATGTGTGAGCGTGCCTGTGTAGCTTTATATGTAAAATGATTTGCATCTTGGCATGGGAAGGCGGAGATGGCAGCATAGGTGAGATATCATGCATGTAGTTTATTCCACGTCAAGCCACTTATGCTGAGACTTGAATTCCTCTAGATCTATAACCGTATTTTATTTCACCCTCCCAACAAGTTGTTTCAGCAACAATCTGTATTCATGTTCAGATTTTGCTGTTGAGTCAAATATTGCATGACATAAGAGCCGGAAAACTTTGTGCAGATTCAAAGGATATGAGATTTCAGGGTTGAGACATGGATGGTTGAAAAACAGGGTTTTAGAGGAAAAAGCGAGGTATGCATGTCCTAAACATCCCAGCAATAAACATCAAGTGTTTTTCACTGTTGTATACAATCTTTCAGAGAAGAATTAGGAAGAAACAAATAAACAGAAGAATGACGTAAAATAAAGGTTTCAGCGTCTCCATTCCAATAACAGATTCCATTTGCAAACTTTGTAACAGGCTGTTCTTTTACTATCCTCTACAAACCCCTATCAATAATATACGATCATTTATGAGATCACGAAAAGTGCTTTTTTTGCCAAGACGTCTGGTAGTTGATGACAGTTCTTCTCTTTCCAGGAGATGAAGGGAAGCCAAACGTTGAGGTAATCATTTTGGTGTGTACGGGAGCTGCAGCCACGTTTCTCTGGCTCATGCTCATCCTCTTCATCCGCAAGCTCAGGAAGGTAAGATGTGACATTACTTCTTTATATAAGGAACCATGAGATTAGTATTTGCAAAAATGTGGAAAATGCAAGTTACGTCAACCTTCACTTATATGGAACAATATCACACATTTGCCTCAGTGTGCTAGACAGGCTGCACAACATACAACACCACCTGTCCTTAGATCCTTGCAGCACAAGAAAGAAAACTCTGCAAGAACTAAAAAAGGAAATAAGTGTTACACATTTTTTGAATAACTTGACTGTGACTCATCGTTCTTTTTCCATGCTTCTAGTGAAATGCAGTGAAATGGAAGGACAAATTTAGCCAATTTTTTAAGATTTCGTGTCAATTTTAAAGTGATTGGCTAATAAAAACAGGAAGGACACATTGCTAACAAGACCTTTACAAGGTCACGTATGTGTGGAGAGTAACGACTTTGAAAGTCATGTCAACATATTTCATTTCCTACAGATCATTTAAAATTAAGTTAAAAAACCCTTAATTTCTTATGTGTTCTCTAACACCATCAGCAACCACAGTATAAGATGGGTCCGTCGATCATCATTGACCCTGACGAGTGTCCCCTGGAGGAGCAGAATGATCTTCTTCAGTACGACAGCAGCAAATGGGAGTTTCCCCGCGACCGCCTGCGCCTAGGTGAGAATTCAATGTGCTGGGAAATGTTTCGTATTAGAAGAAACTTAGGAGACAGTTGGACCTCATCTACATTTTAAAAAGGGTAACAGAAGCTGATTTCCATACCCTTCCACATGTTGAAATGATGTTTAAACAATAACGGATCAAATAAAATAGATTTAGCTGTAGTAGCCGTAAATAGCTGTGAGTGATTTGTTATTTGTGATGGTGAATGGGGTGGAGTAGCTTCAAAATTGTTGTTTTTTTTACTTGTTTTTTTATTTGAACCCCATAAGAACAAACAAATTGCTACCTTTACATACAGAGAAAAGAATAAACAAATGAAAATGAATCAAGATATCTAGAGACGATAGTTTATGGGACTTGATCATATGGTATGAAGTGTATACCAGAAGCAGAGGAATTACTGGCATCCATCTCTTTTAGAAATGTTGGTTTTTGAATATGTCATATGTGATTTTCTCCATTTCTTATAATTTAAAATAAAAGCAATTTTACTGTAACTTTACTATAAGTCATTGTCTGGTATCTCTGCTTTGAACATATTTTAATGGCAAAACACCTTGTACCACCCAGAGCAATGCGACTGTATATCAGTACTTTCAGACACTGACTACATCATAATTTCTGTGAGAAAAGGTTAAAAGTTCATTTTAAAAGTGTTCATGGTGAGAATATATGCAGCCACATTCGGGTACATGCAATAGGTGTGACCTCTCTCTGCAGCTGTTGTGTAGGGTCATTACTTATCAGTGACCTGCGCTGTCATCCAGTCTTAAGTGAGCCATAAATTCTGGAGAGAAACTGCCTGCCAGCGTGTTGTTTTAATTAAAGGCTCACAGCCTGACTGACGGGGAAATTAGTCTGATTTTTGTGCCTGAGGAACAGGAAACTCTAATGTCATCCCACTTAGCAAATACCTTCTTCCTTTGCCAGGCAAAACTCTTGGGCATGGAGCATTTGGAAAAGTTGTGGAAGCTTCTGCCTTTGGGATCGACAAGCTCTCCACCTGCAAGACTGTGGCTGTCAAAATGTTGAAAGGTAGGTGTCCAGATTCTTTTTTTATACTGTTACTTCAACATTATTGTAAATGATTTGACTTTTGTGTTGTGGTATTTCACATAGATGTGGAACTTCTTGTTCTCGTTCCTAGAGGTACCCCCGCTCATGAGGCCTGCATTAATGCCACAGTATCTGGTGTTGTATGGGCAGCAGATGAATATAAGCTCCATTGTTTCTGCAGAAGATTTATTTCTTGTGCACGTTGCAGACTCATGAGCTACAGCACCACATGTGCCTGCAGCTAATGTTTGTACGGCGTATCGGTTCAAAGCAAAGCATGCAATGTCTGCTCCTTGTAAAGTGCAGTTGGAGGTAAAGGCTAAGACCTCTAACCCTCGCCTTGATGAAGAGATTGAGTTCATGCAGATCTGACTGCACAGATCAAAATGTCCAAAATCTGCAGCTGAAGACGAGTTCAAAAGTTGAAGATAGTACAAATGTGCAATAAAAAGCCTGTTTGTTTTTTGGCACATTTTAAAGATTCCAACATTTGGAATCTATCCGCTGTCCCTGTTTTTAAGAGGAATTACTTACAATCCCATTCCAACGTCTTTCCAAGTATGCTTCATTGTTGGATCCAAAATGAAAACAGGAAAACCAATGAGCTGAAAAGAGCTTTGATTAGCATTTCATTCACCCCAGCTTTAAACACTGTGAATGAATCATAAGAAAGATTTGTTTTGCATCACTAGAGATGAAGCTGTGAGTAAGTGGTTGTATTGGGATTTTGTGTCGTGAAAAATAGGTTTGAGGAGTTAGATATATTGGTCACTGGCATTAATCATGTGTCAGCATAAATCACACACTCTCCGAGACGAACAGACCGGCTGCTGTTAACCGTCGATCAAACTTAATGGAAAGCAGCAGGTCTCTTCATAATGACCGTGGTTCGGCTAGAGACTTTAGCTTCTTACTCATAAATATCTGGTTGGTCAAAGTAACATAAAACAAAACAACCCCTTAACTCTTGATTTTCCTAATTCAAGGTTTTACATAATAGTTTTCACTTTACATCTGGTTTGTAATGTCAGCACCACTGTTTTATTTTTCCATTTTGTCTGGAATTTATCTTTGAGCATGTCCTCAAATGAAGCTGCTTCATATCACCAGGCCTAAAGTAATATTATAATTTTTCCTTAATATTTAATGAACTCTCAAAATTAAATTCCCTGGTAATCCAGCTACCAGGGTTCATGTTTATTTTCCCACTTTCTCACTATACTTTCAAACTGCTGAGACAGAACGTATTCTTTAGGTTTCAAGGTTTCAGGTTTCAAGGTTTTATTTGTCATATGCACAGCAGATACAACGTATATGTTGGCAATGAAAATCTTATGTCGCGTGCTCCTCCAACAACTCAACATACATGGTGCGAATAAGATAAATAAAATAGTGCAAAAAGAGAGAAGAATATTTACAATAACAACAATAAAGATTTGAGGATGTGAAATATATACATATGTGGAATACATTGAGAGTATTTAAACACTTTACACTGTTGAATGAGGAGGTATGGACAGATGCATATATTACGTATAACAGATGTATATGGCAGATATGTATAATATATAAATATATGTATGTGTGCACTATAAACAGGCGGGACAGAAATATTGGCATTTGGATTTTCAGATTGTATAAAATGTGTACATTTGGGGATAAACAGGTCATGTATCAACATGGTCAAAAACAAGATAATTTCCCGTTAATGGATTGGGAAGACAAAAAGTATGCAAAAATGAAATTAGAGATCTAAGTTTATACACTAACTTGGTGTTTCACTGTCCTGTTTTAAATTACATTTCAACTGAAGTTGCATTTTAATCTTATAAAAATAAAAATATGTTTCTTTTGGGTTTTGATTCCAGGTGTTTGTAATGTTGACCTTAAGAATTTTGAAGTAATCTTGAAAAAAAAGAAGTCCAATTCTAACTCATAATGTATTTGTATTCAGGATGTTTAATAATGAACCATCTAAATGTGTTTAAATTATTACAGGAGGTGCGACGTCAAATGAACGGAAAGCTCTGATGTCAGAGTTAAAGATCCTGATCCACATCGGCCATCACCTGAACGTGGTCAACCTGCTGGGAGCCTGCACCAAGCCCGGAGGTGAGCTTCATACTGAGGGACTGGAACGGGTTTGATGTTTGGGTATAAAAAAACTAAATATATGGAAGAAATGGTTGTTGAATTGAAGGTCTAACTTTTGAGTTCAAATCTCATCTCTAAACGAATCGCATGGTGTTGGAATAATCTCACCACATGTTCGATCTGAAACAGGCCCGTTGATGATGATAGTGGAGTTCTGCAAATATGGAAACCTGTCCAACTATTTGAGAGGCAAGAGAGAGGACTTCCTCGTCTACAAGGTGAGCTGCATGATTTAGACTTTCTTTGTCTCTTGCTTCCTCCACAGTATGTCTACACGTATAGCATCAGTGTGAGCTGTCAGTGACCTTTTTCAACTATTTGAGGTTCATGTTTTTTATTTTAAAGGTGTATCCATTACGACGCCCAATTTGAACACAAAAACATCGGGTAACCGGCAAATCTTTTAAAAAATTCAACTGTAATTACCCCGTGCTCGATCACATTTGAAAACATTTGAAAAACCACTAGTACAAACATGAACAAACCAGTAATAAATAAATAAATAATACTTTAAACTGTAGGAATGGCCCATGCATGTCAGCAGAACCACTTATCTTTTGCCGATCCCCCATCAAATTATTATACATATTTTAGTAGTATGTTGAAATAGTAGCCTATATTTTTTTATAATTGTCATGTAATTGTTCTACTCTTTTGTACTTTCCCTCATTTTTTTTTCTCCTAATATGTGTGTGTGTGTGTGGCTCAGAGGCAGGATGGTAAGGTGGTGTCGCCAGGTTCAGGCTGTGAACTGAGTGAGATGATGAAGCGCCGCCTGGAGAGCGTGGCCAGCACCGGAAGCTCGGCAAGCTCTGGCTTCATCGAAGATAAGAGCTACTGCGACTCGGAGGAAGAGGAAGAAGGTAAAGGCCAAGCACGTCTTGCTTCCCTTCCACCCCCGCAACCCCTCCCCCCTCTGTTTGTCCCTACTGCTGTCTCCCTCTTCTCCCCCTCCTTTCACCTCTGCTCCACCCCTCCTGCCTAGGAACGAAGGCTCCCCTCGGATTGTTTTCTGATGGGACGTTTCCTCCTCCTGTTCAGCAGTACAATCGCTGCAGCAGGAGCCTCTGTCACCCCACTGTGTCTGGGGATGCGTCTGTTTGTTTCCTGTCCTGACCTGAGTGTTGCTCCGTGGCTCCAGCTCTGACACGGCACGTCGGCCATGTTGTCCCTGATGTGTTATTTCTGGTTTGATTAGCTGTTTACTCAGGTGGGCCAGTGGAAGGCCTCCTCTTGAGTTCCTCTGTCAGACCCCCCAGCAGCACGCTCGGCCCACAACCACACATTTCACCTGACATTTGGAGGAAAAAAGAGGAAACTGTAATTTGTTTTCATCTGTAAAGGATGTTTTGAGTGTGTAGGAGGACGGATGTATTGAAGATAGGGACTTTACAATTGCAGTTTCCCCATGGGAATCATGAATAGATGAGTAGAATTTAGCGTCCTAAACTGAAAGACAGCATTCACATTTCAAAAATCATTCTTACGGGGAATACTCTGTTGTTTTTGTTTTACAGAATCTGAGGATTTGTATAAGAGAGTCCTGACGTTGGAAGATTTAATTTGCTACAGCTTCCAAGTTGCAAAAGGCATGGAATTCTTGGCTTCACGAAAGGTAAACTCTTCTCCACACTCCTGTCAGAAATCACTCTAAGACACTTTTTAATTTCCAACAGCTGCATCTACATTTTGAGGGATAATTTTAATTGGATTTGGATTTATACCAGTCCAAGTGTAATTTCACTTTTTCAAGGTAGTCAATGCACTGTTAACATAAAATATAAGCAAAAAGCAAGGTGTGAACCTTTACTATGACCCACTGTTACTCCAGTGTTTCTAAAGGATGTCTGTGTAGATCTCCTTCATTTTACAAGTCATTCATAATTTTGGGGAGACCGGATGGGACTGATTATGGAATGAAGCCATTGTTTTAAATACGTTTTTTTACAGACTGTTTCTAAGCCTGGATATGGAACTCATCTCCTATTGAAATCTCACTGATGACTTGACCATGTGTTGCTCTGCAAGCATTGATGTTTTTTAGTTTGCAGAAAGCCTTTGTGAAGTCAATTGCATGCAGAAAATGTAAACTTGTAAATGTAAAACACACTGACTACACTTATTTTTCGGGCCTTTTTTTCATCAGTGCATCCATCGGGATCTGGCTGCACGAAACATCCTGCTTTCTGAGAATAACGTCGTAAAGATTTGTGATTTCGGACTTGCCAGAGACATATACAAAGACCCGGATTATGTTCGCAAAGGAGATGTAAGTTTATTCAAGTCTAGTCGATCTGTTTCCAGCTGTCTTACTGATTAAATGCTTAAAGCACTTCCATTAATAGACAACATGCAAAACAGTAAGCTATCACTGGCAGAAGAAAGGAGGACTGAGTTAATACAACAGTGCTTGGAGATCTCACAAGATAATTGAGATTAGTGTGTTTGTTTGAGTACTAGACAAAGAGAACCTGTTTAGGAGAATAGCTCTTCCGAATTTGCACCTGCTCTCACAGTATAAACCCCCTGATGCTCCACAGATAATGTTATTAATGTTCACAACTCTGAGATAAGGGAGTTTAAAACTAAATGTTATCTCAATATCTGCACAGGCCAGACTACCGCTCAAGTGGATGGCGCCTGAGGCCATTTTTGACAAGATCTACACGACTCAGAGTGACGTTTGGTCCTTTGGTGTTCTCATGTGGGAGATCTTCTCTCTGGGTAAGTGTCATAGCTCAGCAGTGAACACTTGTTACAACATACAGCGAAGCTAAAGAAGCCTGCCTTTGCTTAAGACACACAAATGTATGGAGACATAAAAGAACAGTTTATAAGAGAAAACAAATATCCCTTGTGTACTACATACCAGTCCATATTTATTGTATTAGACAGATGTATGTTTACAAAGGTTGACGGTCAAATTGAATGTATAGTACAAGCACTAGTATTATTAATATTAAATAGTTTAAAAAACATTATTGCTCAATTGTAATAAGAAAAGACAATGACATAAAAAGCTAAATAAAAAGAGGATTTGTTTTTGAGTTAAACTGTACCAATGATCCACGGACTTAAATGTTAAACTCAAGTTCCAGTTTTTCAGTTTGCTATTCCGCAATGTCGTAACCTGTTATATGAACTATTTGCAATAATTTCCACTCTTGCATACAAATAAAATACAATTCTGACTTCATTTCCGTGTGAAATGAAAATAATACAGTCAAAGCACATTCGATGTAGTCACCGCAGTTGCATTAAAGCCACACCTCTCAGTTAAACTCTATGTTTCAGAGGTTTTCAGTGAGAAGAGAGCTCTTCAATCACCAGGTGCTCGAGAAATAACTGTCTTCTTCTTCTGTGTAATTTTGGCGTTGGGGATAAAGGGCCTGAGTTTTCTATGCCAGCCTGAGAAATATTTGTGCCACTCCACTTAGTGAGGTTGGACTGCGATTTTCAGTACTGGCATGGGACATTAAAACCAGCGCACCCCTCCTATTTAAGCTGTCCGTTTTGTCCCAGCTGGCAACACAAACTGTAACCAGGCAGCCGGATCGGTGTTAAAGTGCGCCCCTGCTGTGAAACCACTGCAGCCTTTAAGGCAGCATTGTGTGTCGGTCCGTGATTGCCTGTGCACCGAGGCACAGAGCTCACTGCACGTCTCTATAGCAAGACTCAACATGAAATAATGTATGTTTTAATGTCACCATGGGAAGCAAGGGAAACATAAGAGTAAGTGTAACTGAAGTTGGATGTATTGCTACTCTGTACGTTTTGCTGTTCTTGAATGTCCGCCCTACGGTGCCGTCACCCGCTGCAGTTGAAAAAAAGTGTGTCAAATTGCATATTCTTTCAAATGTAAAGCACACTGACGTCAGCATGACACTTTCCCTTTTGTCTTTCCCTCTTTTTTTATGGTCTCTATCTCCCTCTTCTTCACTCGTGACACATTCTCACCACATTTTTTCCCTTAAAGAAACACTTACACATCTGGGTAGTGTTAGCGGGGCCTCAGAAAAATAAATCAGGAAACAAGGATACAAAATACCCAGAGAAATGGCAAAAGAAGTGAGCTTCGCAACCTGATCATGTCTAAGGTCAAAAAGTTTCAGGGTAACCTAAGCGTGTTTTTCACATCGCTCTTTGAACCAAAAGTGTGTCAGTTCTGTTTTGTGGTTTTAAATATCCAAAGCTTGTTTATTTAGGGTTTGTTCCCAAAAAATGCATGTGATTATCATTCTGAATATACACACTAAGGTGAGATTACCTTTATATAGAGAAGGAAATTAGACTATAGTCTGTTTATTAAACACATTTGAGCTGCACCAACGGAAAGTAAATCCTAAGCAAATCACATTATTAAGAATTAGAAAAAATGAATAAGGAAAAGCTTTATATCTTTACAATTTGTTGGAAATTTCGGATTGATTTTGGACGCCGATATTGAAAAATAACGAGATATTTAGCTTTATATTTTGTTGAGTGTTTTACATTATCCTGTAGTTTTCCAGCTATGGAAATCATTATTTTAATCGAGATAACGATCTGTTTCGTATACCCTGTGCGCATGCGTCTTCATTGTGGTTGTCCGTCAGAGATGACATTAACTCAGTTCTCATTCAGCTCTGAGACACATGTTTACAGTTTACTCCTGGAAGATCATACCTTAGTCATCAGACATGTTGACCATTAGCGATCAGAGAAAATGGTGGAGGAAGCATTAGCCTTTATCTTGTAGAAATAGCTGTGGTTTAGGCGGGAGAGGTGAGGCAGAACTAACACCCCCTTTGGGGTAGTGTTGCCTCTGACTCATAGAGTTATCAGTGATGGTCGTGGGTGTTTGGGGCGTGTGAAACTAGATCACCCTGCCATGATGAAGATGGTGTAGGCGGAACATTTGAAAAGCATCTGCATTTGTCTGCTACACTACTACAACTGACTGTCTGAATGATCCGTCTTTCAGAGAACTTGATATTGTACGTTTAATAGTACTTTAAGTTTCATGTCAGCCCGCAGTAGACTACTTGGGTATTTGTTTACACACAAACTGTCACATCTGCAGAAACTAGCAATACAAACTGTGTGATCACAGATGTAGTCTTTTCCTTCTACAGTAAGCTTTTTGTCTTTAGAGCTAGACTGTGGTTCATCCATAATCTTTTATCGCCACAAAGATTGTGTGTTATATCGCATGCGGAGGTCGAAGCACACAAAACCATTATTTATGACTCAAGAAATTGTAGTAGTAACACAGAATGAGCTTTAGTTTCCCCCACAATACAGTTGGATATTGGATATTGGATACATTAAGCTTTTTTTAGTGAATGA
Source organism: Eleginops maclovinus (assembly GCF_036324505.1). Classification (NCBI taxonomy): domain Eukaryota; kingdom Metazoa; phylum Chordata; class Actinopteri; order Perciformes; family Eleginopidae; genus Eleginops; species Eleginops maclovinus. The sequence goes on from NC_086371.1 coordinate 10,872,794, forward strand.
CTGCATGTTTTCACAGGGGGCTTTCGCTTTAAAACAAATGTTATTACCAGAACGGTTGGAATTAAATGAAATTAGTTAGGTTTTTGGTTGGCGATTCAATTATTTGACAGATTCATGACACGGCAAATGTGACAACATTGCATATAAGGTTAAGTCATGATTGGATCGTGTTGCATCATCCAACCAATTTTATCAATAATCCTACATAGTTGATGTTTTTCTAGGTGGTTAATGTAACACAATCTCAAGGAGCGTGCAAGAAAATCTGTGTTCATGTAGAACATCCGAGTTGGAAAGCTGATCATATTTTCATCATCCTAATGTTGTAAAAACATTTTTGAATATTAGGTTAAAACCAATTCTAGGGACATGAGTAGAAAACAGTCATCAGATGTGCTTTTATCCACATTAATTGTATAGTTATTTAGTTAAACCTAGCTAAAACTAATGCATTGTAATAAAACAGTCCTGCAGTAAATCTTAACTTCCTAAAGGCTGTCAGTTTGTGTTGAAACAGTTTCAGAAAGATTTGATACAACTTGATTATGAGGCTGTAGCTTGTGATGTGATGACCCTCTCCCCCTCTTTCCTCTCTCAGGTGCCTCCCCGTACCCCGGCGTCCAAATTGACGAAGAATTTTGCTGCAGGCTGAAAGACGGGACCAGGATGAGAGCGCCCGAATACTCTTCCTCTGAAATGTGAGAATCCCTATTTACTATTTTTTTTAATTCAAGAACAAACAACAGTAAAATAAAAAAAAAAACTGAACACAGTGAAGAGCTCCTGGTTTTCTATCCTATCCTTTCAATCCATCTTTAAAAAGTAGGATTGCAAACATTTTGTTGTTTGAACTATCATACAATTTAAATCTATATACCTCTCCTAAACTCCTAGAGAACTACTGTGTGTCCCAGCAAACCAGCTCAATATTCCCAGCTGTATGATCTTCTCAAAAAAAGCCATTAAAAGCTTCCCATAACAATATACAGCTGAGAGAAGCTGTTGTGTGTTACTCCCTCTTTGTGGTTGCAGCAGCAGTTCAGGGGCCCCTGATAAGAATCATGGGTAATCCTGCCCCGAATGCTGCAGGAGGAAACATTAGCTACTGATTAGCTCTGATTCGTCGAGCTTGAAGCTCTGAAGCCTGTTCCGAGTGACAGCTCGGCAGATGCAACTGAGCACTGTATTAAAATGTGATGTTCCCCCAAGTGAGGAGAGCGAGAGACTGGAGATGTTTGAGCAGGGGCTGGTGGATGGTGCTGGACATAAATATCTGTGGGAGAACCGAGAGTACTCTTCTTTGGTATCAGTGCTGTCCGTCAGGGATGCAGCTAGACAAACTTTTGTTGTAACAAGAACACTTTGACTCTGACGTCTAATGTACAGCCGATCCAGAGCCAGCGATCACAGTCTGAACCCGAGTCTCCCTGAAACATATGTGCATACTTTGTGTCTGGTTTTAATTTAAAATGACTCATATAGTCCACGAAACGTGTATGTTTTGAAAGCGTATGCTGCACTTTTGCCTAATAATGGTGTGATATCAAAAGGGCTAGAGCTTTAACGCAGCTTGTGCCAAGCAAAGCTAACTGAATGAATTCTTCAGCTCTGCAAAGCATACAGAGATTGGAAATGATGGACAAAATCCAATCCAGACTGTTAGCGTTCAGTCAGAGCAGAAGATCTGTAGATGCAGACCGGCTGGTGCCAAGAATCTCTCGTACTTTCCATCTAAAAAAAAAACCCACCATAATATATGTTCTGCAGGCCTATGGATGTGAAGCCTGCTGCTAATTTAGAGCTAAGATAAACCCTGCTGATATCAGTGTAAATGGGGTGCACAGTAATGCACTCAGAGAAAGTGGGGGGAACACAACTGATCCCCTGGACGGGACTGCAGTGGATCAAATGTGTCTGTAAGCCCAGGTTCTGACACCTTGACCCTAACTCGTAACATATAATGTGGAAAGCACATAAGGTTACAGGAAGGGTTGAGTGAATAATTTTGTGGCCCTGCGGCTCGGATTTATCGGAAATGTTTTCTTCCGTCTGTTAATAAGATCCCACCATCCTGATTCATTGCAGAGGAATTTAGCGGATGCTGTTCAGAGAGTGGGAGGACAATAAATAGGATGCTTACTTCCCATCCTATAACACTTGCCCAACCGGACAAAAAAACTATTTTCTACAGGACCCCCCCCCCCCAACCCAGAACACCACAATCCCTCAAATGGCAAACATGCAGGAGCTATTTATTCTCAGAGCGCATCAGGCAGGAAATGTGGTTTAAATTGTGCAATCGTACAATGTGTCTACCCCACTCCCCCCCTTCAATGATATGCATAAAGGCTGTGATCAAGCTCTCCACATCCTGTCACCCTTAGGAGGGCTTCCACCTGGACAACTTCATTAACGTGGGAATCGCAGCATCTCAATGTAGAGAGGTTTAGATGCCCTGCACACAAACACAGATGGAGAAGAAGAGGAGGGGTGGGGGTTTGTCAAAAGACCATCTGCTTTTCCAAGTCCTCAAACTTGAGATTGACTAAATATGATGCCAAAAGGGAATCATATTAGTTATATTTACATAAAACCTAAGATATCTGCAGGGAAAAAGCTGGGTGCTGCAACTGAAACAAGAGAGAGATCCATCACCCCCATCAATCCCAATCAGTAACATGCTGTGAGTGTAATTTAAACAGCAGCCGTGGTGCTCTGTTCCTAAATTCCTCCACAAAACGAAACAAGCCACTGCGATGGAAACTCACATTAAGGCTCAGAGTCTTCCCACATGGGCAGAGACGCTGACAGCTTGTCAGAGCCCCGAGCGAGGCTGTGCGCTCTCAAACCCGAGACCCAGAGAGAATCAAACCACCTGAGAATAGAAAGCAGGATATGTAGGAATATTCTAGATGACAGTCGATCGAGGTGCGCCAGATGTGGTCCCTCAATGCAGAGAGTTTTGTTTATTGGAGTACCAATCCTGCTTTTTCGCAGTTTATACAATGCATCAACCCAAATGTACTGAATGTTGTTCTTGGCATTAAGCGTGTCCGTCCAGTACGCCACAGGATTGACGAGTCTATCTGAAGTTTTTGCTGAGTGATTTATTCTTTGCTCTCAGATATCAGACCATGTTAGACTGCTGGCAGGGGGAGCCACAGGAGAGACCGACCTTCACTGAGCTGGTGGAGCAGCTGGGAGACCTGCTTCAGGCCAGCGTGCAACAGGTATGAGAGACAAGATAGGTTGTGTACTGTTTTAACACTATATGATGTGTCAACAGCTTGTTTCGATTGTAGCAAGAGTGAAAAGTCTATGCTCAGCATCTGTTGTGCTCTGGTGTGAACCTAAATTTGGAGGTGGCACACTGAAGAAATGTATGGAAGTGTGGTCTTAGGAAATAACAACTAAAACTAAATGTATATTTCGAGTTTAAATCCAAACAAACTTCATACTTCAAACATCTTGTAATTCAAGTGGTCTGAAAGAAACCTCGACCTTTTCTTCCCCTGGCTCTGTTTTCAGACTTTAAAAAATCTAGCACATGGGCAACCCTAGCAGAGTGGTATGGGCTCGTACCACATGTGTTGGTAGAATCCCTGAGACGAGAATCACCGGTTTGATGACCAATTGCCGCATGTTGTTAACACTCCACCTTACCTGTCCCTCTCCAATTAAAGAGATAAAATGCCCCCCTAGCAGTTGAATTTACAGGAGAATTTTCTATCTGAACATAAGCATGAAAGTAAACACTGCAAAGCAACCCAAAAAGGTAAGAATGGACAATATCAGCCAAGAGTAAATGTTCCTCATAGTTTAGCATTTTGATTCTCAGAGCTAAATGCTCACAACTGCCGGTGAGGATAAGTCCCTGATAGGCCCATTAGTTGAACCAGTTAAAACTATATACAGCATCACAATTATGGTTGGGATGATGTTTAACATAAATTATGTCCAGGTTTCTGTATAAAGCTCATCAAAAGGGAGGGGCTTAGGCCAGAGAGGGCAGAGCCGCAGAGTGAAGGCTGTATTTCAAAATTCTGGATTGCCTTTTTTTTTTCTGCCACTAACAGCAAAATACCCTCAAATACCACTTAATCGGTCATGATGGAATTTTTTGCCAAAGGGACAAAAATAAGAAGCCTTCCCCGTCATGACAATATTAGTCCCTAGTTCTACTTTATGAGTCACAAACGCTGCGAATATCCAGGAAGCGGTGTTGCTGATCAGAGTCGTGCAGCCTAAAGGAGATCCAAAGTGGCGCCCCGCCCTGGGGGTGCTCAGAGTAACTGAGGGGGGAAGTAACACTCAACACAAACACTTGAATCCCTTTGAAATGGCAACATTGGTTTTGTAAGGGGAACTGCACTTCAAAACACATGGAAAAACATTGTTATTATTAGTGTGACGCAAGACCACATTGTCTGCTATGAATGGTGTGAAATGTGACCGACTGTTGGAGGTTGTTTGGATTTAATAAGGTTTTTAAACAAGTATGAAATAGAGGCAAATCTGTATTTGATTATTATGCAAATATATTATACTGTTGCGAAATACAAATACACTTTGTACCAATATGCTATCAGAGTAGACAGTTTAAAAGTAGAAAAAAAGCACAAGTGTTAATAACAACAAATCAACACCAGGACCCTGAGACTGAAGAAGCTGCAATAGCAAGCAATCAATTCATCCATTGATTGTATTGATTATAGATGTATTTATGTAGCAACAGCTATATAATATAGGTTTGGTTGGTCTGTTTCGGATCAAGTGAACCACTGAAGAGCTTTACCTTTACCACCTATTCTCCTCTCAAATTAATATGAGAAATGTAATCGAATCCCTCACCATCATCTTCCTAAACGAGATGATTTACAGTGTGACCCACAGAGCCACGGACATTTTAAACAACTAATTGTTTTTTCAAAAGATGGATGAACATTAAAGTTGAGCACTAACTATCACTGATGAGAGGACACTGGCCTGGGCCTTAACAAAACTTAGATTGTTTCTATGTTCACAAGATGCGCAAAGTCATGTTTCCACTTCCAGCCACTAAGAGAACAGGCTTCTTGTCCAGATGGTACATTACAGCAGAATCATACACACACAATGAACAGGAACTACATTACACCTCTTCTGCAAAGACTACACAGCACTGTAGATTGTACCGTGGAGTAATAAAAGATAAAGACAACATGAGAACTAAAACACGCTGCACTACTAATGAGCCCGTGAACACTTCCCTCATGAGAAAACGTTCAGACAGGACAGAGAAAGCCGTGCAGGGGTTTGACTCTTATTAATAAAGGTATTGTTACAGCACTGGAAGGCTGGTCACGGGCTCTGCCGTCTTCACCGACTTCATGAAAATTGTGTTGGATTTATGAGGCATGACCTCAGTTTCTTTGGCTGCTCGCCACGACCTGTGCATGTGTATGTTTGTATAGCCTGCACACAGCATAGACCCACAAGCCTCTTGTCTCGTTATAATTTGCATCATGGAAGCATAAGGCTGCACTCTTATATATTCTGTCTCTGTTTGGTTGATTTAGGAGGGTAAGCACTACATACCCATCAACACTGCCCTGCTGGGGAAGCTGGGAGACCCCTCCTCCACAGCGGTGTCAGAGGAGACAGCCACACGACCCATCTCCCTCCGCGACTCAGGGAGCACCTGGTGAGCACATGGGGCTCTTATTAACTGGCTAGTTTACATAAATCTGACTCCTGAAACTCTTATGTACTTGACCAGATGTTGTTATTTTATCCATTTTTTTTTCATAGTGCTCAGTCCACCACTTTGTTTGTGACTTCTGCAGGGTTTGCCATGAAAATGTTCACAGACATTCACGTCATCCTGTGCTTAATCCTACTTACACTGGTGATGCCTTTTTTGCGCCAGCAGCCGATTGGCATTTGTAGTTTTGAGTCAAATATCTCAACCTCCAATTTGTTTTGAGTCCTAATACCTGCAAAACTAATGTAATTCCCAACAGCCTCATCTGCACTTTGGGGTTAGCTCTAATTAGAAAAGGTTTGCGTGCCAACAGGCTAAACTAAGATAATGCTTAAGGTAAACCTCAGCTGTAATAATGTTGAAATGCCACAGTTAGCATTTAGCTCAAAGCATGGCGGTGCCTTAGTACAGCCTCACAGAAATATTAGCATGACTGTAGGCTTAAATGTGTTACACTTGCCTATGGAATTATTAAGACTTTCAAAGGAAATAAATCTCTTTATCATAACGACATGTAAACCCATGTTCAGATTGTTAAAAGCGCTGAGTCTGTTTTGCAAAGGAAATGCCTACATAATATTCTTACTTTTCAGTGAATAATATTCCAAACCGTTATTGTTCCTGGCGCGCTCAAACTGAGCTCTACCGGGAGAACATTAATAGCTGACCTGAGGACAATGAGAGTGGACTGGAACATGATAAGAAATGTACACACCGCAGCTTGATGGCCTGAGAGCTCTCACTATTGTGGCTCCTGTGAGGAATTTCCCCCAAAACCATAGAGCCAGCTTCAAGATTTATGTCCACTTAAAATAATATTTATTGAGCTCTTGGGTTTTCACAGCTCCTCGAAGTGTGTTTATTGTAGGAGGTGGTGAAAAGCAGTAATGACAGTTAGCCTTAAAGCTAAATTAAGCAGTCGTTTTAGCCTATGAGTGTTGAAATGCAAAGTAAACAGGGTGTGTTTTCAAAGTACAACGTCATAGATGCTACACGTTGTTGATTTAGGTGATTAAGTTCCTGCGGTTTTGTTGCTGATCTTTTGCTCTCCTTGGCTCCAAAGTAATCAAAGGCTTTTTAAAGCAGAATGGGAATATTTTAGAGCACTTTGGAGACTTAACATGGAAATATTTTCTCGCCAGGAACATCAAGATCCGTCCTGCCAGTGTGAAAACCTTCGACGAGGTCACCATGGATGACGGGACGAATGAAAACCATGGGGTGAGTTATTCATTCTGGACGTCAACCAGAAAAGACACACATTCGGCGCTTTAACTTATCCTAAACAACGCAATTACTTCAATGCCAGACATTTGACAGTTAACTGGAAACCTCACCCTGGAAGATAAATGTCATTTTTTATGGCGGTTCTGATGAACTTTAGGAAATACATTCTATCTCAAACAGCATACTTCAAATATAGGTTTCAAAGTTGATTAGTTAAACTACCCGTCACTTTTTTTTCTTCATGTGGAGTCACATCTGGACTAATTGTATTCAATTTTTTCTGCCACCATTTCACCATATTATTCAATTCCTTACATCACATCTTGATTTAGATTCCCTGCACTGATGCCCCGCTGCCATTAAAAACACTAGATGGTTTCAAAGTGTTTGCAACTGGATACGGATCAAAAGTGCTGAAGATCATGTACAGGGTTGAAGTAGTGGCTCAGTGTATAATGCTAAACTCAAAAAACAGAACAATGGCCAGCATGTTTATCATCAAAAATCAGCGTTGTTCAATCCTGCTATCTAAAAATCAGACATATTGCATTCAAGTCTTTGATGCAGCAGCCTTCAAACAAACACGTGTCTACACTCATGACTGGTGTGCTTTTACAGCCCTCAGTGGTTTGGCTTCAGTATTTGTTTCTGATCCTTTAACTGCTTGTTCTGGACAAAGACCTTTACGTTGGATCAGGGCTTCAATCTTTAAGCCCCAAATTCTACTCTCCGATCAGATGAGACTCTGCCTCATGTAAGATTTAAAGGGTGACGTGATAGCTAACTTTTCAAAGTATCAAATAAGGATAATCAGAAAACTTTGATAGGCATCCCTATAGTGGTTTTATGATGTTAATATCTATATTTGACTCATAAATTCTGTATTTATTTCGTACTTTTTATATGTTGTGTGCACCTTCTGAAAGGTTCTATAAAATAAAGTTTGCTTTCTATATTTTAGATGACAAATACATTTGGGATTTTAATTATTCGCCCTCTTTTTGTCTCTGCATCTTCATCATCAGGGCGGTCAGACTGACAGTGGGATGGGTCTGTCGTCTGACAACATGGAGACCCTGAAGCGCCTTGAATCGTTGGCAGGCCGACCTCTAAGCATCATGGCTCTGGCGTACGTACACTACACCACACTGCACACCCTCCACATGTCCTGCAAGTAACAACTCAGAGCACACACAAGCAGAGAGTGCAGAATACCTGCTTGGAAACCTCCCCGCTGTGCTGGAATGCAGACACTATAACTGTCACACACACACACACACACACACACACAAGTTTCTCCTGCTTTAAAAAGAAGTCAGCGGCTAGTTTTCCCTTTTGTCTGGAGAAAGCATGCAGCGACACAAAGGAGAAGTAGGAGGGAAAAGCTTGAAGGTGACAAAGTGAAGGACTGAGCACAAAAGCAGAGTGGATGCGTCACATGAGGTTTGGCTGTTTTAAGAGCGCTCACTAAAACATCTTTTGTTTTCACTAAAAGAGTCCTGAATGAGAAACCTCCCAGTCTGATTTAACTTGTGAGTCATGGCTGTTTGGTTTAAAGCAATGCTAGGTAACTAACAAACGTTATCTCAAAGGATTGAAATTGGCTTACCTACTGTACTCCAAAATCCTGCAGATCGTTTGATGACTTTAAGATGTGGATCCTGCAGGGGCAAGTATGTTAAACCGTCACGAAGGGGGGGAGAAAAAGAGAGAATGTTTTTATTTTATGGGTTATTTGAGGATAAAGTCAAATCTGAGTCAAATTTCTGTAAATCTTTTTTCTAATGAGGGTCTCTGTAGGTGACTAAAGGCTTACACGTGAAGTTTACAGCAGCTCGGTGGCAGGGTTAATTTACAGGGCCAAACCTCTGAACTCAGTAATTACACTTTAAACCTCGTGGTATTATTCTGCGCCTCGCACAGTAGCAACTACTAATGCTTCTTCAAGGTATTTTGGCTTCCACTCAAAGGATTTAAAATGTAAAACAGCTTCAAAGTACAATCTTTATGTTTCCCAGGGCCAAATCTCTGTTAAGTTTATGAGAAAAGAGTGTACAACATTACAGTTCTTATAAAATATTAGGAAGGGGCGTGTAAACAACTGCCAGAAAAGTGACTGATGAAACACACTTAGCAGAGTTAATGACACTCTGAAGCGGTGTTATTAATTTACAGCTCAACAAACTCGCTTTTTCAGCCACAATCACACAAAGTGTTTTTAAAAAATCTACCGAGGCTCATGACAGGCCTGTTTGTGTAATCAAGGCAGAGAGAATCCAGCCAGGCATGCAGAGAATGATCCACATTTTGAGGGGAGAACTTCCTTGCTGGGCAACCGCTCAATCACTGCCACCTTTGAACTTAGGAGGGTTTACAAGGGCCTCCCCTGTTAGCTATAGCGTTGTGCTCCTTTTGTTAAACTGAAGTCCACCTGTTGCTCGCTTGGCCTTCAGCAGTCCTCGAGCCGGACTTCTTTCAAACAGTAGCACAACAAAACTGACTTGGGATTTGGAAAGGGCTTGATTTTAACTGTTATGTTTTTGTTAGGAATATTCACAATCTTAAAATCTGGTCTTTCATTTACACAGTCATTCATATATAAAACAAAACAGGTGTATTTATTTAAATGAGACAGTCCCATCATCCTATTGGTCTATTGTGTCCTGGTGGCTGATGAGATCATAAAGGCTTCATTAGTTTTTATATTTTTTGTTGAGGTACCTTAAAGTGCCTGAATGTAACTCTTCACAAGCTGTATGATAGAAGACTTTAAAAATGATGTGCTAATGGATTCAGCTCAGAGAAAAGAGGAAATTCACCCTGAGTCATTTGGTTTCCTGTTGCATTATCATTATCCTTGGTATTGGCAAGGACAAACTGTACTATTTTTAAGTTTCTTTTTTATGACTGATGTATCAGGAAGTTATTCATAAGAACAGCATTCCAGTGCGGCGGCGTCACTTTACCCCCACTGGGCACTGACCCTTTGGCCTCGAGGGAGGAACCCTGGAAACCCTTAGCAACCTCCAAAGACAATAAGAAGCAATTACTCATATTCTGAGCATCAAATGAAGCAGAAGGACACAGGATGATTGATTACATCATATGAATAAGGAGAGGTTACTGTGATCGTACAGCTTCACAAAGAGGACATTTATTTTATCAAAGAATATAAAAAGCAGACCTCTGTTGTGACAAAGAACTTGATATGTATTTATATATTTAAAATAAGTGCTCAGTTGGCTGTTTACTCATTTGTTGCACTAATAGTCCACCCTGATTGTCTCTCTTTATCCACAGAAGTTATGCCAACTGAATAAATTGAATAATGCTCTGACAATATAACAAATCAATGCATTGGCCCTTTAGTGACCCATACTGAGGTTAGAGTAGTTGTTGTTTTTTGCAATTACCAGTGTTTATTGTTCAGAAAACAAATACATCTATTGTTTCTGAAATGTCATAACTTTTGGATTTACCACAGATTAAATGAGTTCTTCGTCCAACGAGCCCAGCCCATTCAATAAACACAGATACAAAACAGAAATCATTAAATCGTAACGTTTCAGACGCTGAGACCAGAGAATATTTAGCATGTTGCTTAAACTTGTAAACATTTTATATGCGACCAGGTCTTTGCAATAATTGTTGCATTAATGCACACACACACACACACACACACACACACACACACACACACACACACACACACACACACACACACACACACACACACACACAACCCCCAGACACTTGGCCTATATTTCAAATGTCTGCCTCCTAGTGCGAAATCAGTGTCAACACATTTTTTGTTGTTGCTGTGTTGTTAATAAATAAGAAGAAGCATCATTCTGGATCCACTTTCTCTCATTCCAGTGTATTTTTATGATGTTTTCAAGCATGTGGTTATGCATTATTTCCTTGAACATGATGCATTTGTTTTTGTAGAGATATTTCTGCCATATTTATGCTGTATCTCTGTGTTTTCAGGATGAAGGCAGTAAGCAAGAGTAAAGAGTCGGTGCTGAGTGACTCTGAGAAGGAGAAGTTCCCGACCGGAGTAACCTCTCTGGACTTCAGTCTGGACGACTCGGCCCTGGATGTGGGTCTGGAGTGTCACAGCCCTCCGCCCGACTACAACTATGTGGTGCGCTACTCCACCCCGCCTGTGTAGCCTCCTGCTCCGGCCGTGAAGAATCTGACGGACAGCCTCGAGGCCTTTGCTTTGTTCTCCTCTGTTTTGACTCTTATCTCTGGACTGTAGCAAAGTTTGAGAGGAAAACACATGAGATTCCCCGGTAAAGTGTTTTGAAAGGTCGCTCTGAAATGAAACATGAAACGACTGTAACTTCCAACTTTCAGGGCGCCTGCTGAGCAACAAAAGGAAACCTGAAGACTGTTGATTTCAATCCAGTTTTCAGACGCAGGCTGACATTAATGCTGCTGGTCCCTTCCACATTCACTGTGATATGTCAAACAGCTGGAAACAGCCTCAGGTATTTCTTTCATCTACTGTGAAAACCAGCTACAATCACTCCCACTTTACTGCAGATCAGATTGAACTACCAGCTTTTGATGATTAGGAATGAATCCAGAAAAGAAAAGCAGAGAGAATATCTGAGGTTTTTGAGGTTTTTGAAGTTTATATTTTGAGACTTTTTTGTATCTGTTTTCATTTTATTCAGAAAATGAAAACTGGATTTGTAATTTGTGATAACGGTTAAAGAGAAAATATTTTTATGATGTGGCTACATCCGCTCATATGAAGGTTAGAAAAAATTCAGACTTGCTCAAAGCAAAATCAGTCCCAATTTGTATTATTAGTCATGAAAAGTATTGTGTTTTAGGTGTCGTTGCTCCTTAAATCCCATAACAATTAGCTCAACTAACTCAGGATGGCATAGAGTGACTGTTTCATGTTTATAAGCTTTAGGGTTATGGGAAATCACAAGTTAACGTTGGTAAAGGGAGGAAACAGGGTAGAGCTGCGAGTAAAAGCAGGCGGCCTCAGGATTAACATAACAGCTCGACCATGAAATTATTTAGATCAAGAGTAACTGTAAATGCAGATTCCTCTTCCTGCCCCTATCTGGTGCTCAATAAACTAAAAAAGTTGTTACTGTTTGGTCGAACGAAAAGGAAGTGAAGAAAATTAGATTTGTTTATTTAGCTTGTGTACAGATTGGGTTAGAAAATGCAATATTAGAAGTTGTTATAGTAAAATGTATTTATTTAGATTGTGTACACTGTCACTTAGTTATTTAGTTCTGTTTGTTTATTTAGATTTATAATTCAAGAGTTAACCAAAGGATTTTTCAAGCCCAGTCTTCCTCATATCAACATGCAATATCCCAACACTTCACTCCAGATGCTGTTTGTGCTGCTGTATTCACTTATAGTAAAGCTGAGGGAAACATTTATGTGTATTTTATCCATCCTTCGTTTTGTGCTACATGTTAGTAAAGCTTGCAGGGCAGGCTAGAAACACTCCACATGTATGTGAAGTGAGCTCCAGTTTGCTTGGATTCACAGTTATTTGTTAACTTGTAAAATCGGGTTTTTCTTTTGTATTACCCGATGTGTTGAAAGTACTGTGGACCAAAATTTGCTTACGGACCCTCTACAAATGTGGCTAGCTTGAGCTTGTTGACCACTAAAGAAACTGTATTTGTCAGTAAGTAAACTGAAGTATAAAGTGAATATTTTGAACCCCTGTGTACTTCAAAATTATAATGTGTTTGTCTATGTGGAGAGGAAGTAATTATGCACTGATACTTTTATCAAGTATAATTTTGTATTCTTAAGGTATATTATTATGAAACAGTATTGAGGGTCACATGTTACAAAGATTTCAGATTTATTTTGCTTTTATTTAACTCTTAACTGTAGTAGGAAATTAACATTTGCAGTATTTGTTTTATGTTTGCATTTAATTTCATTCTAAAATGTCAAGCTTCCTTTTATTATTTTAGTTTCTGCTATCACAATAACATTCAATATAGTTGATTACATTTTATTGCTTCATACATAACCATGAGTAAGAAGACCTCCTATCTTTGTCTGTTTTATTCATGTAGTCTCACAAGTTAGTTTTTATGAAATAAATGCTTCCCATCACTGTTATCTGACCATATGAATAAAGATTATATATTTATACATTACTTGCAGTCTTGACTCCTAATTTCTTAAACAAATATTGAGAAAATGTATTTTCTTGGGTACTGGACTCATACTCACGTCCCCCAAAGTATACATTTACCCAGTGGTGTAAACTAGCTAAGGACATTTACTCAAGTAGACTTACAGTAAGTTCAATTTTGAGACGCTTGTTCTTTACTTGTGTATTACTTTACTTTGCTTCTTTTAACTTCTACCTCACTACAATTCTGAGGTTTATTGTGTACCTTTACTCCTCTACATTTATTTTATACGTTTCATTTCTTAACAGATTGGTATTAATGATATGAAATCATTTAAACACTTAAATAAGACTTAAATTACACCTGGAGTAAATCCCTAAGCTACCCTGCAGTATACAAAGCGTTTAAAGCTAGCTGCATCTTTACCATCTGTGATAAACACATTAATGCATCAGTGATTTTAAACTAAACATATCATTTATATTATTTTGAAATGGACCAATCTGCATGAGTACTTTTACTGCTGGTAGTATATTTTAATGCCAATACTTTTATACTTTACTTGAGTAACATTTGCAATGCAGAGCTTTAACAGAGTATTCCTAACTGTGATATTTCTACTTTGACTTAGAATCAAAATATACTTTAAGTACCATAAATAAGTAAAGTAAGTAGTACTCATTAAACAGATTAGTACATATCAGAATATAGTTTTGTTTCACCTGGTTTTAGCGCCACCTTGAGGTTACATTTGGTTCAACATGATAATCTGTTTAAAGTAATGGCAGTTGGACTCGACAATGAGCCTCAGTAGTTTGTTGACAATCCCGGTTTGCAAGCAATCGACCGTCTTAATGCCGGTTCACCTGCTCTGTTTGAAACATTGCTCAGGCTGTGAAAACATGCATACTGAAATGTCCCCTCTATATTTTGTCGGGAGATGCAGAAACTGAAACAAGTCTGCAGTGAGTAAGAACATGTACAAATAAGTTGTTATTTTGAGCTAGTTTGCGTTCTGCTAGGCTAATTTATGCTAGCTAAGATACTATTGCTAACAGGATTTGCTTGTTTGGGGTGAATAACTAAAGGCAATCTGTTTTGTTTTGTTTATGTGTTTAAATGTAGCGCAGAGTTGTGCTTTTGTCACAAAATGTATTTGTTGTATGCATGTTGGTTGAATCAATTAACGTACATTTAGTGGTTTGTACTTTATCAACTGATGTGACTTCCGCAGTGTGACGTCACATGCATACACTCTTTACACATATTCGCCTCTCACCTGTTATGCTATTTATTTATGTTGGTTGTGTTTGTGTGAGTTGCCAGGGTTGGAAGTACCAGGCATAACATGTCTGCAACTCGAAAGTAATGGAGACTAGATTGCACCAGGCTTGTAGTGTAAGAAGTGGAAAAGTAGATTCAACAGCATGTCTCTTTTTGAAAATCATAACCTGGTTACTTAAGATTCAAGAGAAGGCAGACATATTTTAAACTGGTGGCAACAAAACAATTTGAGATCAACGAACATCAATGCAAGCATTATTTCGGTCTCTTTATTGCAATAAACTACTTAACTTCAAATTCTCACAGATTTGTGCAAATTTTGCTGAAAAAAGAAACTTGCAGAAACATTTTACTTATTGCCTGTCAATCCTCTCATGACCCTTAACATTTATCCTGCCTCTCCCCTTAGAAGATCCCACCCTGTTGAGAACCTCTGGCACAAACATCCAGAACCGGGGTCTTTGGAGTATTTTTAAATCCAAACTAAGTTGATTCACAGAATCAAAATAAGACTTTATTAATCCCAAGTGAATTATTAAACCTTAATGAAGAGGTCTGTTCAGATTGATCCTTGCTGCTCCTTGGACTGAGAGACTCACTTCCTTCTGCAGGACAAGGTGTCGGCAGCCTGTCTGCTCAGCAGGACAATGCACCTCCGAACAGGAAAGGAAGGAACTCTTAATCATCCTCGTCACGACCGGAGGACGCCACACACGGGGCTTCCTATGGGAGTGCAGGGCCCAGGGTTACCGGCACTGGGTGTGTCCGATGGGAGCACACGCCACAAGACAGGTTGGGCCCTCGACTGTCTCCGCATGTCCTCACAGGAATTACTACTGTTTACTGTAAGGTAGGAGCACAACATTACACCAGAAACACCAACATCCTCGTACTGTTTCCAGAATATGAGAAACAAAAAAACAAGGTAAGGATGTTGAAGAGGGGGGGGGGGGGGGGGAGAATCTGCATCTACGCAGTATTTTTCCACACAGGCAGACGTAAAAGGGCTGCCCTAATCCTCCTCTGACAGGCCACTGTGCCTCGGAGCAACACTGCCGCTGTTTATTAAACTACTCATTAAAATCAAATATTAAAAAGAGTTTTCCCCTTTAGTCAATTAGTAGTGTCTGTTTTGGTATGTGTAAACTTAAGTGCTCTTTAGTCCGTTATTAAAATAGAGCTTTTCCAGTAATGGAGAAATAGATCTGCTGATTAAGTCAACTGATTGATTAGTTGAGAAGTGGTTAGGAGTTTTAGTCAACTAAGAATTTCTTTAGTCCAGGAAAGCCATAATAGTTTGTATTATTAATCAAAAGGATGAAAGTACCAGAAACAGTTATTTATCCATTTTCAAATCGAGGTAATGATAAATACGGTTTACTTGCATCATCAGAGAGCTTAAAATCACCAAAGGTTAAAAAAAAACTACGACTTTGGAAGATTTTGACTCGAGTCGTATAACTCAGACTCTTGAATTATATTTACAAGAGTATTGTCTTTGCAATAAACAGGTTACCAGATAGGACAAACACACTATTGAGAGCAACACAATGCCAGTAACATGACCTTGATAAGTTCTCTTTAGTGTCCTGTGATCAGAAGTATTACTAACAAAACCTGTGGTAGCATAAATCTGTCACCAGAGCAGGATATGAGTTGAGGTGTTTTGGGTCTTACTACTACCCTAAGTCATTTATGAGTCATATAGGCCAAAGTCAAAATTCACACATTTTCTTGAGAGGGCTTTACAGTCTGCATCTGTCTTTAGGGTCTCAATTTTATAGTAATTCATTTTAACAATACCAGCGTTAAGTAACACATTTGGCAAGCACAATTAATAATGACTTTATAATTAAAATAAGGTAACAGGTGAGGGATCCCTTCCTCAGGAACTCATCATTCTGTCTAAGCGTTTAGTTACAGAAAGAAAACATATTGGATATAATAATCAGAGATGTTCTGATTGTATCAGATACCACACCCTCAGCAGTCTGTCTTTGATTAACAATTGCATGACCTTTCTTGAATACTTCCACAGCCTATTCCCAAAGCAAACAGATCTGCAAAACACTTCATTAATCAGAAAAAAATGACACAAAAAAACCCACCCAGGATCTATTTGAATTTGTGTAGCTTGAAATGCTATCATACACTGATAGGGGCCATTGGCCAAACAGCACAAAGGCCCCCCTCCCACTTCCATATATAAACGGTCCACAATGTTTTTCCCAGACCCCTGCCCAAGAAGGTGAATGGTGGGTAGCAATATCCGTGCCTCTCACCTCAATGCTAAACAATGAGCCGGATACTACCTAACTTTAGTGCACCTTTAACAAGCTGAGGACAAGAAAACAACACGTAAAGCTAAATAAAGACTCTTCTATAATGGGATGTAGTTCAAAGAGTGAAGGGGAAAAAACAACAACAGGTAAATATGTGTGTAGAATTTATTTGAGTTTTAATTAAAAGGCCAAACAACAAAACCTCAAGGCAAAAACAGCTTTGAACTATAAACTAATGGATCTTGAAAATGCTTTATACAAAAACAGAAAGCCTGCATAGTCTGCCTCCAAAAGAAGTTGTATATATTGCAAAATGTTTCCTTCATTCATAGCGCGTGTTCCCCTTCCGTCAGTCCCTGCTTGTTTACTGATGACAAACAGAGACCAGTCTAGCTGATTCCAGATAAGACGGAGCTTCAGATCCATTCCTGCTATAATATGTTGTTTTTTTCTAAAGTTAGAAGGTGCACACAAATCGGACTTCTGATAGTTTCCATGGAACTACAACATACACTATGCACCCTTTGTTTCGACAATGCACATTCAAAGGCAAGCGTCAGTTAAACCAGCTCACACTTGCCCCCATTGTTTACCTCTCTTGGGGGGGTGAGCTGTGTATGGAGTACTAATGCTTCAGGGGGTTCTGGGAAAAATGCTGCTCACCGTGGCATAATTAATGTGAACATGGTGGGGTTATTCCAGAGCTCAGATGTCTGTTCTTTTGTGTTAATCTGTATTTTCGGTGAAGGGAGAATTATGTTGATTAGTCTAGGAATATGACATCAGAACTTCCTGTTTGAGGTGGCATTTTGTGGTTTGGGTTGCCAAACGTCACAGACACTTTAAGATCCCAGATATTTCTTTTGCTTTCTGTTTTCGGTGTGTCAACCAGGGATAGGGGTCGTAAATTAACTTTGGAAATCCTATGTGCATCACATCTGCATCATGTCATTGTAACCTGCAATGTTTTTTACACATAAATTAATAGAGCTATGTTTTTGTTCTTTCTTTTTCTCTTATTGAATATTTTTTACGACAGGTTGGTACAGACTGACACATCTAAACAACTATTGGATGGATTGCTGTGAAATCCTAGATTCCCAGAGGATGAGGACTTTGGTGACCTCTTGACCTTTTCCTCTGGCGCCACCATGAGGCAAACATTCACAGTGTTTGGGGCAAACGTCCCTACAGCTGATGCATAGATTGAACAGATTGCCATGAAAGTATACACACACATTCATGTTACTCTCAAGATGAATTGCATTAACTTTGACGAACCCCTGACTGCATCTGCTTCGAAACAGCATGTAAGCATTATGATTTTGGGCATGTAAGCAATGCTAATGTTAGCATTTAGCTCAAAGCACAGCTGGGCCTCAGTTTAGCCTGAGCTGCTGCCATGGCTATAACTAAAAGAGAACCTCTTCTGTGAATGTTTATCTGTGGTTTTTATTTTGTTCTGGGAATCAAATGATTACAATTCTCTCATTCTACAGAATATCATCAAAGGAATTTGTTACAGTTGAGCTCATTGACAGGACGTAGAAAATGTTCTTCCACCCTTGAAAATAAAACAACTCATAAACAAAACATTTTCACATTCTTGCCATCATCTATTTCTGTCCTGTCCTGAATGAATCAATTATAACCCTTGTACATGTTTTGTGTTTGCAGTATATCACATGTGTTTTACATTTAAGATGACAAACTTAGGATTGTGCCTCAGTGTTAGCCATGCAGTCAGATTCTCTAAAAATAGTAACAGATGGTCTGTTTTACCTCCTTTCCTGCAGAGAAACGCTGTGGCCACTTCAAAAACATCAATGGAGTTATGCAACAAACTGAATTCCTGGGCTGAGTGTCACTTATTCACTCCGTGTTCACTCTGCTGGGCTCAGGGAAAGAAGGGACTTAAGCTCCTCTGTATTTCACAAAGACATTTAACATGTAAGACACTGAGAACATGACTCAAATGGCTGGCAAGGCAATCATGCAGATGCTAATTTCAATCATACTAAAACAATCACTGTAAAATGTGGACTCGGCCATCCTGGACCAATCAAAGAGTATATGAGCTCTACAGAACACATACAGATATACACATTTGGGAATTGTGGTGAGAATTAATTCATTTTAAACTGCAGCTCTTAAGACCAACAAGAGGAGAGGTCCTTATTTTCTTTTAATAGCTATTTGAAGTGCATATAAGATGACAGTAATAACTTGTTATATTAATCTTATTTATAGTTTGTACTCGGCTATAATGATTGTTCAATAATGCTTTTTAAGCCTTTACATTGCGGTTGGGTCTGAAACAGAAAACCCACCATGACCCTTTAAAATATCCTGGATACTCTCACAGTCACCTTATCAATCTCTTGCAATACACTCTATAAGCTATACATATATCAAGATGTACATCTGTGCGTCCTCACATACTCTGAGGACCAAAGAAACTGCTGGCCTAACACGTACTTTACATACTTTTTAGACACATAATCATTTATTTGATATTATTTCATGGGATTTCTCCCTCCTACTATGCATATGTGTTGCTTTTCCCATACATCCATACATCTACTCAATTGACTGAATACTGTATTCTGTCCTTCGGTTCAAAACAGTAATGAATTTATTCCTGCACATTCATCACAAATCCTGAGACAGTTTATAACTAACTCAATTGCGCCATCTAGTGAACACACATGCAGTTTTTCATGGAGGGTATTCACTGTGCTTCATCCAAAGGCTCAACAAACATGGTTTTACACACTATTTAAATTGGGAAGAATGCAAATTGGTAGACAACACATTTTAGACCCTGATAAGAAAAGTTTTAACACTAAAAAGGTGTGCCAGTAATGTCAGAATGTATATGAATTAAACCGTACACACCAGATAGCTTAAGTGAGTCCATATGAAGTGTGATAGAGCCAGGATTGCTTTACTGTTGAGATTACATTTGATTCCTGACACTGAGGTTCAATAGTGGAGAGCAACTAAGTGCATCTACTGAAGAGCTGTATCTTCAGTCACACTTTTCAGATATTCAAACTTTACAAAGAGTATTTTCATTGTTTTTACTTTAATGCATTTATGTAATAGTGAAAGTTGCTTGTTGAGATTCAGATTCATATAAAAAAGTAAAGTCAACAAAAAAATGAAGGTAATTCATAAATTATCTGTGTGTCCGAGGGGGGGGGGGGGGGGGGTGCATTCAAGTTAGGGTTAGGGTTAGGGTTAGTTATCCAGTTTTATATAACAGCATTACAATTAGCCTCACCTTAACCAGCTTCAACCTTTACGAATGTGTTTGTGCCTACATGAGCTCAACAGTCCAGTGAGAGGTGAGCAATGATGGAAGAAGGAGCCAGATCTTTATCTTAAGTCAAAGTAGCAATACTACAGTCTGAAATACTCACACACACCAAAACTTAAAACATACTTTCCCATTTCACAATAATGAAAAATATTAATGTGTTCATTACTTTAATATTATAATCATTTTATTACACAGCCTTGTGAATGTCTTCCCTTTAAAACCTTATTTAGAATTGGAGGATGAAACCCTCTTTATTTGTCACATACATGCACACAGCAGAGCACACACAGTGAAATTGGTCCTCCGCATTTAACCCATCCTAGTACTAGGAGCAGTGGGCAGCTATTGTGCAGCGCCCGGGGAGCAATGGGGAGGGGGGATTGGAGGTGTTCGGTGCCTTGCTCAAGGGCACCACAGCAGGGGTTGTTCCAAGTAGCAGTCCACTTTCCATATTTCAAGGCTGTTTGGGGACTTGAACCGGCGACCCTACGATTCCCATTCCAAGCCCCTACTGACTGAGCCACTGCTGGATTTGATGCTTATGCTTGGTGTAATTATCATTGAGTTGTCTGATATTTGCCTCGTTTAGTTTAAAGTAGCAGAAGTGGGAAATACCCAAGTAAAGTACAATAAGCTAAAACCTATACTTCAGTACAGCATTTGAGTTATTTTTAAGTAAGTGTGGTAGTGAGTGAGTGATTAAGTGAATTGGTTATTTAGTTCTACCACTAGTAGTGCAATCAGACTGATCAGGACAGCAGCGGTAGTTCTACAGACATCAACAAGAGGGCAGCAATGAATCTTGACAAGCTTAACATCATGGAAACAGCAATACAGGACAAAGTACTCTGAGATCAAATACAGTACAGTGTAGAGGTGAAGTATACTGTGTATGAGAACCCTTATGGAGGTAGTTTGAGAAAAAAACGTAAGATTTAAAATGATAAATGTCTCCTCAATCAATTTGATTTTTGTGCAAGTGTTATACATCATCCTGAGAGGAAAGTCTTGAAGGTGAGCACACACATTGTTTTCTTTTGGAGAATGCTTTTCGGAGAGATATTTTGTTTTTCTAGCACTACAATGTACAAAAATCTCATACTGTGTCATACTTGATATGTCTTTAAACAGACAGACAGCTGACAGTCATACACATCAGACAGTCACAGGCAGAGGAAACCGAATAGACTGTCCCTCCCACATTGTGTTGTCAATTAAAAGTTGTTCAGCATGTATGACTTACAGACAAGCCCATTTGCCGAAGAAGAACAAGAAGAAGAACAAGAAGAAGAAGAAGAGGAAGAAGAAGAACTTTACTCCTTAAATGTTGTCATCTTACAATTATGAATAGGTACATAAGCGTAAAGCTCAGACTAAGGCCTGAAGTTGAAATGTCAAAAAAAAGCATGGTAAGATGAGTCTTCAACCATTTCAGAACAATGCTCAGTGATTTTGTGGTTACATAGACTTAATGTGTCCTGAATAAATTTAGTTTTCAGTGCATGCTTGCAGTGAAAAAGCGCCAACTTCAAGGGAACTAACGCGTATTCTAGACTTTTAACTTAAATCCCTGAGCCTCATGAGACGTATTATACACGATCACTGTAAAATAAATGCACTGTAACTTAAGGAGACGGCGGTGACTGATGTGTCGAGACCGCTGTTTGTCACAGAGGGGGTTGTTGGAGTTTCCTTGTAACCGGAATTAGCTGTGAAGTGCGACCTTGAGGTGTGAACACAGAATACGAAAGGTCCGGCTTTCTTAAAGAAAAAGGGTCTCTCGTACTTTGCACCTCGTTTGCAATTGAATCTCTTAACAAATAACTCGAGATTTAGGCGTGAAGCGTGGATGGAAACTGTTGAATACGAGTTTCTTTTACGCAAAAGCAATTATTCGTGTTGGTTTTTTGTGATATAGAAAGATAAAACTCAATGACAACGTTCAACATCACATGTTGTCTATATTCTGTTGTAATATGGCATGCTCTGACACCCTTTTTTACTAGAAAGTGAATGCTTGCAATGTAATAAAAATACATCTCTGCGCAATTACGCACAGGCCTTTTCTTGTTTGTTGCGTATGTGGACGTGTTGCCTCGGTTTATTGCGGGTCTGTGCAGCATGTTCAGCTGATAGGCCGTGGTGTTAATGTATTCAAGGAGTGCTGAGCTCCTGCTCCGGATAGGCCCACTGCCAGGTGATGACGCGCTACAGGACAGGCGCAAGGGGACAGCTGAGCCAGCAGCACCGGTCACTTTCATTTGAATGCAAATCTCCAAGAGTTGAGGGGTTGGCTGACGTCAGGCCGGCCTTAGTAATACCTTTACCATCTTGTCAACCGAGACACATCATGTGAGAGTGGAGACAGACTGGAACTACGTCGCATTTCACACTGGGATCCCATTTGGACTATAAAACAGCAGACGGATTGTTTTTAACCGTTTTTCAGGGCTACAATGTTGCCTTGAAATAGGCTGCATCTTCCCCTTTGCTGTTGTTGTTATATTTTATTCTTTTTTGTTCAAATCATGTATGTGGGATACATTTTGGATAAAGAAACCGGCATGTATCACCAAGGGCCAGTAAGAAGATCGAGCATCAATCTGCCTCCACAGAACTTTGTTTCCACACCCCAGTACCCAGACTTTACTGGATACCATCATGTGCCAAACATGGAAACGCACGCACAGTCTGCAGGGAGTTGGGGAGCCACTTATGGAGCTCCACGGGAAGACTGGGGTGCATACAGTCTGGGACCACCTAATACTATTCCCGCACCCATGAACAACTCCTCTCCTGTACAGGTTCCCTACTGCCCATCCGAGTACAGTCACATGCACCCTCCGGGATCTGCGGTGTTACAGCCGCCGCCGGAGAACGTTAGTGTTGCACAGCTTTCTCCTGATAGAGAAAGACGCAATTCATTCCAGTGGATGAGTAAAACTGCGCAATCATCTTCTACAGGTCAGTCATTGTAACATTATGCCACACTTGGTTTATTTGATTGTCTTGTTTTTCGCAACAGTGACTTTTTACGCACTCAAGTTTTGTGTTTCCATTCGATTTTGTTAGCATAGCTTGTCATTTAAAACACATTCCCTTATCCAATTAATTAAATTAAAACAAAAACTAATTATCAGTGGGACGAAAGTATTTATATTTGGATGGAAATGGCAAAAGTAGACGGTGCGTAAAAACTGAAATGGAAAGAGGAAAACTCTGATCTTTTGACACTTGCCTAATGCTGGCTACGTACACTTAACCGAATAACCAGACTTCGAATATTTAAAGTTCTTTATTGAATATGCAAAATATAGTAACGAATTTGCACGAGACATGTAGCTGTTAGCGTTTCAATATCTCATCATGCTGATGGGAAAGTATTACATGCCAGCAACTCCGTCTACTGTTTTCTGCTATGTGGTGGAAGTAAAAAAAGGTGTGAGGAATCGGCGCCAGGCCCAGTTGTGATGTTAATGTCATTATTCCTGGAGATGTGAGGTCGACTTCCCTGTCACATTGTTTGGTGTTTGGAGTGTTATCCGTCATATCCAGGCGGTGGCCTTTGCTTTCAACACCTCTTCACTTTGATATGCACCAACCTCCCTTCCTTTCCAAGAGTTATATTACCGGAAAGAGTGACGTTTTTCACAGCCTGCGTCTGAAACATGGAGTACTACAAACTGTAGGCCTTTACAGTGGCGTAAATTACAGATGTAATATTCGTTAATTGTGCAGCTACTTTAAATCTATAAAATGAATTTGCCGTTTGTTATTATTGGGGGAATATAGATGTGCATCTTTTTTCGAATTTGTAATCGTATGGTATTTTTTTTTAACTTGCATAAAAAAGTTGACACTGCGTTAACAGGCCTGTAAAACAAACCCAACAGTGCACAGATGTTTGTCTATCTCCTGTGTAGTGCGTTTCTTTTTAACTTGTCAGCAGAAGATCTGATCACTGAGTGTTTGAAATGCACTGTACTACAGTTATCATCAAAGTAAGATTAAAAGGCTCAATTTGCGTATTTGTGGAGAAAGCAGAGAGGTGTGGATTTAAAAGGCAGATAATAAAGATGCTATGTGCAGATATGCCGGCCCTAGCATGCAGCCATGTGTAAATCTTCCAGTTTAACTGCCTGGTAGCTAAAACAAATAAAGCAACCAAATGTTAACGCTGTATTTCGTTTCCTTTGTAGGTAAAACAAGAACAAAGGAGAAATACAGGGTAGTTTACACAGACCATCAGAGGCTGGAGCTGGAGAAGGAGTTTCATTTCAACAGATACATCACCATCAGGAGGAAATCTGAACTGGCTGTCAACCTCGGTCTATCGGAAAGACAGGTATGTTTATATCAGAACGAAATAACTCTGCATGCTTTATTTTACTTCAATAAAGTGCAATTTATTGTTAAAATATATGAGTTGCATGCATGTAACCTTTATGAACATTAATGGACCCCACATAAAATGTAAGATTGTATTTACACGTGTAACTCACAAGAGTAAGGCATAAAGAAAACCAGTCAACATATCACTCCATATTGGTTACCTTATTTACTTTATGAAACCAAAATAAAATGTCCTTGGATATATTTAAAAATACCATAATCCCATATAAATTGTCTTTTGTTATATATATCTAATTTCTTTCATATTTGATAATGTAATCGAATCCTTAAATACAAACATTGTATTGATCTTTATTTCGAAATTCACAGTTTTTCAGAATTCTTAGAGAAAACAATGACAAATGAAAATTGAAAGGCCTGTTAATCATACAACGCATATTTCATATTTTAAAATGTCATACCCAGCTGTCATTTAGCATTTCATTACTTTAATTTGTATAAGTAATACTTGGCATGTAGATTTTATCAGAAATGATCTGTTTATTAGTCAAATATTGGTATTTTCTGCTTTTAAGTTCTACATACAGAATTTTACTAAAAAGATAAAGGCAATTCAACGTTAATTATTCTAAATAATTATACACATATTTTAAGGAAATCATTTTCAATCTAGGTATATCCATTTTTATATAATGTTATCTCTTAAATATTTGTAAATTGGTTTATGGAATTGCTTGGATGGTAAACCCATCATGTTGCCCACGCACAAAATATTAACTACATTTCATTTTCTTTACGCTTTTTTCAGGTGAAAATCTGGTTTCAGAACCGCAGAGCCAAGGAGAGGAAAATGATCAAGAAGAAGCTGGGTCAGTCTGACGGCAGCGGGGGGTCTGTGCACAGTGACCCAGGATCAGTGAGTCCTCTGCCGGTGCCGGGCTCGCTCAGTCCCTCAGACATCCACAACTCTATGTACCCTCCTCCGGGAATGAACAGCATGTCATCTATCAGGAATATACAGCAAGTGACTGTGAATCAGTAACACAGTTCACTCCGGACCATGTAACAAAACTGAGCACTCCGACACGCTGACAGGACACTTGGATCTGAACTCACGTCCTGAAGCACCCAGCTGTGGATAAAGATTTCATTTATAGCAACGAAATGCTGGAGGCTCTTGAAATATTGCTTTTTTTTAATAGAATAGTTCTAATAACGTGGGGATTTAAAAAAACGAAAAAATCGACGTGTTTCAAACTTAAAAGCTTTAAATTTGTTTGTGAGTTAATAAGATATAAATATCGTTTTTTGTATGTGAAGAAGTGTATGTGAATAAAAATGAGAATTCAGGGACATTTTAATGAAGTTTTTAAACTGGATTGTATGTAGCTCGCCATGCAAACGGCTTTGACTTGACAAATCATTTACACGTTTTCAGCACAATATTATCCGCTTTAGTAAAGCAGGGAACAGCTGGTAATGATAGGGTAGAACGGTCGTTTGATGGCAAAATGTAAATAAAATGTTGTTTTGCAGTACACCTGTCATTGTTTCTTATTTCTGGATGTTGCAAAGTGTTGGATAACCATCATAGGCGCCGATTTATGTTTCTGCCGGTGGGTGCTCTAAAAAGTTTAAAGCCCGACCCTCGACAATCTCGGTGTGTGCGGTTAAATCTCCGTGGGTGCTCGGCAATCTCGTGAGTATAGCCTATGGTATTTTAGAGATACAGCTATTTCCTCCAGTATCGGCAAACTCCACATTGTTGCAAGTTACAAATCCATGTACAGATTATCAAAAATAACTATATGCAAGATGTCATTGAGTACTTTGCCTATTTGAAAACTGTAGTAGCCTAATTGTGCTCTTAAAAAAAAAACATCAGCAAAAACAAAAACATATCTCCAAATGTACACCAGCGAGCAAAAGGACATGTCATTGTATTTTTGCATTTCTTTTTATTTGGCTATTATGCAATGCCTGAATAGACTGTGTCATCTAAGGAGTAATACCATACTTTTTAATTACCTTGTTTTGTTTACCAACACCTGCAAGGCTGTTTCATTTAGTCTGCGAAATTGCCCACACGTTACTTAAACCCAACCAGTAAAAGTGTCCACAAACGAATAGCAATCAACATTCTTGTGGTTAATGGTAGGCCTACCTGTTGTATTAAATCTAACTCTTGCTTAAAATAATATACTTGGCTATTTAACACATGCCAAACAAGGCATTATGTAATCAGTGAGTGGACTTTTGCTTTTCCCTTAAATGACAGGGAAATTAAATCTAATTAAAGACTAAATGGGAAGACATTTTAACATATAGTCGGATTGGTGTGGTTTTTGGCTGCTTAAAGTGAGGCTGGATAAGAGTTATTGGTTCAAAGAGTGCAATTAGTAGAAGTGACATGTTCATTGTAATGTGGCTAGACTGACTTTTTTGGGGAGGGTGACTTTTCTTGACTTTGACCTATGTCCACGTCTTTAAGAGGTGTATTCCCCGATGATAATAAAAATGTTAAAACTTGTAATACATGCCATTTATTACTTCATGGGTCAAATATATTCTACTAATCTATATCAGTCGCGTGTCACAGATGTCATGTCAGTTTTGGTGATAAATTCAGCTCTGGTCCCTCTGAAGGGTTATCATTACTTTCCATAAACTCCGGCTCAGCGCGCAGGCTCGTACGTCAGTGCGCAGCCCCGCCGCCGCAGACGTCATGAGCGTCTTACTACCCAACATGGCGGACTTTGATACCATTTATGAGTTGGAAGACGAAGAGGATGAGCACGTAGTGAGTGAGGAACACTTGCCCAGATACTGTCCGGAGCCCGTGGTGATGCGAGGGGCCGGACACATCACAGTGTAAGCAGAGCCGTGTTTGTCGCCCCGGTCTGTCCCCAGAGACGCTTTGTGTTTTGGTATCTTCATCCTTTAGCCTGGTTAGCTCATGGTAGCCTGCTAGCTAACGCCAAACACAACAACAGTTAGCCAAGTGCTAACTGTGCTTTAACATTTTAAACTTGCAATCTAACGGTAACAGTCATATTTCCCCATGGCAACCATGAACGCGGTAGATTAGTAACCGATTTGGATGAGTATGGAAGTGTACTTGTGAGAAACCGTTAGCTACAAATCTGTGACTAATGTGTATTTGACCGAGAATAAAACATCTTTACCGGATATATGAAGTTGTCTGTAAAGTCAATACTATGTCACCGACTGAAGTATTGTCTGAAGTGGGCCTTTTTTTCAAGTTTCATCATTGTTTACGTGGTGATGTCAGCCAACTTACCTAGATTTAGACCTTTACAGGGTGAAAAGTATAGCTAGTTCCCCAATATGTTTTATTAAGTAAATGTATTCATAACAAAAATCCACAAGCTATAGGTTCATCAATCGATCATCAAAACATTAGCCATAGCTTTAACCTGACCAGAAGATGCAACAGGCACTTCTTAGCCTACTTTGTATTCTTAGACATAGTGGGGTGTCAATTTTAAATCTCGTCATCTGTTACCTTTCACAACGTTATGGTTGAGCTTCGACTTTTCCACGAAAAACAGACATGAGCAAAGTTAAGCAACAAGATAAACCTCTAACAGACCAAAAGAGCTTATCCCTGGCCGCTGTGAGTGTTCCGATATATTATATATTGTTTCAATTCCAGTTGAAAATGACAACTCTTCATAAATGTGTGGATAATATGCCCACTTCTTATAAGTTAGAGTCTGCAGTGAGAAATATATAAATCACTGACATCCTATGGGAAGCTCGTCCTATTTTAAATTGTACTTTTTTTGGTGGAAGGTTTAAGTCCTTGCTTACTCATCCGGACTCCTCAGCTTTATTATCTTTATATAGAGTTAGTGTAGAAATAATTCTTCACCGTGCCATCCATGTGTACGTGTGGGTGATTTATTGTACCACTCCTCACAATTGCAGACTAAAACTGAATTGTTTGTGAATAAGCACATTAAGCATGATCACATGTCAATCTATATATATGTTTTAACTCTGCACGATTTATTTTCTTATAATGTTCCTAGTAAAAGCATATTTTGTTCTAATTTAGGGTACATTTTTATTCCCATCAATGCTTACATTTATTATGTCTGTTTCCAGGTTTGGACTGAGCAACAGATTCGACACAGAGTTTCCCTCTGTTCTCACGGGAAAGGTACAGTTGCTTTTTCAGCTTTCTTGCACTTCATTCCTACATGCTGCTTTGTGTTCAATTCCAAGTAGGAAGAATTTGAAAAGCAATTAAAGCCACAGTGATCCAATTGTTCTTTTGCTCCTTTAACTGCCCCAACTTCCCCAAACTGCCCCATTCAAACCTCTCCGAGTGGTTTTGATCTGACGGAGCTGCATTTCAAGGAACACACCACAGTGTATAGAAAGAGCCTGAATGTGCTGCTGTCCGGCTCTGTAAATGAGTAAGCCGTCTATGGGGATCAGTTGGCAGGGACCCCAGTGTTTTTGAGGGTCCGGCTCCCGGTGATAAAATAATGAAATGAAGACTCTAGCGTAGACAAGAAAGGAAAGCTTCCTGGGTCGGACCCAGAAACACAAAAAGGCTGGAGGGGTAAGAGCAGGCCGAGGGAAGTGTGGTGCAATAAAAAGTACCTTCAGTATTGTGACCAGGGGTGACATGTGATGGATGAGGTCACAATTATGATGATTGAAGGTTGCAGATCAGGCCCTGCTGGGCTTTATTCTGAGGTCTTTGGCTGTTTGCAAAGAGACCTTTGCATCCTGTCATAAAAGATTACGACCCCTGTTTTATGGCGTACAGACTCAGCGAGGAATGAGCATCCATTCAAGTTGTTTGGCCGGCGCAGCCACAGGCACTGAGCTTATCTCTCCTTTGAGTCCCTCCTTGCCTTGAACAGTCTGGAGCTAGGTTAGCAAATCAGAGGCATAGTCTTTAGAGATCTCATCTCATCTCTGAACAACATCTGCAAATATCTACCTGTTGGTTTTCTAAAGCTCTTTGATCTTTGTGCACAGGTTTTCTTTTGAGCAATTAGGGATCTATTCATGTCAGCACCACCTACAAACACTTCTCTCCCCCTCTTGCACTTAGTAATTAGGTTATTGCTTCAATTGTCTGATAAACCCCCCCACTGCATATAGCCTCTAGGATTATATTTTGGTATGCACACATACAATGTTTCTTTTTGGTTTTTTTAGGTGGCGCCAGAGGAATTCAAAACCAGCATTACCAGGGTGAACGCCTGCTTGAAGAAGAATTTGCCTGTGAATGT
Source organism: Eleginops maclovinus (assembly GCF_036324505.1). Taxonomy (NCBI): domain Eukaryota; kingdom Metazoa; phylum Chordata; class Actinopteri; order Perciformes; family Eleginopidae; genus Eleginops; species Eleginops maclovinus. Next base: position 10,902,424 of record NC_086371.1, read on the forward strand.
GAAGTGGCTTCTCTGCGGCTGCCTGTGCTGCTGCTGTACAGTAGGCTGCAGTCTATGGCCTGTTATCTGCCTCAACAAGAGAGTAAGTCCCAGACCTTCTGTGACACGAGTAGGACAGTTTAACTCTCCCTTACATCAGCGCTGATTACTCAGGGGCTGTTATAGCAATTCAGACGCATTGCTCCGAGTGTAGAGGGTAATAACAACTCCTGTTCAATTAGTGGCTCTGTGGAGAAATAACACATTGCACTGCACAGCTCCCTGTTCAAGGGTGTGTCATTTAAAGGTGGTGTTACCACTCAGATTTGATGGCAACAAAGTGGAAATTACCAGCTGGTAAATCAGGATTGTAGACCATAAATCCTGACACTGTGGTGCTTTACTGATACCTGTTGAAGTGTAACTTTTACTCGTATTAATATACACATATTTGTTTTCTTTTCTGACAGACAAGACGATCCATTCATAAGTTGCTAGAGTGGGAAAATAACCGGTTATACCACAAGGTGAGAGAGACAGATTGCCCTTTAGCACCTGTGTGAAAGTGCTTAAGTGTCCGTGTCAGTGAGCAGCGTAAATTGAGTATCATCGTGACGGATAATGACCATTAATCTGTTTTGTAAACTCTAAACTGCCACGCAAGTCTCTCAGAGCTGAGTCAGATCTGGAGCTGGAGGTCTGGGAGGACCATGAGAGCAGTAAAAGCAGTAAAATGCCGTGTTAATTTTGTTTTGTCTCGCAGCAACAAATTACTGCTAGTAGTTGTGCAGAGGAATAAAGGAAGCTCTTCAGGGTGTCTGGCCACAGTTTGACCCCGTCCAGGCCAGACAGCCCTGATCCCAAATTCCCCCGACACTGAAGGGGAGATTTCAGACAGATTTTCTTTTGTGTGTGTGTGTTTGTATGTGTGTCTTTGTGTCTGTTTGAGAAGGAGAGAGATGGTCATTCATTGTGTCTGTGTCTTTTCTTCCCTGATCAGCTGGGGCTGCACTGGAAACTCAGCAAAAGAAAATGTGAAAGCAGTAATATGATGGAATATGTAAGTAGCCAATGAATTATTGGGTAATTACTGTATAACTATGTAAGTGTTTTAAATATTTATAGAAGTGATTAATCAGCAATTATTTTTAATGATTCATTGATGAATAATGCTATAAAATATCCTTAAAATTCAAAAAAGAAATGCCTAGTTAAAATTCTCAGATCCCAAGGTATTTAAGTATCTTGTTTTGTTTGACAATCCAAAACACGTTTTTATAGTTTACTTTATATCTGATAAAGAAAGGGAAGATAAGAGTCAGGAAATGTTTTGCATTTTTGATTTTTTTTAAAAATAGCTCAAATTTCTGTATAACATTTTCTTTGAAAGGGTAAATGCTGTTGCAAATAAATGGCATAATTTCAAGGAGATAGGGTTGCTCAGGCTGAAAGTTTGTCTCATTTATTTTTGTAATCAGAACAAAATTACATGGTGTGTATTAAAGAAACGTCTTAAGAAATGACGGGACCAATTTAAAAAGCATTGCCGCTATGATTTGACATCTTGCAGTCGTTTAAAATAATGATTTGTTTTGTATTTTTCTCTCTGTAGGTGATTCTTATAGAATTCTTACCCAAATATCCTATATTCAGACCGGACTGAGGAGCCGTTGACAGACTGGACGTGTGGCCCTTGAATCTTCTCCTTAGTGCCTTGTATATACAGTATGTTGGAAAAAGGGTCTGCACCGCTGTCTCTCGTGACGACCCCGTAAATCTCCCAGTACCTTGTACATTAGAATTTGCAACACTGTCACTTTGCTTTAGAGCAGATTTTTGCACATTTTCCCGACAGACCCAGACATGTCCCCTTCGTTGCACTCGGATGTGTTGTTTTTTGTTACATGTGACAAATAAGTGAAACTCTCCAAAAGTGCATTTACCCCAAAGAACCATCAGCTCATCCCATCGATCATATCAGTAATCCCTTGCAAAGAATGTGATGCCTCCACCTTCCTAAACGGTCCTTGCCTTATGTATGACCTTTTGTTTTTAAATAACATGTAAGAGGAGGGAGGAAGGCACTCAACAAGTGTGTCGGTAAAAATGCTGATTGTTGGGTTGGAATCCAGTTCTTTGCAAGAAGATGGGATGGTTGACATTGCCTAACGTACGGTGTGCGTCCTCACCTTGTGTTCTCTCTTTACATTTGACCCTCTGTACCTGGGAACTAGCTAGTATGAAACTTGACCTGTAAATATAATGTTAGAATAAGATGTACAGTTGTATACTATTGTTTACATAAAGTTACTTAGCTCTTTAGTTTTTCTGCCAATATATTGCTGTACCATAGTTTGGATTAATGAAAGATGTCTATGTACCTCTGTAGTTTATATGGACCTGTTACCTGTAAGCCATATAGTTATTTTGTTTGATGCCAGAGTTTTTAGGACTGTTTATTGCACTTAAGCCCAGTAGAAAATCAGGATTTTGGACGGTAATGCATCCTGAAGAGTCCCCCGCAGCAGTGCATGTAACCATTTGCTTTTTGCCAATAAAGATGACACTAAACGAGTCGTCGTCCAATAAAACTGGAGATGGCTGCATCTCTGATGGAAGAAAATGTGTTAAACTTAGGTTTTAAAAAAAAAATCATTAACGTTTTTATTATTTTTTATAGTTTTATACTTTTCCCTGTGCTGTGTTTGCTCCTCCCGATGTGTTGGGAAACATCAGTGCATGGCGTATCGAGCAGATGCCTCCTTTGTTCCAGTCATTCTCTCCAGTGTTGTATTATTTTCCTGAATCTTAGACCACAGATTGCTGCATTGCGTTGTGTTAGTGCCTCTGGAGTAGCTGGTGAACCACAGAGAAGACAGGGTGAAATCTGTTCTCTTGTACGAAGGAGATTTAAAATCCTCCTTCCAGTATTGTCCCTGTTACAACTCCTGTAAACGTTTGTCCTGGTGACCTGATCCCTACGGAGAGAGAGAGAATAAATTGTTGATTTTGAGTTTTCTTTGCTTCCTTATTTCATTTGAAACCCATTTTGTTGTGTGTTGCCATCTTTCTCAGGTAATGATGTGTCATCTCTGTAAAAAGCAGATCATTATCGACCGAGGCATGCTGCCCCACCACAGAAATGTGGCTATTTGTCATGTTTAACAAGGTGTGGAATCGTTAACTTTAACAAGACAGTCTGCAATTAGTCGACACATTTATAAAACTCAGGGATGTTGTCACGATAACACGCTGCTGCTTTCTAACGTTAGGCATCAGCGGTGAGAGGAAACTGGACCGTGTCTTCACTTTATCTCTCCACATCCCCCGAAACCCTTCAGTCTGGTGGGTTTTATGGTCCTTTGTTTTTGTTGTTTTCACATTCACAGCCTTTCCCTGTTTGGACAGAAGTTTTACTGCCCCACTGCTCCAAAGGTCTGAAGCTGCAACCACTACTTTAAGATTCAGCCAGAGAGTTTAATATGTTGATCAATAAGGAGTTTATCTAAAAAAAAAGAGCCTACATCTTAAACTGATTAAAAACAATAACATCTGAGGAACTTTTTAAGACACATGAAGTAAAGATGCTATATTTGTACTACTCTACATTTCAGAGGGAAATCGTGTACTTTTAACATATTTAAGGTTTAGGTTTAATGAAACTGGTCCTACAACATAAAGTATATTTATTCTCTGGAAGTTTTGATTACATGATGTGTCTTATACTTAATTATTTTTAACTCGTGTAGTTTTAAATGCCGGTTTTTTACTTTTAACACGTTTTTTTTCCATTGAGTGTGACTTTTATTGGAGGAGAGGTTGTAAATGTGTGTTTGCACATGCAAGTTTCACAAACTGGACACTACATGCGGTGTGCAAACTTTATAAAATAAGTTTGATCATCTTTAAAGTGACTAAATTACTGCAGAGCTAAAGTTTCCTTTTCTGCGTGTGTTTCAAAGAGTCAGTTTGTGTCCACTAGGTGTCAGACTGAGCCATGAACGGACTGCACAGTTTATTGGACATTTCTGACTGGGTCTGTGATTGCAACCTTTTCCCTCATGCTGTAGTTCATTCAAATATAAAGGAATACTTGGATTTCCATACCTATTATGAAATTGGAACAAAAATCAGCTCTTTGCAACATTGATGATCATTTCTGTAAACTGCTTAGCCTCAACACCAATGTAACTGACGCAAAGCAAGGATAAATGGAAAAAACCCAATTTGTTATGATTTTATTGAACATAAAGAAATAGTGTACAGGCTAATACATATATTTCCTACTCTATGTACATATATATCTTTATATCGCAGCCACTCTGACTTGAAAACAAATCCTGAAACTGAGCTATTTAATAAGTCTTGTCTCAATTTAGACACAAGAAAAGGCCACTGGGAATGTGTTGACATAAAAATAGAACCGAGGTAACACAGATGTATCTCACAAGGCTGTTTTCTCCTTTGAAATTCTTATTAACAGTTTATAATGAGAGGATATAATGAAGCATTTTTGTACAGTGGGAATTTAAGGCAGGTTTACATTCTGGTTTGTCTTTTAATGTCTAAAAGGCACCTGCTTATGTCACTCATGTTTAAAGAACTGCTCAACGGATGTCTGCTGAATGTCTTATGAATAGACTAAAACCCTTTATCTGAGTGAACTTGCTTCTATAGACCAGCTCTCAGCTTTTAACAAGAAGAATGTTTATTTCCTGTCTCAGAATTTGCTCATATTAACTGCTAACAGGAAATAAATTTGGACCCAAGCTGTTTCCTACCAATGTAAATCTGATTGAATGTTGTGTTCAGGTTTCCTGTTACATAAAGGACTGTGTAAGATTTTACTGATGACTGATTAAAGAGCCTCTGTATATCGGTATAAGCCCCTTTAAACCAAACCTTTCTGTCCTCCTTTCTTTTCTTTGGCTTTTAGACACCCGCCCTGTTAAAACCCAAGTGTTGTTTCCTAGTTGCAGCAGTTTATTTAATCCTAAACATCACTTTGACTGAGTTTACTTACATTTACATCAGGGTTTTGTCATTCTGTTGCACGTGTTGAAAGTGCATTGTAGTGAGATTGATAGAATCTATAAAAGCTACAGGACAGGATGCTCTTTCTGTCTTTGGCATGAGTCTGTACAGTCAGCAGCCATCTTGTTATGTGTAGTCACCTATAATTCTTCATCACAACACTCTATCATATCGTAACAACGACCTTTCTTATTAGAAGTCATGACGAGCAAATGATAACAATGTTAAACAACAAAGAGAAAAAGTACATAAAGTATTAATGAAAGGATCAACAAGGTGTTCAACGTTCCAGTTTGTCCTTAGCATATAATTCACTGATTGTCATCACGTTCTCACTCTAAACCTAGTTTGTGCAATCATCTGCTCATACCGTGCTCAGAAACTAATTTCCATTGTACACACGATGGTTCCTAAGCACACACATTACATAACTATGAGTTACATATTAAAGGGAGAGTGAGTCAAGAATGCAGCTGAGCAGGGCGAGGATCTGTGTGTGTGTGAGGAACAATAAAGAGATGACGGAGTGGAAAGAGAGTGACTGGTCAGGTGTGTGTGTTTCTACACCAGACTCCCGGGCCAAGACACCACCGTCAGAGTGACTTTATTCTTCTGCAGCTTCAGCATGGGGATGAGCGAAGAGTTGTTCATTCCTACCGTGGTGGCGCCGTTCACCGCCACAATCTCATCGCCGCACCTGGAGGGAACCGCAGACCATTAATGTTGACATGAGTTCAGACAGCAGCTTAAAAAAATCATTTACACATAAAATATAATAAAAGCAAAGTGACAAATCAAAGCAAGTTTATGCTGACAGAACAGGAATAGACTTATTACACTTACCCTTTTTAATGTTCTTTATTTTGTATAATTCTCATGAAATACATTTAGTGAAATAAAAGAAAGAACCAAATCCAATGTACAGTGTTAAATATATATATACCCAAATGATCCATAAAAAATGCATATATACACAACAGCGTTCATACCTCATATATCCGTTACACAATTTGTATTTGAAATCTATTATTTGCATTACACAAATTCCCTTTCCTTTTATCCAAATGAACAACTTTTTTCTTTGGCATTTGTTGTGATTATTTTGTAAAGCCTGAATCCTCGTACTGACTGAAAAAACACTTCCTGATACAGTATGGAAGTATGTACATGAATTGTGCTATTTTAAGTCCACCAAATCTTTAAATTGCAAGCATGTGAGTTTATAAATAAAATCTTTGTGGTTTGATGATAATCTCTACACTTCTGCTGCATTAAATGACATCTGTGATTATTCGGTATGTATTTCCCTAAAGCTCCACACAAAAGGTAATGTGGAGAGTGAACAGAGGAGGCAGGAACTGAGGAAGTCATGAAGGACTTAAATTTAGCTTAACTCACTTGAGGCGTCCGTCAAAGTGAGCAGGTGTTCCAGGCACGATGGTTTTGATGAAGAAAGGCTGCTGGCCGTGGCTCTCCTCGTAGCCGCCGACAATACTGAAGCCCCAGCTCTCGTTGTTGGTCTTCTGCAGGACAATGTCCCGGCACCAGTGCATGGGACTGAAACAACAAGGGCACAGTTAACTTTTAACATTAGCCTAAATAAAATAAATTTGGAGTGGAGAAACAGAATTCAGGCTCTACCTCGGTAAACCCAGCCAGCGCGTCCACAGCGGCGTCCAGTTGAGGGCGTCGTCTCGCGGGTCTTCCATAGTGTCCATGTCGTCCTTGTTGGCCGCCTCGCCGTCCTCGTCCGGAACATCGGAGAGGGTCTGGATGACGCGCAGGGCCACCTGGGACTGAGCTGTCTGAGCCTTCAGCACAGAGACCGCCTCATTGTAGGTCAACTGGGTCAGATCGACACCGTTAATGCTCAGCAGAACGTCGCCTGAGGAGACACACATGATGTTGTGAGACATTTTAGTAAAGAAAAAGAGTTTTAAATGTAAAATGTTATCAGGAGTGCACTCAAATGGCTGTCAATTTAACCAGATGTATAGCACAGAATAAAATGGCTTTAAAATAAATTAAGCAATTTTAAGGGGGGAAAAGGGTATTTTGGAAAGGAGAAAAATGCACTCTAAGACTGACAGAGAGAAAAGCATGCACATTTAAACGGCCTAATTTGGACGTTGGAAGGCGGGCACCTCTCCTAAAGAAGTCTGGGTCAGGCCTCTGTTTCAGCACACATCCTCTCTGTTTAAGTGTCCACATTGTGTCCCTGAATAGCAGCAAGTGAAAAGAGAATTGCTCTTTTCCTATTCAGTCAGTGGTCACATTGTGATGGATTTGCAAACAGAACTGTAAATGGTTTCCCGTAAACGGTTTCCTGCTGATGCTGATCAGTGTCATTATTCAACTACTTTTCTGTTTCAATGTGACTGAACTGCCCCCCACTCTGTCAAAGACTACTTCCTTTGACATACATTTTAGCGCTGCATCAATCAGCAATTTATTGATTATCTGATCGACAGGAAATAATTCTGCAACTATCTGGAGAATCAATTCTTTCAGATGGTTTTAAAGCAAAATGCAACAAATCTGCTTCTACCAGCTTCTGAAAAGTAAGAAACTGAATGTAATAGAGAAGTCTCGGCATGATTAATAACATTCCCAGATTCAATTGCAAAGCGTAAAGCTTTTACCAAAATGTCTGATTAAACGTCAGATTCACACATGAGCAGACGCTGCTTTGCACCTCTTTGGATGGTGCCATCTCGGTGAAGACAGCCGACTGGCTGCACACTGGTGATGTAAACGGGCAGACGGCTCCGACAGTCTCTCCCCCCGGCGATGGTGATGCCCAAGGAAAGCCGAGGCTCCTTCTTCATGCTCACTGTCTTCTCCTGGCTGGAAAACCCTCCTGGAGGATCCTATATGAACAATAAAACAACCATAGACAAAGCAATGAATACCCCTTTGATCAACATCACCCTATAGAGTTTGGCCTTGCTTTGTATAACATGTTTCACAAATTATGGTTTTATCTTAATTTGTATGACAAAACATACACACACTTTAGACTCTGCAGGATCCTTTGACTTAATTGATTCCTCTCACAAAACCACTCGTAGAAACAAATGTGAAACTTTGAGAAGGAGCTGAGAGGTAAGGGTAGAGGGAACGTGTGAGGATCAACACTCAGCTCTCGTAGTGGATAAGATGTGTGGAAAGTGACAGCTTCAACCAGTTTCCCTCTGGAGTCTGTTAACCATCAGAAGGGAAGCCGGGGGGAGGATGGGGCTCTTCCTCCCCCCAGCAGGGAACCCATCCCCCCCATCAAGACGAAAAGGCTCGACTCTGCAGGCGAAAGCTAACTGTTACCAGCTTTGATCCTCTGCTGCCCAAAGAAACAACCAAACAACAACAAGAAAGTGGCCCTGTAGCATAGAGTGAGCAGCACCCCAGGCCTTTTGATCCGGACAGAGGGAGGCCCCGGAGATCGCTTTCATCTCCGCTCACCGACGCAGGTGTCTGCGCTCAAAGCTTCTCACCCCTTGGCTGGGGGGGTTGCCATTCTTTCTACTGACAGTGTATGGTACACATGAGTGTGACTGGCAGAGGAGCAATCACAATTACACTGTGCAAACTGAAACCTGTCAAGTTTGTAAAATACTGAGAAAACATTGTGCTAAGTTGTGGAAAAGAAGTTCAGGGGCCAACAGCTGGCAGGGGCCGGGATTACATTATTACATGGCATCTGGCCGACGTTTTTATCCAACAGACTTTCGTACTCTTCAATACTGTAGACATGCCTATGGGAGCAATTTGGGGTTGAGTTTCTTTCCTAAGGACGGAAGACTGCTGTGAAAAAAACCAAACATTTCATATAAAAAGTAGTTGAAGCATTATTCTCTGTGTAAATGTATCACCTTTATGTATGTGGAGCGGCGTCTGAAGTACTGCGGGTCGGGGACCCTCCTGGCTGCTCGGCTGTGTCCCTCTCTGCTGCCCCCCCCCCTCCTCCTGAGGCTCTGCAGGCCTCATCACCACAAAGTTCACACGCACCTCACTCGCCTGAATGCACACATTGAAAAAAAAACAATTACAGTTACATGGGATATAAAGAACACCCTGTATAATGAATAAAGTGGTCACATGTAATGAGGGTAAACATGAAGGTAATTTCCCTGTGGGGGATTAATAAAGTATGTCTTCTTTCTTCTTGAAAGGCTTTTGGCTCTCAGATGGTTTTGTTTATGCTACAGCATCGCAAAAGTAATTGAAAGCAGTTGCTGTTTTGAACGTCTTCTTTTTCTGCATTCAATTGCTCTTTGGAAATACATACAACTGATGGTGGGAAACTCACAACAGCTTCTTTATCATTTGGCTACATAATCACTTTTTTTTGTTCACGTTGTTTGCATATTGTTTGTTAGCTTCGTTTCTCTGCCTTGATTTGATTAAAAACAAATTTGTATGAACAGCCAACAACCACAGGCTGTCTGTACTGAAATGCAGCAACACAAGTGAGTTCAAACTAGTCCAATTCATGCAAACAAATGCATTATCCAAATAATAACACATCATCATTCTGAAATAAACTCAGCCTGTAAGTCTTTAGCAGAGTCTTCATGGCTTTGGTATACTTGTAGTAATGTAGCATGTCATTTGCAGTTAATGGACCAAAGTCTACAACATCCTATCTCTGGGGCTCTAATTACACACCTGTATGATCTGGGCAGCGCTCTCAGGTGTGCCGTGCCTCAGGTCATGACCGTTGATGGCGAGCACTTTGTCGTTGTTCCTCAGTTTCCCGTCTTTGGCCGCCAGTCCGCCGGACAGTAGGTCCAGGATGAAGACCCCGCTCTCATCAGACTTGCGGATGAGTTTGATGCCGAGCGGTTCGCTGCGCTGACTCTTCACGAGCGTCACCTGCAGGACGGTGCCTTGGTTGTGATTGGAGGTAGCGTTGCCATGGGGACTGTGAGAGGGCTGGGAGGCAGTGGAGGCGGTGCCAGAGGAAGGGGGATGATCGGACCGCGGATCCCTTGTTTTGAAACCTTTCTCCTGCATCACAGTGAGCCTGAGGATGGATGGCTGCCGCAGCACCGCGATGGCCCGGGCGTGAGGCACTGAAGCCAGGCTGACGTCATTCACCTGCAGACACAACAGAGAGAGGCAACCACTGTCAGTGTCAGCCTAACACACATTTCAGTAAGAGCTGTACGTGGATGCTTCCACTATAGAAAGCTAGAGACATTATTTTGTAGAGCCTGCCACTTTTGCTGTAACAAATGTAACAGGATTTCAGATTCAGAGAAAAGCAAGAGCAAAAAGTGATTTCTGGAATCACTTGATCTACATTGTTACCATACAAATATTTCTGCATCACAGAAGATAAAAGATATTTACACACATATCCAAATTATAGTAACAAGTTATCAGCGGTGTGTTAACAGCCTTTAGATTTGCCTTCAGAGAAATCCATGCATCAACTCGAGGGGAAGGGAAACACTGAGTCACAGTATCTCTTTACATGCACCAGTTTTCCACAAAGCCCCCAAAAAACTGCAGCTAATATTTCACATCCTGAGGGCCTGTTGAATGACAGGTTTTTGTTTTCATATCCAGGTTTGGGATTGGTTGTCTTTGGAAGGAAAGCAGCATTTTGGAGGACACCCTGAAGCAGAGGGCCAGAACCGGAGCTGAAATAATTTATAAGCTCGGTTTAGAGCGGTACCATGTTCCACAAGAACGGGAGGGTAGAAATACGAGGAGGAGGATATTGTTGTTAGAGAGGAAACTGCAACTTATAAACTGATAAGTTGTGATTATTATCAAGTTTATTATATTTCCGTTCTCATTCCCCTTTGTGGAAACTGAAATTAAACACTGAATTATATTCACAAGTAATAAACGTATGACTCTGATTTTGAGTAAGGGTATTGAGACTGATGTTTAGATTATATAGAATAAAATACAAAAATAAACAAGTATTATGGTGGAACTAGAGCTACAATGGTAAGGTGATAGTCTTTCAAAAATAAATTACTTGATAAAACTTATTATTTTTTAATTGTGTTTTTTTATGCGAAAATACACCAAAAACGGCATGAATCCAGGTTTTAACATCAAAGTTTAAGATTTGTGCTTTTGGACTGTTTGTTTTGTGTGGAAAATGTTTTTCTGATTTCCTGTAGACCAAACTGTATGTTCATTAATCAAACATATATAGAAAATAAAAATATATATATTAGTCGTTGCACTCATTGGCATAAAACTAGCCACATGACTAATCTTATAGTTTCATATTGACTACTGGGGTTTGATAAACTGAACACGGTAGGCGGTACATTAAATCAGTGACAACAACAAGGTAAAGCTGCGACACTGACAAGTTTTTCCCTGTAATATTAACCACGCCTTGAACCATGGGGCCAAAACTTGTTTATCTTGAAAATCTTCTTTTCCTTTCCCTGCTTCAAAGCACTGTGTTTACATTACCATGGGAATGCACAAGGGTGTTTTGGTGTAAGTGAACCGTGTCACGCTAGGCCACCAGACTAAAATCCAATAATGAAGAGGAGATTAAAACTTTTGTTTCCTAGACTCCCTCACCTCTAAGATGTGGTCCCCCGGGGCGAGTCTGCCATCACGAGCTGCCAGCGAGTCTCGCACGATCTCCTGGATGACGATGTTCCCCAGCGGCGTGTCTTTCCCCCCCACGATGCGAAGGCCGAGCTCCTCCTCCGGTTCCTCTCTGAACAGCTCCACCACGTTGGACTCGGCCACCAGACTGGACCGCAGTGGGGTGTTGTCTGGAGAAAACAGTGGAGTAAATACAAATGTTTTTCAGGTTTATGAAGCAAATACTTTCATTTCTCAGCACCTGTTGGATCAGTGCCATTGTTAATACCTGATAAACATACAGTAAGAGAAATTGAAGTTTAAATATCAATGAGCTAGCCATAACCCCTATCAGAAGTAAACAAAACTGTACTCCAAAGATGGTCCTGTAGGGCAAGACACATGCTAAACAAATAACTAGGTTAATTTAATATATGTGGAAGAGTCAAATCATAATTTAAAAAGTTGGTTTAAGATCTTTTTAATTATATCCCTTACAGATTATAAGCCTTGTACTGACATGATTATAAAACATAATACTTTGGGCTAAAATGAGTTGACCCTATCCTGCATTTTTTTATTCCGTGCATATTAGGACTATTGTTTTTATCGCCACTGAATACTTTTTTCCAAAATCATTCAGCCCAGATCTCCTCATCTCGCTACCAGCAAACAGCAAAATACGTTATCTACCAAACTGTTGGAGTACGCCTCTGCCAGTAGAGACATGCATAAAGTTACACAACTCTGTGACAACCAATAACACCTTCTTATTTGGAGGAGGATTTTACAGTACACAGTGAAAAGCAACATGAGACGGGAAACAGAGTGAACATCAGCTTGTTGTAATCCTAACTAATAATTCATAGAGTATTTCAACTGTGCAGACAAACAGATCAGAAAGTATTTACAACTCCAGCTGACTCCAGAGCAGTGCCTCCAATCGTTTTGGGGGATGAATTCAAAATGTTAAGCAGTCAAATATAAGTTAAGGTTAATACATAAACCTGTAAGCTCATTGTGTGTCACGTGTTAAGTGGCTAAAGCAGTAATTTGATTAAAACAGGGATGTTAATGACAACCATGCAAACTTCTCTGCGGACACAGACTATCAGTTGCCTGGCAACCATGTTTTCATGGAGTTTGGCCCCTGGTTCTGGCTTGCAGGTTGCTTTGAGGGTTTTTCCAGGTGATGAGACTGTCTGGTTATCACATCTGTGAGCTGATGATTCACCTGTGACAGACATGGAATCAAACCCTTAAGGCTTAAAACCCTCACCAGATCCCGACGGTATGATTACACAACCTCCCACGCTGAAGGGGGGGCGGGCTCCAGGATTTGGATTTTCTTCAATCCCCCCCCCCCCAGCCCCCCCTGAGCAAGATAACTATTTCTGTTCCACACAGAAGCTTCTATGAAACATTATTAAGTGTCAGTATGAGCAGCCTCCGATTACAAATCATTTCCATGGGAGTGTTTTTCTAGTACCCTCTAGTTTGTGTGTGTATCGGTGGAAAGAAAATCCCTTAAACTTTGCTGTTACTTGAACAAGACGACTTATGGGATTCAATTGCTGAAATAAGGGCGTTTTGTTGTTAGTATGATAAAATGATCCCATACCTTCCTCACTTTCTTCATAGGCAGGATTTATGAGCCCCGGATCAGGCTGATCTCTGTTGGGATTTTGAGAAAGTGTTGCTGAATGTTTAGCGTCAGCAGACAACTCCCCATCACCCTTACGTCCCTTTAGCTCGTTCCACGAGGGCCTCTTCCTCTTCTCTGCTTCCTCCCTCAGTCTTCTAAAAACAGGACATCTGGGGAGATAGGCGCAAGGAGGAAACGAGTAAAGACAAGGATATGGCTGATGATTTACCAGTGGTTTTACTTTTTTAGAAACAACACAATCTTTATGATGATCTGAAGGGTATGTTCTTAAATGTTTGAAGGTAACAAGGAGTGGTAGAATTGATTGAAGACAGAAAAAAGAGAAAGAAAATCATTATCAAAAGTGTTTTGAGATGACAAAAGGCTGGACTATTTATGCACTGGGCTCAGAATAGAAGCACTATGCAGATGAGCAGACGATTTTACTGCATTGCAGGGAGTCTGTGAGACAGGTTGAGTCTGATTAAGCCAGTCAGAGCGCTGGCCGGCTGCTTGTTCATGCTGACTGAACTTTGTCTCCTCATTGTTTGCACAGAGCAGCGGCAGCAGGACTATCTGCCTCCCACAACTGACTACGTCATGGCTGGCCACCAGGATGATAAGCACTGGCCATGAGAAAAACAAGAGGACTGACCTGCACTTTGCCTTCAGCTCCATAATTAGAAGTGTGTGTGTTCATAGGGACTGAGCTAACAGGAGCTTTGAGAGGGAAAACACAGCCTTTAAAAGGCCATAAAGAGGAGAAACAAAATACAGTGAGGAAAGATATTTTCCATTCCTCAGAAGTAGTAAGCATTGTTTAGACAAGTCTTAAACTTGTTATAGATTGTGTGGAGATGCTAGTGTGCAGGAAATGTATTTGGGCTTAGTAGGGCTTACAATAACATGCATCATGTCTAAGGAATAGTTTGACACTTATTATTTATGCCACTCATGTTGACATTTTAGATTGTATACCTCAATTGTGTACTGTTCAAACCATCATTTGAATTAGTGAACTTTAGAGGTGCAGGTAGGCAGGCAAAGCCAACAAAGGTGCATGTTTCCCCCATGATTTAGTCTTTACGCTAAGATAAGCAGCGGTAGGTTTTTGTTAAATTGAGAGATGTTATGGTGATAGCAATCTTTGTATTTCATTTAAAAAAGAATTTACAGAAAAAACGTCAAACGATTCCCAAATAGGATTTGTTTTCAGAAGTTAGTGGGAAGGCTTGCAGGCAATGTAATTCAACTCTAGAAGGAATTAGGTCGTCATGCGTTGAATTATTACTCTGTGCTCACTGCGTTGTTTACATGCCCGCAAACTTGTAGTATAATATATATTCTAAAGGTAATATACAACTCTTCAGATGTGATCCCAGATATGCCTTGGCCTTCATTTGAACCTGTGCCTCAAATCCCTGTGTTTCATGCCAAATTTATGAAATCCAGATCCAACTATACTGATGTATTATATACCCCTCTTATCCATGTATTACATTTAAAGTGTATAAAACAGTCTAGTTAAAAAACACCATATGTATTGTACGAAGGGTGTCTTTCCCTGCTGCAGCATATGACACTTTTGCTCAAGGCAAGGTTATTATTCTAGAGCAAATTGCAGTTATTACAGAGGTTATCACAGGTTCAAAAGTAGTATTTACAAGCAGGATTACATTACATAGTAGGGATGCTCATGATTGAATTAAAACCCTGTAGTATTTGATAAAGACAGGGAATATATATATCAATGAGACAGGTTAAGGCTTTACAGTATCGAATGAAACTGCTGTGTTGACCTCTCAGCGTCTTGCCCAGAGTCTTACCTGTTGTGCAGGTGCGGCTGCAGCTCACAGCGCTGCATCTTCAGCTGACACTCTGTAGAGTGGGGACACATCACAGTCAGCTTGTCCAGGAGGTTCCTGACCAGCAGACTGGAGGGACGGCACTGATGTAACTGCAAGCGCTGGCGGTCCACGGGGCAGAAGTCCTGCTCCTTCAAGAAGTTGCTCAGACAGTGAAAGCAATATGTGTGTCCACAAGGGGTGTCCATAGGTCTGAGGAGGGGCTGCAAGCAGATGTGGCAAACCAGTTCATCGTCCACCTCGTCCTGGTACTCATACAGGTGGCAGTCCGAGCTCTCGTGCTGCTGGCCGCACTCTTTACACACACGCGCCCATGACAGGCCTGCAGCGCTACTGCTGCCGGCTACTTTGGCTTCTGTTGTAGCCATTGGCTGAAGAAGATCAGTACCAAGCTCTCGGGAAATTATATTTGTCTCTTATCTCCTTAAAAACTGTCTGTGTCCAGTCATTAGTCTGCGTGTCCAGATATACAATCCATTCAAACGTGAGGTTGATCCAGAGACGACAATGTTATCTCCATGCCTTCATTTCGATACTGTGGAGAGAGAAACACTGTCAAGTTTTTTGCAGAAGTTAGACTATTCTTACGAGACCCTGCAAGCTCAACAGGAAATGACAAATCCACAGAGCAGCAGCAATATGGCAGCAAGCCGCAGCTGCTTCCTCTCAGCTAGTTTCCTGAGGGACAAAAAGAATTCACATCTCTTGAGCTCCACAGTGAAAGGGGCTAAACTCTGTGAAATGAGGCAAGAAAAAACGGACTAAAGTCAAACCCCTGCTAATGGGGAGGAACAAAGGCATGGCACTACTAGAGAGTAAGAAATGTGAATGAACTGGGCAGAAATGCAACCCCCATCACTAATGACCCCTTGCACCCAATCGGCAGTGGTCTCCATCCCTTTGTGCAGCTCTTAATCTCCTTTAATTCTCTCATAAGGAGAGGGCTGATTAGGATCACATTCTTTGGAGAAACTTTAACCTTAACCCTACAACTGTGATCAAAAATATATACATAGACTAACAGATCATAAATGATACCGAATACATTTAAATAAATCCCATAAAATCAACCCTGTATGATGAATTGCATCCTTTAAAAAAAGTATATGTTCGGATTTTAAAGGAAATTAAAATCAAACATTTGTCAACTTCTTGTTAAGATTTGAAGCAAAAAGTGCCATTTGAGTTGCTATAAATGGCTTTTTTAAGAAATAAGTAAGTAGTTTCACAGTCATCATTAAAGAAGACTTCATGCTATCTGAGAGAAGTGGCATAAAAAAGAACAAAACAGCATCAAATATCACCTATAGATGCTTCAATTCATCCTCAAAACACAAAAGGAGTACAGAAACTGTTCCCATGCACATTTCCACATCTAGAAAGAAAATAAGCCACCACAATGAACTCACTACCTTTAGTTTCCAGGATTTCAGGCACAAAAAGGCTCCTTTATCTTCAGTGTTATTGCCTTGAAGCGACTCACCCGAGCTGATATCTTGGTTGTCAAGCACCCGGTAGCCGCTGCACGCAAACACGAGACTCTAACCTCTCAGCTGCCTGAAGCCTGAATGAAACCAGAGCCCTGCCTCTCCAGCGGCACACCGTCTGAATAATGTCTGTTAGTATGAGTGTGTGTGCTTGCCAGTGTGTGTGTCAGTGTGTGTGTGTGTGTCCGCATATTTGTGTGCACAAGCATGGATTTTTGTGAGCTGTGGCTGCACTGGTGTAAGGAATGCAGAGGGGAATTGGTGTAACTAGGCAGAGTAAGAGGAGAGTGTTCCTTTTGCCTTCGTGTGTGTGTGTGTGTGTGTGTGTGTGTGTGTGTGTGTGTGTGTGTGTGTGTGTGTGTGTGTGTGTGTGTGTGTGTGTGTGTGTGTGTGTGTGAGAAGGGGGGGGTGCTCAGACTGCTGATGTTGCACTATTCCAGGTGAAGTACTCTCAATAGCTGACTGACTGATGGCAAACACACGGGACCCATTACTAATATTTTGTGTGCACACTTTTCCACATACGTGCACACCGTCTGAGGTCACACTGGCCTTCTTTCTCTCTTTGTCTTCACTTTGCATAGGTGATACCTCGTCCTGTAATGGATAGGGGTCATGGATCCTGTAGCACGGCAAGGAAGCGCAGTAGAAACCAGTGTTCCATTTATTTGGAAACCACAAGACAGGGCTGCACGATATGTGGAAAATGTGTAAAGACGTTACGGAATATTGTGAAAAAATACTTAATATGCAATTAAGAAAAGAAAAAATAGCGAAAATGTGAAGAAAGTGATATAATATATTAAAAAGACAATGCTGCAAAGAGTAAAGCCGGTTCTACACTCCCAGTTTCATATCTTCATACCTAAGGTTTATTATTTGCTTTGGGATTTAGTGTCATGCACATCTGGCCATCGAGAGCATCCAATGGGTTTCACCGAGGTTGAAGCATGTCTTCATTAGAGCAGAGGTCATCTCCACAGGAAGACGTACAGCGACCCTGGAGATTACTGGTCCCCTCCTGCTCATTGTATCTGAAGGTGGCGGCCGCTGAACCATCTATCACTGCCCACTTATACTTCACTGACACAGCAGTAAATATCACCATGTTCCTCAAGGATACAGCATGACATCAATAAAAGGTGCGCGTCTCTCTTGAGATCCGACATGTGAAACGGAGATCCTGTAAGGGTTAGCCGATAACCTGATTAGTCGAATAATTGATTACTTCATTCATATTAGCAGCTTTTAAATGTGAGTTTGTTGCTTTACCTAATTTTGTACCGTTATAAAGTGAATATTTTTGGGTTTGGGACTGTTGGTCAGACTTTTTAGAACCTGGGTGTGAATTTCAGAATCCTTCACTATTTTTCAGAATTACGCCGAATGAGTAATATAAAAAATCATTTACAGACAACTTGAAAACAAAGGTACTGTTGCAACTCTGAACTGGATATATTTGGGTTTTAGTGTTGTTGTTTTTTGAGAGTAAACCAGGACATCTATTGAGCAAAAACATCACCTTAGGATATTTGTATTATATTTTTGACTATACTGACCATGTTAGTGAGTGGGAAATAATGAAAACAATAATAACTCAGACGTTTGGAAATGGATTCCAGTCTTCTACTATTTTCAAGTAAAATCCTATAGTCTTCAGTATCTTTGAGAAAGTTTGCATCAACATCTCCATTAATCAACATCAACATCACAAGTATGTGTATTTATACTAATCCTGAACTAGAGCTAGGATATTATGTCAAAGAAATCCCACATTTAAACATTTTATACTACAGTAGAAGTCAATGTTTGTGGAGCTTATAACACAAGACAGCTTTACAATAGACACGGTGAAAAATGTTTTTACAGGTTTAGAGCCAACCAAAGCACAGGCAGCATTAATCAAATCAAATGTCTTGTAATCATGTGACTGTGTAAGCTTTCGCAGGAAATGTCTGTTTCCCAACAGGTCTCCAGTCTCCCACAGGATTACCAGAGGTGGTGTTCCTTTAAAGCTCAGCCGAATCACTCGCTCTGATGGTCGATGTGGGTGAGTCACATGTGCTGCCACACCCGCAGTGAGCGCAGGTGATGAAGCCACGCTAGACAAATAATTTCTCCATGAGTCCATTTGAAAGGAGGTGTGTCACGTCTACCTGTGCCTTACACGTATGTCTGGTACGCACAATATAATAGAGCACATTAAATGTAAAATGGATCTAAGAGGTGAATGACTCTTAATCCTCAATTATGTATGACATAATAACATAAAGCTCCAACACTTCTGAGATTAAATTGTAAGACTGGATCAATGACACAATACTTATCAGTGGTTCTCTGATCAGTAATTTAATATAATATTTTTCTTTTCATGTATTTAAGCTCTGTTTGAACATTATGTTACTGCTATGGCAACACCACACAAAGCTTCCTACTTTTCAACACAATGGCCAATATTTGCATTGCATATCTGAAATAATCAACAAAACAAATCACCCGAGTGTTTCCGCTTCCAACTTCTTTCCAGTTTTACAACTAGGCCAGTTGTATTCTCAGCCTCACTGCAGACCCACACGCGGTACCAGTGTCTCCCCGAGATGTCACACATGGAGGGAGGTTAAGCTTGTGTTCACAGGGCGGCTGAGCCTCCTACAGTAGGACAGCCTGCCTGCCCATACCAAACAAACACCACCCATGGCCTTAACTTATCATCAGCCCTGGTGTTTCCTTTGTATTCAGCTTCAAGAGCAGAAGGTTACAGTTATTCATCAACAAAAGCCCTCTGAACATTTGACATTTACTGCCATTCACTGAACCAACCAACAGAAACAAGTGTTATTGCTCAGCTGATGATTGAGTTTACTAAAAATATAGATGGTCAAACAAGGCTGGTTTGGATCTTGATGTAGCTACCAAAACTACAAAGTGACCTTCACATCGTATTACTTTTTTTCACAACAACACGACTTTACACCTAGCAACTGTTACTGCAGGACTATCACATACACAAGAATATTTTAAGTTGAAATATTACAAGATGTGGAGTTGGACCACCCTTGTTGAAATCTACTGTAAAGAAAATGAACTGCAAAGCTGCACATAATCACTAAATATTACTAAACACATTTGTTTATGTAAGATTGCAGCATTATAGTCATGAGGATGATTTAACTCAAATACCAATGTGTCTGATTTATATACAGTATGTTGATATATATTTGACTATATACTACATATTTGATTGCTGTAATATTATACATTTAGTGTTCTTATTGCCACATTATATTTCCATTTTGTACAAAAATGACTGATACTATTAGCTACTTAACCAACCATATTATATATCACTCTGGTGTACTGTTGTGTTTACTTCATTTGCTGACTATCAATTGTTAATATTATTCTACTTTATTATGTCCTAAATTTCCCATCTAGGGATCAACATATAGCCTTAACAAATCCTATTTTAGTAACTGACCTTTGAATGTTAAATCATTAACAGTACAGCCATTAGATAACACTATGTTGTGTAGTCGGGTGAAAAGAAGGCTACAGTATTTCACTGACATAAATAAGCTTTACATGAAAATACCCAAGGGAAGTGCACTCAAGAAGCCACTTGAGTAAATGAAGGTTGTGACTTCCCCATCACTGATGTTGACGATACCCACCTCAAAATGCATTTACCACTTTATATATGAAAAGCTGCTCGATAACAGCAACAAGGACATGTTCCCTCACTTTCCTGCCCTGCCTGATGTGTGTTGTCACTGGGACCATAAATAACTCACTGCCCCCCCCCCCCCCCCCCCCCCCTCTCTTGTCAGCCCATGTCTGCTGCTTTGGTCCTAATCAAAACAGCACGATGTGACAGATCCAGATGACAGAGAGGTAATAAAGTTAACCTTCACAGGTATCAGGCAGGTGGACCACATGCAGCCATGGCTTCACCTTCAGCTGAGAGACAGCGCTAACAGCTACACACCTTGAAACTCACTTTCTGAGTGAATGCTTGCCATAATACATCTGTATTTTACCATATAACACGAGGTTTGAACACACATGAAAGGTTGAAACTGCTTTATGTGCTGTTAGTTCTCATAGAAAGACAGATTTGGCTCAAAAGGAGACCGAAACTCGCCTTACCTGTGTGAAGGTTGTTTTCCGGAAGCAGCTAACGTGTCGCTAGCTGAAACAAAGGGATCCCTGTCAACTCACTGAATTATAAAAAGATGAATCTAACAAAACACTGGAACAGCATTTACGCTGTCAAAGTTTTCCCTTGCGTTATCTTTTACCGCATTGCTGTGGTGTGGTTATCCCAGCCTGTCCCCCAGGTGTAGTTCAGCCTACAGGCGAAGACTGGGCGACTTTCCCAGTTTCGAGTAACGTACTTCAGAGCAACACACCGAGCAGCAGCAGGACAGGAAGGAGAGTTGCATGCAGGTGGACACAGACACTGCTCTGTTACAGTGTGTTCATTCATGCAATGATGCTTTTTCACTCCCTTCTTACAGAAAAGGCTCGCCAGTCTTTAATAAAAGAACCCCTTACTGTTAATATATTGCATGTAGAATTGTGTCTGCTTCAAAACAACAACTTTTCACCAATATTCCGTTGTATTAGCAGAAGTGAGAAGTAGCTAAGTACATTTACTCAAGTACTGTACTTAAGTATAGTTTTGAGATACTTGTACTTTACTTGAGTTTTTCCATTGTCTGCTACTTTGTACTTCTACTCACCAACAAATCAGAGGAAAATCATGTACTTTTGCTCCACTACATTTATTTTGTGTCTTTAGTTACTTTTCAGACTTAATCTTGTGAAATGCAATCAACACTTAGTTTAGTTACACCTGGAGTATTCACAAGCTGCCCTGCAGTATACAAAATCCTTACAACTAGCTGTACCTTTACCAGCTTTGATAACACTTTAATGCATTGACAATTACAATCAAAACCTAATATATATAATTCTGAAATGGAACAATCTGCATAATGAGTACTTTTACTTTTGGAGCTTTAAGTATATTTTGATTCCAATACTTTTCTACATTTACTTGAGTAACATTTGTTTGCAGGACTTTTACTTGTAACAGAGTATTCCTAAACTCTGATATTTCTACTTTTACTCAAGTACAAGATCTGAGTACTTCTCCCACCTCTGCATGGAAGAGGTGTTCAGATATTCGACTCTTTATCTAAAATGCACAACTCTACTAAGTCATGCATTCAAACTGCTACAATAAAAGTTGAAATGTACTCTAAGCAAAATGTTTTTAAAGAATTGTAATAATAT
Source organism: Eleginops maclovinus (assembly GCF_036324505.1). Classification (NCBI taxonomy): domain Eukaryota; kingdom Metazoa; phylum Chordata; class Actinopteri; order Perciformes; family Eleginopidae; genus Eleginops; species Eleginops maclovinus. Next base: position 10,924,299 of record NC_086371.1, read on the forward strand.
ATTGTATTTGTATAGCATACTTTAAAAACAACGTTTTCTCAAGGTGCTTCATTAATAATAATAGTAGTAGTAGTAATTAAAATGTAGTCTTTTACAAATGCTGAATCTTATTATTAAATTGTACATTGTTGAGTATTCAAAGGAAACGCAAATTACTAAATTAATGGAAGTGTTGAAAAATGTTGACCTAGTTGTAGGCTACTTGAATACTTACATTTTATGATACCTTGTACTTCTTTTCCACTAAATTTATATGAAAATATTTAAGTTTTTATTTAATTGATTCGACAGTTGTAGTAACATTTAACATTAAACATTAGATATGTTACAAGGAAGTTATGCGGTGATGTGGTGGCATTTTTATTAATCAAATATGGATTAAAGATCAAACCTCTCAGCTGTCTTTTTTCATATTTTATTTCTTGCAAGAAAGTTAAATTATTCATACAAAGAGCATTCTGTATGTAGAGTGAAAGATGAATAAATGTTTGTAAGTAAACAGATAACACATATTTGTATTAGGTCAGTTGAATGCCATGATATTTAGTTTAAATAAAAAACAATAGGTTCAACTTTATACTTTTAACTTTAACTAACCTAATACAAGTATGTGTAACCTGTTGACATAACACATTTAATTAAAGTGACTGAGAAAGGGGGAGGGGGGGGGGCAAGCTTGGCGATAATGAAAGGAGCATTCTGGAAGTTAAGGAGGCAGTATCAGGATGTTCTCAGTTCAACAGAAGTTGAAGGTTATACTGTTGCTGCACAGAGATTATTGCTAACAACCTTGCAACAAATCTTCTTAATAAGGACTTTTCCCAAGCTTAGCAAAGACATGAAATGGAAATAGAGATAAACATTAGCAAGTAAGAATCAAACAATGATACTATTAGTAAGTAAGTGAGCAAAAATACTTTTCTGTTACAATGTTTACTTCCCTACATTTATTTAGCTTTCACTTTCAGTTACTGGGCATATTTTCACTATTGATTTAAACACATCAAGTGAAATATGATATATTGTAGGTTAGGACACCCAGCATTAAATTAGTTAATTATAATAATCCCCACGATATCCCTAATAATACACATTATTACAACACTTACTCTAATCCAGTAATATATTATCCAGAAACTGAAATGAACCTCTACATGAGTACTTTAACTTTAATGCTAATACTTAGAATTGCTGCTTTGTTTCAAGTAAAATATCTGAATACTTCTTCTACTACTACTGCATTTCAGACAAAAAATAAATAAATATTATTGTTATTCAAAATATATATATATGCAGTACATATACAGTATATATCTGCTTCCTACCAGCATCAATTTAAAGCTTTGTGTCTTATCAGAACATCTGTATAGGAACATCTGGATGCTGCTGAATAGAAAAATACTGGTAGTTTTGGGACTGTGCCAGTTAAAAGGACTGAGACACACGAACATGGTGTTAAGCAGCATACCCCCTGCAGAATAGAAGGGAAGTCTCTGTGCCATAAAACTTCTCTGTGAAGGCCTGTTTCCCCAAAGGATTTATAGGGGTGGTAGGATGCCTCAATACAAAGTGACATTTGCTGATACAAGCACACAGAATGAGACAATCCATTGTGGCAATACAGATGTCTGCTGGTCTGTATTTCATAATGAGCCAGAACACTTTTCCTATCAGTACTACCTGAACTATACCGTTAATGGGAAATGCAAATATTTCTACTAAAATATTAGTTTTGCCTTAACTGCTGCACAAATATAAAAGTAATGCACATACTGTATTGTATTCAGTGACACATACACCTAACACTATCCTTAAATTTTTAGCCTTATTTCCCCTTTTAAACGTAAGACAAGACAAATACAGTTTTACTCAATTCAGAAAAGAAAACAGTTAAGCATAATGTACATTTTAAACTATGTCGAAATCTACATACACATTAAGTGGTTATATTTCATGGTAACACCTTTTGCTGTCAGAGTAAGATGTAGTATGCCACAAACATTGTTTACAACAACTCAACAGCACAATGGTACCTGATAAATAGGGAATGGGTTTGAGGGTCTTAGTCATGGTTGTCAGCATAGATAAGAAAGAGTGACACCATGTGTTAAGATGAGGTAGCATAACTGGGTTGCTTGAAATGACTTGAAAAGATTGATAGATTTATTACATGGCAGCAGAGAACGAATAAGTTGTTTATTGAGTTAAGTCGTCTCATAGATTATGACATAATCAGACATCATTATTACTATGCAGATGTAAGATACTATGTTTTGTAGACATGGTGTGTGTACCTCCCTTTCCATTTGCCTTGTCAGTCTTTTGATTTTGTGAAATTGCACTTCACAGCCTTCAATGTGATCCTTCACTGATGGGAAACTTGGAAGTGGGGTGAAAACACAGAGACAAGATAAACACTGACCTTACAATACAACACATCCTGAAGCTGTGTCTCGCTCACGCTCTCTCGCACACACACAGACACACACTCTGTTTGAGCTGCGTTACTAACAAACAAGAAGTGGCTGTTTGTCTTTGCTGGGATCAGTAAACATCCTCAACACAAACAAGTTCCTCTGGAGTGAGAGAGGAGAAACTCACACCGTCAGGGCAGCTGCACTCTCACTCCACCGCGGCCTTTGAAGTCCTTCAGAGAGACCTGATAATGAAGGCCCCTTACATCTTAATTCTTTTAATAGGAGCATGGATGTAACAGGTTGCTGACACTTTGCTGTCATTGTCTCTGCCTAGTGTAAACTAAGGACACATTTAAAATAAATTATAATCCTTATTGTTCATGTTTGATGAGAAACATGATGCAATTTGCCTAAATAAATAATCAAACCTCTTCATTCGGCGCTTACTAAAATAAATGAGCCTGTGCCGCTTTGTTGGGTTTTGGTTTCATATGACCTTCTGAATGTAACCCCGTTATATATTCTGTATTTTTGTTGCTGTCTATACATTTCAATGAAACAAACAAACAAAGTACAGTACAATCATTCTGACTCTGTTTCTAAAATCCATTTGTTCCTACTGAATGTATAAATCTTTAAAACTGACACTCAATATATATTTTCATTTTTAAAACAGCACACATAAATCAAACGGTAACTGTATCACTGTAGTTTTTCATCAAACATTTCTCAAACACAAAATGGAGAATGCATTTGTTGGGGACCACTTTTTGCTGCATCGGTCTGTATATGTTCTGCAGCAGGAAGGTTAACCAGTGATCCAATCTGAATAAAGTGTTCACTAGTCAGTAGTGGAAAATAACGTTTTATTTCATTAAAAGTAGCAACACCACATAGAAGAAATGCTCACTAACAAGAAAAGTACTGCATTTAAAATCCTACTTAGGAGACGTACAAAAGTTTGAACATAAACATATAGTTAAGGAACAAAAACAAAATGTACTAATCCTGCACTTACTGATTTTAGGATAATATATGTTATATTCTTTGTTTAGAATTTTTCATGCATTAATGTATTTACTACTTAAGAGAAACACGTTTTATCATATATTGTATATACTGCCTGGGGTGGAAGCAGTGGGAAATGGAGATCTTCAAGTAAAATACAAGTACTTAAAACTATTCTGTACTTGCATAAATGTTTTTAGTTATTGTCCACCACTGCCCACAGTCTTTGTAATGAAGGAACATGTCTACCAGTGCAATGATGTGTGGCTCATTGATGTGTTTTTGTCAATCAGCTCTACCACAGCTAATCAATCATCCAAATTGATTATCATCCAAAATTGTCCTTACACCCCACCCTTACTACACGTCACTTGGCCGTGTTTTGTAAAATAGAGTGAAGTTTTGGATACGAGTGCTTTTTTGTTTTTAACTGTTGCTATGAAACCAAGGACAGTTAAACTCTGCAGCAGCTTGCTAAACTCCCCTCTGGCTTCACCAGGCTCAAAGACCCTCCTCCATCTTGCCCTGGGTGAGACAGCAAAGCATTTGGTGCGGGTCACATCTTGCACCGGAGCCCCAGGTCGTGTCTGGCCTCCTCATGATGGGTTTTAATCAGTGACTTATGAGACAAAACTGCACCAAACCACACAGTGAAATCCAAGTTTTTCCTCAGAGGGCTCACAGTCTTTTGAGGATTTTGAATGAATTGCCTGACAATGGATTTTCAGAAAACAGATTAAGGAATCAGAGAAAATCAGGCATTATTTGTGCTTTCTGGTAGAAGCCAAACGCTTAACATGTAAAGAATGCTACAACAGCGTGAAATCCTGAGGACAACAAGCTTGTTTGTGTGTGCATCAGAAGAGTCATTCCAGTCTTCCTGTGTAAATATGCTTAGCCCCAGATGATCTTCAAGGACTCGCTTGTTTGTACCTGCCGTGTCGTTCTGCTCGTCCACCCAGCATGACACCCTGTAGCCCAGGATCAGCCCCTTTGAGATCAAAAGACCTTGGTGATTCTTATCAGATAATATTCTTGTTCGCCCTCCCTCCCCTTTGAGTCCAGCCTCCTCACACTGTTGACCTGAACCATGCACACTGCTCCTTATGGCCCTTTGGCCTTTCCTCTTCTTATCACCGTGATGGCCAGGCCATGATAAGGCAGGTCCAGCCTCGGGATGGAAGGAGGGTACTGTCCACTCTTTTCAAAACTTCGCAGTGGCATAACTCGGACACTTCAGGGCAGTAAAGAGGTTATCTCAGCCCTGTGCATGTGGTACTATGTTTTACACACTTGCAATAAAGGCAAAAGGGAGATATCTCTCACCAAGCAAATTATGTTGATCATAAATGTGTTCTCACTTGTATCAGATCAATGGAAGTGTCTACATGTACAAAAGAACCACATCAGTCAAATGTTATTATTGAATTTTAAAGGCTCGATGTATCATTACGTTTCATGCTTTTGTGAATTTGCTTGAGGTTGACTTCTGATCTTTTGTGGTCGTCCTCTTTGTTCAAGGAGACTGAAACCTGGTTTAACAAAGATACTTTCACTGACATGTGACAACGTGCATGTGTGTCCGTTTTTGTATGCGTTTATGAGTATGCCGGCTGAGCAGACAGACAGAGGGGACTGGTGTCCAAAGTCACGACCCTGCTCTGACCTGGATGAAGGAAATGGTCAGGCTGCTCGAGACAAAGCAGGGCAAAGGAGAGTCTGAGGGGCTGGCTGGTCAGCCTCTAACAATGGGTCCGTGCTCTAAGACCGCGGGCCACACAAAAGCCAGAGAAACCCCCTCCTTCCCACTCCCACATTGCAATAGAGCCGGCATTTCACACTGGCCTGTGAACAGCCATTCAATCAAACTACTGTTTAACCTGACCCCTGGCCTACACAGAAATCAAGATGAGTCTGGCGGGATGTATTTAGGTAACTGACCTCTCTGGCTTTACTCCAACCGTCAGTTACTACACAACTGTGTGTTTACCTTAGTTAATATTGAATGACTCTTGTCTTTATATGCAATATGTTTCCTATTTCAGGATTACTGCTCCAAATCAGAATCAGAATCTGTTTTAGAAGAAAGAGAACGATACAAATGTGAACAAATACTATAACAATGTGTTAAATACATCTGAAATAAAACCAAAGATGTATAGAAGAAAATATGAAAAAATATTATTATATATATTCAATATATCTGAATAAAAATGAAAGTTGTGAGGAAAAATTACTCTAGAAATATATTTACACTAATATCTGAACAAAAAAGGCTGCATAGAGGAAAAAACAACGATATAAATATACAAATGCTATAAAATATCTACACTATATCTGAATTATAAGGAAATAGCTGTGAAGTGAATTCCTGTGAATAATACTTAAAAGTGCGTGATCAATAGGCCACCCAATAAATAATGTGTCTAGTGATGGGTGTAAGGGGCAATATCTCCCTGGGGAAGGAGAGACATCACCAGACCCTTCGTCTGGGTCAACTACCCTCGAGCCGGGGCTGAGAGAAGCATCCACATGATCCTCTCGCTTCTCAATAGACTGCTCCTCCCCTCTACCTGTACATGGCTGGGATCAAGGTGTGGGGGCTGCTGCATATCAAACAGACTGGGGCCTTTGATGTGGATGCTAACACAAACACTGTTTTGAGCAGAGTCGTAACAGCATATTTGTTCCCTTTAGTCATTCATTGAGCTGCTTGTTGAATGTGTATGTCTTCAAAGGGTTGCAGCATGCACCGGTGGTACAGTAGCCAAGGAGGCCCTGAGAGCAGCCCAGGCCTAGTGGGTTGTGGGATGGCCATCTGGCTTCCTGTTCCTTAGATTTGATATTGATTTATTGGCTGTACATGGGAAGATAAGGGGGCACCAGCTGCCAGAAGTTCTCCACTGCATCCTCGCAGACAATGGGCCTCCTGGTCAACCACATCCTGGGTAAATAGGTAATGCATCATTTCTTGCTCAAAGTTTTAACAAGGCAAAAGGGAAATTAGTAGAACAATATTACTAAATTGAAATAAAATTGTTGTTTTTTGTCTTTAAGAAACTTGATTTTCTCTGACACACTCACTGAATATCCAATTATCTCCAATAAAATGTAGGAATAAGCACTTTACCGTCACACCATAATTAAACTACTTAAGGCTGCACATTTACTGCATATTTGACACTTTATAGACTGTGTTTACTGATCTGTAGGGACGAGGCAACAGTAGTTTCAGTGTTTCTTGTAATAAAGACTGTTCCCGGTAATGAGGTGCAAAATTGCATTTACTATTCCTAACAAAACTTGACAACCTTTCACAATTTAACCCATCAGAGAAACCATTAATAGAAAATGAGGCTCTTATGCAAAACAAGTCTCCCGTTCCTGTTAAGTGAGCCGGGGAGCAGTTTGGCCTGAGCCTTGTGGGTAGAGGTGTCGACATGATGCCACAGTGAATTGTACTTCTGCCTGATTTTTCTCACCAATACACCCCCCACCCTTAAAAAAAGACACTCACATACAGACAGACTCTGGTGTCACCCACCCCCATCCTTTCTTCCCTTTCCCCTCCCCTGCCAACACAAGCCTGTGATGTGACTGTCTCAGATAATGAGGTGAGAATTGTATTGCACCAGTCTGTGAGGATGACAGCACCTCAGGCCTCCTTGCAGCCTCGCTAGTATCAGGCGCCCTCTGCTGACGGCCCTGAGCTCTAGCTGGGCTCAGACATGGCTCACGGGCTCCCCCAGAAATGCACTTCAAAGTGGGAGATCAAGGGGTGACTTGCACATGACATGGAGGGAATGACAATGCCTCAGCCAGCCTACACCTACTGCTACGTGCCAGTCCCAGAGACACAAAGACATATAGGCTGCTCCCGCACTGCTTTGCTTCATGAAGGAAGTTCTCATTCAGCAGGGGTATATACATACAGGAAGAAGGCAGTGCTCTATGTGTATTCTCTATGAATACTGATGGGTAAAGGCAAATTGAGGGGCAGAGGAAGGGCATCAGAGGAGACAGAGTGGCAACAGGGTCTTGGCTGGTGTCCTGTTTGATTGCTGAAGCATTAATTGATAAGATACAGCGTCACACCACTTATCTTTAAAGAAAACTTCTCATTATCTCAGATATCACAAATCACATATGACAAAGGGATCAAAGACTTTTCAAAGTGGGCTTTTATATTGCTCTGTGGACCAAAAAGAAATCTTACTTCCACACCGATATATTTGTACCTTTAGTTTTCTATTGGAGCACAGTTAATTACTCCTTCTGATTATCATCCTGGCACTAAAGACTGCATTGATTTGCTTGTAACACAATTTGATTACCTTTGAACTTTAAAAAAGTACCCTGGTCGCCTGAGTACCTGATATGAGATATTACAGTACATGTTATTTAAGATTTTATCCAAATACGTCTTATCCTTAAATACTGTAGACATGCCTACGGGATCAATTCAGGATATCTTGCCCAAGGACACTTTTACATGTTGACTGCAGGGGGTGGGATCAAACCACTAAACCTATAATTGGAAGATCAGCATTAGCATTAAGTAGTATTAACCCCCTGAGCTATTACCTCAACATGTGAATACAGTGTGGGCACATCTCAGGCCAGTAATACTCTAATACATTCTGCACTTGTTTCTTAACCATCACTTAAATTACCTCCACAAGAACCAAGTTTGGTGTTGAGTTTTCATAAGTGAAAGCCAGTGTCCCATTCACACACAAAGACACACCCCTTTCCACCCCCAGTAGGCAGTGAGAGGGGGAGTGGGGGAATCCTCTTGTGATGGGGCTGTCATTTCCTCTGGTTGACTCTGTTATTCCAGATAGTCTTTGTGGAGGAGCCAAGTGGTTCAGACAGAAGGTGGGCTCCCCGCATGCAGCTAAGGTTGTTGGCCTGGCAGGGGAGACAGGCCAAGACCAGTAGAAAAACAAACATGGTGCTGAAACAAGACAGGGAGCACAAATAAATGCTGAGAAAGTTAGACAGTAAATCAGAGCAGATTTATCTACCTGATAAAGTTGGCTGGTGTAGAAACACTTTGACTGTCCTTGCAAATAAAAAAAAGGAGGATATTGCAAATAGAACTGCAACATTTAGTTGATTAATCTTATAATCGACTGACCGAATGAATTTGCAATTCTTTTATCTAACCATCATGTATTTTTAATGCTAAAGTGACATGACATGCTCTCAAATCTGGAGATGTTTGGCCATTCTGTTTTATATCCTTTTAAACTACATTTATTCAGGTTTCAAACTGATGAAACAAGGACATTTAAAACTTTTCGTACATTTTATAGACCAATCGCTTAATCAATTATCAAGAAAAATATTAAGCAGATTAATAGATGATGAGAACCAATTATTAGTGGCAGCCTGAATGACAATTATGTTTAATTTGGATCACACCTCCAACTTCAAACCAGAACTTCTCCCCTTTCTCAATCAGAGCATCATGGTTTGATGTGCACTTGATAATTAATACATTAAAGTTATGTCATGCTATTTTGGAAAGGGAGATGTTCCTTTAAAAACATACTTGTGTTCTTTCAGTTGAGCAGCTAATAACCCATCTTTTCATTAGTAGGAGATTCCTTTTTTTCCCAAAGATGCCAGACAAATCAAAAAGTTGGAGAATTGCGCCACCTATAGATACAAAGTTGCCCCACCAATCCTTTAAATATTAGGTTTCTCTTGGGCACCCCTCAAGAGATCAACTGAACATTTGATGAATGGTTTAAGTCAAGGGTGTCCAAACTTTTTTCACTGAGGGCCATATTCAGAAAAACAAACGAAGGTCTGGGCTACTCACTCGAGATGAGGTATGTTGCCTCATAAGTTAAGTTATAAGTTAGCATAATCAATCAAATGTAGGTAAATTAGCGTTAATAACTGAATATGCTTTAAGAAATAAACAGCCTGCTTCACAGCTCTCAATAGGGTTTCAATTATTTCAAGTATTGGCAGCTCATCCCTTAAAATAGAAGCTTCAGATTTCTTATAAGAAGGGGAAATATCAATGGTATATTTCAAGCTGGTTATGCAAATACGTTTTTTTTTATAAACTAAGATTTGTTACAAATTTTTTTAACTTGAATTTCTTTGTAAAGTGGGCTCTTTAACACATGAATAATACTATGTTCTGTTTACATTTAAGTAGTACAATATAAGACAAGCACGAGTTTCATGATAGGGACATATCCCATTATACTTTTAGAATTTGTTGAGGGCCAATTAAAAATGTCCAACGGGCTGCTTTTGGTCCCCGGGCCGTAGTTTAGACACGCCTGGTTTAAGTCAACAACTTCAATGTTTCTTATTTACTAGAAGTAATTCAGTGACAAAAATATAAAATGGCTATATCTCTGACCACAAGTTTCACTTCCTCCAGTTTTATCTCTAAACTCACAACACAGATGTGCTTTTTTTTTTTCCTTAAAGCAAATTTGAACAACATGTCTGGTCCAATAACCTCATAAAGGGCTGACTTATCATTAGATTTATAATTAAATTAAATAAGCATAATAAAGTATTGAAGCTATGTTAAAGAGATGTATATATCTAACAAAGTGGAAACAATCATGAATTTCTACAAAATTGGCCTATATTATGTTGAAATGATATGGATAATGTATCAGTGGTGGAAAGTAACATGGTGTACTCAAGGATAATTTTAGAAACATGTACTTGACTTGATTATATACATGTTATGCCACTTTGCTCTTTTAGATGCATTACATATTGCCACCGTACTTAAATTACTGTTTACTTTGCAGATTATTATATGATGCAATTTTATTAGATGAACAATGCAATTATATGTTAAAAAAAACATGCCTAAAGCTAGCTCAAATTCATCCAGCTACAGAATAAAACTGCTCAATAAAGAAAATGATATTGACATATTAGGGCATTAGTGATAAGAAATCTAATTCTATAATAGGCAATAAAAAGACTACTCTTACTAAAATGAATGGTGTGTTTATTAATTTACACACGTTTTATTACTTTATTAGAGGATATTATAGTAGACTGTATTGTGTTTTAAAATGTATTTAACAGCTCGTGAGTTTTTAAAACAGGTAAAGAGCGTCCCCTAGTGTCGCTGAAACACAAGTCCAGCTCACCAAAGCACCGGCAAAGGGACGTGTTGTTGTCACATAACACCGCTGGTCAGGAAAGGAGACGGATACCTTCTCGGTCTCTACATTTAGATGTCTAACCTGCACCAACAACTCCTTTGCTGTCCACCGGAGAAAACTAAAATCTTCCCAGGAAGCAGACACTTCAGCGGTGTAACAAACAGAGATGGCCTCGGTGAAAAAAGACGACAGACTGACGAGTTCCCAGAGCTTAATGTGCGTCGGTTTCGCCGGGTTTTTCAGTAAAACCGTCACGTCGCCCTTGGAGGTGGTTAGAATTAAAAGTCAGGTGGGCACTTTTCACTGTAAGAGGGGTTTCCTGCATAGCTTCCTCTTAATCTACCAGAATGAGGGACTTCGAGGATTTTGGAAAGGAAACCTCGCCTCTTGTCTACGGTTGGTCCCCTACACTGCAGTTCACCTCACAACATACAAAAAGTAAGTACAGTGAACTATACATCGTTTAATCTCCAAGTTTATGGACTTAAAACGTATCTTGTGGGTGTGTGTGTTTCTTTGTTTTGTTTTGTCCTTATGCTAAATTAGCTTGGTCAGCTGACGTTGCAAGTTTGAGTGGAAAGAGCGTCGCAAAAAGAAAAGGAGAACACATCTTAACTACCGGAGAAGAATAAGTGATCATTGGGTTGATTATTAATGTTTTTACACGATAAAATAACTGATAGGGGTTCGTTTAAAAAGTCAGTTTACTTCTGTTCGTGAAGCTAAAGATGTACTTCCTGTTTTACCGCACCTTCCCGTTTCAGCCAATCAGAAGGCTGTATTTGCTCATTCGATACTGAAGTGTTTTGGTTCCCTGGACGTACCCTTACAGGCTTGATGTTTTCCTAGAGTCTACTCCATAATGTAACGTTTATTTGTATTTAATGTTGTAGTTGAAGCCAGTAACTATTGTCTGCTGATTTATTTGCTTGATTCTTGATTATATATACAATTTGGTCTTTGAAATTATAGAGAATGGCAAAAAAAAGTTCCCGAATACACATTCAGATGTTTTTTTGTACCCTGCTACGTGGATACTACAGAGGCCATATCACAATTTAAATAATATTTCCATTGATTGTTTAGCCACTACTACTACAAGTCAAGTCAGTGTTGGCCTTTTTTGGTTTTATACATGGTTTATTGATTTAACAGTAACAGTTCCTTCATAATGAAAGTGTGTTAGTTGGATTACTTACCATGAAAATATATTCATACATAATTATCGAGGGTTAATAATTGCTGAGGGAAAGGACTACAGTATGTATTCCCCTTATGAAAGGAAATGTTGCCTGTGAGGCTAATTTATGGGCAAAAACACCCCTTTATTCCGTCGGGTTACTACCAGACAAAACGTACCACAATGCCTATTTCATGTCTGGTATAAAGTCTGTACATGTGCAGGGCAGTCATAAATGTTTATGCCTGTAGTGGAGCTGCCACAGTCTGTATGTTCCCTCTAACTCTACAGGTCACGTGTGCGTTTAAACCTACGCACAACTGCCTCTTGACGTGGCAAACCACTGGACCACTGTCTACTGTACATTTTGTTCCAGGAGAAGAAAACCTTTTCCTCTTTTACACACACACACACACACACACACACACACACACACACACACACACACACACACACACACACACACACACACACACACACACACACAGTTGTAAATATGTAGTGATTGAGGGTGCATCCTTTAAACTTTTTTAAATTCACCACACGAGATGCCAGACTTATTTACTATTTCTATTAGACTACAGTAACAGTAAATTACACACACAATAATGCGCTTTCTGATGAAGCAATCTGTACAATGTCCTTTAATTGTCCTTCCTCTGTGTCCAGGTTAGTCCACCTTCACATGGATGAACTGGGCTTCATCTCTCAGTGGAGAGCCATATTGGCTGGTGGACTGGCTGGTGCTGTTGCTGCGCTGACCACGTACCCTCTGGAGGTGGCAGAAACCCGGCTCATCGCTCAAAACTGCAGACAACCTGTGTACATGGGCGTAGTTCATACTATCTCAAAGATCTACAGGAATGAGGGGCTGCTTGCGCTCTACAGGGGCTTTTCCCTCACTTTACTGGGTGTGTTTGCAATCATGTGGCTCTGGAGGTCCAAAATATTTAGTATGCACTTTTTATTAAAGGCATTCCTGTTCCTCCTGCCTTCTGTAACTTAGTGTACATTTCATTTGTCTACAGGTGCTATTCCCTTTTCTATCGGATGCTATGCAGTCCACATGAACTTGGATCAGCTCTGGCAGGAGCCTCCTTTTCGCTTCACCCCCCTCCAGAACTTCATTAATGGCTGCCTTGCAGCGGGAGTGGCTCAAACCCTTTCTTACCCTTTTGAAACTGTAAAGCGGAAGATGCAGGTAACTTGCCATCAGAGCACTCACTTTCTGCACGTAGGTTTTGTTTTAAAGGAGAACTGAAACAGACCTTTAAAAAAGAAGAACCTGTTTATAGTATAGCAGGTGTAGTACACTGGCTGTATTACCACTTTAAGTCCACAAGGGGGCACTGGGCATATGCCAACATGTAGTTTAGCCTTTCTTGTTCTCTCAAGCAAGTTTAAATTCTTGTGTCAAAATAGTGTTGGCAGTAATGTTTTCTCATATTGACCTTCAGAATAATTTGACCAATGGCTATTTGTGGAGGACATTTTCCATAAGTGTTTCAAGAAACAGGAAGAGACATTAGTTTGCAACGCTTTCCCCTGAAATCATGTTTGAGATGCCTCCTGCGTGTTAGGGAGGACACATGGGGAACAATGGCGCTGCAAAGGACGGAATACTACATCCGGTTTTATCCACCTATTATTAGCCACCACAAGGTTTCAACAGCAGCTGAGAATTTGATTTTGTGGCTGGTCTGCAGTAGCTGTAGATACGTTCTCTAAAAATAGTCAGTCGCTATCAGACAGCAGGCAAAGTGAGAGTTGTTTATGTTGAGTTCATTAAAACATCACCACCATGTCACCTCACCATAAAGAACAATGTTACATAATGATTTAACTTGTCTATGTCTCAGAGTTAAACATTAAAAGTGAAGCAGAGATTAGTTGATGGGAAGACAGCTGAGGATGTTTGCAGAAGCTTAGAGAAGCCGAGTATTGTTTAACTCGCTGGTTAGCTTAAAGTGTCCTTCACCAATTAAGATGTTTGAACGGTCTAATGGTGGCGTGTTTCCTTTGATAACCTTGAGTCTACTATAATTACTTTTCCCCTATCACATGAGAGTAAAACTCGGCACACAAAATACAGAGGGTGACCCTCTCATTTCAAGTCCTTCAACATACTGTTATTTTTTTTACTTTTTCATAGTGTTTCTTATTTTACTTAAAAATATGTATATTCAGCTGAGTTTTTTAGGTAATTTCTATATAAGTTTAAATAAGAAGTTGCTTTAGACAATAGATGCCTTCCTGAACAAAAAACACACACACTTTTTGGAAATGTGGAAGCCTTTTGTAAAGTACAGATTTGATTTGTAGAGGCAGGGTTTCATTTGGGTATTTAGTTTGAAAATGTGTTTAAAAGTTGTAAAAAGAAATGACTTGAAATGAAATATACCGCCCCATAAATTGACTAAATTATAGGCAATTCTTTATAGAGCAGAAGTGACAGCTTCATTAATTCCTTCATTGCACTTCTTATTAGCAACACAGCTGTTATGCATGTAAATAACTTCGATTCTCGATTCTGTCACAAGATGGCAACAGTTTCTATCAGTTTTTCTTTCACTTGACATTTTAGGTTATTACTTCACAAACACATCATGACATTTCGCTGCTGTTCATTTTCTCTTTTCATTCTCTTCTCAGGCGCAGAGTGCCCGCCTTCCCCATTTTGGAGGAGTCGACGTCCATTTCAGTGGAATGATGGACTGTTTCATACAGGTTGTAAAAAACAAGGGCGTCCTCTCACTGTGGAACGGCCTTACAGCCAACACAATAAAGGTATCCTTTCACTTATATATTCATATTATTTATATCTCAAACATATTTTACTCTCTATAAATCATCTGATATGAACTCAAATGACTGCACGTGCTCAGGAACATGAGTTACTTTATGACGGGGAGAGAATTGTGACCCATGGCACACGTAAAACGGAGAGTAATGACGGGTGAGGGTGGGGCATGGAAAGCAGTGTTAAGTTAGTGTTTCATAGCATGAATATCCCAAGCAAGGTGGACAAAGTCTGTCCCTGGAACAGCACGCTCCACTCTCCTATTTCAGCTGCTAATGTCATAATAGTTGGAAGGTGTTTTACAAATGTAAGGATTAATCATGAGCCGCTTCTTTCACAATTTGTCAAGCTGAATAAAAACAAGTAGAATGCACATTAAGCACATCTTAAATCACATTCAAACCACCGCATAACACTCATTCATCATTTGATTATCAGTTACTCACCAGTTATTATATTAAACTATTTTGTCTTGCATACCTGAATAGACTGAATTTTGACAACCACAAGTCGTTCAAAACAACACTCATTTTACTAGTGCAGTATGATCCAAGTTCATTTGTTGAACATTGTTGAACACATGAAAGTTTTAAAACAATCTTATTCAAAACAGAGCGTAAATTGTCTCGCAGGTGTGTTACTTTTCTGTGTGAATTAAAGAGTTTTGGGGTTTTAGCGAAAATTCATGTGTTTGGGAGTTAGTGAGCAAATGACTGGATGAATAAAAATTCTATTTTACTGCACAAGTGGTGTGAGAGTTTGTAAGCTCACCCTTTTTATATGGTTTTACTGTTCTAAACGCTGCCCCAATTTAGTTTAATTCGTCAACATTTTCCAGGTATTTTTCATTCTTTGTTTACCGTTGTGAGAAAAATTCATTTTCCTTCATAATATCAAGGTAACATGGGGGGAGTAATGGATATACAAATTAACATTTTGAGTTTTAAATATTCATTTAATCACATGAACTGATGGCATTACACTTAAAGAAATTTCTCTGACTCCCACCTCTTATCATTCCTCCAGATTGTTCCCTACTTTGGCCTTCTTTTCACCTGCTTCGAGATGTGTAAGCAGGTTTCCCTTTACCGCAATGGATACATCGTCTCACCCCTGAGCTACAAACTTGCCCCGGGAGTCGACCAAAGCCTCGGGCCGTACGAGCTGGAGGAGGCAAAGCGCTACTTGAAAAACAGGAACTTTGAGTCAGGGGAGTCGTCGTTAGGAAAATGCTGGTGAAACTTGACCCGAGAAGATCTCTTGTAAACACAAAGTTGACTGCTGACCAGCTAAACAAAATACTATTCTTCATAGGAGGAGTTAATATGCATTTGTATTATGTCCTGTTAGCAACTGACTACCTCTTTCATTGACATTATTCTATCCGATAGTATTATTTGAATAATTGACATCCTTTTTGTCTTTCCATGTTTTAACCAAATATTATGTGCCTTTCGCTTTGACTATTTATTTTAAGACTCATTTAGCATTAACATCAAACAGTGTCATTCTGTAGTTTATTAAAATTACAAAATGCTAATGCTCTTCTACTCTTATGTGTGATTATATTTTCAATGTACAAAGAATGTAAAAATGTTGATGTTCTTATCTTTGAGAAGACGCTTACATTGAAACTTCACATACAGATTAGTTTTTTATGTTTATTTGAAATCTTTGTTGTATATTTATAACCTCAGTTGATTTAACCTTCAGGGAGAAGGAGAACAACATCCTCATGAAACTAACTAGGTTCACAAGGACACGTTTTTTTTTGTTCTTCCTTTTTTACATTGTCGGTAATTGATGACAATTTATTGTGTAAAAATGGCATTTAATGTCTACTACTATAATAATTGATAGTCTCTATACTGTCTTCCTTTTGTTAGCAATAGGCAGAAATTGGTCTTGGTTCTGCATGTGCCAAATCTGATTTTAAAAGGGTAAATTAACATGAAAGCACAACAGAATAGAAACATTAAAAAGAGCAACAAGTAATCAGTGGTGGGGGCTCAAGGATAGAGATTCAAGGATAAAAATAAATAAATGATAATAAATAAACCGATTTTAATAACAAATAAAGGCATTGTTTCAATGGATGTTCTTGTCTTTAGTGATAGTCTTGATGGCAGGCAAGGTTTTTGGGAGATTTCAAATAAGCTATATAGTTATATGATCGGATCAGTCAGCTGATTTAATCCTGTCTTCTTTTCCATACTGTGGGAAACTAAGTGACAGCCAAAGGGCATTAACAGATGGGATGACCTTTACTCTCAATAGCCATTAGCCATCAGCTGATTCAAACTGATATTTGATATGACTTTAATCCATATCCCATCCAACACTTAAAAAATGACACAAGACCTATGTTTAGATTTGATTAAATCAGCACATATAAAACTTTGTGGTAACAAAGTTACACTTTTCGTTCTTTTTATGAGTTCACTTGGGTGATGAGACAGAGGGCACCAAATCTGAATCTAAGGACATCCATTAACCCCGCCCCCTTTTCCTGCTGCCAGCCAATCAGACCCCGGAGTCAAAGTTTACGGTCCCTCGCGCTCAGTCTTATTAAATCCCCTCTCCTCTAGATTGGAGTCGGCCATTTCAACTCCTCCAACATACACCACCGACTGATAGTAACTGATAACATCTGAAGATGAATGAGACAGCTATTTCCTTCGCCAAGGACTTCTTGGCAGGTGGTATTGCCGCTGCCATCTCCAAAACAGCTGTAGCCCCCATCGAGAGAGTCAAGCTTCTCCTCCAGGTGAGTGTTATCATAATTAAATCATACGCATGCTGCTAGAAAACTAGTGTTTCTTTGAAGCATTTGTTTGTATTAATTACTAGGGAAAAGAGGCGAACTCAACAAGTTTTATTTACTTGTAAAAGATGCTGCATGGTTTAGAGTAAAAGCTGGAGTCTGAACTTTGAGAAACATAGCAGCATCGTCACATATGGCTGCAGGCACACACAGGAACGTCAGACATGTTACGTAATTTGTAAGCTGCAGTCGCTCCAAGCAAAACCAAAGTGTTATTAAAGCCACTGTGACTATAGGGGTTCAGAAGTGCTCATCTTTCATGATTTTAAGTTTGGCTTGACAACAAACAGCCAAGGTCGCAGGAAGGTCTGCGCCACGGCCTCCCCACTGCTGCACTTGGCCCAGGCTCAGCAGCAGCACCATGGAGGAGGGGCTGTGGATAGTTGAATGGGTGCCATCAGAGTTGTACTCTGGCACAAGGATGCAAATAGAGTCGTTTATAGAGGAGTTTAAAAGGTTACCAGGTTATACAAGGTGAACACTCATTCTGACAGATAGTATAGATAGAACACACTATATGAAACATATTGAAATACGTTTCCAAACCACTACAATTTGAATATAAAAAGACATTATGCCTTAAGAAAAGTTTACAAAGTATTGGCAACTTTAAAAAACTATGAAATAAAAAAGTGGAGAAAAATATAAATATGTCTCTTTTTTATTATATATCATGCCCTGCCATATCTCTGCTTGAATTACAGGTTCAACATGCCAGCAAACAGATTACAGCGGACATGCAGTACAAGGGCATCATCGACTGCGTGGTCCGTATCCCCAAAGAACAGGGCTTCCTGTCGTACTGGAGAGGGAATCTGGCCAACGTCATAAGATACTTCCCCACTCAGGCCCTCAACTTTGCTTTCAAGGACAAGTACAAGAAAGTTTTTCTCGACGGCGTGGACAAGCACAAACAGTTCTGGAGATACTTTGCGGGTAACTTGGCGTCTGGTGGCGCCGCCGGAGCCACGTCACTCTGCTTCGTCTACCCGCTCGACTTCGCCAGAACACGTCTGGCTGCCGACGTCGGTAAATCCGGACAGGGCCGCGAATTCAAAGGCCTGGCCGACTGCTTGGTGAAGATCTCCAAGTCTGATGGCATCAAGGGTCTGTACCAGGGCTTCAGTGTGTCAGTGCAGGGAATTATCATCTACAGAGCTGCTTACTTTGGCGTCTATGACACGGCAAAGGGTGAGTTTTCATTATCAGGCATTGCAAAGCTTGAAGCATCTTGTTTCAGTGGACTTCCTTGCATTTTTTAGGCTTCACTTGACCTTCCTGATTATTGTTTCTCCTACAGGCATGCTTCCAGACCCCAAGAACACTCCAATTGTTGTCAGCTGGATGATTGCTCAGTCTGTGACTGCGGTCGCTGGTCTTGTGTCTTACCCCTTCGACACTGTCCGTCGTCGTATGATGATGCAGTCTGGACGCAAAGGAGGTAAAAAGCACAACATATAATTATACAACTTTTTCTTGTTACTAGAACAAAGGTGTTACTTATTCTGTCTCCCCCTCAGCCGACATCATGTACTCTGGCACCATGAACTGCTGGAGGAAGATCGCCCGTGACGAGGGCGGCAGGGCCTTCTTCAAGGGAGCCTTGTCTAACGTGCTCAGAGGCATGGGTGGCGCCTTTGTGCTTGTCTTGTATGACGAGCTTAAGAAAGTCATCTAAGTTGTTTTTGTATGTCCACTGTCCATTTTGTGAAGTTTAACTGTAACATATCTTGTACATTTGGAAAAATGTAAATGACATGATATATTTATAGGGACCAGCTAGTATTGTCTACTAGTTGTACCGGGGGAATCTGTTATGCTCTCTTCTCTTGGCCCTTTTTGCTTTTTTGTTTTGCCTCTCCCCAGAATGTCATTCCCTGAACACAGGAACCTTGCCATAAAAAAGAGGAATAAACATAACCTACTAAGTAAATTTCCTGCCTCGTTTTATAATGTAATGTCATGTCTAAAGGTACCATTACAGATAGAGTGACTGAGAGTCCTGGCAGCTCACATCCTCAGACGTGTTGCTTCAGAATACCATTTGGCAGCCTTCTGTATGAAATGTAATTTTAGAGACATGAGGTCGTAGTTGTAGTTGGGAGCGAGCCAAAATCAGCTGAGAAAGTTGACCTGACAGTTTATTAATAACCAAGCATGCCTGCAGAAAAAGTGATAGTAAAGATGTCAGAAGACTTTACCAGTTTATTTCACATATATTCACAGTTAAGCAGAAGAGGTGGCTTCTTGCAGAAAGAAACCTGGATTACCTGTTGGGGGGGGGATTAATCCGTCCTTCTAAATATACTTTCATATCCTGCCAAGTCTCTTCGGACTCCAACTGGTGTGACTGAGGACTTTAACCTTGAACTGTTTGACCATTCACTAGTATGAAACCAATGTTCTAATTATATATATTCAAATGATCTATAGATCTATATTCAATTAACATTCATAAAAATTCAGTAATAGCTGCGTTAAAGCAACAAATGAATGGACAACTAGATGTTTTTTTATAGTTGTTTTTGAGGCTTGTGTTGCTATTTAATTCAAGGGGTGTCATACATTAAATTCCTGCTGATACATGATCTTGCCAGATTTGAAGAAGCACATGATTGCAGCGTACACAGGACAGGACATGGCGTGTTTCTTGGCTCTCTAACCAGGGTGTCGGTCATTTTGTAAAAGCAGATTGTAGTCTCTTTCCATGTGCCTACTGTCTAAATATGGGGGAGTTGTGTCAAAACAACTCTCAACACTAAGCTCATTTTCTTTATTTGATATCTGATGTTTATACAGAAGATAATAAATTCTCCAAATTCAAAATAAAATGATTAATTTCCCCCTTATGCCTGGCCCTAATACACTTCTGTAGAACTGTCTACAGCAGTTAAACTATTGAGACTCTGACACATTGATATTTTAGTTTCACTTTAAATAATCAACTGTGTGCTGAGTATGAGGTCACTGGGCCACTTGGCAGCTTTGATCAGTCTTCAGACATTTTCATTGACCAATTAAAGAACTGCTACTCCCAGAGAATATTATCTATCCATTTCAGGATAAAAGAAATAACACAGTGTTTAAATTATGAAGATTTTTACACTATTCATTCTGTCATTCTTATTACCAATGTCTTGGAGAAATGGCTGGGATGCCAAGTTCTGTGTCTTCAGCTGACTTTGAAATCCCAGAAATCCCTTGAGTATTCAGTCACTGCAGCTGTAAATGCTTCTATTGCAAGTGTGACTGCAGACATGGAGTCTATGAAAATATGTTGTATAATAGACCAAGTTATTAGTCAAGCTTAGAGCAATCATTCACTCTTGGAATTCATCAAAAGAGAAATTATCTCTTGTGTTTTTCCATGTGACTCATCACTAATGGATCCCCCGAAAAGCCAAAAATCCTTAGCATAGGAGATCAAAACATTATGATAAAACAAATAAATGTTTTACAAAACATAAAAGGACACATCATATGGCACAGAATGCAGAAAAAGAGGTATCTCCACAGAAAGACAGAAAAGTGTTATATTAATTGAGATGTGGTGCCCCTGTATGCTTAAAGTATACATTGTTAAGTAGTTTGACACAACTGCACACTGAACCCAGACTGATCTTGAATGGAAGGCAGCCTCATTTTAACAACACTATCAGATTACATGATTTACTCAGTAGGACGTTGTCTAATCTCCTTTCAACGATTCAGAAAGTCTTGGACGTAATCGCCCACCCAGGGAAATCATTTTTAATACTGCTTTTGACCCCTACATCCCTAAAAGTCCCTCTCAGCAGGTAGCACATAGTTAATCCTTCATTAGGCAAGCCTCTTTCTACTGCCGCTCCATTACAACTTTAACAAGGATTAGTGAATGTGAACCCACTAACTCTCTGTGGCTTTAGTCACGCTGCGCTTTCTGGAGTTCAAGTCGGGGTAAGGAGTCAGACAAGTGTCATCAACACATTTTCTCTGTGCATTTATTTTGCTAGGCTGCAATGAACCCAGCAAATGTGAAGCTTGACTTCCTTAATATTTCTCAGTATTTAAAGGCAACAACGCTTTGATAGATGTTCTGTTTACGCATCGTTTTGAGCTTCTGGAAGAGCTTTTACCAGACATCATAATTATTATATATAAGTCTGCATCTCCCCATGACAGCCTTTGTAGATGACAGCAGACTAAACCAGAAAGTGGGAGTGTAAATAAGTGTTGGAAATGCTGCTGCTCTTCTGCTGCAAGTGTTTTCCTCAACATAAATGCTCCAATATTGCAAATACAGATACACCTGCTGTTACTCCTTTGTGTTTGGGGTTAAAATGCTCTGGCCCATTTGTGGACGAAGTATCCTTTAATGAGGGAAAAATACTCTGTCGCTGCATTCAAAAATGTACTAAAAATACAAACATTTAGCAACAGAAAGTATACAACATATTGTGGTGTATTAAATCTGGAGATATACAAAGGTAGATACTCTCTGAGGTCAGAGGAATGTTGGGTGGAAGAAGAGTGAAAAACAACATCTGGAATACGTTAAAGTTACCCTAGGAATTTACCTAGGTCACCTTAGTGGGGCACACAGGGTTATTGCCTACCTCATGGGAATACACACACTTTAGGTGCGCACACTCTTTTTTCCTCTTTAAATGGCATGTACAAAGAACGTTCGAGGGACTTCCACAATTGGCTCTGGGAACCCTGTATCGCCCGTGTTGGTGTGTGATACTATGCTGTTGTAATAAACCTTATTATATACAAGCTGGTGTCTCCGGAGACTTCTTCATCATCTTCACAAACATCGCTACAAGATATACTTCAATATCATCATATCTTACTAATTTGTTGTGATTTAGTTTAAAAGAGTTAGATCGATGTTATTCAGATCAAACTCTTTAGTTTTATTTGTGTCAAAATCAAAAGCAGTTTTGTGATCAGTTCTGCTCTGAGTTTATTTAGAGAGCAGTGTTAGCTCCACCCTGTGGCATGTCTGCTGCTACCTTAAATCAAAATCAAGTCTATTGCCAAGTAGGTTTTCACATCCAAGGAATTTGTATAGGTGTTTGAGAGCATACAAAAACATATAGTAGGAATCAAAACTTGTAAGTATAAAGAAATTGGGAAATAAAGGAAACAAATTTGAGTACATCATCATAACATTATTGTTTTGAAGCAATACCACCATTTAGAAATACTATGTTAGAAGTTAAAGTACAATAGTATTATGACTAGACTCATTTAATTACATCTCCCAAAATTACTCATTATACAGAAAGCTAATCTAAAAATAAAAATTGATTCTGGGACTGCAGTTGAAAAACGAACCTCTATGGCTAAATCTGGCACCTTTACATGATGAACTTAAGTGGTCATGTTTATCAATGTGCATTGTCCCTTCTTAAATTAACAAATACAAAAATGATGTTATTGTATTATGATAAAGAATGCATTATGTGTTCATCACTTGTTACAGATGGTAAAGGGAATCATTCTTCTTGTTCAGGTTCAAATTCATTTTAATTGCTCATACTTATTTTAATCTATAGTACATCATAATGTAATAGTTTGAAAGTAAGGTAAAAGTAGAAAAACCAGAGTCTAGGAATACTAGACAAGTAAAAGTCCTGCAATCAAAATGTTACTCAAGTAAATCTACAAAAGTATTAGCATCAAAAAGTTACCAAAACTTTCAGAATAATATAATAAATGTTCTGATTATAATTATTGATGCATTAAAGTGTTGTCAAAGCTGGTAAAGGTGCAGTTATTTTTAGCTTTACTTTATATACTGCAAGGTGGCTTTTTAATCTTACTCCAGGTGTAACTAAAGTCTTATTTAAGTGTTGATTATATTTCACATTATTAATCCAAATCTACAAAGTTACTAAAGGTATTAAATAAATGTAGTGGAGTTAAAGTACATAATTGAACTCTGCATTGTAGCAGAGTATGTATTTCTACTCTGCTACAATTAATAGGTAGGCCTAAATGATGTACTTTACTTTAGTATTTAGTATTAGAATGCTACTATCATAGTTGCATAAAATGGAAATACTAAAGTAGTAAAATAGTTCAAGTATCTAAAAATTGTCTGCAGAGACCTGTAGATGGCATCGTGCTATAATCAACAACAGGCACGCTGGGACTTCCAGCAGCCAATCACAGTTCTGCGTTTGCCAGTTTGATAAAGTTCCCCATTTCCCCTCCGTTTCACTTCTTGTTTGTTTGGAGGAAACATCGTGTTGCTCTCTGCGTTTAAAGATGTGGGTGAACAAAGCGGCTCCGGCTGTGTGCTCCACACATCGGTTCAGAGTGAGAGGGACGAGCAAGAAGAACCTCTTGTAGGAGAAGAACATGTATTTATGGCGCTTCTCCATCGCCGTAACCCTAGGCTTGGGGTGGTATTTTTCAGACTGCGTTCGCTCGGTGACACAGTACATTTTATGTTTCTTCTTTTGTTTTACTTCTTCACTTTTATTTGAAAACGGTGGAAGAGACAGCAGCACTCAGACTGATGAAGAGACAAGGGAACATCCACTTCAGGTATTAAATCCATTTTTTAATTTTTGTTGCATCAACTTCTTTTGCAGTTTCCTTTACGAGCACTGTTGCATGATCGAAACTGATTCATGTTTGGTTGAGTTAAATATGTGAGCATGAGATGGATAGGTCGATCACATGATAGCACTTTGAACCGTTGTATATTCTTTAATAAGTGCGATAAGGATGTTAATCTTAGTATTACATGTAAAGGCATCGCATTTGTTAGAGTGTTGGTCAGTCACAACTTGTCTGATGTCACAGTCAAGTACTTACACTTATCATAACAGTAAAACTAACAACATAGGAAGTATTTGCAATCATAGCCTGAGGTGCATTTTTCCAACTGAGGCCTGGAGAACTTGTTTTTCACACAGGTCACATGGAGTTCAGCACATACTGATGTCACAATTTTTAATCTTTATCTTTATCATTTCTTGGTATATGAGTCGTGCTTTGTTTATTTCTAGGAAGCTGCTGAGGGAAAGTTGTTTGGTGACATAAGCGACCTTACTTTAGCAAAAAGCAGCGAGCATCCTGAACCTCTGGAGTCTCAGTATCCACATGTGAAGACGTCTCTACAGCAGGGTGAGGCTTGTCGTGAAAAAATGTGTTTTTAACACATTGTACTGTACAGTTCTGGTAAACGTTTTAGGAAGATGTGAAAGCAAAAGCAAAAGTACCTTTCCGCTCATAAGTTCATGGTGTTTTGTAGGCAAATCCCTCCCTCAGTACAGTATGGATGTGACTGCAATGTGTTAAACAGGAAATTACATTTCTGTTCCTTCATTATCTGGAGTATCCCCCATTCTTTTTGTGCAGTGTTCATTAAATTGGTTAGGGTAAGAATTTAAAATGTATAGTATAGCTTACGCTCAGATTCTTTGAGAATAATAATTGACTATAAACACATTTCATGTCATCTCCAATCACATTTCTCAAGGCTACAGTCAGAGTTTGAAAAACCATTTAAAGTCAGTAGAATTGAGAAGGTAAAAATATGCTTTTTGCAATGATTTGGCTTTTAAAAGCACCCTTTCAGTCCTATATACTGTATATCACTCATCTTCAGGTTCCAGGATTGTTATTTATTTTTCTCTTTGCACCTTTTTAAACTTTTCTTAATGAGGTACACGATATTCAATTTGTTCAGCACAAATTTGGCTATAAATATCAACAAATTAAAAAAGCAAAGCTGTCAGTAACTCAAATTATGTTTTAAAATACACAACCTCCTTTAGAAATGTACATTTATTTATTCCTAATGTCTCAAATTATTATAAAATTCACAAAAACAGCTGAAAATTATGAAATACAAAACTACCATCTTGATTTGTATTTTTACATTATCATAGCACCATATGCAGTAGAGGGGACTTACTGCTGAAGTCTGTCTGTATTTAGTTTTTACATGTAAAGTGCCCTTTTTATTTAAAGTCTTTGTATGCCTGTGAATCGCTGCAAATATTAATAATTCATGGTTTAAAAAAATATATTATGGCCTACCGACATAAATGAGATGCTGTGGGAAAGCCACACATCAGCACTTTCAGCTGGTTCCTTGTTTTTTCTCTATAGGATTTTCTAGATAAATAATGTTATGTTGCTATAAATAAAACATGCTCTCCGGAGGGACCCGTCTTCATCAAGTTCAGAGGGATTTACTGTCACGGATATTTGTGATGAGCTTTTGAATTGTAAAGTTTGGACAGGAGTTCTGTGAAGTTACACAACAGAGCTTGACTTTCAGCATAAAAGCTTTAAAATGTTAACATTGACATACCATTTAATTCTGTTTATGTATGCTTTGAGTTAGTTCTTCTCGCTGCTCCCTGCTGTTATCATGATAATCGAATAATCCTGAGGGTAATTCTTCATGCACGAGCTGCACCACATGCAGTTTCAGCCTTTCACTTATGGAGATTTTTGCTTCTCTGTGTATATATTAAATTGATCTCAAGGTTCTATTCTGACAAAACATAAACACATCCTTGGAATTTGAGAAACCCAGATGGAAATGTTTCACTATTTTATGACAATTTATAGACTAAACTATTGATGTAGAAAATAGCAGGCAGATCAATCAGTATTGAATGTATTTCTTACATGCAGCTCTAACTGCTTTGATCAAAAATGTTGTGTTTTTGAATGTGGATTTTCTTTGTTCTGGAGTTGTGCATTACCCTCATTGGAACAAATCAAATCTGAAATGAAATGAAGTCACTGCAGTCCTCTAGTTGGATGTTCAGAACGAGAGAGTGGGAGTTTGGTGTGAAAGTGAATTTTCTTTCTTTGTGACTGCTGTCTTCAGTGTTCGAGTGCGCCTACGCCCAGCTGGTCCTGCCTTGGTACGGCGTTCCTGAGCCGTGCGAGCAGCAGCCTCTGCACCAGGTGCTCAGTGGGGAGTTTGACTTTGTCATAGACCGGATCATCGAGAAAGCCAAAGACTTTGATGTTTGCCAGGCGGTCGTGGGCTCTGTTCGTATTTTGACCCAGCACTTACATAATGCCAAGCAGGCTGACAGGTGACTCCTACTTTCTCTCTGATTCATGCTGCTTTTGTTACTCAGTTGTGTTTCTTAACTCTATAAACCTCCATATTTTTATCACTTGTGAATTATTTACCTTACTTTTACGAGATCATACCTGCAGTGACATCCTAAAAGCTGTTTTAATGCTGAAGGGTATTTTCAACAGTACTTCAGATTTAAAGGGGCCCTTTTATGCTTTTTTTTTGGGGTTTCTTCTCTCCTTTGGTTATAGTAATGCTATTTAGGTTTTTGTGCATGTAAATGGTCTGCAGGGCTAAAGTCCCAAATTTCTCTCCAGAGTGAGTTTCTCTTCTATTGGCAGGACATCTCTAAGCTGTTGACCAATTTGGTCTTTGGTTTCAGAACGAGGGTGAAAAGACCTGCTACAGCACAGGCAGAATGAGGAAAACAAAGCACTATTTGAACATTAAAGCATGGAAACACTTCACAGTAGAGACACAGAATACAATATGAACCTGAAAATCAACATTATAGGGCCCCTAGCATCAGATCAAGATTAAACATCTACCGTCATGTCTAGTACTTCCTGTTATAATCACCTTGTTTGTTCTCTGTTTCAGGGAACTCTTGTTCAGCTCCAGAGCAGAGGAAATCGCAGTCCTCCGGGAGTTTTCTGATGCTCTAATACGTAACCTTTTCCCCAAATCTCTCTGGGGCCATGAAGTCAACCGCTGTGCCTTAAATGAGATCATTGCCTTAAAGGGTAAGACATCTTCAAACTATCTCTCTGCAGTAATAAACCCTTTACATAAGGGCAAAGTCTACCAGAGCTTCTTTTACTTTTATATGCATGTAAATATATATGTATTTATTGTATGTGGCATAGTACAGCTTAGAGAGTGAAAAAGGAAGGCACACTACTCCGTGATGTTCCAATTTCCTTGAGGGTTTGGTCTTAACCATTTTAGTATAGATAAAATGTCTGATCTTGTGGCAAATCTGCGATGCAATAGGTTTTATCATTATGCATGTAGCTCAGTTACAATAAGTGATTTTGACAGCTGTAGTTAACACATTAAATGAATGTCTTCATCTTGGCAGATAATTTCTGAATAAATATTTGAGTGTTCAGATTAATTCAGAACATTTGGCCAATTATAGAGAGCTTTTTTTTTCCACAACAAAATAGAAAATCATGTATTTGACTCATTCTGAGATGTATTGCACCCCTTTCTTAACTACACAACACATTAGAAGTAAAAACTACATTTGCTTTCATATACGGAATAAACAAACAAGATGTAAATTAGTACGCTTTAGATGAGCTGGTAGGTGGACTTTGTTCCCATTGCACAGAGACAAGCTAGTTGTTTCCAGTCTGATTTTTTTATGCTAAGATAACTGGCTGCTGCCAACCCCTAACATTAAGGCAAATTAGCACATTTTGGAAATTCATTTTAAAACCTATCATTGAGGAAGCTATTTGAGCTTTATTACTGACTGTGCAGCTCTGTTAAGAAGAGGAAAACCATTAAAATGACTCATTTTACTAAATTGCTTTGTGAAATGTTAAAAACGTGCCTCCGGATTTAAGTGTGTTTATGCTAATGTCATGCAAACAGAGCTTGGTGGATTATCTTTCTGTTTTCTTCAGGGCTGGGCCTGCTGGTGACATGGCTGTCGGACCCCGACAACCTGAACCAGCTGGTGGTGAACCAGCTGGACAAAGTGACTCTCAAAGGCTCGGAGGAGGAGCTGTGTGGATCCGACCCGGATCAAACCTCTCTGGCTTCGCAGGAGGGAGAGGCCGAGGGCAGTGAAGCGTGAGTGGCTGTCATCGTTTCCCCCCCGTTGGCTTGACCTAGTCACAGTGAGCCTCAAAGGCTGTATGAGACACCTTCTGTGTTTTTAAAATTGGTACTGACCTGGTTCTGTTTGGTGGCTTTTTTCTTATTTATTTATTTCTAGGAGGTTGGAGGGAGCAGGAATTTCATCCGGCACCAGGATCAAGTCCAAAAGAAAAGGTGTGTTTTTCAGATTTGAGTTGTTGTTGTTATTCAGCAAGCGCTTGTTTAATTCATAACTTTTGACACTTGTACTGTAGGAAGTTATTCTAACCTATTTAGCTTTGAGTGTAAAAACATTTCCTATTAGGCAGGCAGAGTAAAGGCCTGTGCTTGTATAACATTTTGGACAAACAATTTTATGAGATTGTCAACTACGTGACAGTATAATTTTATTTGAATGTCTAATTATTCCCCTGTTTCTTTGTTCTGTTTATTAGTACAGACAGCTAGTTACACACACAGATGATAGGCTGAATGCCAAATCATGTCTGTGCACCTCCTTGCTTTGTAGTGTTAACAATCCAACAGTAATGGTGGCTAAATAAGAAGCGATTATGCCATGGCAATAATGAACCCTGTGATGTGAGAAATGTATGTATTTTTATAATAATCGCATCATTAACATCATCCTTTGTGATAATCTGTAAGTCTAACCTAGATCTCATGGGATATTGATTCATTATTAGCCCATCACATTGATAATAAGACCTAACTTTTGATTACTAATTCTTCTTACATGCCTAATAATAATTGTGAATATTTTCACGGTAGATTACTATAGTGATACCCAAGAGAGAAACAATATGCAGATTCAAAGTCGAATTGTTGTGAGGATCAAGGTTGAAGTAGAATGCATTTTTATTCTCTCCACGTACATTAATCAGTGTATCAGAAAGGGACTGTGTTTTCAGTGCTGTAATTTACACACAAAAAAAAGAGGTACAAGAGACAGTAAGAACTTGTGGCATTTTCTCTGACTTTTTTACATGTGGTTGTTGTCTTTTTCAGCAAACAAGTTGAAAGAAGGATGGTCTAAATTTGTGGACAAGGTGAAGTCTAAGAAGGCCAAGAAGAAGAAGATGAAGAAGCTGGAGCATGACCTGCTTCTGAGGGCCATGGCGATCCAGGGAGACATGACCAACGAGGACGACGCCAGCAGCAAGGAGGGATCCCTTCACAGCCCGCAGGATTCCGACAGGGTGCGTCTGCTGCACATTACTTCAAACTGAAGATGAATATTTGTGAAACATGACAGATTCACTGTGATTTTTCCTTTTGCGTAAACACCATAAGGAGGACAGTGATCTGGAGAACTACTTGACGAGCGTCCAAGAGGACATGATGGAATTCAAGTTGTCGTATGAGATGTGGCGCGCTGGCAGCTGGGCTGTCAGCATCCCTCATGTGAGTTATAAATATCAGTGACAGTAAGGAATGTCCCCGAGGCTCGTTATCTGTCTGCAGAGGCTCTGTAAAACTGTGTCCTTGGATGGTATGTTAATGTTTGAGCAGCAGTTGACTGTGTTTATAGACTGACTGGGATGGTGAGGAGCTCATCTTCACCTTTCACCTGGAGGAGAAGGGCAGCCCTGAGAACCTGCAGTGGGACATCAAGAAGACATACATGGATGTAATATACTTCCGCAACAGATGGCAGGTAAAAGGCAGATGCAAAGTGAATTATTTATTATATATTATCAGTTTAAAAGTCCAAATGTGTAGGATTTAGGGGAATCTATTGGCAGAAATTGATTGTTTGTGTATAACCACCTGAAATCGACATCATCTGAACCTGAAGCCAATGTGGAAGTGCCTTAAAAATTACAACAAGTGTATTATCTCTAATGGCGAGCACGGCGACTCCACTGGCTGCAAAAAAGATGCAAAAAAGAGAAAAATGTACCCTTACACTCTATTTATTACCTCAGTTAACTTTCAGGACAGGTATGAAGTCTAGTCTAATCGCTTGTTTTAAGACTTCATCACAGCTTGAAAGCCATGGTCCTATATGAAGTTAAAGTTTGCTCTAAAGCAGGACTAGGTGACTGCCAGGTTTATGCAAT
Source organism: Eleginops maclovinus (assembly GCF_036324505.1). Lineage (NCBI taxonomy): Eukaryota > Metazoa > Chordata > Actinopteri > Perciformes > Eleginopidae > Eleginops > Eleginops maclovinus. The sequence continues at coordinate 10,954,627 of NC_086371.1, forward strand.
GGCATCATCAAGGTTTGTCCGTGTTTTCCTCTTAAAACTTTTCACTGTGTGTTTTTAGTTCATGTTATGAGTTACACTTTGTTGCAACTCATTTCTTGTAATCGGCTCCACCCTCTTTTGTCACTGTTGCTGTAGTCACCAGTAGACTGTGCCTATCAACAGTGAAATGTACACATTGTGAGGGGCTGCTAAATACCAAACGCACTGCAGTATATTATTTTGATTGCCCTCCTGTGAGGTCCTGCCGTCTCTCTGCAGATGCTCTCTGTAGTTTTCACAGTGATTTACCGTTAAATCATGGATGTATAATAACTTCCAATCATTTCCTCAGATATGCCCCACTTGGGTCGTCCTAACTCACTCTTTTCTGTGTCACACTTCTTACATCTCAACCCTCCTCCAAACTCCAGCTCCAGACTCTCAACCCTGGCCCACCATATATAAATCCCCCCTAGACTCATAAAAGATGAATTTCTGGTTGTCAGGACTTTTTACCTCTGACTTTCCGATGAGAGTTGTTTTGACCACTTACTGTCTATTCAGCGTGAGCCAGAGGGGGAAGCATTGTTGTGAAAACAAACCACAACTTTTCCCTGGAATTCAGTTTATTGAACGTGCTGTCATGTGGGATACAGTTTTATTCTTTTGCCGGATATAAAAAACAGCGGGGTTGACCAAACACTGTTCGGTCTTGAGGCTGTCTTGTCATGAAATGTTATTTTCCCTCTTTTTGATTTTTTTAGGATTCGACCAGCCTGCCCACGATCCTGCTGCTGCAGAAGGGGGAGGTCAACGCTGAGTTCAAAGAAGAAGCCAGAGTATCAGTGGAGCGCTTCCTGCAGGTACAGAAAACAGAAAACTTAGATGTGCTGACAGATAAACACTTCAAGCATAATCATGACTCAACATTTTCTACATTTCTTTTACAGGCATTAGTTTCTGATAATCTGATCGGCCACACTCAACCGGTTTTTCAGTTCTTGTGCCCACTCGACAAGCTCCTGAATGAAGAGGAACATTATGGAGGCGTGTGGGGCCTACTGAGCGGCCTGGCTTACTTCCTGACCCCAGGTCAAGAGGAAGAGGAGGTAAAGTTTGACATACTTTGCTTTTCTTTAAGTCTACATCTCAGAGGCCAGATGAGTGCGGACTGTAAACACAAAGTTGACCCCGACTCAACAGGTGTTACAGTGCTCCACAGCTTGTGAAATAAACCACAGATTTACTCTCTCTTGCTACGGTCTGGCACCCGGACTCTAAATTTTTAAAGAGGTTGGCGCCCGGTCAAATCCTGAACAAAGCAGAATGAAATAAAATGGAAATGCGGGCCGAGGGTTTCAGTCTCTGCAGATAAAAGAACTCAGTGAGATGATCAGACAGGGATTAAACCAACTCGCAGGACGGAGAACAAAAAGATGAATCGTAAAATCAAAACACAAACTCTCCAATGTGAACATCCTGCACAGTTTACAGACCTTGTGCCAAGTTGACCTACTTCCTATAGTTGTGTACACACACAGAAAGCAGTAGGCGATATGAGGGGGCATACCAACCCGCTTGTTAGCAAAATGACCTTGTTAACCTGCAATAAGCCTTTCTATTACCTATTACAGTAGTTCTCAAACTAAAGGACGGGAGCCAAAGGAGGTTGCGAGATAATGTTTTTTACATAACATTGGCTATTCTGTAGCTCATTTGCCTTTTTTAAATAGCTCTTGTTTATAGTTAATAGGAAAGTGTGTTCACATGAGATTCTCCCTGGGGATTCCCAGCTGGTCGGGGGGAGAGTCAGGGAATGCATTAATAGACAGTATCTGGAGCTAGCTGAAACAAACAGCATAACAAACAAAGCATTATTTATTTATATTTTTCAATAAGATCATTTGACTTTAATTGGCAGATGGAGGCCCAAAGAATCAGCTGTTCTTGAGGCCTCTAATTGTCAGCTCCTTAACATGCTGGCTAAAAGGTCTGTCTACAGCAACAGGACGAACAGAGTGGAGAATCAGGGCTGGAAGGGTTTCTTGTTATCAGATCTTTAGTAAAAGTCTGAGTTGATTATTAGGTTTTACAAAGTAATGAACAACAAACAGTGGCGCTACAAGGATGCAATGTTTTTCAGTCATTGGAGAAGATTTAGATGCATTTCAATAATTGACATGACAATAATGATGAGAGTTTAAATACAGTTTTGAATAAAGATGGCTTTAAAACAAAAAAAGAATCTCTCCTCCTCGCTGGGTTGTTAAATTTTCCTTCACCTTCCTCTCCTTTCCCTTCTCTCTGTGGATTTCTACAATGAGGGGGAAAGTTCTATTTATAACCATCAGAAGCGAGCTGTTAGAGTTAGAAACCATGACGATTTCTGTCCGCCTGTTTAGTGATCTTTGCTGCCCGGTCGTTTTGGTACTTTGGACAGCAACCCAATTAAGCCATACTCTTTTTAACATTTCGATTCACAAATGTCCAAAAAAGCATGAAACCTTTCGACCGCTTACAGGGGACCTGTGTTGGCGTAAGGGGGTGCAGATGGCTTATGCAGCAGAGAAAGTGCAGGAGCAGAGAGTTTGGTTATTCGGTTATTAGGTGTTTGTGTTAGTTTTGACTCATCGATCCTCTATCTCGCTGAGGTTTGTTAGATTCCATGACCCTGACAATGGCTCTGAAATATCTGTAGCATACCTGTGCTGCGATTGATACACTCAGGGTGTTCTTGCGTATGATGGCGACTTATTCTTATTGCTATAGGGAAATTATAATCTGATTTTCTGCTGCTCATGTTTCTTGCCCTGTGTTCTCGGAGTAAGCTGTTTCTTAGTCATACCTTTTATTATAATCAATAAAATAATAGTTAAAACTATGGAAATAAAAGAGTCATCTGGTGCTGAGGTTCCCCTTACTTTTAGCCCATATTATGCCTCAAGCTTGAATAACGTAGACCCTACGTTTCCAATAATGCAACCCAATAGCCTAATAGAACTGACCCTCATGCTCAACACTGATAGCTCTCACATTGTGCATCTCCTGTTTTAAACACATGCTTTAAAGTATGTTCTAGTTGACATCACTATGCTGTGTTGTACTTGTAAATCCACTACATGTGTAAAACCGTGGAGTGCAGTCTTGCTGAACAGATATATTTATGGATTAGTTCCCTGCTAGTGTTTGCCGCTCTGTGAGGCTGGTGCCTCAGGGTCTGCTGTCACAAGCTGATTGCTTTGTTTTCTCTGCAGAGCTCCAGCCCACAGACAGAAACCCCAAAAGACATCATAACACCCTCTCTACATCCAGAATCAACAGCTCTGCCTTCAGAAAGCGCCGGTGCCTCTACTGAGAAGGGCGGTGATGTTCCTGAAGCTTCAATCCCATCTATTGTTATCTCCCAATATGACTCTGCTTCTGAACCGCCGGAGGAAGAAGAAATAGAAAATGAGCCGCGTTCTGCTGCTGACTCTGACTCTTCAAACGAAAACTGTACCCAAGACAAAACGGAGGAGTCTGATAACCCTTTAACATCTCACATTAAACTCATTTTCAAAGGACTGAATCGAACCAGGTCACAAGAGTCTCTTAACTCGACAAAAAACACCAGTGAGGCAGATCCGCCTGACTCAAACTCCACGCCGCACTGCAGCCAAAATGGCGCTGTGCAGGGGGACAGCCCCGATGGACCATCCTGGCTTAATTTCAGTGCAAAGTCACATAAAAAAGAGAAAACTTGTTTCAAGATGGCAGGTGCAGCACATAAGGCTAAAGCAAAGGACCAGGTCTCTTCTCCTCGAGGGGAAGACCTCCAGTATCAGAAGAGCCAAGTCAACTGGGAGCAGCTGGAGGCGACCAAAGCCATATTTGATCTGCTGAAGGAAATATCTGGTTTGTTTAAACTATCTATAGCATTGGAAAGATGGTCAGGCCCTATAAGGTTCTTAGCCATGGTCCCATTAGACTGCAAGGAAGTAAAGTGGTGTACTGCTGTGGTTGATGTTTCTCCTAACTGTGGGCGAGCTGTAATCAATATACGCACTATCCCTTTAAGGCCTGCAGCATATTACCAGGGCAATCGTTTTTTAAATTTTTTTTTTTAGCATACTGCCACCTTTTAAAATTGATTTAATGCATTTTTCCTAAAGTCTTCAAACCTGTAGAGACCTGACACTCGCCTGACAAAGCTAATCCTTTACATTGTATTTTGTTTTATTAACCATCATGTGGTATCTTAATGTGAAGGCATGCACTGGGATTAGAAAAGGGTGTTGCAGTCAAGTGTTGGCAGTTTGTAGCAACGGAAGAGAGCCATAATCAAACATTGATGAAAAGATAGGTTTGTGGACTTCATGTCCTGAAGTTTTCTGTATGTAGATAATTAATCATACAGCCTGGAAAATAGTAAGGAATAATGGAATATTCCAGACTGTTCTAGTCATGACAAACCCATATTAATATATGTCATTACTGACTTGCTGCTCCTGATTTTGGTTTTATTGTGCCCTAATTACAGAGGATAAACGACAGATCTTTTTTGGTTGTTTTCTTTATGATAAATCTAACTCTGTCTGTTTAAACAGGAAACTCCATCCTTGTGAACATATTTGATGCCATTTTGAAACCTTTTACACCCATCTTGAAAAAGTAAGTGTGTTCTAGTAATGACTTTTTGGAGAGTTTGGATGAAGCATGTGGATCCTTGAGTGACTTCCGGTTGTTTTCTCCTCAAGGAAAGTCAACTCTTTCCTGGACAAGATGAACCCGACAGAAATGCAGATGGCGGCTTATATCGACACTCTGCGGAACAAGCAGTGGCCAGAAATAAAACCAGCAGCAGCTTCTCATGCCTGCACCGAGGAGGAGAAGAGCGAGACGAGGGAGCGGGCGCACAGCCTGATCAACGCCAGATGTAGGTGACACCTCTCAGAAGGAAGTTATTTTTGGCGCCCCATTTTAAAATGTCTTTCATGTGCTTGTTGCAGATTCAAACTATCTTATCCTGAAGAAGACGGACATGGAGGCTGTTTTTAATCTTTTTCAGGACAGAGAGGGAAACCAAACGCTGGTATATGTGAGTATCTCATTATTTACTTCCTGTCGTTAAATTATTCAGATCCTTTACTCAAGTTGAAAGTTTGAAAATACAGTCAATAAATACTCCATTATTAGTAAAGTTCTAAATGTAAACGTTTTGTTGATTTATTAAGCAGAAAGCCTACTTTTATAATGTTATATTATTAAAGAATATATGTGTTTATATATTTATATACATTTCTTATCACTAGAAAATAGATATAGGAGCATTTCAGTGTTGTGTATATATTTGTCAACGGGGATCTAGTTCAGGTATACGTTTGACTGCGTCATATAACATAAGATTATCATATACATATAATACAACATTTACTTCTGAGATGTAGTATAGCACAAGTATAAACTAGCATTTAATGGAAGTACAACCGACTACACACCGTACATAGGAACGTTACTTGTACTGACTTCCCATCACTGATTTCTGTCACCTTCCCTTACTTATTGTATCTGATTTTCTGATTAACAGATGCTCCTGTCATTCCTGATAAGAGAATTTTTTCCGAACGAGCATTCCCTAAATGTGAGCGCTGCTGCCCTCCAGAAAGTGACCAACTCCCCAAGCTGATCTGTGAATCCTCAATCCTTTTTAATGGTACTTGTTTGACCTTTTTTTAGAATATCCAATTATTTATTTAACATGAATAACTTAAATCAATGTCGAACATTCCTCCCTGCTGTTTTTACCTCAAACATACTGTGAACAGTTTTGTGTTTATCCTTTGGCTTTTTTTGTTGTAAAGTTTTACTTTGTAAGTTATTAACCCTGACTTTAATCTTTGTGAAATCAGAAACATTCTTTATGGGATCAAACTTTACACACATTTTACTGTTATTGTAAAACTCACAGGAAAAAGTAAGAATTAAAGTTAAAAGTTAAATTACATGTGTGAAAATATTTTGTGTCACTTTGAGCACTTGTTCTATGGTGAGAGTTTTTTTCTTCTGATTAAGTTTTGTATAATAGAAGAGGCCATGGTTACCTTTATGTCATTGGGGACAGTGCCACTACCAAAGGAAACTGCTGATGTGAAACACTTTCCATTATTTTATTTCAAATGAAATATTTTAATAAAGATTTTTGTGGTTAAATTCTGTGCTTTGTGTCTGTTCATTGAATTGAGGTTGTCAATCACATGAAATGTTAATTGGTTGCTGATGCCAATTGCATATTTGGCCATTATTAAGTAAAATATCTTTCAAAACCTTTTAAAGAAAGAAAACCCCTAAAAATAGATACACACTTGAATATGTATGTTTGTTTTACTATTTATTTCATATTCACCATTAAGTAATAAAATACATTTTATCTGTTATGAAGGATATACTATTTTAAAAGACAAAGTATCTTTTTTCCTTTTTATTTTTTTTATCCGTTTGCACACTTTTAATTAACAGAAAAATGTGAGTGTCTTTGCTAAAAAACGACTAATTTAAAATACATTTATAATTATTTTTACTGTACTTTTATTTATGATCTGTTTTTGGAACATGCATTTATTGGAGTTGAAGGTCATTTAGCCGCACCTCACCTCCTCGCTGTGCTCCTGGTGGCTGTAGTTCCTCCTCCGCTCCTGCAGGGGGCATCATTTTATCTGCAGCAGGAAAGCCTTTAGAAATCCAAGATGTCTGCGCCCTGAAGGATGCTGGTAACGGCGTGAAGGTACAGGACAATTGACAGGTACGATCACAATGCGGCTTCTTTCTGTCTTTAGAGCTCAATACTGGTTCAACACTGACTCGTTACTGATGTTTAAAGCTGTGTCTCTGGATACCCGGAGTGTTTATGCAGAGTCATGTGAATGTTGCCTCTTGCTGTTCAATGTTACTGCTGGATTTAAAGTGTAGCAGCTTGGTGTTTGGCTTCTTTTTTGTAAAGCTTCTGTTATACATTTGAAATGAATTGCTGTTCCTGAAAACAGGATCTCACTTTGATCCAAAAGGGTCTAAAATCTTTGTCTTTGTGTTCTTGAATGTGTTTTGTAAGTGAAGCTCACTTGGATAATATGTCTTTTAACGCATATCATTTAACAATATTTGAATCAAAATCTTGTTGCTCACTTGGGGGGTTGAGTTGCATGTGATCCCAGGCCACCGTCAACGGAATTAGATGAAGAAAAAAAAAACACTTGAAGCCGATTTGTTAATAAGCTTACACCAAGGAGCCTTTGCTTTCAATGTTTCTGTTTTCATAACTTCCATATTTAATGCTATAAAGAACTAGTAACGATTTTCAATACCAACAGTGTACTCCAGAGAAAGAAGCACTTCTCCATATATTAGATCTGACTATATTTTTGCTTGATGAGCACCATCTGTTTGTTTTTGATTTAGCTGTTCAATTCTTAATACGTTTTACTGTTTTATTTTGACTATTTTATAATGCCTCTTGAAGACCAAAGCTTCAGTGTTGTTCGTTTCTTAACTATTACAATTTATAAACATTTCATCAAAGAAAAATTTGAATACTCAATTCATGAAAACACTGATATCATTAATGGTCTAAAAGTGTTTGTTCCAGCAAATATTACTATGCAGAACATCAGTGAAATATGTTATAAGATACACCTGTCCGATAAATATCAGCCGTGAAAACGTTTCACTTCACCTGTGTGCCCCCCTAAAGTGTCCCCCATGTGGGAACAACTGGTGTTAATGCTACTGTTACCCTACTGGTTTATAAAACATGCTCATATTCAGATTTCTTAATTAAATTTTGCACCTCTATTCTATCTGTGATATATTTACATGCTTTTATGTTTTCTCATACTGCCAGTACTGCAGCACCTCTGTCTGAAACCAGAGCCCAGCCTGCTCTGATTGGTAAGCTGGCAGGCTTTGTTGTGATTGGTCAATCGTGTAGAGATGTCCTGCCCCTTAACCTATTATGTACAATGTGTTGGAGTGCTAGCCAATAGAAGTCATTATGTTATTATGGTTCTGAAGTAAACAAAGGAGTCTTATGGAGATGTTTCACAAAAACCTAAATAACACACTACAGGGAAGGGGAAACCCTAAAAGCATAAAAGGGCCTCTTTAAGTTTTGACTAGATCATTTTTTCCCTTAAACTTCTTCGTGATGGGCCTCAAATATGATGATTTGAGAAACGACTCAGTCCTGACGTTTTGGAATGTGTGTGTTATGGGTGATTCACAATGATTACTGAAAATTCTCAATTATAATTGGCGGGAAGTACTTTTAGTAACCTGACAAAATAACAAGATATTTATAGAGTTAAGTATTCAATTGCGTAAATGCACCTAAAGCACTAACATTAAACAATGATGCAGTAGTATTTAAAATGTTTCAAGCCAAGGCCCCCCCTAGATGAAATAGAGAAAGAGCAGGGACCTCCCACTACATACAGTATTTATAACATTGAGTTTGCTTTTGTGCTGGATCGCCTAAAGTGACTTGCACAAACATACCTTTTTATGTTGCATACATAAATAATAAAAGCTTAAGTATGCTGTTGTGGACTGATGCATATATTTATATCTTTACATGCATCCCCTATTCAGAGTGTTAGCATATGTGATTGCACAAGGATTTATGGGTAGCAGTTAGCCTGTGATTAATGTGTGAATTAGATTAAGTGAATAAGATTGAGAGCAGTAGTCAGGCTCTGCTTAAGGTCTTGGTGCTAGGGTTGTTTTTGTGACCAACAAAAACCTAAAAGAGATCAATTCTGGATGTCAACAAACAAAGGAAAGAGAGGATTTTTATTATCAAGTGACTCTAGTACTGCTGTTTTGTGTCAGATGGTTCATAGTCCCATGGGTCATCAGTAACACTAATGTAGCGCACACTTGTCAGGTATCGTAATAAATATATTAGGGTGGTTATCACTTTTTTTCCCGTGAGTTGTGAGCCTGAGTAGTACAATAGAAAAGGGATCCTGTGTCTGGGATATAGTAGTATAAAACTTTTGGGTTTCCTGCAGACCCTTAAAAAGGCTTACAAGGCATTCAATTCATCAGTTCCCTTAATTGTATTAAAAAGTTATAAATTATTTTTTTAAAAAGCCTTAAAAATGCCAAGACATGCAAGTAGGATTTATGGAGTTATTACGGAGATTAACATCTATATTTTAAATAATTTACTCTCACATTAACTTCATGCAGATCTCGATTGCAGAACATTGTGTGGGACTTAGATTTTACAGATTTGAAAATGTATCTAAATGTCTTAAATCCAACTTGCATTTATCTATGTGAACCCTCTGCTTAATTGTTGGAAGCCACCTGTTTGCTTTAATTACCCCTGATTGTAAATGTTTGAATGTCTAAGAGGAGATCAGAGTAAAAGGACTTCCTGCTCTAGGTGTTGAAAAAGCTGAGTCATAACTGCACATCCTTTGCTGCAAACTCCAGCTCATACTTTAGCTCAGTCCAGATTACTTGTAGCTGGAGGGTTCATGTTTATTCAAGGTCCTGTTAATTCTGAAGTCCATCTTCCAGTTCACTAACCCTCCACCCACACTGTCATAATCAATCATACCTCCCCACTGTTCTTAAGATGAGGTCCAGCTGCAGCAGGAGCTCAGAGCCTGGGGGGGGGGGGTGGGCAGATGTCTCCAGAGTGCAGAGGGTTTACTGTCACATCCTGGCTGCAGTCACACTTGGCTTGCGGTTTGTGAGCTGAGATTCTGAAGGATGGGTTTTATAATGTCACAGCCTTGTGTATCAACATGTTGCCTTCAGAGGCTGTGTGTGTTTGTGTGTAATCATCTATATCTGTGACTGCAATGATGTTTTCCCCCGTCCTCCCATTGCTTCTTTGTGCTGTAGCTGAATGTAAGCCACAATATAAAGAAGTGTGATGATGTTGTGAGCAGCAATGAAAGCTTTTATTTTCTAGCTCCTTTTTAAACATCCAGGCTGTATGAATACAGACTTCAGATGTACCGTGTCCTGTTGTGAATCTGAACATTGCAGTTACAGGGGAGCGAGTGATGTAACTTTAGCCTGTTTTTGACACACCGCTCTTTGGTTTTCATGTGATTTACGCTCAGAAGCTAGAAACAAAACTGACAGCTACCAGCATATAGCCACAGCAAGTAAAACATTTTGGCTGACTGCACAATATAGCAGACAATTGTGTGTTTTTAACTATTTTGTAAGTGTTTGTCAGCTACCATATCTGCTGCTGGTGCGTTAGTGTTGTGCTTGTTTGCTTTTTAAAATGTATTCCAATTGCAGGAGGAGGTTTGTTACACAGTCTGTCTCATCCGTTCAAACATGATGGGAGGAGGGAAATGTAATTCAGGGGAGCCGGGGAAGAAAACAGCCTCCCATGGATGTGATCACAGGGAAGCAGAGATAATGCATTCAGGGAGTTTAGACTGGGAGTCATCACTATTCATGTTCAAGGTGCTGGTTTGAGGCCAGGCTGCAGTGATGGGAACGTGTTCAGTAGTCAGCAATACAGCAGTACAGAGGATGGCAGCTGCCCCTTATTAACTGATGTATTTTTGCACGGTGACTGCTTGACAACTGAGAGACAAGTGGACTGATTATAATGCACTGCGGAGCACAATGTGTATTTATACAGAGCAAACATGCCAGCTATATGATTGGCTCACACTCGGTGCTCCTTTTTATATCGAAGGTGTAATCAGGGCTCTGCGCAGAAAATGCATTTCTGATCCTTTGTTTAGAGGAATACTTCCCCTCAAAAATGAGCATATCAATTACTCAACCCGTGTTATTGTTTATTTTCCAAAGAACATTACATTTTTCTATCACTTTTGCATAAATATTCTCAGGCTTGTTGCAGGCCTTCAACTCATTCGTGTTAGTGCAGTCTAAGTAAAAAAAAAAAAAACTGATAACAGTCACTGTAACATTCAACGTGAGCCACAGCAAAAAGTCTTTCAATGTAAAGTGTGTTCATAATAGATACAGTTTCACACCAAAAAAATAATGTGATACTCAATATTTTTTACACCCCTCGTTTCAAATGATCATAAAACCCCTCAGAATGAGGAGATTGAAACGAGGCATTGTGGGATGATGTTTTGCACCATAAAACATGCTGAACAGTGAACATCTTCACCCTCTAGATTTCATTAATATTTTAACACAAATTAAAAGTCTATCTCCACAGTAAGAATATCAGCTGAATTAAAAAAATATTAATCAGAATGCATTTCTTCAACATAATTGCTCCTCGAAAATTTGATGGGAAGAATTTCCTGCCCCTGACTGCTTACTTTGCCTTTTAAAACTAATGAAATCCTGTGTGACATTAGAGTATTTGATTTCAAATGAGTGTATTCCGGATAGAGTGGAAATCATGGGTTGTTTATTTCTGAAATCTTGTTGGCTGGGAGCTCGGAGAGATGATAGAATCGGAGGATGAAACCCTCTTTATTAGTCACATACATGCACACAGCAGAGCACACACAGTGAAATTGGTCCTCTGCATTTAACCCATCCTAGTACTAGGAGCAGTGGGCAGCTATCGTGCAGCGCCCGGGGAGCAATGGGGAGGGGGGATTGGAGGTGTCCGGTGCCTTGCTCAAGGGCACCACAGCAGGGCCTAGGAGGTGAACTGGGACCTCTCCAAGTAGCAGTCCACTTTCCATATTTCATGTCTGTTTGGGGACTTGAACCGGCGACCCTACGATTCCCAGTCCAAGCCCCTACTGACTGAGCCACTGCTGGACAAGATGAGACCGCAGGTTCAGCTCTCGGTTAAATCAGGCCACAGTAGTTCCCCTCTCTCGGTGTTGTGGGATCATTCAGACTCTTCTTGAGTTCTTCGTTTTATTTGACTGGCCTTTAGCACTTGGCATTCAGCAATCAATAGCTCCAGGGCCTGAGTTTGATGAGCTGAATACTAATGCGGCTGAACAGCATTGGCATATGACTGGCTCTCTATCACTTTATACCTGACGTTATCTCTTAATCTCATCCAGAGCGTCCGGTGTGGTGCATCGAATGATCGCCGCACAGTGAATTTGTTCTGTTTGGTCACTGCATTAGTCTCATCGATTACCGTTAATCTGCAGCTCCTTATTCATAACGTGGTGCCATCCAAACAAATGCTGCAGCTCAGAGTTCCCCTGCTGCCAGAGAAGGTCTTCCCTTTGCTGTTTATTTAGCTGTTAACACAGATTTGTTCAACTTATGTATTCAAGGACGCACGTCGTTTATTGTTGCTCTAATGGTCTTAAAACTTTTCTGCACAGATGAGCAGAAACATGAAATTGCTTTTATAATTTCAATTGCAAATACGCCTGTTTTTCTATTAGTACCCAGCGTCTTCAGCGTGTCTTCAGGCTTTTCTTCCTGTTTCTTTTACATTTTCTTTGGTGGCAGCTTCCTGCAGTCGGCACATAAGCCACCTCAGAAGTCCCCCATGTGAGTGCTGATTTATTGTGAATGAATCTATAATTGAAAATGTCCATGAGCATCAATGTAAAAGAGACTGCTACCACTAGATGGACTGCCACGCTAAGAGTTGAATGAAACTGATTGTCAGAGTTTTTAGTGTGGAAGATAAAACTGAATGCTGTCCCTCTCCCTGTAATTTCATAGAATACTAATCGTGGTTTCTTTTTGGAAATCCCACAGGTTTTTATCTCTTTAAAGAGATTGAAACAGAATGCGTTTCTTGAGTGATGAGACCCGAGAGAGAATATTTTATCCTTTATCACAGATTACACCCTAAGGACCAGACATGTGTATCAAGTAATGGATCACACAATTTAAACAGAGCCGTAGAAAGAACCTTCTGTAAATTATGTATTATATCAACTTAAATCACAGGGCTGGGTCAGCCAGGCTGTAAATACCATGTTATCGCAACACATGGGGAACAGTAAAGCAGATAATAAAAAATGGAAGGGAGTGATGTGCAAGTAAAAAAAATAGTGGTTGATAATAAAATCATGTACCACAGAGCTTCATGGTGGCGTAGTATTTGGGACAGATGTTAAACCTGTGTTTTATAACCACTCCTTCTCATGTCACCTCCCTACCGTACAGCTTTGAATCAAAGCAATGACATCATACACCAAGCGATAAACAGTATAACTAAATCCCTGATTACTGAACTCGTCGACAAATAAATTAGGCCATCAACAAAAAACTATTTTGATAATCGATTTAAACGATCTATGTTTGTGGTTTCCTCCTTTTTTCAGTTTTCATCATAAAAACTAAACGGTACATCGTTGGGTTTTGAACTGATAAAAAAGACTCTATTTATTTCAAGTTTAAAAATAAAAGACATCTTAATTGACTTTAAGATACTAAGAGTGACATTGTAAAATATTGTCTGACATTAAATAGACCAAATGATTCCTCAATAATCAACCCGTCTCATGGTATATTTTTTCATAATGCTCTTCCTTATCAAATCATATGAGTTTGCAGCCAATTTCTGTGAGGCTGCATTTAGCTTACGTCCAAGTTTCCCATGAGCAATAGTATTCATTTATTTAATATATTCTTTCACAAAATTATGAAAAGAACCTGGTTTTGTTGGTAAACCTTGGCAGCAATATTATCCCTGGTCTGGTGTGCATGGGTCCCCCCGATCCTACAAAGATGGTTTAGGATGGACATGGGGAAAAGCTGCAGTGAAACATAAAGCAGCCACATAAAGGTGCTCTGATAGTAGTAAATGTGGAGGAAAGCTTCTACTGAAGCACAGTTTCATGTGAACACTGCATTTACCATCAAATAAATCTTTGTCTGAGATTTAATTTGAAAAGATAACAATCTTTGATTCTTAACTCCATGTGGCACCACCGGTTCTGTGTTATCAGAAAATATTTGACTTAATTTTCTCCACTGATTCTCTTTTCAATTTAGCCGAGATATGAATATGAGAAAACAGATGAAGTGTAACAAAGAGTATTGAGCCAGACTTTTTTCTGAGTTGTTGCAGGTACAAAGCCTGATCCCACTGAGAAATCAATTAGTATTCAGCTTTTATTTCATCCCACTGCAGTAACACGACACAAAGAGAAGAAGAAGACTTGATTTCCTCCAGGCAGATACAGCGTCGCTTTCATTTATATTGAGGGCATTAGTGTACCATCAAAATAAATAGATAATTACCTCTTTTCTTTTTTACAATAATTGTCTTGAAAATCAAACTCTTTAACCTTGAAATGTAAATAAAGAACAGATTTAGTGGATGCATTGATCTGGGCTTCTGTTTCTGTAACTAATGAAGATTAAAGAAACAGCGGTGTGCTCTACCACTGCAATTAAACAAACTTTTTTAATCGCAAACTGATTAAGTTCTTTAATCAAAGAGCGCTTTATCCTTAAAGTGCAGTCAGTTTTAATTATCCTGAAACACACCACAGGAGCTGCTGTTTACAGCTGCGTGAAAATCTGAAGGAAAATTCAGACAGATTATAATGAATAGATGATAAAAGATGTAATGAGTTTTCACACGGGGAGTCTAATTTCAGATTATCTTTCCAAAACAGTTTATGTAGACCTGCACTATATAATGACACTATTCTTCTCCAGCTCATCCCCCCCGTGTGCTCAGTTTTATTGACATATTTACCTCTCTCAGAGATGTTGTGTTTCCATCCCAGGTCGTTTGTCTGACAGCTAGCAGGAGGGAATGATTCCTTGACAGATAGGCTGAGAAACAGCTGGGATTTTGAGTCTCGATTTAGGTGTTGATTTATCAACCAAAACAACATGAGTTGAAAACCCTAGAATTGATGCCAAATCCTAATGGAATAAACGCAAGGACAAGAAAAACATTTAACTTAAAATGTCACTATAGGCATAGCAGTTTGGAGGTAGGGCCAACGTTTTTGTTGGTTTTTTTGCTCTATTATCGCTCACCTCAGCCTCCTCATTAGATGATCATTTAAACGCTGGCTTCGTGGCATATCATTTATCAAGCATGTTTCAACAAAGTGCTTTACGCTGCAACTCCACAAGACCCAAACAAATTGCTCTCTCTGCGTACTCCGCGTTATCGACAACACTGTTGCCAGTAATTGCTGTATGAATGTAATATTCTGCCTAAAGAGCAGCTCAGAATTGTGTCTGTTCTTTGCAAATTACTGCGGCTTTGATTTGATTATGCACAGGAAAGCGCTATCCCCGCTCTGATTGAGGCTTATTGTACTGCCTTGAACTATGTTGCCTGCCACTGCACAGTAAACGCCTCTATGCCTTGACTCTAATGTAAATTCAGCTTTGGGAAAGGTGCTCTCTGTGCGGTTGTGATGCCTTATGTAGGTCAACTCTTCTTCAGCTTTCACTGCTTGGTCTGCGATGAATGATTTCATTTTGCAAGGGATCTGTGGTTTTATTATTCATACTCCAACAGAGATTGGAGTTACGGTGCATTAAAGCATGACGTTGTCATTTCCCCGCTCGCAGAACTGTTATTCCCTTTGCCCCAAATAGCAATTAAACCCTACATTTGATGCTAGCTCTAATTGTTTTTCTCTCGCAGTCACAAAACTCTAGTTAAGCCTCATCTCTCTGGACGTACAGTACGCCGTTTCATTGATTGATTTTTTTTATGCAGCCCCCTCAAACTGCTGGTTTAGTCATTTCTCTGCAGCTTGCCATTTAAGGATTCATGAGTCTTTTCTGTCACTGTTTGATAATGGAAGTGGGTTTTCTCCCTTCAGATTGAATGCATATTGGTCTCTGCATTTTCTAACTAGCTCCAAAATTGATCTGAACTGCTACACAGATTTTCTGCAATGAAGTACCTTAACACAATAGGTGAGTAGCGTGAAATTGACCTCCTGAAATGCAGAAGTTTAAGAGACTTGCATTGCAGTGAAGACAGCTATTGAGTGAATTCAAACTAAATGGATTTTATTTGGGACTCTCTCAGCAGAATGGGTAATGCCCTAATGCCCTAAATATTGCCTCATGGAGGTTGCACTTTAACGGCTGCCGGATAATCAGCAGCCCAGATAGACTCACAACTTTTCTTCAGAGCAGTTGCTCCCCATTTGTTGCTCCAAAGCAGCGTGTGTTCCCATATATCTTTTGGGTTCAGTCTCCTCTGTTGATCTAATTGGATACCCTCTGTTGCCTACAATGAATCATTGCTGCTCTTCTCTCCTCTCCTCCAGTACTTATTTGTATTGAATGCAGGGATCCCCTGCATCACATGGCTCAACCTTAAAACTTGTATTTGTCCCTTGGCTCCAAGCATTGATCATGTTTTTTTTAAACAGCTCTGTCAGTATCACTTTTATTCCAGCAGAAGATTATGGGCATGCTTTTATGTGTCCCTAGAGAGAAGCCAGGAGTTGTGGCCAGTCTCCCCTCTGCACTAATTGACTCCTAATTTGGCAAATGCATTTTAAGGTGGAGTGAAAAAGCTGACCCCTCTTAGCGTTCATACATGGGCAAGCCTCTCCCCACCCCCCTTCCTCTCTGTTTTACTATTGTTACTTATCTCTCCTCTGCACTCTACTCTTGACCTCTACTGATGCAGAGGAAGCTCTGATGCAGCACAGGGACTTCAGTGGTGACACATTTGGAACTAAGGTGATGGGTTGGAGGCTTTTTTGGCATGCACCCCATCACTTTTGGGAAAGAAGTTTAAATCCTGCCAGTTCTCAGGATCTTCAGCACTCGGCTTCTGATCCACACTGCAAACACCTCCAGGAAAGTGGCTCTCACTGAGCCGATCGAAGGCAAAGATTTTTTTAATTAGTCGTCTGCTGCTGAATGGAAAGGCACGGGTTTTGCCTGCGGGTATCAGTATCGATTTGAGTGTATGATGTTTTAATGAGCCTGGCGTGTAAATGATTTGTTGCAGTTGTGTTATTCATGAAAGCTAATTTGCTGTTTTTCTCCTGTGTTCTCAGTGGATGGATTCTCAGTTGACTTGAAGGCAGATTTAAGGCTTTCCAGACAGCAGGATGTCAAAGATCTCTAAGGCAGCTAAGGCTGTGAAGAAAGTGGATGCCGGCAATTTAATCCGGGCTATAGTGAGGTCAGGACAAGCGGCCCCTGGACCCCCACTCGGCCCCGTCCTCGGACAGGTAAAATCACTTCCTGTTCTATCCGTTCGCTCCCAGTAATCAGGAGTTATTAACTTGATTGCAGTAGCAGGGCTTCATTTTGTCAGCTGACCTTCCGCGAACAGGTCTCATTAACCGTCACACAACCTGATCCTATTTCCACTTTGCCAATCACACAGTTGCCTCTCTCTCCTCTCACTCAACACAATGTACAACCCCGCCACCACATCGCTCTTCCCTCATAGCACTATTCATATTCCCATTCTTATTCTACTCGCACAGTTGCATTGTGCAGGTGGGGGCCACGCTCTGCTTCAGGCTGCAACCATTTTCTCACAGTTCCCTGGGCCAAAGACACTAACACCTCCTTCCACAGCACCTGTCCATTTACATTAGCCTCACACTTCACAAGCCAGTCGATGAACGGCACTAAACCTGTGAAGGTTTTGTCTTAAATTCTTGTATACTTCTGCCTCACTTGCTCCGGAGAGACAGCTGAGGTTGTCTTGTGTTTTATTGTTTAGGGATGCACCACTACCAATATGCCAATTCCTAATAGAAGAATGTATGTATGTATACACAGACCTCAAGCGTTGAGCAATGCAGGACGAATTGTTTAAAAATAACTACGGCTATTTTTACCCTATATCCTCCTTCTGTTGCTTTAGTATGAGATGCTGATGCTGTGTTGATTAAACTCATTATTTCTATCTGTTTTAAATCGGTGCTGTAAAACATTTAATTTATTTTACATCATAAACTCACAACCTGCTCCTGCTGTAATGGTGGTTCAGCTGTTTATCTCTGAAAGTTCTTTTCGAGACTGAATGAAAGCAACCCTACATCTTGTTCTGAACATACAAATGATCCAGTGAGGCTCTTTAATGGACAGTCCTCATCAGCCTTGACTGCTGTTGCACGCTTTGAGACGAGATCAATTCTCACAGTTCATCCATCTCTGTGACTTAACGACGCGATCGGAGACTAGGATGAAAAAATGAAAAAATCTGGCAGAAAAGAGCTACACACTATTAATAATGTCAGGAAAAGGCAAATGTTGGATGTCAGAGAGGAGTTAAATGATGTGAAAACATCCTATTTTTCTTTTCCGATGTCGACTGTTGCAGTGTCGGTACTTTATGTTTTTTGTTCAAATGATGTACGCTGCTGTCACCAGCTAAACTATAGCATAAAATAAATTCATTTCCACCAGACTTGGACTTATTTAGTTCTCAGCAATACTGCAGTTATAAGTAGTCTTGAACCCACTTCTGTTTAGATGTTCTCTATATTGATCCACACATACGATTGATATCATTTTTATTATTATATTCACATATTCAGGCTCCAATTTACTTTGTTTTCTGCAATGATTAATTTGCTGATTACTTTTTTGATTACGCAATTAGTCGTTTGCTCTAGCGAGCTGCAGGGGGCGGGGTATGATCCTGGTGTTCTTGTTGTACCGGGCGGCGTATCCAGTAAGCTCCAGGATCTCAGCGGTCAAGTACTCCAGCACAGCGGCCAGGTACACCGGGGCTCCGGCACCGACACCCTGGGCGTAGTTACCCTTCCTCAGATGCCTGTGCACACGGTTGACGGGGAACTGGAGCCCGGCACGGGAGGAGCGAGTCTTGGCTTTCGCCCTGGTCTTTGCTGCACCTTTTCCGCGGCCAGACATTTTCAATAAGGGTACTCTTCGAGACAAGAAAGAGAGCAGAGCAAGATGGCGCCGAGGATGGCTACCGTGTCTCGAGTTCCTCACCAACTCCACATCTTAGTGTATTTATTGTTTTACTTTGTTGGTTGTTTTTAACTTTTTTTTGCAACATGCAAACCGCCCAAGCAAGCCCTATCATCCAATATGATAGAGAACAACTTTTACATATCAGGTCGCTGGTGGACAGCAATAATCCACGACGACCTGCAAACAATGGAGAGTCTCTGTGTTTACCTGCTGGAGCGCTACATGTGGAGCGCAGGAGGAAGAGACGACGGGGATCCCGGGCCGGGGTCCTGGTCAGGCTGAGGAAACTTGAAAACAGGCCTTCTTTACCGAGTTAGCTTCTGCAAATGTCCAATCCCTGGATAATAAGCTGGACGAACTCCGTTGCAGGGTGGCATTTCAACGGGACATTAAGACCTGTAATGTTTTGGTTTTCACGGAGACTTGGCTCGACCCCACGATACCGGACGCCGCCATTGCTCCACACGTATTCTCCATTCATCGCCAGGACCGGACAATAAACTCAGGGAAGAGCAAGGGAGGAGGTGTGTGCTTCATGATTAACAACAAGTGGTGCTCAGATGTGGAAATAATTTCTTCGGACTGTTCTCCCAGCCTCGACCACATCATGATCGGATGGGTGTTTGTTGAAGCGGGTTCAGATTGTTCACTTCTTGGGGGCCTTCTCGGTCTTCTTGGGCAGCAGCACAGCCTGGATGTTGGGCAGCACGCCTCCCTGAGCGATGGTCACTCCTCCCCAGTGCCGGCGCTAAGGGGGGGCATTCGAGGGCCGTGCCCCCCCTAGCGGTCATTGATGCCCCTCCTACCAGCTGTGAAGCATATTCTCGATCTGTCACAATCGACTATAATTGACGCTGAGTTCGAAGTTGCTAAAGAGTTTTTAATGTCACAAAAGCAAGCAAGCCCCCCCCCCCCCCAATGCCCCTCCAGTAGATCTGCTCTGGCGCCGACTCTGCTCCTTCCAGCAGCTTGTTGAGCTCCTCGTCGTGGTGGACGGTGAACTGCAGGTGGCGGGGTATGATCCTGGTCTTCTTGTTGTACCGGGCGGCGTATCCAGCCAGCTCCAGGATCTCAGCGGTCAAGTACTCCAGCACAGCGGCCAGGTACACCGGGGCTCTGGCACCGACACGCTGGGCGTAGTTACCCTTCCTCAGATGCCTGTGCACACGGCTGACGGGGATCTGGAGCCCGGCACGGGAGGAGCGAGTCTTGGCTTTCGCCCTGGTCTTTGCTGCACCTTTTCCGCGGCCAGACATTTTCAATAAGGGTACTCTTCGAGACGAAGAAGAAAGAGAGCGGAGCAAGATGGCGCCGAGGATGGCTCCCGTGTCTCATGCTACTCACCAAATCCACATCTTCCACATTCCACAGGAATTCCAGGTATGCACTCCGGAGAGCTATTAGCAGTGCGGAAAGACAATACAGGGACAAGGTGGAGTCGAACTACAAGGGCTCCAACGCCAGAAATATGTGGTCTCGACTAAAAACAATAACAGACAACGAGTGGTGCTGAAAAGGATCAACACACACAGGGCTCCTGGACCTGATGGCATCCCTGGCCGTGCTCTCAAGGTGTGGACCCCCTGCAGTTTGCCTACAGAGCAAACAGGTCCACGGATGATGCCATCTCCCTCACCCTCCACACTGCCCTCTCCCACCTGGACCAGAGGAACACTTATGTGAGAATGCTGTTCATTGACTACAGTTCAGCATTCAACACCATTGTGCCCTCCAAGCTCATCATTAAGCTCAGGGACCTTGGGCTCAACAGCGCCCTCTGTGACTGGATCATGAGCTTCCTAACGGGCAGATCCCAGGCAGTGCGGATGGGGAACATCACATCCTCCACCTTGACCCTCGACACCGGAGCCCCTCAGGGTTGTGTGCTCAGCCCTCTCCTATACTCCCTGTTCACGCACGACTGCGTGGCCACACATCGCTCCAACACCATCATCAAGTTTGCTGACGACACGACCGTCATCGGCCTGATCACAGACGGCGACGAGATGGCGTACAGAGAGGAGGTCAGAGCCCTGACATCTTGGTGCCAGGACAACTACCTCCATCTCAACGTCAGCAAAACAAAGGAGCTGATTGTGGACTACAGGAAGAGGCAGAGAGAGGCACACACACCCATCACCATCGACGGGACTCCTGTGGAGAGAGTCAGCAGCTTCAGGTTCCTCGGGGTAAACATCAGTGAGGACCTGACATGGACACATGACACCCGAGTCATATCCAAGACGGCTCGACAGCGGCTCTTCTTCCTCCGCAGGCTGCGGAAGTTCAACATGGACTCCAGGATACTCTGCAACTTCTATAGGTGCACCATCGAGAGTATCCTGAGTGGCTGCATCACCGCCTGGTATGGCAGTTGCACCGCCCTCAACCGTAAGGCTCTACAGAGGGTGGTGAAAACTGCTCAGCACATCACCAGGACGGAGATGCCATCCATGGAGGACCTCTACACCCAGTGGTGTAGGAAGAAGGCCGGTAGGATATTAAAGGACCCCCATCACCCCAGCAACAATCTGTTCTGTCTGCTGCCGTCTGGCAGACGGTACCGCAGCATCCGGACCAAGACCACCAGACTCAGAGACAGTTTTATACCACAGGCTATAAGACTGCTGAACTCCTGAGCTCTGTGAATGTCTACTCACATCTGTTTATAGTCCACATATACATATATATATATATATATATACACACATCTGCCACACACATCTGCACATCTGCCACACACATCTGCCATACATATCTGTTTATAGTACACATATCTATATATTATACATATCTGCCATACACATCTGTTATACGTAATATATGCATCTGTCCATACCTCCTCATTCAACAGTGTAAAGTGTTTAAATACTCTCAATGTATTCCACATATGTATATATTTCACATCCTCAAATCTTTATTGTTGTTATTGTAAATATTCTTCTCTCTTTTTGCACTATTTTATTTATCTTATTTGCACCATGTATGTTGAGTTGTTGGAGGAGCATGGGATATAAGATTTTCATTGCCAACATATACGTTGTATATGCTGTGCATATGACAAATAAAACCTTGAAACCTTGAAAAATAACTAAACTCTGAACTTAACCACATCTCTAACGAGCATTTAATTGTCTTTAAACTAATACTTTAGATTGTTCTGCCCACAATTTCCTGTGTTGGTTTATTCTCATGATTTACATAGTAGGCCTATTGTTTTTGGATGGATGTATAACTGGATAAAGCGTCCGAGGCGGTGCCTATCATTCCTAATAAAGTGGCGCATGTAGCCCAAAATGGAGCGACTGTAGATTCAGAAAGTACCTGGATCATCCGGTGTCCTCGCACCTCGTCTCAGCTCGAGAGGGAAAATAACCCTGGATTCGGGTTTTAGCGCATTTTATGACCCTAATGATTTAAATAAGGGCTATACAATTGTTTGTGCTGGGTAGTTTATTTAGCTCCAAAATAAGTGTACGCTGATTTATAGTCATCTCTTTCCCACTGTAAGTATTTCTGGGCCGAAATGACGTCAGACTAGAACAGAAGTATAGTACCTTGGTTTGACCACTCGGAAAATGTGCTTCTGCGGCCAGTGCTCTTCTTGGGGGGCTTTATTTTAACTGTGTGCCTTCTCAGGAACATAGCACAACAACATTAGGGACACTTCGCTAAACATAGAAATGTTAAATGAGTGATAATGTTGCTGTTTCACTGCTGAATCTGTAAATGGACCACTGTTTAATTAAAAGACGTTTCCGCTTCTGGTAACAGTGGTAGTGGTAATACTCAGATCTTTCCCTTCAGTAAAAGTAGTAACACCACTCTGAGGAAATACTCCAATACAAGTTGAAAATCTTACTTGAAAGTATGTGAGTATAATCGGCATAATGTGGTTAAAGTGCAGTAAACTGTCCCCCGTCAGTGCTTTAATATTATATATGATGTGGGATTAATATCACTGCTGCATTAAAAGGTATGTTGCGTTTAACTGCTGTGGATGTTTAAGGATGAGCACATTTGATCTCATCTATTACTGTTGGGTTGTTAAATTTACAGCAAGGCATTATTTTCAATAAAATCAACATGTGTTCAGTGTAGCTGTCCTGAGAGATCCTCGCATATTTTCCCAGGCCTTTTTTAGTAGTTTATTCAGCTTGAGTATTTCTCAACACACAAAGGAACGTTCAACCTTCAGATTATCACACATCATCTAGTGTATAAGTGAAGGTGCCCTTAAGTGGAAATACTTTGTGAAATGAAGTAACTCGAGTTTGACCTCCAACACAGTGCTTGAGCAAATGAAATGTGTTATATTCCACCACTGCGAGTGGACACAAACATCAATGAACTAATGTATTATTTAAACCGTGTTAACACAGGAACATATCTCATTCTCTTGGGTCCTGCAGGCACACAGAGGTCATATAGTTTGAAATTATGTTTGACATTGACCTAACTTTTTAATGAAAAATGCAACGTGTAGTTCCAGTAATGACTCTTACAGTTGGAAAACATCCACTTTTCTCCAGTAATGAAGGGGAGGATTTGTGCTTTAATCTCCTCCCATTTCACCATCTCTTATTCTCTCTGAAAAATACAGCAGCCAAGTTTTAACTGCTGCCAAGTGAAGGGACCGTAATAACCCAATTTTACCGTCTCTGCACTGTTCACCAGTTGGATGTATAATTGATTTTAAGACGTTTACTGATCACAGTTAAGGCTCAGCTTAATCTGCTCTCCCCTCAGCTAGACTGAAGACGCATACGTTCCCTCTCATCCTGTGAAAACTGGGAATTAGGATGCTCTCACTGTCCCTCAACTGCCAACCCTGGAGGTCATTTAGTTTTTCTGTTTGTACTCCTGACTCCAAACTTTAAAAAATCACTGAAATAAATACAAAAATAGAGCATTATAGAGAATACGGTTCATATTTTAACATTGGCTGCAAAAATATGTTTTGTAAGCACATTCACTGTACTTGACAGAGGGAATAGTGTAATGGCTCTCCCAATGGATGCAAATAAACTCAAAAAAGTAAAGTAGAATTCATACATTTTTGAACAATTCTCTATTTCTTCCGCATCATATAAAACCTGTCACAGTGACATGAGTGCTGACTTGTCTGCATCAGTGGGTGTGTTTGATATTTTTGGGTGTTTTTAACCCAAAAAACACTTGTTTCCTTTCTTAAAAATGGCCTAGTTGGAATTTGATCAGTTTGAGTGGTCTGATTTATGTGACAGCTCAAGCTAACAGGCAAGAATATGGATAGTGGTTTCATTACAATCCCTCGACAAGTATGCCGTGTGATCTTTACCGCCTGTTTTTGTTCGTCAATCTCACCTTTTGAAGACTTGTTGCTCAACGTGTCTTCTACAAACATTCTGTTCAAGTGAACTGAACAGAATGCTCAAATAATTGATTCCTCCCATTTGGAGTTTTCTTTGAGACAGCATTTAGTGTTTGAAACTATTTGACATATTTATAACTCTTTAAACCTCCCCTTCTTGGTTTCTTTCTAGTTTTGTATAATATTATTCTGGAGTGGACCTATTCTGCATTACTTACATTTGATTTTTACAGTATGTTTTGATGCTAAGAAACGTTCAGCATCGATTCTGACAGTCTTCAGTTCAGTAGTAGTACGTTTCGTCTTTATGATGTTTCCTTCCCTGTGGTTTTTTATTACTACACTTTGGAGATCCTGGATCAACTTCCTGTGCATCCTACTTTTTTCCGTATTTTCCAATAGCATCAGAAACACAGCTGCCACACTCTGTTCATTCAAAACTAGCTTACACAAGCACTAATGCATTAATAATGGGTTATCAGAAAATGAACATTTCTGTGGATGTTTTTTTTTGCATCATTTTAAAAACAAATATATATATTTAAATGTTCATAATATTCTTCTAATAAATTATAAGACACCTTTTAAGAGCGTACTTTCTGTCCTTCCCATGTTAAGCCACTTTGAATAGAAAGAATAAAAGGTGGAGGAGGGAAACATGAAGAAAGACTCCACTGACACATTTTCTTCAAAGAGGCCTTGATCACATCACCTTGATGTCAGAGATTTACTTTTTACACTTTAGATAAAATATAAAAAGACTTGCACATTTTTACTTCAACTTTTGTTTATACCTATTTATTCATTTTATTCTTTTATGAATCAACTGTCACAAAACCTTATTTCCCTTTTACTTTTGATCGATTGCTTGAATGATAAGGATGCCCATTTTTCCAAAAGGTATTTTGTCCTTTAATTAGAATATAATAGAACTGTTACTAAAGATAACCATTATTATTGTAAATCTGCTGATTTCATTTCATTATGTCCCAGTTTTTTTCTAAATATCTTTACTTCCAACAACCGAAGATCTCCAGAGAAACGCAAGAAGTCTTTGTAAGAACCAAACAGCCTATTCTGACTTTTGTATTAAATAATGTCTTTGGAGACTAATAAATTAACCAAATAATGTTTATGAATGAGGTGAATGGAATTACATTGCCATGCAATGCATTTTCTGGCCACATAAAACAATTTCCATAGATTTAATTTAGGAATAAATTGAAGATCTGCTGACACAAGTGAAATTACCCAGTTAGACCAGCGTGTGATCTAATGGGAACTCCTTGGTCAACGTGTTACTGAATTCATACTAAAAGAGCCTTTTTCAAAAACCAGGCATCGTGCCAGAAGAGGACGACATCTATACCACATCTAAAGATCTAAATCACATTTCTGAAAATTCAGGTTTAGATTTATATTGTTTCTCTTGTAGTAAAGTATGGTTGATGGAAGAAATTATAGTGATCCAGTCTTTACAGGGCATTAAAAGAATCTGACAAATGGTCCTCTTCACATAAATCTGACAGGAGCTGTTCATCAATTGTTATGTTCAGATTTAATTCACATCTTGCTGTAGATTACCTACATTTTCCCCATGAAGCAGTTTCTCCTCATCAGTAACCACCATAGACTGTATAGGTAAATGCAGGTAAAGTTATTCCAGGACACGGGAAGTTGCCTCTAAGAGAAGATCTCAACTGAAGATAGTGGATGAAGTCATATCTCTGTATTTAAATAGACTTTTAGAGAGGCATTAATGTGAATCACAGCGGCGCTCTGAGTCATCGGTAAGTGGAGCTTCACTGCTAAAAGCCACTGATGCTGTTGGTGACAACGAGAATTTAGTGCAGTCAGTTCAGTTTAAAGACTCGTTGTTATAACTTCACATTTCTACTGAACACGTGTAAATTACAATGTTATAAAATAGAAGTGGTGAATTCTTGCGTTTCAGCAGCTTGGATTTGAGTTTAACAATTAAACCATACATTGGTTGGTGATTCACTTATCTGTCAACCAGCTAAATCATAACTCTAATATTTCATCTCTAATTCTTTATAACATGTGTTTGATTGTCAGGTAAACTGAAAGCACTTATCCCCTGTTTCAGCCTGAGGTCGCCCCAACACCTGAGACTTTATTATGCCTTTGTCTCCGGTATTACACTGCATATCATAAAGCCTCAGACTCTTTTGCATCATTTCATTCTCGGGTAATATACTTTGAAGTTCTGCCCAAAAGCGTGTGCTCTGATGAATGATTTAGACGTCTGTCTGTTAAATGTGGCTCTTTCTGCCAGAGTAAGTGAGTGTGAGCTCGCAGGCATACTGTAGCTGTCGCTGTGTCGGGGTAATGAGGGGAGATGGGTTGTAACCAAGTGCTCGACAGAGCAAAACAAGGCCATATGTTTGTCTAAAGGTGTCTCCTTTTGGACTGCTTGGGATGTCATTGTTGTCAAGGCGGCATGTTGTGTGCGTTTGTCTCTCTGGGCTCCAGTGCTCCATCAGGCTCTCACTGTGTGTAACGGTAAATAAATGGCAGCCACTCTGGTGTAGGCAGTGGCTCCGGCCCTTTAATCTTAGCCAGCCTCTGCTCCTCGCTTTTCTTTTCTTTTTTTTTACTTCTCTGACTAACCACCCTTGACAGCAGAAGTGCAGAGAGGTAGGCTGCCTGTCGGCTGCGGGGCAAATTTAAACAAACGAGAGAAATAAAAGAAGGAACGGAAGACAAAAGAGGGAAACTGACAGCTTTGGTACAGGGGAATAATTACATGCTGGAGTGAAATTAGCACAGACGAATGGATGGAAAGAATAGAGAACTGCAAAAGAAGAAAGGAAACAGTAGAGCAGCTTAAGCACTTTTCTTCCGCAGCAGGTTATGAGAGTCGGTGGGAGCTGAGGGAAAATGCTGAGCATTGTATCCCAAGCTTAACAGGTGTAACAGATTCAAGGATGTAGTCATTTGCCGACGCCGGGGCTACTGCCTATGCAGTCACTGCTTTTAGTTTAATAGAAATATGAGAAGTTGCCCAACAGGGAGTGTATCCAGAATGCATTTGTTTGAAATGTAAAGAGAGCAAGGGAGGCGGAGTAGAAAGAAAGAGGGGAGGCCGGAGCTGGATGCTGTCTACTTCTCTGGATATCCCTCTGTGGATTTTCCTTAAAAGTCTCTGAACCGCAGAGAAATTCCCCGCTGAAATGAATTTCTTTTTGTGCCTGAGTGTGTACATTAGTCTTAATACATCCTTTAAATATTGCCTGTAAATCATGCATAAAGCACTGAGAATAGCACTTGCATTTGATAAATAGCCTCAATTTCAATTAATAGGATCATTAAAGCTAAGAGGAGAGGGCAGCGGGTACTGCTGTGAGCACTCTGAAAACATCACACACTTACTTCAACTCTTGACAGCCAAACCCCATCTCTCTTTCAACATTAAAGGCAGACAACACGACAGCACACTCACTATGGAGGATCCTCCATAGTGGAGGATCCTAACTGATGCGGCCGCCGGCATAATTGTGATAAATGACAGCCTTTTGTTAGCATACCACACCGAGAAGCAAAGAGCATGCTTTTTCTGGCTTGAATACACCCCTTCCAGCATAAGAAAAACACATAAAAACCTAGAATTTTCTGTGACTGCACAGGCCTATAGCTTTTAACATAGTGGAATTTGTTGAACATATGAGGCAGTTATTTCTCCCTAGGGCCTCGTGGCTATGAAATAATTTGGACCCTATGTGGGTGACAGACTGCCAATAAGGCTACCACATGATGGCCAATGAACTGTCAACACTAGGCGAGTATGAAACACTTTATTAGTTTACACTCTGTCCTGGAGGTGAAATGGACAGACAGCTGTGGAACATCTTCGCAGTGTACACATGGCATATGTCCAAGTCCCACATGGTACACATAATGCGTACGCCTGCTGGTCGCAGAGGCGGGTAGCTCCATGAGGTAACAAGGCACTTGACTGAAAGGTTCATCGGCAACACCTGCTGCGCTGACCCTTAATCCCATGATGCCCATGTACTACAACACCCACGTGAAAACACATTAGAGAATGAATCGCTCCATCCATAATTCAAATGCAAGTGAAACTAAAATTTAAAAAAAGGGATTTATGTTTGGGACAGGCCCCTTTTTTTTATTTGTATTTTTTAAACACCCCAGGGAGACTTTGAAACAA
Source organism: Eleginops maclovinus (assembly GCF_036324505.1). Classification (NCBI taxonomy): domain Eukaryota; kingdom Metazoa; phylum Chordata; class Actinopteri; order Perciformes; family Eleginopidae; genus Eleginops; species Eleginops maclovinus. The sequence goes on from NC_086371.1 coordinate 10,982,985, forward strand.
GTACAGACGACAGCAAAACATGAATTTTAAATGTGATCTGAAACATTAACGGGATTACTTACATTGGTATTCTGTCTTTGTAAACACTGTTGTAAAATAGACCTTAGTTTGTGTTGGAGTAAGATTAAGATGACGCATAATTTCCATCTTTAAGCCGTACCATTGAAAGATGTTATTTATGGAAACTGTGTCTTTTATAGACAATTGGCATCTTGAGTTATGCACATTGTGTTGTGTTAGAATCGCTGCAGGAGGGTATTAGCATTAACGGAAAAACTATGGCTAAAAAAGATGGCCTGGTACAGCATGTATCTAGAAAGAGTACCAGTTTGGCGGTGGACCCTGGTCAACCACAGGGTCTGTGGTTCTGCAGGTTTACACTCAGACAACAAATAAGTCATCAGCCGGTGTTCCCTTATTGTTTGAATGAAAATGTGGCACAGTGACACACACACGATAAATGTGAGTGGTCATGAGTGTATTAAAAAGATATGAGGAGGACATTTTTTTTCTCACATTTTATTTTACTCTCCTGCCTTTCCTTTTTTGTTGTGAAAAACTGGAAAATTTCACCCCTTTTAGGTTTTTAAAAATATATCCAAATAGGAAAAAGCTAAGAAGGGAACATCCCTTGTGAATAGACCATGATTCATGAGACTACAAGCCAAAAAGGTTTGGATCCTCTGGAGTTGACGCGTTACTACGGTGTGAGTTTTACAGGCAGATGGGCTTTCAATCCTGGCTCTGTGGTACTAAAGGAAAAGTAAATCATCACTTGCCTGTATTAAACATTTCTGTGAGAAATGTCTCTGCAGAGGGGCAGAAAGAAAAATGTAGACTAAAGGTCAGGTTCTCTATTCTGGCATCTAATGGTAGAAAGATGTAATTTTTCTGACAAGCAACATGACTTCAACTTGTGTTTAACAAAAGAGTAAATCACGGATGAAAAGCTGTAGATGGAGAGCAACAAATTCAACACATCTGTGGCAGTTTCGGCTGCTGTGCCGAGATTAAAGAAGGGAAGAGGCAGACTTCAACAAATATTTCTGGAATATTCACATAATGTTCACAGTGTTCAATTTAAAAATACACTCCCACAAATCCCAGCAATGTATTTTTAGTTATTATTAGCACAACAAAATGTGCAGAAATCCAAGCTTGCCAAATGCATTTCCACAGCTTGGCATTACACCCATCAATGTTGCACTGAAATTCAAAACGATGTATCTGTTAGGCTGTGATACTCGCTCTGCTGGTCAGAGTTTAAGTCTGAGTGTGATCATATTTTGTGTGCATGCGTGCATGTTTAGATACTCTCTAGAGTTCATGGGAGATGAAAGAGGGTCCTAAGGGCGTCTCTGCGGGCTCCAGGCTGGCATGAGACAGATTGTGACTTTGGGAGCGAGAAAGTGTGTGATAGTGAGAGGGGGGGGCTTTCCCCTGAGCCGGGTCCTCTCCCTGCTCTGAGCCCTGGCTCGGCAGGGCCGGGTCTCCTTGTTCTGCTCCAGCCACAGTCCCCGCTCCGGCAGCTCCGCGCTTCTGCTTGTGTTTCTCCCAAGCCGAGCTCAGCTTCACAGCCAGAGCCAGCAGGTTCTTCCCCAGGAACACGGTGGACACGCGGGGGTCCCTGTACCACAGCATTCCTGTGCCCCTCAGGGCCAGGGTGAAGATGTTGATAGTGACCAAGCTAAGCCACGGGTACAAAGCCTCCTTACGGGGCCCCCTTTGTCCCGGCAGGCCCGTGGCCCCCAGCTCGGTTAGAGCCACACACGGCAGCAGCAGCAGGAGGGCGTAGCAGTAGAAGAAGACAAGGCCCTCGGCCCAGATGGGCAGCCTCTGCTCAACAACTCCTCCTGCTGTAGCCCCGCCCTGGGCCTCCCACAGCCCAGCCTGTAGGTCCAGCACATCCAGCAGGTCCACCACCACCCACAGGAGCCGGCCCCGCACCTCCTGCTTCCTGCGCTGTGGGGTCATGTGGTCGGCTCCCGTCAGGATGAGGAACAGGGAGGGCAGGCAGATGGACAGCAGCAACGTCAGCGTCTTCCTCGCCAGCGGGTCGGGGGGGCGGCGCTCCTGCCTGTAGTTATGGCAGACGAAGAAGAGCTTGAGCTGGAGCAGCGACAGGAAGAGGAACCAGAGCGCGTTGGCAAAACCGCGGCGTGGCGACCTCGCCTCCGACACCACGCCGGCTGACACGAAGCGCAGCGCAAGCAGGAAGCCCAGATCGCCTAGCAACACCACGGCACATTGCCACACACTTGGCCCTGGAGGACCACGAGCTCCCAGCATGCTCTGCTCCAGCAGGTAGAGGTCGACCACTGCCATCGTGCTCACTGTGACCAGGGTTGATACGCACACCTGGGGCGTGGGCACCATGCCTGAAAGAGAGATACAGATATTTGCTTGGTGGTAAATCTGAAACATGGTCAGAATTCCAACTCTGCTCACATTGCTCCACACACCGCCATCTGTGCTCAGAAAAACTGAGAAATCTGCAGGAAGTGAACATGCTTGTTCTTCCGAGCATTAATTCCAAACAGAATGTAAAATAGTTTGATGCTTGTTGCTATGGTTAAAGACATTGGCTGCCCAGTAAAGAGTGAGCTCCCTTCATCTTTGTCCAAAGCTACATCTACCCTGGCTGCTCAAGCTGAGAAGAAGCCAGCTAAATTGTGCTTTTTTGCAGCTCTGCGGCTCCTTGAATTAAGTGGTCTTTATTTTCCATAAACCTCCTCACTTTACTTCTTCCTTCTCCTCAGCCGTGACTTTTTCTGTGTATTGTTATTATTTAGCGCTTTTAAAAAAAAACTCATCTTATTCATTATTAATTAATTTTGTTGAGGTGCAGCTAGGTGCTCTGTCAAAGCCTTTTCTTTTCCTCTATAGTCTGCCATGTTTATTCACATACTGTGCAGCAGTCTTTAATCATGGCAAATTTCCCTCTCATCTCAGATGAATATTGATAGCTTGCTATTTGTTTGGGAGGCGTTTGACTCGTATCTTTGTGTACACACTGTGTACGTTTGGGTGAGTGCATGCTGGCAATGCTAATTTGGCTTGCTTTTTTGTTGCAGCTCATATTTCAACCACGGTCAGTATAAACCTCACTATTGACAAAGCGTGAGAAACGAGCATTGACTTTACAGCGTAATCGAACCAACCTCTCTTTATCGCGTTTAGCTGAAAATCACAGCACCGACCAGTCTGTTATCTGCTCAGCTCCGCTCGGGGGTGTCAACCTCTCAACTGGATCGATGGCATTATAATATAAAATCACTACCAGCTCAGATGTGTCGTAATGGCAACAGTTCGGGGTGATCGAGCGAGGGATTGTCAGCATGATTGCGACCTCTGAGAAAAGTCTGCAAGTGAAAAGTGTGTATTGATATCTTGCCGATGGAAGACACATCACTTCCCTCTCTGTAAGACTAACAGGAGCTCTGCCATATCCTCGGCGCTGTCTGAATCATTGAAGAAGAGGAACTCCTCTGGGAAAAAAGAGGGGTTTGAGATTGTCTGTATGTGTGTGTGTCGGGGGGGGGGGGGGGAGGGGGGTGGAGAAGGAGCATACAACTGCGAGTGAAAGATTAATAGGCCTCTTGGCTGTCTACATGCCTAATAAAGTGTTACGGCGTGATGGTAATAGTTCATAAATAAGCTCAGGGTGAGAGGGGGTGAAAGTGATGAAGAGGAAAAGATTCAAATGCAGATAGAAAGTGACTTCCACCCACTTATGTGAAGACACGCAGTTCATGCACTAGCGTGGCATGGATGGATCTAAATGTATTCATCACCAGGGCTATTGAAATGTCACAGACATTAAAGTTTGTCCTGAAACAAATGAATCAAAGAGATGAGGAAAGAAACGATCTCTGCTGATTAATCTGCTGCGAGGCATTGTGGGAGGACAGGCGTGGATCACGCCAGCATTCGTATTATCTGATTGTCTCCATCCTTTGGTCCCACCGCTTACTGCAACTTGATTACCATTTCCCCCAAAATTGAGTGATTTTTCCCAAGCTGCAGATTGAGAGGATATTGGATTTCAAATGTGTCTTTTATTTATTGGGAATCTACAGGGGAGCTGGAGAAGTTTACAGCCACTGTTACAGCTGGCTATTACTCGAGGTCGTGCCTCTCAAGATATTCCACCTGAGCCTTGGAAAAAATCTCCCTGACGGCCTCTGTTAGTGTTTTGACTCCCTGTCAACGCTGGGTAATTTATTCCGCTCCGAGTGAGGGACCGGGATGACAGCCCGTATGTCCACTCGGCTCATCAATAATGACCAAATTCATCATATCCCTGTCTGGAAAATGACACTGCCGTTGACAAGATGAGGCAACCCATTTTGCTCTAAGCATGAGTAATGGCATGTAATAGTGTGCAGGTGAGGATTTGATCATTTTTATGTGTTGTGATTTGGACTGCAAATCTATTTGCCTTCAATTTGTTTTCACTTGTGCTGTCTAAGCTTCTGTGCCACAAATGAACATGGCTCTCTCTCCATCTGCACCATGTGTCTGCCTTATCTGCCAAAAAATAAAGCTCCCAAGTTGTCTGCAACACACAATGACAGAGATAAAGCAGGGGGTGGGGTTGCCACTTGTTTTTATATTGGGTGATTTCCGTGTGGACAGAAATCTGTGTAGAGCAAAGATTAATTTGTGTACACCCACAGTTTATCTCCACAAACAGCCCTCAAAAAGCTCCAAATCACATCAAAGAGCAAATCCTCCCCCAGTTATCACAGGTGGAGCACCAAGGGCATCGGGACAACATCTATGCCATTGTGTGCAAACTAATTAATTAATAGAAAGCCAGGCAGTGTGCAATCCCTGATAATGCACTGCTGAATAAATCCCCTCTCCAGACTTAAAGCCACATGACTGAAACATCTGTTGATTTGTGAGGAAGCAGCCCAAGTGCTGCCTGAGGGGCTTTGTGTTATTTCTTTTTTTACAGAGTTGTAACGCTGTTTTTTTTTTTTCTTCTCGAAAATATGATTATCAATAGCTGCCCCAGCATGCAGTGCGACGTCTTGCATCCTCTGGCAATTTAGCAATCAATGTGAAACCGCTTCTCTGCATCACCTGTTTCATAACTGCCCTATTAACAGCAGGTGCTTATCCGTGCATGGCTGCTATAGTAAAGTGAATCTATAGTTACCCAAACCATTCGTCTTCCACTTGGACTTGATCCTCCTGGCTTGATTTACGGCGTTTTCCACCCAAGTAGAAGCGCAGTGTGTGACCAATAAAGTCTTTTTTATTGTCGCTGATGATCCGTCGGGGATAAAGTCCTCTTCTTACAGTCCGGGTGTTTGTTTAGACTCCAGGAGAAGGCTCATCTCGAGGCTTGTTAGAGGAGGAAGTCGTCGCTTCTGCCACACCAAGCACACCCGAGTTTGCAGGAACAAAAAAAAAAAAAAAAAAACCGGCTCATACTTATCAAGATTTCCTCCTCCGTGCGGATCTGGCATGGCCGATGTCTGCGTGATTTGTTGCAGAGGCTCGGATCCCGATCTGTCCCCTCCCGCAGTGTCGGTGTGTCTCTTAGCCAAGCAGCCGTGCTGGGCTCCGGCTGCTGAGGATCCGTCGGGCTCCGGCTGTGCGCAGCAGCCGGGGGAAGTCGCTCAGAAGTGGGGCAGCGGCATCAGAGGCGACGTGGGATCGTTAAAGTGGAGACCGCAGGCCGAGAAGATGGCTTTGCGAGGCGAGGTGGTGCAACAGCGAGAGGAGAACGGGGAGAAACTCACTCACGCTGTCCGACTTCGGTTGTGGTGTTAATTTGTAAGCAGGCTACGTGTTCCACTCCAGACCTCCCACCCTCCTCAGTTTCTCCTCCTCTCCTCCAGGAGCAGCTGTGGAAGTTAAGCTGGAAGATGCTATGAATATTTGAGAGCACCCAGTTACAGTATACTCATTGGTTATGCTAATCATGATGATGTGCACTTGCAGAAGAATAGTTGCATTGTTTAGGGTGCAGCCAGCATACCTAATTTACCCCTTTCTGAAAAAAGAGCGGAGGAACTTGAGCGAAAGACGCTTTTAGCCTGTAGGCACACTTAGAGCTCCGAAGGCAGTTGTTACAACTTTAATTAGTCCTCCTGTCTACTAACAGTTTTAGTCAGACAGGGAAATCATTCCTCTGTTGTAGATTAACTCATTACGCCAGGCTTACTGCACACTTAAACAGAAGGATTTGGAATTTATGCGACAGATCCAGTCTAAAATTAATCTTATGGAAACTGTTTTTAAAGAAAGAGCTTTACTGCTTTACTCATTAAAACATTTAGTTTTGGTTCCTTTGTCTGTTTGGGTTATGTTTTTAAGGAAATGTCATATAGCATCACCACTTCCTTAAGGTCTTGCTCTTTCAAATGTATCTGAAGGCATTCCAGCTCCCTCCTTCAGTGTGCCCGATTCATTTCAGAGTGAGAGGTTTAATCAGACTGGTGAGAAGGGGTATGGAGAGTCATCTTTCTTGTCAGATTCAACTCTGCGCTCCACTGGCTTCCAAGAGAAGAGATATCTTTCCATTTTCCTCACTTAAGCAAGCATTCTTTTGTCCTTCAACCCATCTTTCCCTTTCGCTGCACCCTCTCCTCATGTTTATACCAATCTCTCCTCCACCCTGCTACTATACACCCCCCACCCTCTCCTTTTTTTTTGTTTTTTTGTTTTTCCTCCCCCTTGGGTGTGGTTGAAGGTCATTCTGCACACTGGCTTACTTTCAGAGAGGGGAGAGAGAGCAGTGAAATAGCAGTGGAGGGCGAGGGGCAGCCAGGCGGGCCGGCTGTCCACAGAACTGTGCAGTCATCACTTTTTGCTTCAGACATGATTGGGGAAGTTTCGAAGGACACATGGGGCTTAGAGACTGTCCAAGAATGCTAAAGGCGTCAGCACTGAGTCATGCTCCACATCAGGACCAAGACCTCCACAAACACGGAGGAATCATCCTCGTCACCTCACGCCTTTTGGCTTTTTCTCTCTGTGTCCTCTCAGAGTGTAGGACACGGGTTAAGAGCTCCCCTGTAGTGCTCATGATGGACAGTAAAGTAAAAGGCTGCAGGAGAATTGGAGATATTGTCCTTTTTATTACAAGCATTTCTCTTCCTTACCCATACCCACAATGCAACATAACCTCCGACAGTTGTTGCCTGTGATCTCAGTCGGGGTGTCTTAACGGTATTAACAATAAACAGAATTCATATCATATGAATAATATGCATAAGATAATATTGTGTAAATTATTCATCATGTAATAAATACATGCTTCTGTTTCTGATATGAGATTCAAAGGTTCAAAGGCTTTATTGTTATATTATGCACAATAGCTGCTGTGTAGTTGAGTCAATGAAAATCTTAAGTCTGACGCTCCTACACTGCAACGCACAATAGTTTAGACATAAATAGATTTTTCAAAATTGTAAGAAGAGGTAGAAGTAATGCAAGAGACGGTGTAAGTAAAATGCAAATGTAAAATAGGGTTACATAACATAAAAACAGAATTAAAAAAGTGAATACTGGGCGGTGGAGTAAATTAAATTACTGCGTTTGCCAGGAGACAAAACGCACAGTAAAAACATTTAAAGATACATTTTTCTGAAATCATATTCGCTGCTTTCAAGTTTTCTATAGTTATTTAGAATGATTTAAATATTATGAATCATTTTTTTGCCACATCTATCGTCATAATATTGTGACAGCCTTACTAGAGGTAATTTATCAGATTTCGTTGAGCTCCCTCTGGAGCCACAAAAGGATTTACACAACTTTGTTCACATATGCTGTAGTCCTCCCTAAGACCTGGAAACAGACTTTGATGTGTAGGATCAGTGGAGCTCCCCCTTTGAATAAAACCTTTTATTGTGCAAAATTCACTATTATCCCTCTGCTTACTCCATAAACACACACAGGCTTTGTCAAACCATTGTTCGCTATTGTTGTTGCAGCCGGACTTTATTCCCACCCTGACTCTCTTCCTTTCTGTGCCTCTCACTGTCAGCGTGTCTTGTGATTTTTTTTTTTCCCAGACATTTCCAGTGTGGAGCCTCAGCTGCCTGCAGTTCAGGCTCCTGTGTTTCTGCTGCAGCCTCCACACGTGATTAATCATCTGAAGTGGCAAAAAGCACAACACTGTCAAGACTGTGAGAGGGACCTAATGGAGTTGAAAATGTGATGTTTTGTCGTGATGCTATCCATTTTGTTCCACCCTTCGCCCGCTTGCTTGCGTTCACCATGCCCTGAAACAGAGAATTCCTCTTCCTGTGCCAGGTGGAAAAAGTGAAGACTGCATTTTTTTTAGCATAAATCTGTAAGCAAAACCACTGCTAAGAAGTCTTTGGCTTGTATTGGTTGTTATAAAGTTGAGTCCCTGAATTTGGCTTGCTCGGTCAGGTCTCCACTCAAGCTTGTGTGAGCACGGATCCTCGGCTGTTATTCACAGCGTTGTATATTGTCCTCAGCACAGTTCACTGGACACTGTGGGTGAAAATCGTTTTCATTTTCCACTTTTAAGACTAATCCACTGATTCCAGGATGGTAAATCAGGTAAAATGCATGTCCAGCATGAACTCAATTTATTTTGTTTTGCTGTGTGCATTCGTGGCTGTTAGACCTAATCTGACATGCTGCTCAGCCTATCGGATTGCCCCCTCTGCCGCTGAGGGGTTCAACATGAAACCTAATCATCTGTATGACATACAATGGGGCAGAATGTGATAAAATGCCAACAGCGAAGCAGATAAAATGAACAAGGTAATGAAGGTAATGAATGGGAGTGTTTCACACTGAAGAGTTTAATTAACCTCCCACCAGCCTCTCTCCACTGCAACACCTCCGTCACCGTATCGCAGACCCTCCACTGTGTCGATGGCTCACGGCAATTTATCAGGTGGCCTTGTGTGCCTGGGGCAATTAATCCTCCATCCTGCCCCAAGGCCTTATCTCGTGCCTGGGTCCTTTATCTCCATGTTTGCCACGCTTCCATAAGCACAATACTTCTCTTGACCTACTCACCCTCTCTTTCTCATCTCCCGCCATCTCCTCCCCTCACTTTGTCTCCTCTCCTTTTTTCCCCTCGTGTTTTCTCAGAGGCAGAGACACCTGTGACCACACACAGCGAACACATCCTCCCCGTCAGCAGTCCCTGGCAGCTTAATATGCACACGTATCCACTATTCAATGGATACTCCTGTCAGACTGAAATGAGGCCGAAGTGTTCATACATAAACATACAAAACTCACTCACCCATATTCATGAGAACCTTCTGCAGCCTCTCACTTTACTCATCTCCTCTCCCGCTGTTTACTTCAGTTAAACAAACCCCTTTTCATTGTTCAAGTATTGACCACGACGATGGCTGGCCAGATTCTGACATCTTTAATACACCACAGCTATCTCTCCTTTCCCAGTCCTGCCGCTCCTCCCCTCCACACACCCGCCATCCTGCAACGCTAGGGCTACATCTTGTTAAAAAGAGTTAGTGAAGCTGAAAGGCCAATCACATTAACACGGAAGGAGTGTCAAAGAAGACTGCAGAGAATATGGTGGAAGGGTCAATTCAAATGGACACTTCCAAGATTTGTAATTGCAAACTCCTAATTGCTCTCATAATTACGAGTAATAAGACTCTGCAGTGCTGATCTTGAATGGATCATACAGCAATTACGGACCACTGTCGCAGCTGGATGTGACGGCGGGAAAAATCTCTGTAGATTAGCATTTAATCCCGCTGCCAAGGATCTCAGAAGTCTTTGAAGATGAGCGGCTGAAAGTCCTTGCCCACAACCAGCGTGGAAGGCCTATTGTGATGGGCTGCAGCCATTTTATACTGGAGAGCGCCTGGGATTTAATCAGTCATGGTGGTAGACAGGGGATTTATCCAGCAGCTCGGACTCGAGGATGATTAGATGCTCAGATGCAGTGAGCAGGGTTAGAGATTTGGCCAGGGCATAAATGCTGCTGTTCTCTGGCTCTGATAAATGTCATGTGAAGTTGGACCTTGCTTTCATGGGAATCGAGCCCCCTGCCACACTTAAGCACTGTGATTGCTATAGCCAGCATGGTTCAATCAAAGTAATTACGGCAGTTTTATTTTCAAATAGCCCGGGGCAAAAATAAGACTTCCTCGTCCTGCTATCTTCAGACGAGGAGATGCCCAGACTCATGTGGAACAGCTTAATTAAAAAATGATCACCTGTCTCTGGTGGATACTAAGTTGTATGCATAGCTTAGGGCAAAGTGTGTTATACCCCAGAGGGTCGTTTCACATCCTCTTATTTAATACTCTTTGGCTTTCTTTTAAATATTTGCTCTAGCACTTTTTTTTTTAAAGCAGTGGAAGACTATCTGGTCAGGGAGGCCGTGTGAAGTCTTTGCCTCGGTCTATCTTTAGAACAGCCGCTCCTCTGCCTGCATAATGTCTTTCCGTTCGTGCTTAAGCACATTTCAGAAGCATCAGGCATTATCTCTGGCTGGTCAGGGAGACTCTTTCATGGTATTGTGTGGCAAGAAAGGGCCATCCGAGGCATTGCGAGAGATCATTATCCAACAAGGGCTGAACAGAGAGGAAGGAATGGGAGCTGAACGTGTGAGGCAAGGCCTGAGGGTCTGCTTTGACACGTATGCAACATCATAGCCTTTATACTAATCCATATTTAATTAGACTTTCCTTCACTGCTCCCTCCCAGTTTGTTTACCCTTGCTGTGTTGTTTTATGGGAGGCGCAGGGAGGGAAGGGCACTGTTAGAAAGTAGGGAGGTTGACATGGGATTACTATTAATAAGCACGGGGCTGGAGGTAGCGCCTAGTGAGGTCCCTGGGGATGTAGCTGCATTTCATTTCATTAGTAGCATATTGTAATTCAAATAGCACCCATCAGCTCTGAAACAATAACCTGCCTCGACTCCTGTGATGTGTTGAAATTTCAATCAGCTTCTTGTTATTGTGCTAGCAGATGCATAGAAACCGGTGAGTGATGAGCAGTGTTTTAGACCCAAACAGAGTCGTGTACGATTAGCATTCACCAGGTGCTTTTTGAGGCCTTTAGTGGAGATGATGTTCAGAGAACTTTCCGCTCCGTTAAGTTCAAATAAATGTCTTCCGCCTGTTGTCATCGGAGAGTGTCTCAGGATGACTGACTTTTCATCAGATCCATTATGAGAATCTGAGAAATGTGCTCTGCTTTGTCATGGAGCAATAGAAGCTTGCAAGTCCATTAAACTGAATAAAATACCTTTTTTTCCCCTTCCTCTCATTTCTGAAATGAACATTTCAATCAGTGTGTTGCCTTTGGGGAGGATGGCGGTTGAAGGTCAGTATAAATTCCTGCGGAAATAATTAGATTCTTTATTAGTCTTTGCCTCTGAATTCAGCTCCAAAGAGGAATGGTGCAAAGGAGCCGTGTTGGCCGAGTGTTGACTTAATGTCACCCATCTATTTTGCTTTCGCTCCGGTTGGCCTTGCAGCAGCAGGAAAATGGGAGGCTCATTCATCACTTGCGTTTCTTTGGCTCTGGGCACAAACATGTATTCAGTCATAGCTCGAGTGACAGACACATACACAAACACACTGTGTGGAACAACAGAGAGACTGCACACACACACACAAACACAGAGAGATGCATCCCAGAGTGAATATAACTAGTGTGAAAATATCTCCACCAAACACATAAACACCCACACACTCTCTGCACACACATATATATATATATATATACTGTCACATGCCGATCGCTGAACCATAGTGTGTGCACTGTCAGACCTCTGTGAAGTTTCCTGATGAATTGACTGACAGCAGCACAGGCATCTGTATTCCTGCAGCACAGTGTGACATGAGTGACGTTCAGCTGAAGGTTTGCAAGCTCAGGCTTCTCATACATTTTAAAACAATCCCACCAACGTTTTTGTCTATATGTTTATTTTCCCATGCAGAGAGGAATCCCCATCGGGCAGTTCTGCAAGGAGTTCAATGAGAAAACCAAGGAGATGAAGGAGGGCATCCCGCTCCCCATCAGGATCCACGTGAAGGTGAGTCTGCCTCTCTAACCCATCCTTGACCCTTTACACTAGGCACCCCTCCCTCCTACGATTGTGTTTAATTCCAATAGCTGCATAATATTACCAGAGCACTTCCATTATTCATACTACACCACCAAAGTAAGCCTTTCCATTTGCATTCATTAATGAAGCAATGCCCAGAGGAACTTTGAGTCAAGAAGCATTAAGTGCATGTAGGAAACATGAATTACTCAGAAAAGAGGTGTTACGAGCTTGTAGATTTTATTTTACACAACTACATATTGTTTGACTCGTCACGCCCCCCCCCCCCTCAAACCGCTCTGTGTGTTGTTTCAAATTTAGGAGTTTTTCCTTTGGGCTGAATATTTGTGTGTTGTAAAGAGGTTTTGTGATGGGAGGAGGGGAAGACTAATCCTTTAAAAGGCTTGACTTTTTTTTACATGCAATATGCAGCAAGAACTCTGCTATCACACGTGGCGCTGCTGCTCATCATCACTGCCATCTGCTGGAGGTCTTCACTGTCGGGCTGTCACTGTGTGTGATGTTTAATCTGTGCATGCAGCATGTTTCAGACTCTGAGACCAAAGTAACTCAGCTTTCAACTTTCACCTCAGGCTTGTCTGTAGCACATCCTACAGTGACTTTCATCTGACTTTAAAGGAACAGTTTGAATTTTTGGGATAATCCACTTCCTAACTCTGTGGTGAGGGACTTGAGCCAAAAGCAGTGAATTGAGCATTAAGATTAGCATCAAGGGGGAAACGGCTAGCCTGGCTCTGCCTAATGAAAACCCAAGCAGACATGTTAAAAGTCTAAGGCCCAATCGAAATATCCAAACTCACAGACTTAGAGGTGCGATCCTGTAAAGTGTGAGAGAGTTTAGCGCTGTCTCAATGTCAACTCCTCTCGAGAGCTTTCTAGCAGACGTATAGAGACCACCATGCACAGAATGAATGCTAATAACAAGGTTACCAGGGGAAGCAAGGGGGTGTTAAAAAAAAACAAATTAACATGGACCTGCACATGCATGTTCAGACTGGCTTTCACAGAAACATTAACAAGGATTGAAGATGGAAAATAAAAAACACATGTAATCAGAGGACTACAATTGAGCATACACTACACAGTTCGTTTTTTTAATCAACCAGTTCTTTTGATTTGATATAATGATGATGTTTTTGGTGAAAATATTTAAATAACATGATTGGACATGAAGGCCTGTGTGACATTCAAACCAGGCAAAAAACAACAACATGTAAAACCAAAGCCCACAATTATAACTCATTTTGCTGCAAAGCAATGCCACATTCTTTTCAAACCATTTCCCATGCACCTCTAACGATGGGTTTAGTTCCTGGGAGGGTTCAGTTAGGGTCTCTGTTGCGGATCTGTTGTTGGTGACTAAATGCTAATGTCAGCTTGCTAACATGCAACTATTTCTTGGCCAACAGCTGCAGTGACCTTTTGTTTTTCTCTCCTTTTTATTGGCAACTCACTAAGTACGGAAGATACATAATCCCTACGAAAACGGCACCCTGCTATTTCACACCACCTCCAAACCAATACAGAAATCTAAATCAACCATTCAATAATGCATCCCTCCAGCAGTATCAGTACTAAACATTTTAACTTACGTTTTAAATCATCACTGTCCTATCCCCTTACAGCACAGGTAACATGCAGTGTTATTACTGTAGATCAGCACTGACGGAAAATAAGACAACACATATTAGTTTAAATCAGTTTTCTTTTCCTTCCTTTCTCTGTTTTTAATGAGCTATAAAACTTTTACTGCTCCCATAACTGTTTCTGCTCCATCCCTCCCCCTCTCTCTATTTCTGTATTTTTCTGTTGTTGTTTTTCTCCATTTTGCCATTCGGAACAAGCAGTAAATATTAGTTTTTGATCTTTTTAATGGAGGAGAAAACAACATTGCCTCATCAGACCTTTACAACCAATAGCTTTTCCATTGATGGAGAACATTTTAGTTTCCCTTGTCGAAAGGTCACTACTGTTAGATAAGAAGAGTCTTATGATAAATCACCTGCTCGGTGCTATCATCTCAGTTCAGCCTACAGTTTATTGCCCTCTGCTTTTTCTTTTTTTATTTATCTATGTTGCGGATAACAGATGATCCAGAGCAAACTTCCCTCAGATGATTTATCGATTGGATCTCTATGTCAGATTCTAGAGAATGAAGGTCTTCGGCCAGAGAAGGGACCGCATTAAAAAAAAAAAAGGATCGGAATAACTCGGTGATGCTGAAGAGAGGTTTTTTATTTTGGTCCTGAGGGGAGGATGGAAAGGGCAAGGCAATGAGGCTGGAGAGCAAATGTGCAACAGCCCACAGTTAAACACGCAGGGGGGGGTAAATAAAATAATTTCAAGACCTCATGCAAACAGGTTAGGTTACATCCATGTTGAAGTAATTCTAAGCGAGTACTAACTTTATTTCCTCATCTTTAAAGCTGCAGAATTATCAACCATTTCTGCGGTTCTCCTTAGATCTGCTTTTACCGTTTTGGTTCTTTTTCAATGCTTTCATCAGCATCATTTCAGCAAAAAATATGGTCCAGCCCCAAACAGCAGGAAGTTAGCGACTAGCTAGTGAACATAGCATCTGCAACATTTGCAGTGGGAGGTATGTGGCGCAGTGGGTGAGTGTGCTGGTCTTCGGATCCGGGGAGCGCTGGTTCTTTACCCACTGCAGTCAGCATGTCGAGCGTGTCCCTATCCCTACACTTCACCCAAAATTGCTCCTGTGGGGATTGCCCACAGTATTGAATGTATGTTAGTCGCTTTAAATAAAAGTGTGTAATAAGTGACATGTAATGTAACATAATTTGCAAGAGCCACATTATTCTCTGATGAGCCGAATAGTGACCAAAACATGTGTAGACAAGATGACAAGTAAATGCTGATATAGGTCCGTATCAACTGGAAATGTAGATGTACAATGGCTTGCTAACGCATTCACCATATAATCTTTCAGAGGCGACTAAATGTTTTTTAACTTTGTGGGAATCAATAAAAGCAGGCGAAGATTATAGCACTGAAACGAAGAAAGACATAATGACTAAATGGTTGGAAGGAGGAACAGTTACCAACACATTTGATATTGTGAAAAAAAACTGAGCTGTTGTAGTGTAATTGTTGTTTCTGTTTAATAAATATTTCAATGAACACGGTGTTCAATCAGGCTCACGGTGTGAATAAAGGGAAGGGAGCTCCAAGTTAATCTGAGAGAGATGAAAGAAAACGCAGGTACTCCTCAATCACAGGAATCTTCAAAACTGTAGCCTCTGTGGAGACCAGGGAGCGGTCGATATAAACAAGTTGATCTTTAATCATGTAGCATCAATAATAAAGGCTTTTTAACTTTTTACAGTTTAACAAAGCGTTGTGCTCTGAATTTTGAAAGGAAGAATTCATTGGGCCCAGCTTCAGTATGCTGATATTTCAGTGGAAATGAAAACAGATGCGTGCCTTCTACTCTGTTTGATTAATTTCAGTAAATACCAAGAGTCATAAATAAAGATACAGTATATTTGATCAGGGCTCAAGCTACCATTAAACTCCAAGGATGCATTTTAACTTTTGTCTCTGATTATACAGAGGATACATTACTTAATCATTTAAATTGTGACATCATTTTGAGCATTTTGTATTTTCAGCCTTTACAACTTGTGGAAATGAATCTATCCTTAGAGAAACAGTAGGGGCACAAACTGCAATCTTAACACTGTCTTTCAAATACACTCTATGAAGAGCCAATTTCAGCTTACAAAATATAAAAGTCATTTCTATGTATTGCCTCCACAGCCTGACCGAACGTATGAACTTCGGATCGGAAAGCCCACTGTGTCTTACTTCCTGAAGCAGGCTGCGGGGATTGCAAAAGGCGCCGGACAGACAGGTGAGTTTTGCTGACTGACTGATCTGCTCTCACTCAATCCGCCCCCGCTGAGCCCATCCTGTAACGGACACACGTCTCTTCCTTGGGCTCAGTTTTTAGCTTTGCTGTGATTGATGTTATATTCATGACATGCGGGGGAAATGCTGCAGAGGAAGGAGGCAGCAAAGGTGGTGTGTGAGGAAAAGAGAATTATGGATTCCTATATGTTATGCTTTAAGCCATCTCAGCCTCATTTCAGCTGTTCCCTCCTAATATCACCTCTCAAACTCACACATCCACCACTTCCTCCTCATCTGTGCCAAAACCTTTTGGTACGTTTATTGAAATTGACCGTCTTCTTTATTCAAATGCTGAATTCTCTCGTGTGTGTCAAGGCCACGAGACAGCGGGGAAGGTGTCGGTGAGGGCGGTGTATGAGATTGCGCAGGTGAAGGCAGAGGATGATTGCTTCAAAATGAGAAACACCTCTCTACAGACGGTCGTCAAGCGCATCATCGGCTCGGCTCGTTCGCTGGGCATCCAGATCGTCAACGAGTGAGTCTTTGCTTTGTTTTTGGTGCTTTTTAAAATAAACCTGCGTTTACCTACATAAACCTGACCTATATGCATGCTGTCAGAAGCTTTGCCTTGTTAGGCAGTCCAAGTACATTGTTGTTATTGTTTTATATGAATTTCTTCAAATAAACAAAGACACACGCAGACACATTCCTGCAGAGATGCAAAGCAGCAGCAGGTGGTGTCATCTGTAGATGCTACTACGCCTCCTTACAGCCACTAGAGGTCAGATAAGAGTACAGTACAGAGACCACATTGGCCAAAATAACATGAACACCTACAGTGCAGTAGATGAGTATACAATAAAATGCAATTAAAACAATAGCCCTGCCGCAAAATCTGTTATAAAGTCAAAAGGTTAAGTCAGGATTTGTGACGTCCCAGTCACATTTGATCTGTATATGCTCCTGATCCTCGGTCCTTTTTATAGCGCATATGGTATATGACACACAGACCCTATATCACAACAAGTGAAACTGTGAAGAACCTATATGCCTCAAACATTGAGCATCTATTCATACAAAGTCCTATTCAATATTTACATATATCTATGTTCATGTTTTCATTTGTATTAAATATTCCCAGTCACGTGTTTGCTTAGAGAACAAACCTGAGTGTTCAAGAAAAGCAGCACTCTGGTAGTTAAACCGTGTAATCAAGCCTTGAAAACTGAGGCAGGGAAGGTGTTTATGGTTAAAACGTGATTAATGCAAGGTACAAGGGGGACCTATTCATGCATCTGTGCACAGGGGCTCCTGTGTCATAATTTGCCACTCTGTTTAATAAGATACTGACAGTACTCATCTATCTTTGGCTGAGGGTTTAGTTTGTGATGCAGCTTTAAGACATGTGTTATATAGTGCAGCCCCACTCTCCTCATATAAAATAACATATTAACATGTGACCTGACAATAGCAGCACAAACAACCTCTGCAATTACAGTGTGGTGTTGCATAATGTCCTGTATGTTGTAATAAATCTAAAGTACGTTTTCACTTAAAGAAACGATTTACTAAGGCTGTTTGTGGTATATACTTAAAATCTGTATGAAATATGGATTTCCAACTTGAAATGGTTTGAATGCAATAAGCTTCAAAAAGATCTCAGAAATGTGATGTCCCCCTGGCTTTGCATCTTATCATCCACCTGTTCTACTTTCAAACTTTAAGATATTATTTATTAGCTGCACAGCGTGATCTGTTTCAGTTCAGTATTCCTGCACCGTCCCACCACCCGTCTAATTCTTCTACTCTTAATGATATTGTACTTTTCCCAGAATCCCTTTCTCTCCTTACTTAAACCCCAACATGTCTTGAGGCTGCAGACCATGATGATTTATTGAGAGTACTGTCAGAGGAGGAATTGCTATCTCTGCCTGTTTAACAATGAATTTCTCTCTGGATGGTTGTTGAACACTGCTGTACTGTGGCGAGTCCAGAAAGAAAAGCATTGCTCTTTGTTTCCGGGGGGAAAAAAGTTAATGTTGCACAAAGCTGAATGATTTACATCTATGACAAATAGGAATGTCCATTTTTTAAACATTTCCATCCATGGTGGTGTTTGACAACCGCATTCGTCCAGTTTTATTGTATTTTAAATCACTTGTCTACAAAATTATGTAGGGATTCAGGGAACACCATCCTTAGCCATTTGCCTTCAAACATTGAACAGAATATTTTTGCTGCAGCAGTAAGTTTGGGGAATATAATGTTCTTTTTTCTCTCCCTCTCTCCCTTCCTCCCCCTTCTCTCCAGCCTCTCAGCTGATGAGTACAAACTCTTCTTGGAGCAGAGGGAGGAGAAGTTGAAGGCGGACGCAGAAGCAGCCGCTGCTGCAGCCGCGTCGGTCAAAAAGAAATAAAGTCCTGAGTGATTTTTAATATTGCCCTCCCCCATTCCTATTTGTACTGACTCTCTATATAAGGTGCATTCATACAAAACACTGTAATGTTGTGTGTCTGAATAAACAGTAAGTTGTTATGTGATTCCTTTTCTCTGGCCTTATTCACATCTGATATTTCTTCTATGGTTTCAGAATTACTTAAAATATTTAACAGCGAAACATTTTGGCAACAAACACATCCGCTCACATTTGGGGAGAATTTTATGACCTTGAGCCTTTCTTTCCCTTTGAGCCGAGCTAATGAATCTGTAATTGCTCTGTCTTGGAAGCATTAGTAGGTTTAGTCTCTTTGATGTTGTTATCTTTTATTAACTCTCCTCCAAGCGGTTTGGCTTCTTGTCAGGTTGAGCAGATGTTTTATTTCACACAACTCTCATGAATCTGTGATCTGAAGGGTTCCTCATCATATATTATGAATTAATTCACTTTTGTTTTGAACAAACAAGGAGTTTGGTTTAATGTAAATGATGAACATTAAGCCAATGCTAAAATAATTAATAACCAATAAGTCAATCATTTTTAAACTCAATTAAGCCATTTATTAACCCGACATACCAGCTTTTAAAAGTGTTCAGCCTTTCAATCGTGAAGATTTTCCTGTTTCAAATCATTGTTAAATAGTGGAAGCCAAATCTTAATGACACATTTGACTCTGGGATCTGTTTCGTTTCGCTATTATGTTGGTATTAAAATAAAGAAAAAGTGTGCCTGCATTGATATGCAAAATGCAGACATCAACGGGTTATGTTTCAGTTTTTTCTAATCGGTCTTAAATCATTATGTCCATGTTAACATTGAAAGTATTTTGAAGTTGTTTGCTGTGATTCTTCCCTTTGCAAACCTCTGAAGTTCAGTTGAATCTGGGAATCCTCCAGGATTAACGCCTGCTGTTTCCTAGGAAGTAGGCAAAGTCGTCTATTCATAACAAGGTTGGTGGTTCAATTACCAGCTCCCCTTTTCCTGTCAACGGGTTGGTATTTGCACAAAGTACAAATTCTTAAGTTCTAGGATAAAACCTTTGTGATGCTATTCCTCGTCAACAGCTCTGCAAGGAAACAATGTCTGAGGACATTCAAAGAGGGAACTTAGGGGCAACTATGGACATTAGGAGTAATTTCATCAAACAATAACAGCCTGCATGTGAGTATTGTTTTATCTCAGCCTTTTATTTCCATTGATAATTGACAGTCCTCAATAGAGCTGCAACGATTAATCAACTTACAGAAAAAATAATCACCTATTATTTTGAAGAATAATACATCTTAAAGAGGAAATGGAACCCTTAATCATCCCACAGAGGGGAAATGTACATTATGCATTTGATCCATCCTAGTGTTAGGAGCATATGTACGGCGCCCAGGGAGCAGTGTAGGGAACAGTGCCTTGCTCAAGGACCCCTTGGTAGCACTTGGTCTTTCGGGGACTTGAACCAGTGAGCTTCCACTTCCCAAGCCAAGTCGCCACCACGCCTATTTTAAATGCAAAAATTCCCTGCTTTTCGTTTCTTTTCTCTGAATCAGATACACTTAAATAATCCCAGGGGAGACATTTTCAGTTGTGGCAATTGCTCTATCAAAGTGAATGACTAAACATGATAAGTGAAATACAGTACAATGTTTTATATAATATAAAAGACAAAATAAGATATATCAACAAACAAATTAAATTAAAATGTCCTTAAAAAGATAAAAAGCACATTGCCAGCTTATTCAGTGTCTGACTCTCCGAGCGAGGAGTAAAACCGTCTGACGGCCACAGACAGGAAGGTGCCGCATCTTGCTGGGATGAGTCTGTCACTGAAGGTCCTCTTGTGAGCATGGAGTGGATGGGAGACTATTTGTCTAATCTGTTCAGTACCTTGGACAGCTTCCTCTTTTCTGACATGGCCGTCAAAGATCATTTTATAGATCCTTTTCGAATCAATCAAGTAATTTATTGAACCAAAACACCAACTTTACCTGTTTTCAGCCTTTCAAACGTGAGGATGTGCAATTTTCCCCATTTCCCCATTGTTCAATTGATGAAGACACTTTTGAGTCTGGGATCAATTTGTATTTTTCACTATTTGGTGATATTTAATTAAAGATAATTGCCTATACTGTTTTGCTGACATACGGTTTTGAGCTTTTCTACAAAACAAGAAATTATAAACATTACCTTGGGACACTAAAGTGGACTTTCTTCTGCCATTTTATAGACAATTAATCTAGGAAATAATTAGTAGTCAGATTAATCGATAATGAAATAATCATTACTTGCAGCTCTAGATGTCCCCCATATCACTCAGCGTTGCTTGTACTTAACCTTGATGTAATCCCTGGAGGGTGTCATTTATAACAGCTGTTATGTTATCTGGTTCAGCGCACATGTCCTTTACACCTGCCCTCTTCCTAACCTTTTTCTAACATGGCCTCTTACACAACACACACACTTTCTTCTTTCTGGTGCAGTGTGTGTCTTTGCCAGGAGAGAGCAGCAGTAAGCTGAGCAGATCTTCCTCCTCCTGCTCATCTTCACTCCATCACAGACGCTGCAGCAGCAACAGCAAGGAGTGATGGTACAAAATGTTCCCTTGCAGAAAACCTCTACAATGTTTACAGTCTATTGTCATTAGCTGTAATATAAGATGTATTTGTATTCTTATTATATGGCACAGGTGATAACATCTGACAGTAAAGGATCCATAAAGCCATCCTGTATCTTTATCTATCCTGATTCTCAAGAAATGTATTGTATTAGAGTATTTTTCTCTATCATTTTATTATTATTTCACCCCTAAATCCTGTGGCGACAGCATCATCTTTACTGTACCTCTAATTTTAGCCTCCTCTCACTCCTCCTTTGTCTCCCCTCTTTCTCCAGCCCTCCCTTCTCTGATCCTTCTGAATGGATGCTGAGAATAGACGGGAGGCAGGAATGCCTATATATGGAGTCTCGCACCGCGTCATCCGCTGATGGAGTCGCAGGTACATGGAGTGAATGTGGGCAACTGTGATTTGTAAAGAGGGGTGGCAGAAAGGAGGGGGCTCACATTGCCTACTATTATGTGTGTGTGCGCATCATCATAAGTGGGGGCTGCCTGCGTGCAAACGTTCGCACGCAAAAACCTCGATGCCCAGAGTGTGCGTCAGTCTGAGTCAGATAGTGTCTCATTCTGTCTCGTCATGTGTGTGCGTCAGTGCTGTTGCTGAGCGAAACTCGCTCCAGGGGAAGAAATGGAGGAGGGAGGAAAACAGGCAGGAATGGTGGGATGATGATGATGAGGAGGCCGAGGGAGGAACAAGGGGCTTGACTATGACGACACAAATGCATCATTCGCATTAAGAGCACTTTTAATATAAATGCATTTGTATGACAATCAAATACACTTATAAGCAACACAATAGAACACTGGTCCACAATGTCCATTCTGCAGTAAGTAAGATGTTAACAATATATTCCATCTTATGCAATAAAAATCTCTCTCTCTATATACAGACCAATAGCCGTTTCATACAAATGTACAAATGTGTACAACCTTTCTGAAAAGAACATATGCCTATATCCACAGACATAATGCATATGCAATAACATGTTTTTCAAATATCACACATACAGTATAGTAATTTTACACATGTATATTAACTTAGCCTTGAATAGCTAGAACGTAGGAATCAATCCTTTACTTGACCGTAGACAACTCTACGTGAGCATGTCGACACCATGGGAATAGTACCATTCTCAACCCGTGTCGCTTAGTAACTGAATAGAAATAGCACCCCATCCCTATTTTCATTTTTTAAAACAAAACTTTTGTATTCTAACCCCTCTCAAAAAAGAAGAATCGCTCATTCACATAGTCAATTGTGCCTCAGTACACCGCGCTCCAGTGGAGCAACGATGTAAATGTCCATGTTGAATGGACTTGATAAAGAGTTCAGAGTTCAGCAGGTCAGGGCTGTGTCAGGCACACAGGAGCCGCTATAAGCTGCCAGCATTGCAAATATTGATGCTGCAACAATATCCAGCCGACTGTCCTCAGGCCAGCGGGGACCTGAAGAGCCCACATTCAGAGTCTAATGTACAGTACGAAGAAAGCAGTGGATTAGTAGCATGATCAGAGCTCCGGTAAACTTCCAGACAATTTCTTGCTCGGTGTTTCATCTCGTAAAGCACTGGACACCTTCAACATCCTCGAGATCTTCACATGCCAGGATCTCCGCACATGTTTGTCTTTTTTGTTTGCACATCACAATGATACACAAGATTTTAGATGGAGAGATAAATAGGAAACGTTAAAGGTTTGAAGCCGCAAACTCAAAGCTCAAAGTATGTCTGGTTTAAAGTTCATTAACTATTAATGAGTTAGTTTAGATGTTGCCTTTAAGGCTAAGAGGAAGAGTGTTATCGAATCAGAGCTGTACTGGCTCTGAAGAGCCCTTATCTTGATGTACAAGTAGTGGTCATCCTATGGACGTTGGAAAATTGTAAACATTTGACTTCCAATACATTTGAGATTTGAGTTTGCATCGCTGCATGTCAGGCAAAAGTGCTATAATTCATCTCTCTATTGAAATAGCAAGAAGTTTTATTTTTTTTGTTCACAACAGATTTTTCACTACGAGTGAATACAAATGCGCATCTGGAAGTTAAACAGCGCTTACAAGTTCAGAGAGGTTTCTCTTTCTGATCATATCTGAAGCTCGTGTCACAGAGAAGCTGAAGACGCCACATGGACTCAAAACCCAGTCAGTTATGAGTCCATGTGGTCGAACCATCATGTAAATGTTGCACAAGTTTTGAAATAGTATACAGATTAATGACTGAACAAAAATATAAAGCCAATCTTTGTTCTTAAGAGACATGTAGGAGTTAAAGTCCTTAAGTTGTATATACATTATGTATATTTATACACTTAATCATTTTTTACTTTGCAGTAAAAGGGGCTCCACAAAATATGACAATATGCCATACTTAATGAAGTAAGTCACAGACTTATTTTAGAACGGAGGAACACTTCCACTCCCATCTGAAAGACACAAAGAGAGGAAGAGGATGTTAGTTTCTGAAATTTCTGAAAGGTTTTTTCACTTAAAGATAATGAAAAATATATATAAAGCAGACAGATTCTCACCTTTATGGAAGCACTGTGGCGATGGATGACATTGGAGTTGATACAACTCAGGTTGTTGCCCTAAGCCAGGGGCGATCGAGGCACCTGCCCCAAACATGGGTTCCAGGACAGCCAGTTCCTCCAGGAGGGACTGATTGCAAGACACAGCGGGCACAGGCGAGGCGATGGGCGTGGAGGTGGCGGGGCTGGGGGAGGAAGTGAGGATGAGGGGAGGGGAAGCTGGGATGGAGGAGCAGGAAGACACAGGAGATGACACCACCTCAATCTCCATTGCTTCCTCCGCCAGCCCCTCACCCTCCGCCATCACCCTGGCCTCAGCAGCCGCAGTCGCCCCGCACCCGGCCGTGGAGTTACATTGCGCCGATTGGACGCTACAGAAGTGGCTCGCTCCCTCAAACTGGGAGGGTTGGCGCCAGCACACTGGGGTTTGAGGAGAGAGTGGGCTGGAGGGGTTGGGCATAGGGGAGGGGGAGGAAGTGAGGCCGGGGGATTGGGGAGCAACGAAGGTGTCTTGGAGTAGGGTTTCTAAGATGCTCTCTTCAAACAGAGAGGCGTCATCGTCGAGGAACATGGGAATGTCCAGGCCTCTCCATGCTTTGATGGGATAAAACTCCCTAAGCATGTGACCCGAATCAACATCATCAGCAGTTTCTACGGCAGGTGACAGGAAGGGGGAGGGAGGGGCGGAAGAGGGTGACATGGATGGAGGAGAGAGTTTGGACAGGAGGGGATCCAGGTAGAAGCCCTCTGCCAGGGAGCTGATGTGCTGAGCTAAGAGGGAGATTTCTGCCCTCTCCTTCTCCCTCTCTCTCTCCAGGGAGAAGAAGGAGAGGCAGGGGTATTTACCGGGTGACGCCTCAGGGGTGAGGAGGCCCTCGGGGGGACACTGGAGGGGCCCAAGTGGAACATCTACATACAGCGGACCCCGAACCTCGGGCAGGGTCATCACTGTGCAGTCACCGTCCCCAGGACTGTCGGGCGTGGGGGGGAGTTTCTCGTACAGAGCACCACTGCCGTGCTCGATGGGGAACAGGAAGTCAGTGGATGTAGTGGAAAGGGTGAGGGGGAGCTTGGTGGACAAAGCTGTTGGGGGAGATGGGCTTGTGGCCGTAGTAGGGGGGTCTGAGGAAGAAGCTGCTGGGGCCATCGAGGTGGTGGAGGTGGCTGTTGTCGCAGAAGGAGGAGGAGTGGTAGTTCCAGCCGGATCAAAGCTGAAGAGGGGCTCACCGAAGGGAAAGTTGGACCCAACAATGTGGGGTGTGTAGGGTGGTGTGCACACAAACTCTTTGGTCTGCTGCTGAGCTTGTGAGGTGGAGACAGGGGGGAGTGGCAGGGGGAGAGCTGGCAGAGGGGGGTCGAGCTGGAAGGATGGCGGCAGGAGGATGTTCTGGGTCAAAAAGTCTAAGTCTGCTACTGTTTCAACAGTGACTGGGGTTGGTGAGGAAGCAGTCGAGGGGCTTTCTGGGGGATGCTGCTGGAAGAAGCTGTCTTCCTCCAGAGAGGAGATGCTGGAGCGGGGATCTCCCTCCAGCTGCATGGCCTCCGCTGCAGAGCTCCCGCGCTCATCAGAGGAGCCCACGCTGCAGCCAGCGGTGCTGAAGTCAAATGACTGGGCGGACAGGCCGCTGCTGCCTGGGGTGAAGACCTGATCCGGGCTGGACAGGGTTTCTGGAGACTGGAGGCTCAGACCCTCCTGCTGAGAGGTGCCGCTGCTCAGAACCAGAGTCAACTGAGTCGCCTCCGAGCTGAGCTGCTGACGCACTGACCACGCCTCAGACTCACTGAGAGAGGAGAAGAAACAGAGGAGGAACAGGGGGTTAGGATGGAGTTGTTGGCTGTTTTCAGCAATACCACAGTGAATAAATAGTCTGTTACAAGTAAAAGTCCTGATTTCAAAATGTAAGTTATGTCAAAGTATATGCATAATCTTTAAAGTTACTTAATCTGTCAGATAAGTGTATTGGAGTTATACGTAAGTTCAAAAGTCTCTGAAATGTAGAGTAGAATTGTATAAGTGCAATATGGAAATACTCTCATTCAAGTACCTCAAAAGTGCACTCAAGTACAATACAATACTTTCACCACTGGGGGTTTAAAATGTAAATACCTGATGATGTAGTTGTTGCTGCTGATGGGGATTTCTCCAGGCTGCAGCTGAAGCACCATGTAGATCCAAACCCACGACTGGTCCTGGGCTTGCACACGCACCACCATCTCAGCTCTGCCCTCTCCTCCCTCTCTCACTGTGGAGCAACAAACACAGCACAAGTTGGCATCGGTTCGTAATCCTATTAATCATCAGATTGTGTTTTTACTGCGTGGATGTGCCGGTGGGCACGATGTGTGTGTGTGTAAAATTGTGTGGGCATTGCATGGTTGTAACTATCCGTGAAGAAGAGTACACTTACATAGGCTGCGGTGCTGAGCGGAGGCATGTGACAGATCCTGTGGGTGGAGGAGGCTGTACCAGGAACAGGAGCGCAAATCTGTCACATCAAAGCCGAGATAGGCGCTCACACTGTGGGAGAGAGTGGGAGGTGACGTGTTAGCAAGGTAATTGTTTACCCAACTCATAACCAGGTTAAAGTCAATATTAAAGCAACAGGTAGAGCTGCTGTGTTTTTGAGGGGCTCACCTGTGCTGGGCAGTCTGCAGCCTCATGTCCCGGGAGTGCTGGGAGTGGAAGCAGGGCAGGAACAAGTTGGTGTCAGCCGGAGGAGGGGTGGAGGTGGACTCCCGATCTGCCCCGGGGCCGGAGCGGCTTGGGTGGGGCTCCAGAGGGGAGCAGAAACACACCCACACTGTGTTGGCGGTCCAGTATGTGCCGGCAGCAAGGGAGGCGGAGGGGGGAGAGAGGCAGCGAGCCCGGATCAGAACCAGCTTGTTCCCAGCACTCTGCCTCCTCACGGACTTGGATGTGTTGAAACGGCAGCGGAAGAGACGGTCTGTGGGGGAGAAAAATAAAGGGGGGGGGGGGGTTATTTAACAAAATCATATCCAAACACGCATTTGGTGAATAAATAAATATCAATTGTATGTTTGTCTTACCCGTCTCAAGTGAGGTGGAGACTGACAGGTTGCTCCTCATGATAAAGTGATCTGAGGCATCGATGATATCATAAACACTGTCTCCCTGTGCCACAAGATCCACCTAAAAAACACACAGACAAGTTATTTATAAAGCCCGAAGAAGAGACAGAATATTCCCTTTACTGAACAACGCATAATTTCGAAAGACTCACCATGGAGTGTCCGAGGTGCTCGGAGACGCTATCTGACAGGTACAGGAGCTTTCCTTCCCCGGTCACCAGCATCAGAAAACCCGGCAGGGCCTGCGTCAGCTCTGACAGCTCGTGGAAAGACAGAAACCTTGCGCACTCCTCGAGACTAGCAGCAGTCCCCGCTTTAGGTAGAAAGACACAGAACAAGATTGTGTTAACACACCTCTAAATATAATATCTGATCTCTGCAATAAAGCCTAACAGTAGCTGCAGTGTGTTTAAGCACCATGGACAGTGGCGTGGCAGCGTTTACGGCGCTGA
Source organism: Eleginops maclovinus (assembly GCF_036324505.1). NCBI lineage: Eukaryota > Metazoa > Chordata > Actinopteri > Perciformes > Eleginopidae > Eleginops > Eleginops maclovinus. Next base: position 11,010,037 of record NC_086371.1, read on the forward strand.
AGCATTTCAGCACCCCGGAAAGCGAAAAACTGCAATTAAACGCTTTTATGAGATAATGTCGATAAATAAATCACCCACATATCTACAGTTTGTCCTTAAATGAGAGCTATCCCAAATTTCCCCCGGTACCCCTAAAACACTTGTTGATCCATCACTGTGAGAGTCTGTCTATGCAGCACATGAGATTCATCAACAGGTCTTTTTATTCTTACCTTGAGTGAAGAAGACGGATTTCCTGGTGTACATGCAGGCTAGTGACATGATGTGCAGGTATGAGAGCCGCGCTTTATCTGCATCAGATATGGGCAACAAATCCTTCAGGTTCCGGATCTCGGCGTTGATCTGGTCCCGTCGAGCCTTAGAAGCTCCTTTGGTTGAGCGGTACATTGTGGCCGGTGGTTGCGGTGATCTGTCCAAATTCCTCCAGATGTGAGTTAGGAGAGCTGCGAGCAGAGTGTGGTCGGTGTGCCTCGGCTGCCCTGTCCCCGAGGTGTGTTAAGAGACAGGTTGTACAAGTGGGGGGAAATATTTGTTATTGGACTTTCATCTCAGCTGTGTTTCTGTTTTCCAGAGAAAGGTTTTAAAACCTTCTCCTGTCCTGTCTCCTTCTGCTTTAGCTCCGCCACAGCGTCCGACTCGGATGCTGGCCGGCTGCTAGATGTCTATCCCCCCTCTCGGAGTGAAGGCTGTGGTAGCCGTCTCTCAGAAGTCCGGAACCTGTAAATCTGGTTGAGGGACTCTGCTCGCCAGTTACTTATATAGCCTGGGACTCCGCCTAAGTAGGGGGCTCCCAACGCACCAACACCGACGTAAAACGGAGGGAGGGGGTGAGGAAAGGGGGGCCGAGGGGGATAGATATTTCTCATATCAGTGTAAGCAATGGAGAGGCTCTCCCCCCTCCCTCCCGTGTGCCCTCTCCTCTCGGTGACTCTCCTCCGACGTCAGCTCTTCCCTCTACTCGGTGATGACGTAGGTCTGAAATCGGGAGCTCCGGCGACGCAAAAAGCCCGATTTGGACAAAACCGAGTAAGGGGCGGAGCGAGAGTAAAACGTAAACGGAGTCACCGGACTCCGGTGTATTTGAGGAGGAGGGAGGGGATGGGTCCAGGGGAGGAAGAGGGGAGGATGGAGAGACTGCGTTGAATACTAAAGAGATCTCTGTGTTTATATGTCTGGCACCTGATCGAGGTACCCGTTCCCGAGTGTTTTCCCCGGAGCAGTCGATAAACAAGACATGTGCTTGTTCGGTGCAATTTACTCATTTCAGTTTAACCACATTAACTGTCAATATTATAAACATGTTAGATTGATAACAGTGGATGCAACACGCAGGAGGACATGGCTGCTGATGCTGTTTCACATTGCAGCATCTATATCGCCTTTTATGAATGGAAATGATTCCTAAGCTGCTGAAACAGTAATGGATGCATCCACCTACAGAAAATATGCCTCAATATTTTGCTGCTGCGCAAGTTCCTATATTTTCATCACTGCAATCTCGTATTTTTATTTCCAAGCAATCTATAGCATTTGGTTAACGTTGTTTTCTCAATTTTGACATGCATGTTTTCAATCTATGTTTAATATGATCTTCAACTGACGTAAACCAGGTTTCTAGATACTTGGAAGACAAATCTCCTTTGCCTTGTGATGGACGATATACCGTTTTCAGACTCTAAAATGACAATTAACAGGCGTTTCTGAAAATAATGGCTTTGAAGATTGTGAGTTTGAGTACAACAATACAGATTGGCAGTCAGCAGAGCATGACCATTTGCACATACTGAAAGAAACAGCACAAAAAGCTGGCCAGCCTGAGCAGTAAGACACCAGCAACTTCTCTGTTTAAACTTACAAGGATGATGTTAAAAAAAACCTCAATGAAGAGTGAAGTCATTTTCACGAATGGCATTCATGAATAAATAGACCCGCGCGCAAATATCAGCCGCTATTTCGCAAACTGCAAACCCGTCACCAGCATCACGTGAGGTAATCCGTGCTGTTTCTAAAAATAGATCTTACCGGTGACCGACGCACGGGACTGTGAGGCGCGGCCCCGTATCCCATCATCCTATTTATAGATCAGGAGATTTCACTTGTAGCCCCCCAAAATAGATCTGTAGTATGTTCTTCGGGGGAGAAACACACGCACACACACACACACACACACACACACACACACACACACACACACACACACACACACACACACACACACACACACACACACACACACACATGCCTCTGCCAACACACATGTGATGTCAAATAACACATTTTTTCACACAAGTTTTTGTCTTTAATTATGTTCATGGTTAAGATAAGGGTTAGTCTGATTTGAATCAATGCAATGTATCCTCAAGTGACGCAAATGTGAGTGTTTGTGTTGAAGTGAACCTGATCTGTTATACTAAAACTAAATGAAGGTGAATGTAGAGGACAAGGCCCAATATTGATCATTTTTAGACCCACTGTTTACCTTCTTGAGCCTTTTTCAATATGCACACAGTAGCTCGCTGATGAATCATCCTGCTTCTTGCTTCAGCTTTCACTTGTTTCATTCCCTTTTTCTGTTTCTTCTCCTTTGATTTTTTTCTCATTCATATTTCTCATCGGATGACTCATCCGTCTCTGCTTCCTCTTCTATAGTTTATTTTTCCATTGTCGTTTCCCCAAAGGTATCAGATTATGACCAAAAGATCAGAGAAGAATTTAGTCTCCTGTACATTTGCACCTAAAGGACACTTAATGATTCATTTCCTTTTTTTTACTCACAAAAAATGTCCTCTATTTTCAATGTGTACATCTTCATTTAAGCTCTTGCCATCATAGCCTAAGCCTTTGTGATCAGTGCTGCACATCACATGTTCGAGTAGCCTTTTTTTTTTAGTTTGTACTGTATATGAATACAACACCGTCTGTCCTTGGACCCTCACACTTGATAAGGAACAACTTCCAAAGAAAACCCAAAGTTAAATGGGGAGAAAATTGAAGAAACGTCGGGGAGAACAACACAGGAGGGATCCCTTTCCCAGGATGGAAAGACGTGCAAAAGATGTTGTGGGTAAATTAAAAGATAATACATTTACATCATAGGTAGTCCAAATGCTTGAAAATACATTCTATAAATAAGAAGACGATGAATCCAGGTGGATGTCAACAATCCTGTGGGTGCCATCAAAGAAGTAGTAAGGTGAGCATCAGGCAGGACCACAGCAACAGGCACAGGCACATCATTGCACAGAGGTTGTGCAAAACCTTTGTTATATATATTTTTTAACCAACCCTAAAAGGACTAATGTTGAGTCATGCTTTTCTTTCTCCAGTGTATCGTTGGCCCAGTTGCATGAGTTGAGTGAAAGATTGTCCAGATGTCAGTCTTCCTTCTGTGCCTGATGAATACAGCGGTGTCAATGTGCCACTGGTGAGTGCTCTAAGTGAATTTGTCCTTTGCTCGACTTGAAAAGTGCAGTAAAAGTGTGATATATTGTAAATAAATAAAAACAAATATTGGTCTGCCTTCAGGACAATTTTCACCAAGTAAAAAAAAAAAAACGTATTAGGTTGTTATTGGTTTTTCCCTTCCCTGTAGTGTAATATATAGGTTTGTGTGCATGTAAATGGTCTGCAAAGGCAAAAATTCCAAAGTTCCCCCCAGAGGGAGTTTATCTCCCGCACACCGTACTGTGATAGGCCAAGGGGCAGGACATCTCTGAGCAGTTGACCAATCACCAGTTGTAGGAAAGGTTGCTGGCAGGTACCCCTATCAGGGTTCGGTGCTCAGGAGGAGAACTGGCACCTCTCCAGCTACCAGTTCACTCCATTTTTTTGGTCCAATCGGGATGTGAACTGGCGACCCTTTGGACCCAAGTCCAAGCCCTTACAGACTAAGCCACTGCCGCCCTAAGAGGGTGCTACAGGCAGAAGGATGAATAAAGCACCTAAAGCACTTTTTTAATATTAAAGCGTGTAAACATGTCAAAGTAGAAGCACAAAATACAAATATGAGGCTGAAAATAAGCATAATAGGGCCCCTTTAAAAACAACACGAAAAAATAGCAACAGACTCTCATTCAGGTTTAGGATGCCTACTCTGCAGTTATGACACGCTCAGTCTTTATTTTTACGGCTTGATTTCATGTGTTATTGGTTTATCTGTGCAGGTTATGATGTTGGATTGAGTTTGATTCGTGATACTATAAAGAGTTGTTTATTATATCTACCCACACTACTTGCTATTCAGTAAAACATTAAACACTCAAAACTTTTCCTCAGGAACGATCTCATATTGCAACATGGCATTTGTTTAAAAAACCTTTCACCATTCACTAATAGATCGGATAAACGAGTTAAGTTTTTTCACCCACAGATCTTGCCGTTTAGGTTTCTGTCACTGCCACAAGGTTGCAAATTGTTCTCACGCGCTGTGCTGTATGCAGAATGGTCCCGTGCATCTTGCTGTCATTATCAACATAACGACTCCAGCATTCTTGTTTCATGTAAAAAATGTAAAAATCTTTAAATTGAGTGGACACCTCATTTAGTCTTCTACTTCATTAACCAGCCTGTGAGCAGGATTGTGACCTTGTCTCATATTGGCCATCATTAGAGTAATTAATGACATCTTTAACCATATAAGAGATTATTTTCTAATGAGCAACTCACTCAAAATACAAATATAAACCTGTAAATGAACATAACAGCAGGCAGAGGGTGGAAAGAGGTGCTGCAGTACAGGCAGTATGAGAAAAATAAAGAACTTCTTGAACATTAAAGCATTGAGACATGTCACAGTAGAGGCACAAAATACAAATATGAAGACACTGCAGAGCAGACACTAAGCTGCTAAAGACAATTGTTTAGAATGGATAAATTTGATAAGTTCCCCAGGTTCTACAAATATATATGGAACCCAGTGATGCACAGTGTTTTATTGTATAACCCTGCAACAGAAATCCTCTTAACCTAATAAGTAATATGAGCATTATCTTGCAGATCAATGTTTTTATGGTATAGTAGGAGAAACGGCTTCCCTGTTATTTGTATACAGCAGGGCTCTGAGTCTACTGCTGCTCATATGAATCTCATTTTCTCTGTATTTATGACTAAGCACAAATCTCACCCTTCAAGATGTTGTTTTTTTCAAAGATTGCCTATTTTTTTCAACAGTGCTGGCAGACTTTCCCTGGTACAGAAAGCCCTCATCTTAATGCAGGAGCTTCGGGAACAAAAACACTCAAAGTTGTTTGTTTTTTTCCATCCAGCGGTTTCGTAGGTACTTAAGCTGTCCCGGTGTCCCACAAACTCTCTTGTCTCGAGCGCTGCCATTATTGTGGTTGTCATGATAATCTCTGCCATAGTGAGACAGGGTAGTGTTGGTATCATAGGTGGGAGGCAGATGAACATGGCTGTGGAGAGGCGGATGGATGAAGAGCGAGGGTCTGAGGGATGAGTGCCTCGTCTCCCTGACAGCAAATGGACTCAAATGAATCCAATTAGAGGGCCGTCTTTGTGCCAGAAACTCCTGTTTGTCTCAATATTCATGTGGAGGCTCATTTAGTCTTATAACTCTCTTCAGCACAATCATTTATCCAGGCACATTAAGCAGAGCACTCACTCATTCATTTTTTCACTTATATTTTACTCAGTAACTCTTTGCTCAGTTACTCATTCATAGACGCATGTCTGGTGCATGTTCAATGGGCTGTCTGTGTTGGATTATTTTTCGTCAATCAAAATAATACTTTATTTTTCTCTTTCTCTTTTCTCTTTTCACCCTCTCTAAAACAATAGCCCAGTCTGCTCTTATTAGTTAGCTGGTTGGCTCTGTTGTGATTGGTCAACTGCTTAGAGCAAACAATGTGTTGGCGCACTAGCCAATAGAAGAGTGAGTGTTACATAGTGATGTCCCTATAACAAAAAGGAGGCCAATCGAGGTGTTTCAGGCAGGGGGGGAGTGTGTGGGAGAGAAACTCACTCTTGAGGCAACTTTGAAATGTTATCGTTGCCAAACCATTGCCTGAAAACTGATAGAATGGGGTAACGCATTAAAGTGCCTCTTTAAGCAGGTTTAATCTTCACCATCTCTGAGCATATTAGCATGCTAACATGAACTATTATCACTAAATACAGTGTACTAAAGCTGATTCAACTAAAACTCACTAATTCTATACTCTTACTTGTGCACTTTCGCTCAAATCTGTTCTTTCACCTCACCTTCACCTACAGTATTCACTAAGATGTGTTGCTTACTTTATCCTCACACAGCTGCCCTCTTTCTCTTTCTGATAAAAACACATTCATCTTTTTAATCATTCACTCGCTCACACCTTCACCTGCTCACAGTAATATAATCTATCTCTATTCGACATTCACACACATTTTAGTTGCTACCTTCACCCATTCACTCAGATTTCAAACCCAATTTTTGCAATTTTGACTCACATTATTGCTCACTTTTCACTCTCTCTGTTATCCACACCTTTACTCACTCTCTCACATCCTCACCCATTCACTCAGATTCCCTTTCTCTGTTATCCTAAACCCTCACTCTTTCAGTCAAATTACCTCACTCTCTCATATGTTAATGTTCTGTCTTCCTCATTCACTTACGCACATGTTACCTTGCTTAACCTCTTAAACTCACTATTCAGATCTCTTACTGGGTTTCTCACTCAGTCGTTACTGAACTCTCATTCACCAACACTGCCTCTCTGTCACTTTCCTCCACAAACACTCGGAGCAGATGTGTAGGAGTGTTCTCACACACACACACACACACACACACACATACTCGTATGGTCGCCAACAGGTGTGAATTTCACAGTTTCGGGCCGTTGGCATGAACAGACTCTGCTGATGAGGGACGAGCAGCATGTCCCTGCACCACCTTAGTCATCGAATCACAGGGAACAGAGAGGAAAGATCATCGCAGTGTGAATTGGGAAAGTTTAGAACAAATAAAATGTCAATACTTTTACTGACGGTGAGCAATGGATTGTGTTGATCTCAAATGCAAATGGGTCTATAAATACCGCAAGTGAATTATTTCTAGACTACTTCAGAGTTACGAGTTAAGAGTGAAGGAGAGGGGGGGTGGGGGGTGAGGGGGGTGAGGGGGGAGTCATTTCAGGGTGTGGCTCTCTTGCAGGGGTGAAACATTCTTGTCCTTTTTCCTCTAAGACTGTCTTTTCTTCTGTTTATTTTTACACCCAGAGAGTCAAGGTCTGCGCTCTGCTTCTTGAAAGGAAGGAGCTAATCTGTCGCCTAGCAACACCTCCCACTCCTGTATCGAGGCGGGAGCGAGCGAGAGGATGTGGAGTAAAGAGGAGAGTTGAGGAGGAAAGAGAGAGAAATTTAGGGACCAGAGAGGTATAGGGGAGCGGGAAGAGGGACATTATTGTGAGATATCTGTAGCATCGCATAGTAAAAGCTAGAACCAGGAGATTGAATATCACCTGTCAATGTATAGCTCAATGCTGCACACATTTACTTAGTCACACACTCCTGCATGTGTGTGTGTGAATGCAAACACAGTCATCTCCAATACATACACAGGTAGATGTTCTGTTGTTCAACCCTCTGGAGTTCAGGTTGACCTTCTATGCGTTCCCTTTTGTCTTTGTTAAGCGCTTCTTAAACTTTCCTCAACCCAAATGCATCAATACAAGTAACGGTTAAACTTCCAACTCTAGTTCAATTTTCAGAATCTTCTTATATGAAGCACTACAAGGGTTCCACATGCTACGAAGAATAAAGTAACTCATCACAATATCCTAACTTAATTTTAAAATATTATCAAGCCAAAGGAGACATCAACATTACATTGAAAACTAACAACTTGCAGAAAACCAAATGAAATAATGTAAAACTAATAGTGTTTTTTGTTTTTCAATGAATGATCTTGAAACCTCTAAAATATGTGTTGTGACCACTTGTTCAGTTCAGTGTACTTTCTCTTTGTTGTCACACAGGGTCAGTTAAAAAAATAAATGTTAAAGGTCCAAACTGCTGAAGACGAATCCTACTTTTTGAACCCAATGCCATGACACCAGCCCTCTAATGACCCAGGATATGTAGTATAGGATAAGATTTATTAGTCAAGGCTTCAAAAAGAGTCTCTAAATCGAAGTATAATTGCTCATATGTGTAAACACAATGCCTACAATGTATTTGCGGTATTTGAACATGCATGTTATCTGCTGCTCTGTTCACACACCAGCTCGTTCTGCCGTCTGATTTGAAGCCTGTCCACTCCGTCGACACACAGACGCAACCTGTGAATATGAACGACACAAACACCCACACACAGCTCCACCCACACTCCTGTTCCTCACCTCCCGCCTTTATCCATCGCTCCCTGCCTCATTTTCTCTCAGCGTGGCTTTGTAAGCCAGTAGCCTTGCACCTTCTCTCTTCAATATCCAGTTTATTTTTAGCAGCCAGTGCACAGAGCAGGGGGCACAAGTTTTTCACAAGGGCTGTTGAGTTTTGTTCAGAGTTATTCTGTCTCCCCAAGGTTCCTCAGACTATACTTAGACTGGCCGGAGAACAAGGGTACAATAACTCGGTAAATAGCCAGGACATTTCTATAAAGGCTTTATTGTACATCACTTGAGATGGAACATGTGTCTGTGCTCAAGGATAAGATCAGAATACATTGAATCAATCGAATACACAAGAAGTACTTTTTTTCAACCTGTTTGCATTCATTTTTATACATTTTCAGAGAATGCGTATCCTTATTATCAAGTGATGTTATCCACATGTGTTTCTCTCCATGTGGACACATGCAGAGGCTCTACTGTAACATACCAACACACACACACACACACACACACACACACACACACACACACACACACACACACACACACACACACTCTTTCTCCCCTCAGTAACTTGGTGCCGATGCGGGGTTGCCATGGTGACGTGATGTAGATGTGTTACATCACGAGAGACCTCCGAGCAGCAGATCTTTCATTGAGACTCCCTCTCCCCCGTTTCTCTCCCCCCTTTTTTTCCTTCTTTGTTTGCCTCACTCCTTTCAATTAACTCTCAGCGTCAATTTCAGATAAAAGGTGGACGACAGATCAAAGACAAAAGAAAACAGCAGGCCTGATACCTGGACGTACGTTTGGCTTTATTTTAACACCCAGACGTATATGCTGAAGAAGAGCAGATAGAGCGAGCTGTTGCATAACAAACGCAGAGTGGGTTGATGAGAGCGAGGGAGGAGCAGATGTGCTGAATGGGCTTCACATCAGCCACTAAACCATATTTGTACCTTGCACTCTTTTCCCTTGAGTCCGTGCTCAAAATAAATCTAAAATACTTGTATATTGACCCTTCGTTATGATAGAGATCACATGACTTCCCTTATATAACTATTATTATCCCCCTTTTATTGTCCTGGATATTTACCTGATTCATATTCTGGGCTGATTCCTGAATGGATGGGGTCAATTACTGTGGCTCGTTCATTATTTTTATTTCTCTCTATCTATAGCTCTTCAAAAAACACAAAATGACACAAACAAGACCTGTAAGGTGTCAACAAGCTGGAAAACACATAACAGGTTTTAGAAAAGCCTTTTTTTCCCGGAAAACTGCCTTTTATTAGATATCATATTGCTTTAATTAGCATTAAAATTGCCTATAAAAAGCAGGTTCGGAAATATCGTGCTCTCTTGATTGCCTGTTGCTGATGTTTGTTGGTATTACAGGTCGGTTGTTTTTTTAATAGGAGGGGAGATATGTGAGTAATCTTAAATAAGTACATGTTCCTGTGCACCATTTGTATTCTCTATTGTCTGAGTGAAATAATGTACTGCTTATTACTTCATTTTCCAACTTAATTGCAGATCAAAATGTTACCTGAACAACGAAGGATAAGACACAATACTTTGTGTTTCATGTTAAAATACACTCCTCTTATCAGCATGTATATAAATATATCTATAGAGGAAAATATATAAACAGAAATGAAAAGTAATGTAAATAGTCATAATATACACTGTACACACAGTGCACATACAATTCAAAATGAAAAAACGACCATGCATGGATGTAGCATCTGGATTTTGTATACTTATTGCATAGCAGCAGTTAGGTATAGAATATCAGACAGAAAATAAGATGTCTGCAAACGGTATTTTAAGTTCTTCATAATAAGAAACAATGTCTTGACATGTTTATAAATCAATATTAATTATGATGTATGAGTATATGTTGTAATATATAGGAGAATATAAAAGTGATCAGTAAAAAACATGTTTTCCTTTTGTTTGCTGTGGTAAAATAAATCCGTATGTGAGAGGAACAGTATATTAGAAGAGGCTGTGTTGACAACAAGAGAGCGTATAGAATAATGAAAACATTGTTGTGTTAGTACTTTTACTTCAGGAAAGGATCTGACTACTACCTTCTTGTCCTCTCAAAGTCACAGCCTAAAAATCTTTCACACAATCGGTGTGTGTGTTTGTGATTCAGAAAATTCCTCTCCAGCGTCCACTGCCTGCAATTCACATACCTTTCATTTTTTCACTTCTGTTATTTTTCTCAGGGCTGAATGTCTTTTCAGCATAGGTCCCTTTTGCTGCTATACACCCACACACCCATAGCAACACGTCGTCGTTTCTTGGTAACCACATTTACGCAATGAGTAAAGAAAATTGAAGGTAGAGTAGGCGTGGCTAAGGTTTAGCTTAGAGCCTTATATAAACATGTCCAAGGCCCTCATGTAGTCGAGTAGCTCGGCTTAACTTTTGTTTGTTTGACAAAGTTAGGGCAAGATGCATCTCTTATTTTCATTTAGAGTACATGCTGCCATCTTTGCAGACACCTGAACAGTCATTAATTTAATTTAACATGTGACATAATATCCTGCTCGCAGCACTAAATTCCCAGGGTGTTTATAGAAGATTACACTGACCCGAGGTAATGAACATGCGCAGCAATTGAACCTGTAATTGGACTGGAGTGATAAGCTAATTATTTCCAGAGCTAACAAGAAATGACTCCTGTTGAATTACAGCGGGGGAATTTATTGAGCATATCACATTAGAGCTCCTGTGTGATTTCTCTGAGTGTTCATATTAGAAACAATAACAAGAACATCCCAAAGGATCTATTTCTAAACAATACAAAGACAAAAGACATTATGTTTGGAAATATATTCATCCTGTTAGAAAGGCAAACTTTTAAGTCCAAGTAGATTAAAATAAACGTTTCTTTACTTTATTGGTCAGTTTATTGGTCCACATACATTGGTTAATACTGTTAACCAAGTTTGGTCAGCCACTGTTTTAAATTAAAGGGGTTTTTGGGATTTTCCCTTTCTTGTTATATAGGTTTGTGTGCAGACTAAAATCCCTGTGTTCTCTGTTTTAAAAATATAAATATAATATAATCAAAATATAATATAAAGGGAACAAATAGGAACCTGAGGGCAGTATACAGTTTGTTCTCTTTAAATGTGTAAAACAAATGTTGAATAAATGCAAAATGTGATCATTTTAACTGATTTCAAACTGTGAATCCAATTATTTATATAAAAGTGAATATTTATTTATATAAAACATCGTTATCCTGGACATGTTTAGTATAGCTTCTTCTTGTTTTTTTTAATTAAGTTTGGTCTTCTGATTAATTGTGGATTTCATTAATGGTCTTATAGATACAGAAATAAAGTTTGAAATATGAATGTGTTAAACTGAAAACATATTGCTCATCATTTTATTCTTACTGCCATGTAAGGAGACAGGGACTCGATGTTTAACCATTTCTCTGTTTCTTTCCTCCACTCTGGTTGATGGAGGTAGTGCAGTCTGCTGTAGTTCAAGGATTATTGAGAGAATAAAGACTCAAGATCCACCTCAATTTGCAATCGGAATGAATGAATTTTTTTTATATTTATTGATGTTTCTATGGAAAAACAAAGTTTGAAATAATATTTGCAAAACATTAAGGATGAAATGTCAGTAGTCTTATTTTATAAAAAGGCCCCTGGTGAGATTGTTTTCTTCTTGTGAAATTCACCTCCCCCTCTGATCACCCTCTCACCATATATCTGTGCTGTACATCAATATTCAGAAGAGAGGGCCATTTCCTGCCTCATGCCCTCACTAATTTACACTCCCTAGTCACCGGCCCTCTTTGTATTGTGCAGCCTGTTTTTAATGTCGCACAGATTCCACAGCCCGCTCTTTTCGTTAATGAACTAATCTCAGAGCTTGGGGGCTGTGTGGGTGGAGGGAAATGACACTCCACCTCGCACTCTCATTCATAAATATAATACCTGCATTGTGGTGTAGTGCAGGGGGGAGGCATGGAGAGGTTTTTGTAATTCAATAGGAGGAGATCAAAGCGTAAGACTTGGGGAACAGATTGCTCCTCCGTCATTGCACTAAACTGAGGGACAGAACAGGATTTATGTAACATTGAAACGTGTTTTATCTGTCCTCCATGTTTGTGCCGTCGTACTGGTGCCCTCTGGCCTCACATGGGCCTTAGTTTCGCCACTGCCGGTCCCATGCCATCACCCACTGGGGCCCGTGGGGCACAGCTTGCCCAGAAATTAGATCATACTCCACAAAAGTTGGCAAAAACAGACGATGACCGGGCGCTCCAGCACTCCTCTCTGCTCCCTAAACACTCCTCCCACTCGTCTGTGTGGGCACTGCCACTCTCCAACACATGCTCTTCTATGTACACACCCACATCTTACACAAACACACACTCACAGACACAGTGACACAAACAAACACATAAACAGAGACACAGACATACAGCACAAATGCTTTATTTGAGAGAGGGGATTGTATTTGAACAAATACAATCATTTTGCATCTTTTTCTGTTTGTTTGGGCTGTGTTTGAAGTCCTCGTGTGTCTGTTTTAAGTCATTTGTTGTCATTTTATAACAGGTTATCTTTGTTGTCATTCTGCGTCTCTATGCTGCTATTCTGAGTTTCTTTTAGGTCGTTTTGCATCCGGTCATGGTCATTTTGCGCCCACTTGTAGATCTTTAGCTTTTGGGGATATTTTGAGTATTTTTGTTGTTTCATGTTGTGTCTCTTTGTTGTTATTTTTGAGTGAGTCTGTAGTCGACTTGCTTCTGTTTGTGGTCAGCTTGCATCTCTTCATGACCCTCTGACCCATTTGGCCCCTTAGCTAATAGTCCCTCCGTGACAGTGTTGTCCCATTTCAGACTCTCTAAATAAATGCCAACACTAGATGTCAGGGGACTTGTGCCGCTACTCCCCCTTAATCTGAACACACACACACACACACACACACACACACACACACACACACACACACACACACACACACACACACACACACACACACACACACACACACCCCTCCTACCCTACTGCCCTCTGTATCACCCTCACCAGGCCCTGTCATGTTGATTTTTCATCACTACAAGATGCCAAGTTATGCAAGGAAAGGTCTGTGCTGCTACAGCATATTTTAAAGCTAGGACACTATTTTCACTTGCAGTATTGTACATATTTGTTAAAAGTAGATAAAGTTGACTTCACTTTCTCCTCCCACAGGTGTACAAGTGTATGAAAAACTGTAGAAAATGTAGGCTCAGTAGTCAATTAGGTTATAAAACCAACACTCTCCTCAGGTTGTTGCTATTCCTGGCCTGCTGCTGTGAGATGTCTGCTGCCCCCTGGTGGCTGCTGTCTGCTCTGGTTACATAAAACAGGCTGTGTGAGTCATCACCCCCCAGTGAGGACAGATGGGAGGAGTGTGTGTGGTGTGTGTGTTTGTGTGTAGGACTGGGAGGAGCGAACAGCAGTGGACTGTGAAATAAGGGCTTTCCCCTCTCTCCCTTTCTCCCTCTCTCTCTCTTTTTCCTTATTTTTTTTGTCGGTCAGGAGAATCAGTTAACACACAAAGTGAAGAGCTGAGGTGGTAAAAATAGAATTGGAAGCTGCAGAGCTTCACTCCTGTTTCCTTCAAACTGCAGCCATTTTGTCTTTCCCCTCTAATATAAGGATGTTGGGGGTTTGATACATGATGTAATCTGCCTTCCTGGTGCAGACATTTTTAGATGAAAAGTACAAAAGCGAGATATCTTAATAGAGTAGTGCTCTCTTTAGTAGTGGTCTGTCTTTGTATTTAACTGATTCACCTTTTAAGGGCAGAAATCCCCACAATGTTGTGCGCTGATGAGTGTAGGGGTGCAGGTAAAGAGGGGGGTGTTTCTGACACACTGCAGCACACTGTCTGTGGAGCCTCCTTAGTGATGTGGGCACAGCTCAACCAAATGTTACCCTGTAGACTAGCCTGCACTAACACTACTTCATATTGTGCTTTGCCTTAGTGAATCAGGTCTAGGGAAGATAAACAGTGAGGGTATTTGTAAATGCATTCATAGCTGCCTATGAAGTCATTGGGCCATGATTGTAGTGAAGCATTGCAGTGTAAATATAAGGCTGGGTTAGACTGTGTCTGCTGTTGGATGGGGGAATATTTGATTTAAAGGCAACTCAAAGCGACATTAGGCCAGGTCTAATGGTACACTGCCTGTCGGATAGCCCACTGTCTCTGCATGAGGCTATCTGGAGTGTCTTTATGGCATTGTTTTGATCTCTTTGTTGTCATTTTACGTAGTTTTTAGCTCGTTTTGTATCCCTTTAGGATCATTTTGAGTGTCTTTGTGGTTATTTACACATCATTGTGGCCCGTTTGCATCTCTTCATGCACCCCCTTACCCATTTTGCGCCTAGGCCAGTGACCCTTTTAGTGTAATCCAGTCTCTGGTACGTTTTCTTTCTATCCAGCAGGAAATGTGAGGGGATTTGTGCCACTACTCGCCCTTAATATGAACACACACACACACACACACCCTACCCTACTACCCTCTGTATCACCCTCACCAGGCCCTGTCATGTTTGTTTTTCATCACCACAAGATGCCAAGTTATCCAAGGAACAGTCGGTGCTGCTACAGCATATTTCAGAGTTGGGACACTATTTACAAGCTGTAGTCGCTGTATGTAGATACTCTCTGTATACAGTTCCCGTTTTACTGACCCATCCACTGACACTCCTGTATCATCCTGTAGATAAGCTCAGGAAGACATACAGTATGTGCATGACTCTTTAACAGATGTGGATTTTTTAAAGGTCCAGTGTTTTGGATTTAGTGGCATCTAGCAATGGGGTCTCAGTTTGCAACCAAGTGAATACCTCAGGCAAAGTGACTGATTATTTTTTCTTTTATAGCATGTTAGAATAATCTAAATGTCTCAGAATGCCCACGGTTATATTGTCAAGAAGATTCCTCCTCGCCCTTACATTCCTCACCTTGGAGAATAAATTAAATACAAATATTATTGTAATAATTTTAACTGGGAGACAGAGGAAAAGGTATATTGTTTTATTTGGGTTTAAATCGTAGACAAAAACAAACATGATCAGCATTGTGACAAACCTACAAAAGGCAGTAATGGATAGCTTGAACATAGGAATGAATAGTGGAGGGTGAAGGAGGAGCGCTGAGGTCTGATCTGAGTGGTTACTGAATCACGTCTGTCAACAGGAAACAGGGCTGACAAGAACAAAGTGACGGAGCAAAACCAAAGATAAGGATGTAAACGGGTGAAAACAGATTAATATAGTGACGCTTGGTGTGAATCACTCCAGCTGAATGCAGATGGAAAATGTGTCACACAGAGTAGTTAACACCCTGAACAGATGTGAAGAACATAAAATCCCTTTTCAAACTTGTCACCACAGAGTGATGCTGTCAGAGAGGTGTTAAATAAAAAAGACAGAAAACATGACATGATAAAACACAAAGGGACAGGTTTGACTGAGTAAACTATTTTAAGGTTGTTTAATCTCTGGGATATTACTGCTATTTGTATGCTCTTTTCAAAGTCTACGGCAAATGTGTGGCTTTCTTTTGAAGTACAAAAAGATAGAGAGTGTAACATCACAGTGACTGGTTGAACTGTGTCGACCGAAGCTTAATTTTCCTTTTTTTTGCATCTGTGTTTCTCCCCATCCCTTTCTCTCTCTCCATCTTTTCCTTTGTCCCTCCACTCTTCATCTTTGTCTCCTTCTTTAAAAGGTGTACGGCCCAACGTAGATGGAGAGTCTGAGGGCGGAGCTGGTCTGGTAGTTGCCCTGGTAGCTGATCAGGGGGTTAACGGACACCATTTCCAGGTCCAACGTGTACTCCCTGGGCCCCGACACCGCACGGGCCAGTACCAGCATGGCACTGATATTATTGATTTGCTGCAGGTGAAAAAAATATATATTACTGAGCACATTTCTACATTATTTATACTTCAAATAATGCTTTTTGTGAATGTGTTTTTTGCTTTAATGCACAAAGAAGTTTGGAGTTAGATGAGAAGACGATATCACTCTCATCTACAGGTATGTATATTGAAGTGGGATTTTAAGACATCTTAAGTGGTTGAGACAGAAACTCCCTCTGGGATTTTAGCCTCTGCAGACCATTTACATGCACAAAAAGCTTATTAGGGCACCTATATGAATGTTTTCATCACCTAAAGTAAAGCAACACAGAGGTTAGGGCCTGCATTTTGAATCAGAGTGGGTGTGTGAACCACATTTTATATATAGTTCTTCATCGTAAAACTGTTAAATATTCTATGGTTGTTGCCAACATGCCCAACAACAACAACAACAACAACAACAACAACACATGTATAGCATCATGTGGCAGAGCCTCTTCTTTCACACTTACATTCATTCAATTATAACAAAAACCCAAAGTGTATTGGGCCATTTTTTCAGGAATTATTTTTTTAAGATGCACTGATATGAAAGAATGAAATGTGGTGGGCTGCAGAGCAACAACATACTGCTACGTATTGAGAGTCCAACATTATTCAATGCTGTTCACTATAGAGCTTTTTTCCTCACAGTCGGTGCTCCTAAAACTCAAAAGTCTTCTCTCTAATCACAGGTTTGTCAGAGTTTGAATAGTTAATTTAAACAAAAAACATCAGTCATTCTTTGTCTTTCGCCAGTTCTGTAGCAGTTCTCACCCTGATGTAGAAGTCTCCGTTTTCATCTCCGGATCGGATGCGGAAGGTGTTGTAGGCCCCCGGGGAGACGCTGGTGGCCTGAATCTGGAAGACGTCTGAGGGGACGGAGCGCTCTGAGGTGATGCTCATGTAGCGGTGCACGATGGAGAAGGGCAGATCCCGACAGGCGGGCTTACTGACAGGACACACACAGCGGCTGGACACACACACAAGAGTCAGTAAGTGCACTTTGAGAACAACATCTGCATGTTATAGTAATAATTGGTGATAAAAAAATATTATACATATATCAGCCAGCAGAGGGAGTGATATGACTGAAAGAAAAAGGTCTCTATAAATCAAAACAAATATTGAACAGTAGCCATTTTTTCCCTTATGTTTTTCTAAAGTACTTTTTTATACTACGAAATCATCTGGGATGTGTTAAGGTGACCCACACCTGTTAGCAATCCAGCACTGTAGCAGTGTAATGGTTTTCTTATTGCACTGGATCATGTTCAGAAGAAAAAGGTTGAAAGTTGGACTCGTATGTGGAAAATGTAATTGGGCTAATCTTGCAGTGTGCGCTATACTCAATAAAGTCTCTGATTATATTATGAGCTGATGGCCAGCACATAGTTTAATAATTGGTAAAAGGTGTGTGAACGTGTGTTTGCGTTTGTTTAAGCTTTCACGAGGTGTCACTCACTTCTCAGACACCTGCACGTAAGGCTCTTGGCAGCGGTTTGCGTCCACACACTGGTACCGTCCATGGATGTTTACACAGGTCTGTGTGTCGGTACACTGATGTTCACCTGTTTCACATTCATTTATATCTGCAGGAGAAACACAGCTGATGAGGTTATACTCAAACTATTGGAAAACAAGTATTCAAATCCTTCTAAAAGCACCAATACAGAAATGTAAAAACACTTGTATATACTGTGTTACAAGAAAATGCTCTGCACGAAAAATCTAAAGTAAAAGTAAAAAAATCTACTTTATGTTTCGGTCTCTCTGACTGACATATTATTTTTTATATAATAATTCATAGTCATAATTAGATCAAGTTGTCAGACTTGTCATCCAGATCTAATCAGTCATAAAATAGATTTTCTCTAATCTTTGATTTTTGTTGAGATATAGAATCATTATTGATAGGAAATCATTTGAGAAGTTTAGACGGAAAATCTATATTTAGTTGACCTTAACAACTCTTATTGGAGCTGCTGTTAGAGAATGAATAAGCAGTGACATTTGTGAGTGAAAGCACAGAGAGGAAGGTGTGAGGAGGCGAGGCGCTCACCCTGGCAGAGTCTGCTGCCCTGCAGCTGGTATCCCTCAGGACAAACACAGGAGAACTTCCCGGGCTCGTTGACACACTGAAACTGGCACAGGAAGCTGGAGAAGCCGCACTCATTGATGTCTGTCGAGGTAAAAAAAAAAAAAAAAGGTTTTATTAATTGTTCACAATTAAGAATGGAACAGAACAACGAGCAGATTGGCATCATTGAAACTAGGGAGTCGGTACTCTCACTAATATTATCCTCACTACAGTAAACAGACCATTTACTTAATACCAAATAAAAAAAGTTATGTGTTGAAAATGCTACTTATTACAAGTTTAATCAGGAGAATGTAGTCAAAATCAACAAATCTTCACATTTGAGAGGTAAAGTTCTTCAGTAAATGTTTTAGTTACATTCTGCCTATGTGTTTGTTATACCTTTACAAGTCAAGCCATCGGCGTCCAGCTCGTAGCCCTGGTCGCAGCGACACAGGAAGGTGCCGTACGTGTTGTAACACCTTTGAGAGCAGGGCGCTCCCATCTCACATTCATTCACATCTGAAGGGAGGGAAAGTAGATTTTATAGATAAACTTAAAAACTAAGTCAAAGAGCGCACACACACACACACACACACACACACAGACAGACAGACAGACAGACAGACAGACAGACAGACCCAGACACACACAGACACACACACACACAGACACACAGACACACACACACACACACACACACACACACACACACACTTTAAATGTTTTACAGGTGCTGGATCCAAAACCAGAACACTCCAGATCAAATAATTTGCACTGAAAACATATTTTGTACACAACATCATCTCTGTGCTCGTTTGAAATTAGACGGGCTCTGCTGGAAAAGGGTAACATAGTGCACGTCTGTGCTCCACTTAGAGTGCACAGAGTTAAATACTTAATATGTTTTTCTTTTTCTTATATCTTAACTTTAAATGTTATCTATGGAGTCCTGGACGTGTAAAGATACAGATAAATGCTTTAAAGTGTACTCAATGGTTTTAGCATTACACTACTGTAACATTATCAGACTCCTGAGGGATCATTGTGTTTATGTAAAGAAACTAACTAAATGGAGAAGATCCAGATACATCCACTTTATTTATTCCCAACCGTTTTCGTTCTTAGCGCCAACATTACCCATAATACAACTCAACCGCAGACAGAAATTTGGTTGTATTTGGGTAGTACTAGCTAGTGTAGTAGGAGCAGGCAACAGAGGTCTCACTTTCTAACTTTTGAATCTTTAGTCACACTGACGCTGACTCATTTGAGGCAAGTTATCAGATTTCACACATCTCTCTCTGTAGCCCCAGATGCTTTTTATATTTACATTTTCGCAGTATCGCTCCCCACGACCTGTAAACAGACTTCAATGTGTACAAATCGGTTGCCCTTTAAGATTCAAAACTTTATTTTCAAAGGCACTTTTATTTGTAATATGGAAAATCATGAGTAAGGATATCAAGATGTAGGGCCAGAATAGATGAGGCTATCAGTTCAATGTAGAGTAATTTTGCCTGACTTCAGAGACATGAGCTGTGTCTGCTGGTTCTGATGATCACTCACCGATGCACGAGCGGTTGTTTCCTGCCAGCTGAAAACCGGGTTCACACTGACAGGAGAAGGAGCCGGGGACATTAACACAGCGATGTTGGCAGTACCTGTACCTGCACTCGTCGATGTCTAAGAGAGGAAATAGATACAGAAGAGATAATTCAGGTTATAAAGGTCACTCTTTTAGATGTCACTAACTTCCCCCAGGCCAAATTTAAACATGCATTAGCTACACCATTTTTTAAATAGAAGATCTGATTATCTCACCAATGCACTCTGTTCCAACCTTGCGGTAGCCATCGGGACACTGACAGTTAAAGGCACCCAGTGTGTTGATACACTGCTGGCTGGGCTGGCAGTCATGTTCGTCTCGCTCACACTCGTTGATATCTGAAACAGGGACACACAGAGCTGCAAATTTAGGCAAGCAAGTGATTGATCTTGTCAACAGTAAAATAATTGGCAACTATTTTGATAATCGATTAATCGTTTGAGTAATTAAGCTAAAATGGCAGAAACGCTCATTCAGCCACTTGAATATGGAGTTGTCCTGCTTTTCTTTGTATAAAAACAACTGCAAATTACTATCTTTAGGTTTTTGATGGACAAATTAAAGACCTTGGACAGTTTTAATTTGCTGATATTTCATGGACCAAACACTTCATCAATTCATCTAGAAAATTATTTAATCAGTAAAAATTAACTTCATGCAGCCTTAGACACACATGTAGAAATAGATGTGTTATTATGAGCAAACACAGCATCATTCATCATGACTGAGAGACACAGTATGACTGTAGGAAGGCAGAATATGGCAACTCTGTTCTCCTTATTTGCACCCGACAGCTGAGAATATCACATCATACTGAATCATGTTTGCGGTCCCAGCTGCAAACCCCGCCGTCCTCCAGTGTGAGTAGCTTTCTCACTGCCAGTCCGGTTCTTAAAACACAGCAGCTGTCCTTGTGTGAAATCCTCCAAATTCCTACAGTCCTCTGCCTGCCCCCTGTGGACTCACACTCAAACACCCACATAGTTTGCACCTACATGCAGCCTCCCGTCCCAACACCTGCTCAGCCACCTGTCCCTCGCAATCTGTGACCACTGACAATAAACTGACACAATCACACACACAAACATGCTTAATAGTCACTCATCCTGTGGCCACCTGTCCACCTCCAAACCCCCGATCTTACAGCGGACACCCACCCACACAGCTGTCGTCCTGCGCCTCGTAACCCAGAGGGCAGGGGTTGCTCTCGGTGGGCGTGATGGCGGGTTCTGGGGCCGGGATGACGGAGGCAGAGCGGGGAAGGCACAGGTAGCCTCCGTAGTGGTTGAAGCACTTCATCCCCCCTTTGCAGGCATCTGGGATGGTGTCGCACTCATTTATGTCTGATGGGAGACACAGAGACAAACGTTTAGGCTCTAATCAAAGTTGTTAGGAACCAGTCAGAGATAGGAGAGGGCAGGAAGAGCAACAGGTCGATCACATCTGGTGCTGTACATAACAACCAGGTGATAAAATCGAATAAATGTTGTTCTTTGTTCATTGAGCACTTTTCAATAACCAAGTTTAAAAGTGCTTCTCAAATACAGCAAAAATAATATAAATAAAAACTGACTGAGTAATGAATCATCATGTTTACAAGAAGTACAGTATAGTTATACTTAACCATACTAAACTAAACTAACCCTAACCAACAAAAAAAAAAACAATATATATATATACATATATATATATATATATATATATATATATATATATATATATATATATATATATATATAGTGTATAGTGAAATGACATTTTTAAAGGAAAAACCAAAACTGTTAAAAGGGAATTTAGACTCAAATAAAATCGGAAAATGCACTTCAATTAATACTTTATGAAAAAGAATTTATCGTGTAGGCTCAGAAAACTATTTTGAAAGAAATAAGACTTCCCTTTGAAAGGGAAGTTAAATACAGGCAAATAAAATTAAATGAAGAAAGGCTCTATAATAAAACTGCTTTTTGAAAAAAAAAAGTGCTTTACCTTTGCAGTGTTCAGTCTGAAGGTCCCAGTGATACCCATCTGTGCACTCCTGAAAAAAAAGCACCAGAGAGTAAGTATGAGAAAATGATGGAAAGAAAGATGTGAACAGGCCCTCTGAGCCACGTTTAATATATTTATAATACATAATTAATCCCCAGTAGTGGGACTAACAGAGCAGAAGAAGGAAAAACTTGTTTCCTGTGTATTTGTGTAGGAGTGCTGGTCCAACAACACATAGAGGCTGCCGCAGTTTAAGGATTTTTGACATTTAAAACGACTTTAATAAAGCCAAATGTCACCTCAAAAACAAAGAACTTAAGGCCAATGTTTGGAAAAAGGGTCATTATCATTCTGGAAAAATATGTTAGAGTGAGCTGCATGAAAGGAAATAGTGAGGCCTGAAGAAAATATGGAATTAAAGCTAAATTTACCCCCAACTACGACTACTATAAAATCTTGGAAAACTGCTGTGGAATATTAAACAAGAAGAAGATGGGGGAATCAGAAATAGAGCTAGGAGAGACTAAAGATGACTTGAAGACAACATTTCCACATAAAAATGTGTGATGTATCATATAAAGAAAGAAATAAGAGATTAAAAGAGAAGCGGGAGAGAGATATATCCATCCTTACCGTGTAGGTGTCACTTTCTGTAGGTGGCTGTGAAATAGCACTGCGGAGGAGCACTGACACACATATGCACACGCACCAGATTGACACACAAGCACCCTGCATACTAATGCACTAATTTGGGGGAGACGGGATGGAAACACACGTAACACATGCACACAAACACTCACTCACACGCACACACACACACACACACACACACACACGCACACACACACTGCTATCCCACAGGCAGCGCTGCTTTAGAGATGAGAGCGACAGCCCAGAGGTGGTACCTGTATTTCAGAGGGAGACGGAGAGACAGACGTAAAAAAGGTACATTAGAAACTCAGAAATCACAAAATGGTTGAGTTTCAAAACTCACTCTTGCTGTGAGTTGCTCCTACAGCTGAAATCAATAAATCATCTCGAAACATAAAGCAAACTGCTGCCAGATTTTAAGAAATCACTCAGAACCAACAGCAGGCGTCTTGGACTTGGGTCACTGTTTTCCAACCAAACAGTTCCCCCCTTGATCGCAGCAGGAATAAATGGCATGAATCACTCTGACAGTTGAAAACATAAACATTGTGACGTACCCCATGCTTCTGCTGAAAATAACAAAGTCAACATTACAGAAATACTTTAATTTTAGCTGCTCAAAGAAGACACTGTGTCTGCAGGCTGGCAGACTGAGACGCGCTGGAATGATAGTCTCGCCGAGCGCTGCCTCCAGAGGCACAGATCCCTGTGTGTCAGCAAATAAATCCTGTATATTAGTCGCATATTTTATAACAGCATCTCCTGCCCAGCTGCTTCCGTCTGCTGAACGTTTTTTGTGTCTGTGACAAAGAATCTCCTCTGTTAATACTGTGTTATGTCTCTGCAATGTAAGAGGGCATCTGTTTGGAAAGTATGGATAAATTATGAGACCTTGGGGCCCTGGCCATAGACATGTAAAGGGACTTTCGGTCATTTTGCATATCTTGTAGTTGCGTCTTTATTTTGACTTTTTATCATGTCTTTTAGATGTCTCTTTTTGGTAATTTTGTGTCTTTTCTTGGACTATTTGCATCTCTTTGGAAGCATTGAGTATTTCTTGATAGTCTTTTAGTGGTTTTATTTTTTTTGTTCATTTTGTATTGTGTTGGCTTTTTTTTAAGGCGGCTCGTTTAATTAGCTTTGAGTCACATTTGAAAGTGTTGTGCCTCTCTTTGTGACCCAAAAATAAATTTTAGCAATAACTTTAAACACTCAACCAGAGGCCTCCAAACCTGTTGAATCCCTGGGCCAGTGCATAGTAGGCCAGTTCAGTAATCAGATCGTGGTGAAAAGTATATTTGTACTTCCTTATTTTAGGTATTAGCTATACGCCACTACATTTCAGAGAGTTAGCAACAGAAAGAGAGGATGACATGCAGTATAGGGCCCTTGGCATCCCCAATAAGAACAATGAGGTTGAAACCTGTCCTACAACACAACTGACATAAGAGCCCATGAAGTTTAGTATTATTCATCTTGTTTTCCAAGATTGTTACTTTACTTATAACATAATATCCTCTTGTGCAAGTGATCTTTAAGGACCCCATAATAAAAGTGTCTGTTACACATAATGAGTACTTTGACATGGCTGGTTAAAGTGTATTAACCTTTACTCAATTAGATTTTGTTATTGCAATTGAGTTTTTGTTACTTCCACTTAGGTATAAGATCTGAGTATTTTACTACCAGATATGTAGAGTGCTGTTTTATCTTTGAGGTTGATTTATAGTGTATTATCTTTGCTGAGCATTCCAAGTATTCAGATGGACTGGGCTTTTCTCCCAGCAGAGTCACAAACACTCTTCAGTTTGAGTTCCTGGAGAGAAACTAGAAGTTTTTAAACTGACTTTAAACATAAACAAATCACCTCTTCCAGCTCCCGCAGACCAAAAAAAAGTTGGAGAAAAACAGGGCAATTGAAGGATTGAAAAATAAATTTTGAGAAAGTGCCAGTGAGCTGAGGCAGGTTATAATCACTGGCTGTCTACGTGCACAGACGCACACTCTTGTGTAAACTCACATTTGCAGGCATAGCTTATTGTCTCATTTCATGTTGAGACAAACAAAACCCCGCAGGGTGACGTGGACACCCTCAAATACTTGATAGATGACATCACAGGCCATTTGTGAGCTTTGCGTGGTGAAATGGCATCAAAACATGCCCTCCTCCTGTAAACACAGACGGTAACACATAACCACAGGGCAATCAGACGCCTGCAGTACGTGACCTCTCTGAATTAGCCAGGCGGACACCTATAACCAGCAAGAATGTGACCAAAAACAAACTGACCAGGAGTCTGGGGTCCAATCACCCTCTGGCTACTGACAGTGGGCAGCAGGGATGCATGGGAGTTGCCCTGATGGCATTGGAGATCAAGTGGCGGTGGACCTCTGGAATTTCTAGTGGCGAGGATGTGGGCTCCGGCTCCCAGCTGGGATGCCCTGCCTCGTGCTTCCCAGAGTATCGGGTTCTGGGAAACCCCCCATGGCTCATATAAGAGGATAGCTACTGCCAAACCTCCTGGCCACTGCTACCCTTAACCGCTCATCTCCCCTCACTGTGTAGGAGGACGGCAGAATGTGACCCAAGGGCAGGAATTCATTCTCTGGGGTTTGACTGACGTTCAGAGAAACAGGTTGACTGTGATACCATGTAATCACTTTTGACTGTATACAGTCATCTAGGAAAATATTCAAACTATTTGGTCATTTTGCAAAAGATAAATGTGTATTTGTTCAAGTTAGGACTACAACTACTGCTTATTTTCATTATCGAATATCGCCAATGATTTTTTCAGGATAAATTGATTTATCGTTTGGTCAACAAATTTTGAGAAACTAAGTTCAAATGTTCATCCTCGTTTCTCAAAGTCCAAGCTTTTGTCTATAAATGTCTTGTTTTGACAAGACAAAAACAAATTGGGAAATCTAAATAGTCTACTTGAGAAGCTGGCAACATTTTCTTCCATGTTTTGCAAGGAAACAATTTATCCATTTGTAAAGAAAATTGCAAATATTTTCCTGGGCATGAATTAATCAATCAGTTGACTCAAAGTGTCGACTCTGGATCCAGCTTCACAAATGTTGTAGGAGCATTTGCTGATTTTGTTGTTTTATATATCAAATTATATATCTTTGTGTTTTGTATTGCTGGTCAGACAAAGCAATACATTTAAAGACATGGCTTAAACTTTCAGAAACTTGACATTTGTCAGTATTACTTGAAATTGTATAGACCAAACTATTAATCCATTACTCTCAAAACTTACTGTCAGAGTAATGGATAATAAATAAATTAGCAGTTGTTTTTAGCCCTAGAAGAAACATACTGCTCTAACACCTGATGTGTATACGTTTAACAGTACGTCTAATATAATCACCATTTGGGGCTTGAACAGCAGGATGACCCATTTCTAAATTCACAGTCAGCACAATTTAACAGGCAAGATGTCCAGAGGCCAATAAAAGTGACCACATGGGGACAAGAAAAAACACACAGTTGGACCCCCACACACACACACACACACACACACACACACACACACACACACACACACACACACACAACACACACACACACACACACACACACACACACACACACACACAGTGAATGGTCATCATGCGTTGTATTGTATACATGGCTAGCTTTATGTTGTTCTGCTCGGTTGTGCGTGGAGCTGCTTGAAACACGGTGGCCCAACACGCTCCGTTACCATTGTGGCAGTGAACCTGCAAATCCACACCCAGGGGGGGGGGGGGGGGGGTTCTAACACCCACACACACATCCACACACACAAACACACTAATAAATCAAGTCTATCCCATGTTGGATTCACTTTTTCTGCTACGACAAAATGAGTTACTTTGAATATTCAGATTAACAATACAAAGTATAAATCAACTAATGATGACATATTATTATTGATTAGACTATCCAGCAGTTTACAACGAAATCCAAATGACATCCACTCTTCCCAGCTGCAACAATCAAGTCTTTAACACATGAATGCTTCAATAATCACAATCTTATCAATTCAAATACAGCATTATGAAATGGGTCATTCTCCATAATGGATATTATTTTGTTTTTGTACTTTAAGTATATTTTGATGCTTACAATGTTTGACATTTACAGGATTTTTACACTTTAGCATAACTACTTTTACTCAAATACTGCACTTCTGTACACACACACACACACACACACACACACACACACACACACACACACACACACACACACACACACACACACACACACACACACACACACACACACACACACACACACACACACACACACACACACACACACACACACACCCCCTACTCTTATTCTGGGAAACTCCAGTCAGTGATGGATAGTGGCCTGTAGAAGAAACTCACACACTGTAACTGTAATGAATCCCTCTGGGCTGGTCCTGTTCTCCCAGTGGTGATTCTGCTCTGTCTGCCTGTGTAAAGAGCTTTAAACGGCTGTGATGTATTAGTGTGTGCATACAGTGTGGCATGAGATGATGGGCTGCTCTTAGGGGAACTGTGCTTTCCTTCCTGTTGCCTATATAATCCCACCTGAGTCATTACAATGACAGTAGAGCTGTCACATGTTAGCTATCAGCAGTGGACAGAGGTCAAATACACTGTGCAACATTAGAGAGGCAGCATCCCACACTGTCTGAGACATCTGAGTTTGTTATGTCTTGGGTTTTGTCTGTATACGTTCCTGTAGCTGCCACCTGTTTCTTTTTCTTCTTGTTCAATAGAAGCTGCTGCTCTCATTGATCTATCTCTTATTTCCTGCTGGGCTTTTCCCCGTGAGTCACTAAGAGGAGATTGTGACACCGGCTTGATTAAGAGGGATGAGGTGAAAGAACTTTTGCAACATAATTCCCAATAATACATGCTCTGTGAGTCATTACCTCTCTTCCTGTCTACCCCCCTATTACAGTCTGAAACACAGAGCCAAGAGGCAGACTGCGAGCCACATTATCTTGGCTGAGTGTAGCTGTGTGAGCAGAGCTGTGGTGCAGCTGTGACGTGTTTGGCCTCTACCAGAAAAGTTGAGTTACATGTCACCTCCGATACTTCTTCTTAAAACTCTCGCAAAACATCGTCCACTGGCTCTGTTTTTGACACAAATGTGTTCTAGCAGGACGTAAAAGAAACATAGGGAAACTCACAGATGATTTTTTTCCGATGGGTCGTCTGCCTCTGCCCTCTGGTGATTGTCCTGCTGCTGGATGTGGTCGTCGAGATGAGTTTCCGTGTAGAAGTGGTCCCTTAAACTCCTGCCTGCATGACCCTGAGAGAGTGAGTGGGGAGACCGACAGCTGGAGCAGCTGAACACATGTAAAGGGAGGGAGAGAGAGAGAGCGAGAGACAGAGAGGGAGGAGAGAGGGACAGCCCAGTCTTACCCCCACTCTCCCTCCCTCTGGCCCCCTGCACAGCCATCCTCCACTCTCCAAACCCCCTCTCCCTGACCCCCCAGGATGCAAATTCCTGGTCTGCGGCCCAAATACCAAATTTCAAAATCCGTCGAAATCGCAGGCAGAACAACTCCTCTCAGATTCACACACTTGCCCCCACATCTTCTTACCCAATGCCCCCTCTTACTGGTCCCACAACACACCTGGTTTCATTTAAACTGAACCCCCGCAAAAGCCCCAAGCTCTCCCACCCTTTCCTCCCTCCCTTTTTGCCTTTTACCCCCCATCTATCTATACTTACCTCCCCCGTTTAACTTTTCCTTTTTTTTTTTTTTTTTCCATAAAGCAACTGAAGCCCTCGCTCTCGTCCAATCTGACATGCAGGATATTTATAGCCAGGGAGAGAGAAGTTAATGGAATGTGGACAAAAAATTAGAGAGTGGAAGAGAAAGAGAAGGGAGACTTATTCGGAAAATTTGTCAGTTTATTTCTCAGAATAAACTAGAGCTGCTTTCTGGGATAACATGCAGAAAATAGAATATGATGTTTATTTTTGACCAACTCTGCTGCTCTGTTTGTACACGACATTAGTGCATTTGGAATCGTTTCAAGCAGTATTTTCTTTGGCAAAATAAACAGTGTTACGGTGCAAGCTGGTTAAACTGCGGCTTAATCCACTTTAGTTTTTATGAGTTTCAGTCTGACTCAACTTAAAGTCAGACTTTAAAGTCACGCTTGAATTTCCCCACCAGCTTTTTTAAAGCCTATTGAAATTTAAATGAGCAGCAGTCATATTACACTAATTGCAGTTCTAGGAAACATTGAGATAAATATGATACGGATTACATGACCGAAGCTCACAACTGAATATCTTTAATCTTTGTATATTTAAAAGGGCAGAGTCATGCTATTTTTTTAACATTATAGCAGCCATTTTTTAACATTATAGCAGCCATTTTTTATGTTTCTCCTGTTTTAAAAGTAAATCTTTGGATAAAAACCAATATCGACATCTGATTGTTTATCTGTCCAGTCTTTCTGGGTGGTGGCAGTGATGGCAGCTGTCATTACAGGGGGATGTTGACAAAGTCATGCTGACGACCCCCTAGCTGGACCAACTGTGCTCCCCTGGTTAGTCTCTTATTGCCATGACCACACACGGACACAGGAAGAGGTCTCAATCCATGACACGTGTACTCCACTAGTCGTATTGTAAATACAGAAAATTAACACAGCTTAGACTTAGAAAATCGGCCATCTTTACTTTTACAGTATTGTTTCTCGTTCTCTGCTAGTCTTTAATCTCCATCCAACACTCATCTTGTCCCTGGGACGGGTTAATGAAAACCTTCAATTATAACATAAATCAGTATGACATTTTGATGTATATTTGTTAATTTTATTTACAAACCAAATGTACAGACACTCTATGGGGATAATGGGGCATAAGAAGTAGGATTCATCATCGCTGACAAAAAGAAATGGAGGCAGCACGAACTGAAGGGCTAAAATAACGGCTTTGGGAACAGTAAGGAAATAAAACCAGGGGAAGAGCAGGGAGAAGTGGCGTGGCGAGCCGCAAAGAAAAACGCTTCAGTCGTGATACATTTTGAAGATACAGCTTTTGATGACGCCCATGTATCTGTCCCACACAACCTGATGTCTGAGGGCAGAAAAAAAGAGACAAAAACAGAGCAAACTGTAAGTAAAGGGAGAAAACAGCTATTGTAAGTATCATGGCAAACTGTAATTGTGAAATCTGGGTGAAGAAAGTAAATGAGGCCATCTTTGTCCACTCAGTGTAATAGTGTTGGGCGGGGGGTCTATTTCTCTTTTTATGAATATCTCTTTGTTAAGCATGTAGTGGTGCAGGGCTGTGTAAACCTTTAACTACATTCCAGAGTGTTTGCAGGAGAAACAAGGTAACTACAGTTTAAGAAATCAGGGGCGAGATAGGGTGACACCCACTGGTAGAACAGAGACGTCAATATTAGAGAGGGTTTTAACATACAACTTTAAGCTTGAGTGGCTTTAAAGACTGCCAGACTGTGTATGATATGCAGGTACTGGTGAGGTTTCTCCAAGAGCTTTTACAAAACGCTGACTGTATTTATAGCATGGGTCGCCCCCTTGGGAATTAAAACCTTGGCAGAGTTGGAGCTCTACATGATAAGAGTAACAGAATAAAAACACATGAACTCACTTGAATGTGTCAAGTATGTGTGCAGAGTTGTTGTAGTGAGTGAGGTAGAGTTTGACGTCCGCAGCTGTCCATCGGTCTGAACGACACGGCTCAATAAACTGGGGGGGGAGGAGCAGTTGAGACGTTACATCACACCATCTCAAAAGCAGACTGGCCTCAGAAAAATGGGTTGAATGATCTCACACAAAAAGAAAGAAACCACATGTTGTAGAAGTACACACCTTCTCCACAAGATCAAGGAAAAAATCTCTGACATCTTTTGTGTTGGTTAACTTAGCGGCGATGTTGACAAGTCCCCTGGAAAGATTCTATAACAAAAAAAAGGAAATACTCACTTTCAAAAACCTTTTGCTTTTATAGTAGGAGTTACTGATTACATTCTGTATATAATGTTTCTCACCTTGAAATTAGCCTCCATCTCAGTAAAAACTTTAGTCTTCCCTCTGAGAGCTGTACACACCAAACTGACCAGAGAGGAGGGAAAGCAAAAAGAGAAATTGTCAATAGGAGAGTGTGGAGAAAATTGTAATTAAAAGCCAGTAAGAAAATTCAGTAATCAGCAAAAATGTGCAGTTTTTTCTGTGTTTTTGCTTTTACCTTTTGTGTTGATCCAGCAGATCTTTGTCAGTGATTAAAACCTTCAGTTCTTTCAGATCTTGTAAGAACTCTTTATCCAGATCCACGTCCATGTCTTCCACCATGTTATCTACAGAGGAAACTCGAGTCAAACACTGCAAAATCAGTTCAAAGGAAGCCTAGTCTCACAACTTTTATCGCTTCATTGTCTTACAATTATTATCAGACTATGACCAACCCAATTATAATGTTTAATTTAACTAATTGGTAACTACAACATTTAAATGCCTCTTCATCCTAAGGAGGATCTCCAAAACCTGAAGGACCTCTAGTGGTCAGTGTGTTTCACTGCAGAAAGCACTGCTCTAAATGTCCCAGATTCATAATTACCAACATAAACAGCATACCTCTTGTTCTTATGCAATTTCTAGACTTTTCTTAAAACAGTTTTACATTTTGGCTCAGTTTACAGTTGTTAACTTTTCCTTGCATTAACCACTAATATTAACTGATCTGTAAGCCTCAAACTAAGACACTTTAAGAGGATTAATAAATGTTGCATAACTGATTTTAATGTTATACATGTCCCTTACATTTCAGATAAAAAATGGCAGCAAACGGCCAAAGGAAACAACACAAATGGCTCACCAACAGCCCCAACGGTCCAGTTGCTGATAAGCTGGCCAGCACAGAAAGCAAAGTCCTGGAACGTGAGATAATGCAGTTTTCTTTTCCCCGTCTCAAAGCGATTGTTGGCAAAGAAAACGATGGCAGCATAGTCCCTGAAAAAGACAAATCAGCATTGAAAGAGCTAAATACAATCAGTCATAACATAGATTTTTAACTGGTTTAACCACAATTCATTTTCAGGTGCAGTTTTTTTTTAGCTAGCCTAAATTCAAACCCATACAGTAGTTTATCTTAAATCACTACAAAATAATGTTTTTGAAGCAATCCTTTAAAGCCTGAGGCAGGGAGATCTGTGCTCCGTTCTTACTAATTTTTACCTTGCAAGCTTGTCAGAAAGAAGAAAGTGCTGACGTATGTTCTCCACCAGGGGTCCCTTCAGCTCTTCAACGACTTTGAAAACACGTTTGAAGTTGTCAAACTAAAATTAAGCACATGTTGAAGGACATTTTATAAAGTTAGAACCCGACTTGTATAGAACACAGTAAAAAATGTATCATGGAAAACAAGAGCTGTTCATTTTAAATGTTGAAAAAAAGAGTGAAAAACGCAGCTTATAGGAGAGAATCAAACAAATATAAAAGAAAGTACAATAGAATGTCTTTGTTAATGAAGGCATCTTTAACAGTAGACAGTGTTCCAAATGTTTCCAACAATTTTCAATCTTAGTCATTTTAATCAAGGTGATCAAGGTCTCCGCGACCCTGACGGAAAAGCGGAAGAAGATGGATAGATGGATGGATGGATGGATGGTAATCAAGGTCTGTAACATTTGGTTTGGTTTTATCCCAACTTTAACCAAACTTGGTTTTTGGTATATATTTTAAATAGATGGAGGATTGACATAATCTGATGTCTGGGTCCTTAGAGAGAAGATATATTTGCAATGTTCCCATCAGACAAATAACATCTGAGAAACAGTTTATTTTAATGTAAATCTGACTTATTCAGGGTTCATCTGTTTTAATATCCAGGTCTGTTTCTTTTGGAGGGAAGGATATCGATGCTGTTTTTTTTTAATACATTTCATAGAGCGACTAAACGTGTTAGTTATTCTTTTCAACAATAGCATCAGAAAATGACATATTTTACTTTTAAACTGCTGACAATCTGAAGAAGTGAGTACTGAAGATCGAATAACGTACGATAAAGATTAACAGTCATTTTGATGTTGTGATGCTCTTACCTGTCGTCTGCAACTCTTCAGTGTCACACTGGTCTTGGCACTGATATCATCCAAGTCTTTCTTGGTTCCTTTAGAGAGTTTCTTTCCCAGGACCTCACGGACAAATGCATCATCGAAGGTATAGTATCTATTCAAGGAAAGTCATAAGAGGAAACTTTAAAAAAATACATTTTCATTTATTATGTTAAGAAGAATGAATAAATGAGTTACGTTTAATAACAAATACACAAAGGCCTTGAGAAGTTAAATGACAGGCTCACAGAAGGGGCATATTTTAAAGATCAAAAAATACACTGAACACATTAGATAATTGAAGAATTGAAGAGAAAATTATTACTGCACCTCTCGATGAGCATGGATTGTCGATGGGGAGGGATCTGAAACAGCAGCTGGTTGCCTAGTTTAGTTGGACTGTGCAGCAGACGCTCACACATCTGAAAAGTTCTGTACTGGTCCATGGTGTCACTCAGCAGAACATCTGCACTCGCCTCACACTCCTCCATCACTCCTCCGTCTATTCGTACCTTCACCGCATCGAACACTGTTGGACGGATCAGACAAGTATGATGATCCCACTAAAGCTGAAGTCATGAACTGTACTATTACCTCTGCTAACAAAGCTACTGGTGTGGTGTGAATATACAGCAACACTGACTTGTTTTTCCATCATTATTCTCAACATTGGCTCCAAGTATATTGCACAGGATGAGGTTCTGATGACAAAATACAGTATGTGCGCAGCAGAACTCATTATAGGTTTAATTATCTTAATCTTTACCCATTTTTCAGCAACCCTACAAAATCACACGATGCCTATTAAAAGACATTGAGATCAAAATATCTTAATTTTTAATAATTAATAAATGAGATACATAATTTGATACATTAAAGTATCCAAATAGTAGAAGAGAATATTGATGCAAAAATGACTATCCTCATGAATATTGTGAGTCATATTCCAATTTCAACAACATAACATAATTTGAGTGGCAGTTGGAATTTTTCATTTACATTACTTATACTAATCTTTGTGAGAGAAAACCCCAACCAACCTGGACCCTGTTTAAATACACCTACTCAACAGTATAGGTCACAGTCTACTGAAGAACACTGTGACCCATAGTCTCTGTTGTGACTCATACCTGTGTATCCGTCCAACCAGAGCTGGTAAACCTCTTCATCCATGATAGTGGTGTTGCCCACGAAGACATCCAGCTCCATAGTCATCTGTGTAGAGGCAAAATAGAGAAAGCAATTAGATCAGGGGATGACCATTATCTGTTTATCGTAAGTAGCCATCAACAACCATATTAGCTCATTATAACACACACTTTACCTTGTTTGAATGTTGTTCCGACCAGTATTAGGCATAAAGCTACAATAAAAGCTGAAAGGCGAAGTATACCGTTGAATATTATTGGATGAACTTAAATATTCTTTCCATGGCGTCTAAATGAGCTATCTTCCTCCCTTAAAGGTTAGCCTCTGATGCTAGCTATGACGCTAAGCTACCAGTGTTAGCGCTTACTAAACTGATAACCAGACAACGAAAGGTTAAATTAAGACCAAACTAACTCGATGACTTAATCGGTTAATCAGCTTAGGTGGTCTAAAACACAAACATTTACCAAATGATATTGCTATTGGTGCTCAGTGTCAACAACACCAGGCAAGCTTAATATACTTCCGGTTTTATTACGTCACAGGAAAGGCTCTACACATTTCTCACACAATTCATACTTGGTCTGTTTTATTTTTGTCACTTATGGTTGTTGTTTCCTTCATAGACTTTAAAGGGCAAATTTATGCACACACACACACACACACACACACACACACACACACACACACACACACACACACACACACAATCGTCCAATAAAAGTGATGTAATCTGTTCAGTACTCAGATATTGTACTAAAGTAAAATTAGAAGTACCAAAGAGGAAGGAATACTATGTTACAAATACAAGTCCTGCAATCCAAATGTTACTCGAGTAAAAGTACAATAGTATTAGCATGAAAATATAATTAAAGCACCGCAAGTAAAAGTACTCATTATGCAGATTGGACCATTTCAGAATAATATATATGATATGTTTTGATTATAATAATTGATACATTAATGTATCACAGCTGGTAAAGGTGCAGCTAGTTTTAATGACTTTGAATGCAGCAGGGTAGCTTGTGAATGTTACTCCAGGTGTAACTGAAGTCTTTTTTAAGTGTTCTTTATATTTAACAAGTTACCAAACGTATTATATGAATCTAGTTAAGTAAACGAACACTATAAACCTTAGAAGTTTACTGGGGTACAAGAAAAAAAGTAACAAAACATGTAAACACTCAAGTAAAGTCCCACAAACTTGCACTTAAGACAGTAAATGTACTTACCTACCTCTACCCTTTGTTTGATGAGTAATGTTATTTGTAGAATGATATGTTTCCCAAATAGACTGTAGTCAGCTTTCTGTTTGAAAAAGAAATGATGCTTTTATTCTGAAACGATCATAGTGGTACAGTTGTTTTTCCTCTAGCAGCATCCGGTTATTGCCAAACCTCCCCTGTCAGAGCCGTTAGCTTCAATCATGGGTTTCTGTGCTTCGGGATTCTAAGTGATCTGCGTTTGCCGTTTGTTGTCACTTACTCGTTACCATGACACAATGGAAGTTCCGTTCGATTATGGCAAAAGTGGTTCAACGGTTTTGTAGGTTCCAGTGCTTCAGTTACAGTAGAGCCAACGTAGACATGTAAACATGTGTAGGTAAAATGTGGATCAATTCCCAAATTACCCTTAAACTATGCGTTGTTATAATAATACATAAATGTAATCCATCTTTGTCATTAGTATGTAACCGTGTGAACTCAGGAGAAGGCGCATTTTCTGATCAATGAGTATTGCATAGGCGCAGACCAAATTGCAGTGTAGAGAAAATTGACGATTGGTCATCAATAAAATAAATAAAAACAACATTGGACATGGTTGTGTATGCTTCGATTAAATAAAATAGATTTTGGGAAAGGGGTGGTGCATTGAAAATAAGCTACATCAATTTGTCAGAACACCAATAGAAGGAAAGCATGATAACATTTTCTACATGCTGATTGGTTATAGTAAATGCATAGAGAGGATAATAAACCCTACAAAAGCTCAATGATTGGGAAGTATATCACTTTACAGTATACACGCAAGATCATCACCAAACACAAAAATGCTATTCATTTAAAAACCGGAAAGCCATCAATGGCCTGAAGAAACAATGGACGATTTGAAGACTCAAATTACCCTTTCTGTCCTTCTATTTGTGCTCTTATTTTAAAATGTGTCAGCTCAGAGAAAGGACTCTGTGTGACCATCTCTGTGATTTGCTTGCTACGTGTACACAATCTGCTCTCTTTTCCTCCGGCGATAATCTAAATAAATCCTTGCAAATCCCTATACTCGCCCTCCCTGTCTGTGTTTCTGCATGTGTCCTTCAAAAATCACAACATAAGGGAAAACGACTCAGTCAACATGTCTTTTTATCGGATCCCTACAGCTGCACATCAACACTCTCATTTCTAACCTCACATGACACCCTGATTCCATCCCCAGCTCCCTCTTGCACGGTTAACACCCTACATTGTTATGGCCTCAGTGAAACAATGGAGGTGGGACAGAGGGCGGAAGGATGTGGCTGAATGCCTCAGCATAAACCCATGGAAAAAGCCTGAAGTCACACTTTCCGCATGTGTTCTTTGAAAAGAAACGAGCCTACAACCAGAGTCACCCTTGATACAACTGCACTGTAAAGTAGATCTTTATTTGTGGTGAACTCTAAAGGCTTGTAGGGCATATATTTGTATAGGCCTATTTCATGTGCAAAGGTTTTGGGATAGTCACAATGGTCAGTTGGCTAGTTTTCAATTATAAGTCTATTCAAATGAACAGAATACAGATGTGGAATTGCACATGCCTTTCCTACTTATTTTCTTTGTGGTGTGTGCTAATCCATCTTGTTTTGGTTTCATAGAATAAACAAAGTAAAAGTATGTTTTTAAATCCAAAGGGGGCGCACAAGTTCCTCACTGAGAGCACATGGAGCACATCTTCACCTCCATATCTTGATGTTTTCATAATGTTGCTGAGATGGCCGGATTCAGTTCATCTAAATCACTGAGACGATCGATTCTACATGTTGCCATTTACTACCATGTCAAAAGGAAGCAATGCGAATTGCCACTCCAAACCTCAGAGGAAACCACAAATATGTTTGATTACTGTCTAAACGACTTGTCAAAGCAGCAGTCGTCCTAAAACGCTAAGCTTCCGGAAAATCACTCAAAAATAAAATCAATGCTATTGAGGAACATGATTCCTTTGGATACGAAGTAAGACACCATCAATACAAACACAAATTACAACAAACAAAGCATCTAAATTCTAGTTTAATTCAAAACATTTTAACTTACTTCATTACAGCTTTGAATATTGGTGCTTTTATTTCAAAGGCGCTAAAGGAGGACTTCCTGTAATGTGTGAGCTTGACACGCTGTTTAGCGGAATCAGAGCCATGAAAGTGGCGGAGGCGGACATTGTTGTGGTAACAGTCCAGCCCCAGAGGATGAGCAGCGATGATGCATTTACCGTGATCGGATAAAAGATGAAATAGGAGTTTGGTTTATTTTGTTTTCGAGTTGTATTTTTATCTATGGAATGAATTATTTTTAGAAAAAGCTGCTGCAACGCCACCACCACCTGGGAACAGAGTTCATTCAGCCGAGGCGAACAGAGCACAGCCTGCTGAGACGATGCCAGCGACGTAAAACCATAACATCTGCAGCAGGGTGTGCATCGGAGGCTGCTGGATTAAGCGTCCGTGGATCAACCGGGCCTTTTTTTACACACAGTAGGCCCACACAAGAATTCATCAGACGGCCACTGCCTTCAAAATACTGCGAGAGGAGGTAACATCGGGACAGTTGTATTCCTGGAGGCCTTTGGAGCACACAGCTTGCTTTGCGAGGATGACAGATTGACATTAATGTGGGTTTCATCCACGACCTCATTAAGACATCAACCACGAAAAACAGCCACTGGGTTCGGCACACATAAGGACTGGAGTCACAGCGCCTTGAAAAAATCCTTCTAAGTAAAGAAATCACATGTTAGTGCCATGATTTGGCCTTCGGTGCTGTAGTAATTGCATAGCCTATATATATATATATATATATATATATATATCTTGAAAATATGCAGAGGAGGAGGATGTGATGGCTCTGTGTTGAGCATTGAAGCATCCAGTTACATCTCCCTTTCTACAGATTCTCAGGTAGCCTACAATTTAGGTGTAGATTTTTTACATAGAAAATGGGTAGCGAAGGGGAGATAATAAACAGAGAACTGTCAAAGATGTCGGACGAGGATTTGCTGGCGTGCTCCAAAGAGGAGCTGGTGAGCCGGCTACGTAAAGAGGAGACGGAGAAAATATCAGCCCTTATTCAGCGTGGACGGCTGATAAAAGAGGTAAATAAACAGCTGCAGGGACACCTCCTTGAAATCAGGGAACTGAAAGTCATCAATCAGCGCCTGCAGGAAGAAAACGTGGAGCTGCGGGACCTGTGCTGCTTCCTGGACGACGACCGGCTCAAAGTGAAGAAGCTGTCCAGGGAATGGCAGCTGTTCGGGCATCACGCAGCCAAAGTGATGCGGGAGGATCTGGGCGGTTACTTGAAAAAGCTCGCCGACCTGGAGCGTATGCAGGACGGGCTGGTGAAGGAGAATTTGGACCTGAAGGAGCTGTGCCTGGTTCTGGAGGAGGAGTGTGTCAGCAGGAGTGACTCCAGCCCCGGAGGCTCCAGCGAGCTCAACCTGCCTTGCATGGTGGCCCGGGACCTGGGGGACGGGAGCTCCAGCACAGGAAGCGTGGGAAGCCCGGACCAGCTGCACCTGGTGTGCTCACCTGATGACTGATGCCAGGTTTATGTCAAATAAGGAAATTGTAGACTAGGGGTGTTGTGATTAATGGAGACAGACGCTTTGTCAGACAGTACAAATCAATTTGGTGCAAAACAAGCATTAGGGCTTTCTGAATGCTGCAAAGATATGTGTGCCACTAATCTACCACTATGAACAATTTCAGGACTTTACAAAGACATTGACTAGATGTTTTCCAGATGATAGTGTACCTACCTTTTACAGTGTTTTTTTTTCTTCTAATGACTCCTCAGTTTTTGGGAAATTCTCCTTTTTCAGTGGTCTGTTGTCTAAAAAAAGAAAAAAAGAAATGGGACCAAGAAAGTGGGTCACATAAATGTATCTCATGCACTGGACTAGCCTACACTGGTAGAAGCCTTTTTTTCTATTGCACTGGACAGCGTTACAACGGATCTTTAAATCACAGATCTAAAGAGACATTTCAATCCAGTTTTGAGCCATATTTAGTCACTGAATTCCAATAGCACTGAAAAAGATGAGTTGTGATAA
Source organism: Eleginops maclovinus (assembly GCF_036324505.1). Taxonomy (NCBI): domain Eukaryota; kingdom Metazoa; phylum Chordata; class Actinopteri; order Perciformes; family Eleginopidae; genus Eleginops; species Eleginops maclovinus. Next base: position 11,049,179 of record NC_086371.1, read on the forward strand.
AAGACAAAAAAAGAGACTATTTGATATTTGCTTTTGCTAGATGCCCAATAATGTGTAATATTTTATGCACTCTCTTCCTCAGGACAGGATTGGAGTGCCATATGTGCATGATGATTGTCACAATTTGTACAGGCCTGTTAACCAGTCTGATGTGAAGGCCCTTCAGGTTTCATGTGAGTGGGGCTGCTTTGCATAGAGAGCCTGGGCAGAGCCAGCACACGGGTCATAAAGTTTTGGATCAGACATGATAGATGTCCTTGGACCTCACTCAGAGCTGAAGCGAACAAGTTCTGTCACTTTTTTAAAAATCCAACTGGAAACTCTTTGTATCAAACTGGAAGGTCTACAACTTTTAAGGATTTGTATTCTATTCAAGCTGTTTAAATCCACTTGTATTACATTTTTATTACATTGTTTTTGATGTTTGATTAGCATATCACAGAGTTTGTTTAAGTTGGCCACAGTCAGCTTTGTCTTCTGTATTTCATGCTTTGTATTTACCCTGTAACATTTGGGATATTCTTAACTTTGACCCTTCTTTATCTTGATTTATCTGTATTAACTTGCATAACTAACCGATTTCAGTTCAAATCATAGATAATGCACATGGATTAGAAAAGATTTATTTTGTCGTTAGCTGTTTTATTGGTGGGCTATGCTCGTAGTGCATTGAAGAGCTTCAAATACAGTGGGTATGACACTTCAGCTGTTCTGACCTTTCTTTGTGTGTTTGACTTTGCAGAAACAAGCATTTACACATTTAAACATGACACAGAAACAAAAGATTGATTTCTGCACTTGTTTTGACCTTCATGTCTAAATGACTGCGCGTGATTGATGCTCCAGCCATGTCACAGATACTGACTTTATGGATGTTCATCAGTTTTATTTTTGGATCCCTATTTGCACAGTCTGGAGGGCTGAACAGGGCAGTAATGCTTTCAGCCACTTAGTGATGCACGAAAGTCCTTTGACAGCAGCGCACATGCTGATTTTTTCATGCTTTATAGTGCTCTCACTCTGACTGTCGTTCAATCCTGTTTTTCTCTCTAACCCCATTTTAGTAGAGCAATCCAATGCCCTCTGAGCCATGTATGTATTAGCAAGAGATTCACTTCATTTTGGAAAATAGAGTAACAGAACACAGTGTTCACATGTTCAGTGTAATTGGCAGCCATCAAATGCTTTTATCAAGTGTCAGTAAAAAAGAGTTGTGATTATTTGCATTATATATTATTTCCCTTATTAGCATTTTCATCTATAAAATGTAAAACGAAAATTGAAAGAAATATTGCAATTATACATTTCTTCGAACCCAAAGTCCTAAACTCAAGACAGTTGCAAATCCTCACGTTTGAAAAGCTGCAAGCGACGAACATTACGTTGAAATTTTGGCTTGATTAAATCCAAATTAGCTGCAGAATAATCTTTTTCAATCGACCATAAAAATAAGAATCATAAGGCTTAAAGTATTGCTGTTCCTGTTGAGGTTAAACTGTGTCTCGGGGTTTGCTATACAAAGTTTAAAAATCTTCTTTACACTTTAAATGTTTCACTGTTTCATTCTTAATTCAATTTGATGAATTTGTTGTTTTTAACATCCCAGGAAAATCCCATTGTTTAATTGGTTGTTTCATAAATAATAACACCATCACAAATGTTACACATGCTAGCTCTTTATTGTCTGTGCAGTATCACTACTTTGACAAAAGATAAAAGTAAGGCACTGCCCGACAAAACAGATCAGAGAAAACAAAAAAATATAGACATATATTACACTCTGGAAATATAAATACGTGATTATAAAATCTATAATAACTCCTATGGCCCAGCCTTAGTGGTCAATCGTTTGCATAGACAATTTTATGATTTATTAGAGGACTTGTACAAAAATAAGGAACTTTGTTTATAAGTACTCGAGGACGTTTACAAAGTGTTACATAACATAATGTAACAATGTTAAATTTGCCATTTTACTGTAATATCACAATTATTATATTCATAGTTTGAGTTATAGTTACTTATAGAAAGCTTGTATTATTAAATCTGCATGCAATGCTTTGCTAATAAACTTCAAACATGTTCATTCTACGTAATAGCTTTTAAAGTGAAAGGTAAAAGACTCAATATTTTTTGTCTTTTGTCAATATGAAAAAAATTGTAACATTTTCATCCAAATAGGGCCACTAATTGGCATATTATCCAAGTAAAGATTTACTTTCTGAAATAACAGCTAATTTTGAAATGCTTGACACAATCATTGTTTTCATTTCACACCCAGAGATCCTTTCTCTCACACATTAGTGTTGTGTCAGGATGATGCGGGCTCTGATCACAGCGTGAGGATGGTCGGGGAGTGCAGGGAGTGATCCGATTGGTCTCCACTACTGCTGCTGCGGCGGTGGGCTATCCCACAGGTCTGTGGGACCTGAGAGTGGTGGATGTTTCCTTGATGGGATGAAGCATGGGACGTGGTGGAGGCGCTGGTGTCTAATGAGGCAGAGGGGTATGTGAAAATCATACCAGCTGTGAAGGGGGTAAGGGATGGAGTGGATGCGAGAACCGGGGTGTGGAGAGACTCTGATTCAGAGGCAGCAGATGAGGCAGCCGATGTTTCACGTTTGGTGGGGATGGTTATCTTCGGTTTAGGCTTCTCCACTTTTTTCGGCTGTTTGGTTGAGGGTCCAGGTCTGCTAAAGTCATGTGGCTCCAGTTTGACGCCTCGCAAAGATGAAATAGATGTATTTGGGTCAGAATCCGAATCTGATTCCTCTATTTTACAAATAGGACGGTGAGCCTCCAGGACCAGCTCAAGCTTATCCTTCTCCTTTTGTAAATCTGCTATTTCCTTCTTCAACTTTGACTTTTCATCTTCCAGTATGTCAGTCTCCTACACCAGGGGGAAAGCAGAAAAAGACAAACATATATGTAATTTCTCTCATGTGTCTTTGAGAGCAATACCTTATATTTAAAGAATTAATGTCATGACATTTTTACAATGTGCACTCACATTTTGCAGTGTGTCTGTTAGCTCCCGACGGCGATTGCGACATTTTGCTGCTGCCAGCTTATTCCGCTCCCTTCTTATTCTACGTCTCTCCAACTCCTCATGGGATAGCTTTAATGAGAAAGAAAACAATAAAGTTTAAGACAAGATACCACAGACAAAAACATTATTTGAATGCACAAGTCAGTTCTGAAAGTTAATTTGCTTCCATAACTTCTTTTAGACTAGTTAAACACTTCTTGGGACATTTGTCTATTAGCACCTGTAGATTTATTCTAAATTCACCAAAACTAAACATGAGATAAGGCCTTATTTGCGTTGCATGAAGTTGCAATACAAAACAATTGTGTTGATGTAGCTTAGGAAATTGGGAATTTTAATGGTGATATCGATCAGTTAAAATGTTTTACCATTTGCAGAGTCGGTGTCTTTCCTCAAAATACATAAAAGAAGTTAACATAACGCAGTAGGTATATTTTCTAAATCTATTTAATGTCTAAACATGTCTAATATTGGATTGTCAAACCTTCTTGCTTTGTGTTGATGAACAAACAACTCATTTGAAAACCAGACATGTTATAGTACGTGACCAAGGAGAAATACTACCACCATGTGCGTGTTCTGAGTCATCACAGTGATAGCAGCTAAAGGATTTAGAAATGTCTGAGCTTTTGTGCCTTTTGTAACACCCTAACTCTGACTACATCCAGCGCCTCATTGCAGTTGATCCAATATTTCCCGCACTTTCATTGGTGATGAGTCATGCTCAGATCTAGCGGTGACTCAGGTGTGAGTCACTGAACATGACTTGCCCCTGTGAGTCACATGACAGTTCACTTCCTGTACCATAGAATTACAACTCCAGGAAAAAAACCATGATGTGTGTCAACATGTGCCTGATGAAACTAACATCCATGGTATCTTGTTTTTTTGACACTTAACATTGATCTGCTGCCAAAAAGCAAATCTTTGCAAACAGTGTGTCACAGGTGATCATTTTACTGAATGAGCATTGAGTCAAAGTAAACACCATCAAAGAACATAAACAGTGTGTTTTCCTCATAGGATCAAATTAACTTTTTTTAATAATATATTTAATAACCTCTCCACATAATCTTATCCTTACCCTATTGCCTAATGTATTTATCGGATGTGTAAGTCAAAAGGAAATGACACATACAGGGTATTACACACTAGTTACAAAAATGATTCTGCTTCTCCACACCCCTTACCAACTGCCCTCCGAATAGGGAAAATATGACTCCCAAGAGATTTACTTTAGTACCTCTCAGGATGACAAATATCACTATTTCCCAACAGTAGAAATGCACAACATCCACACTAATCAGTGTCTATAGCAGTGTTTGAATCTTCATAAAGTTTCAGATTCATTAAGTTCTACTTTCTTACATGCTCGTCGTTCCTGCGTCTTGTGGAAGCAGTAGGGTCTGCAGCAGCTCTTATGACCCCTGGTCGGAGAAAATGGGAAGGTGGTGGAGCCAGAGGCCGTGCCCCTGAGAGGGATGGGTAGGGAGGAACTGGAGATCTTGAAGGGCCCGGCGGATGCATCAGAGAGGGCTGAACCAACCACTGGAGGTCCTGGTTGGTTGTGATGGCATTGAGGCTTGGTACAAATTGACTGCTGCCAGCCATTGTATACTTCTGGGTAAAATAGGTTGAAAAGAAAAACACGAATAAAGTGAATTTAAAATTGGATCAATAACAGAACACAACATGTTTGAAGTCTTAATGCCATACAATTAAAGTAAACCATAATTGTTGAAAATAATCAAGATTATTAATATTGAGTTTGACTAATTACAACATGATAAGTGGTGGAAGAAGTATTCCCTTCCTTTACCTACTTTAAAGTAGGAATATCTCACGTATAACATTTCTGAATTCATAAATGAAATCTTGTGCAGAATCTGAAGTTTTATTGTTCAAATAGTTAAGGCTATTATTCCCTTTGAATCACATTGAATGAGTATTTATTTAAATAAAGTATATATATATATATATATATATATATATATAAATAAAATTGTTCATTTAAACTAACAATCTTTGTTTTCTATGTGGAACAAATCTGCTCAAATCATCAGTGTTTTAATCAGGATTTTAAATCCATTTAGTCACATATATATATATATATATATATATATATATATATATATATATATATATATATATTAATCTTGTAGATTGTCAATGTAGAGCCAACTTAGGTTGTACACTACTGTACTTGGTAGATTAGTAGTGTAGGACTGCATATCTTTGTTTTATCATATGTCCAAAGTACAACATTTCCCTCTGAGATATAGTGGAGTAGATGTACAATAAGATGTAGAATCAAATAAAGAACACAAGTAAAATACTTAAGCAAAAGATCAAGATAATATCTGGATTGTCACATTCCTATTGGGTATAATGCCTGTATTGTATTGTACAAAAATGAAATGTAATGTAGCTTGGTATTTACATTTAATACAACTTTTTGTTACTTTTACAAGAAATGTAATATTTTGTATTACTGATTTGACCCCTGACTCTGTGATAACCTGTGGTGTATTTGAATGAAAGTTCACCAACCTGATCCTGCTGTGTAGTTGTGTTGCTGGTGTTTGACCCAGAAGAGCTACCTGTGTACGCCGGGTTGCCTCTCCCTTGATTCCCAAAGTTTCGATACATCCTTTCTGTTTAAATGAAAAGAAACTAGCACCCGACTGGGGATATAAAGCCTTTATCTCTCACGAAAAGTACTTTCGGGATGATTCTCGTTTGTCAATTCAAACTCTGGGCAAGCCCACCTTATTGCGGTAAATCGGTAGAGTCCAAACCGGCACGTCTTCAAGGGGGGAACAAGGAAGGAAATACAGACTTTCTTTTTTTCAAATCGCCTTAAAACCTCCAAAAACGACTTTCAGTACGTCCTCTCGAGCTTAGTCATATATTTTTAACCAAAAGTCTGGGAATGATTGTTAGGTTGTAAACTCTTAAAGCGGCACTGTATGTTCACCACGCCCCTCCGTAGTTACGGGAAATAGTGCTGTCTGGAACCTCTCACGAATCAAGCCACGTGCCGTGACGTCATTGACCATATATGGTGAGAGTTTCCTCCACGCGGGATTCCTCACAGAAACCACTTCTGATGCGTTGGTTGAAATACTACTGCATTTTCCTACAGCAATGGAAGTAGTGTCGATTACATAATAATTACATTACGCATTACGAAAAGGTGATTACATTTTGTATGGGTTATTTACGTTGTACTCCTTTGTCCTTTGCCACATCTATAGATATTAATGCAGATCTGCCACAAATTCTACATTTAGGAATATTATTATGTTCTCGAGAGAGGTATTCATTTAATTTTATGATTGTTACTGACTGAGGTTGCAGTTAATATTTTGCATTGTAATGAAATGTGTTTCTTTTATTCTTCCCTCAATCATGAGCTTCTGAAAATATTGTCGTCACCACCAAAAACTACAACCGCAATAATACACATATAATTAGTTATATTGCTCTCCCTCTCCGACAGTGTCAATCCAAACGTATCACTAGTATCTTTGTTAAGGCAGTGACTGACTAAGATTTAATTTTCTTACACATTTCAGAAATTATAAATATCTTGATTATGATAGGCTACAATAAATGAATTAAATAATCAATTAGTTAATAGCAGACTTTACCAATAACTTACGTAAGCATGAAACTGTGGACTTTTATATGGTATACCAGTACAAACACTTTTACATAACAAAGAGTTAATTCCATAATGTGTTCATTGTATAACTGTCAGGTCTGGTAATAGTTAATACTCTTATTATGAGACAGCAGAAAGAAAGAAATGCTACCATTTAAATCTTAAATATGTATTTTAAGCTTGCCGCTCCAGGATCAGTTATGAAATAGATCATAAAGTAGTGGTAAGGCTGGTAACTTGAGAATAATGGGGATGAGGTCTTTGGTCACTTTCACTACACAACCAGATCAACACACAAGCATGCCTGTGGAGATGATTCATTGCATCGCCACAGTGCTTCTCAATTATTTCACCAACCGTTTCAACAACTGATTTTTACTAACAAGCACAAAATAGATCAGATTCAAAAGCTGCATGCCATAGATCCAATAAGCTTAGTCTGTCACAGCAGCTGCTGACCTTGCAGTCCCCAAGGACAGAGTTCCCGGCAAAGGCTAATTTCTCCTCAATGCTGATACACCAGTGTCTCACATTACTCCTAATTCTACTCCTATACTGTAGGATTAAGAATTGACAATGTTTTTTTAAAGAGACACTGGTAATTCTTTTTTGGGGTGGAAAAAGGAGAATAATTGTGTATTTTACTAATCCTCATCTACAGAGAAGTTAAGACATTGGATCATGGCCTTCTGTTTCCTCATAACTTATGAATGAGAAAAGATACAATAGAGTTAAACTGAAACTGCCGCGAGCATGCCTTGGATTAAAGCATGCCATTTGCTCATTGGTCCATTTCACTACTGAGTTTTAAATATTGCATTTCAACAATATTACAACCTATGATAAAGAGGAAAAACATGCAGGATGTTTAATTGTCAATGTGGTTGATGGTATCATCGGAAGAGATATGGGGTAAAGGTGATAGACTGATGACTAAAGCTTCTGGAATGCTATGATGCCAAACCGGCTGTGTCTCTAATTGTGACAAGTCCCAACATGCTGGTCAACTTTTTTCTCCTGATTGCAGCGTCATTCATTCACCAGCTGCTCCTTTATCTCGTTTTTGATTAGACAATGTGTGCTCATCAGACATGCCCACTTTAGTGAATGAAGTACTGTATTGAATAACTTTTTTGTATATCAACATCTTAGCGTGAATAAGACATAACCAATTTCTGGAGGGGAAAAGGAAGTTTAGATTCCGATTTACTCACCCTAAAAAACTTATTTATTTTACTTTATTTGGTTTAGTGGGTGTTAATTGTTTTTGCTGTGACTGTACAGTGCAAATTCTTACATGCCTAATTGAAGTATGTAAAGTTTACTAGTAATAAAACAAATTAATGTATAAAAAATTGGAATAATATTTAATTAACATTATTCAAATACTGTGAATTGGTGGGGGAAGTATTTTATAACATTTTATATTGTCAGCTATTGAAATAGTATGCAATATAAAAAAAATGAAGATGCACAGTAAAATGTACTAAGGTTATGTAAGTACAATACTCGTTCTGAAGCACTGCCTGTTACAGCATATTGTACAAGCCAACACTTTTCTACAACTGATGAAGTAATAGCAACCACTTGCAAACATGAAAGTAGTAGAACTGCAGCTATACCAGATGGAGCTAATTTACTGCACTATTTGACTATTGTCTTTCTATGTTTAATTAACTTGTTACAAATTTACATTTTCATATAGTGAAGCATAGGTATGGAGGTGCTCAAAATGAAAATAATCAAAAATAACTCAAAATTATTATTTTAGTAAATGTACTTTGTCACCACTCAACAGTTACTTTTTAAATGTATCTTGACTTGATGAATGACCTGTGATGAGTATATAACAATGTTGTAGATGTTTTTTGCAACACAATGAGTATGTCTTATTCATGCTCCTGTTACATCATGTCTGTTGTGATGGTCTTGCTCAGGGGTGAACTGTATGGTACAGTAGTGGATTGAACAGAGCTATACAGTCTCACAGCTTTAAATACTCTGTTATAAGTAAAAGTGCTCAATTCAAAATGTTTCACCTAAGTAAGGGTATGAAAGTATTAAGATCAAAAGATCTCTGCGTATGACCCATTCTAGTATTAGGAGCAGTGGGGAGTCATTAGGGATGGTGCCCGGGGAGCAGTGTAGGGAAAGGGCCTTGCTCTGGGATACCTCAGTGCTACTTGGTCATTTGGAAACTCGAACCGGTAACCTTCCGGTTCCCAGGCCTACTCCCTGCAAAAGCGAGTAGATTTAGGAATAATATTCGATTCAGAATTGTAGTGGAGTGTACTGACTCAAGGTCACCTTAAATAGTACTTAGTACAGTAAATTTACCTGGCTGCTATATCTCCTTCAGGATGTGTATTTTGTAAATTGTGTGTTTTTCTTTATTTTGATATTATTTTTTAAATGCATATTTTCTTTTGTAAAGCTGTCTTTGGCTCTGTTGCTGCTGTAGCAAATTTAAATTTCCCCTCTGTGGGACCAACAAAGGGATTCTGATTCTAAATACTTCTAAGTTACTTCCCCCACTACTGAAAATGAAATAAACTCGTTTATCGCTTAAGTTTAAAATGCAACCAACAAACAGATGAGAATGGGAAAGAAAACAGTAAGATACAAAATAATTTTCACAAGGAAGTCCTAGCAGTACCTGCTGTGTGTATTTGCACAGCTGTGTACTTGAATACTTACATGGTTGTCTGCCACGCAGGCACACTGAATTCAACCAACCGCAGTGGATGGGTGGGATCAGTCCGGTGGTAGCCACGTAGCTAGCTAACAACGTTAGCTGTGCAGGTAAGCTGTGCTCTTCTGCTCCTTATTTACTTCATAATCGTTAACATTATCCATCAATCACGCAGTCTGTACCATTAAAATACTGCTGTTCAATGTGTAGTCATCAACTGTGCGGCTTCATCGATTGTTGGTTGAAAATATGATGTTATTAACTTAGCTTGCCTGGCTATGTAGCTAGCAGTAACTGTTAGCTATCGCTAAATAAGTTTACACGTACTGTTAGTTTAGCTAGTGGGTATTAGCGTAAGCAAAGATAGCATCTTACTAACATCATGTAATTAATTAAATGTGTTCAATGTAAGCTGTGGTATGACATCATAGTGCTTCTTCAAGATGGCAAACATGACTACATGTCGTTTAGCTGAGATGTAGCTAATGTGTGAATGTTTTTATTTTAAGCTAACGTCAGCAAACGTCAACATGGATTTGCCACATCAGGGGTACCGAGCAAGTAAGTGGAAATATCGTGAATCACCGTGTTACTTACAGTTAACTTTTTTTGAACAATTTGACAAATATCCGCCTATGGTTTCAACTTCCTATTTTCGTACCAACTACAACTACTGTAGACACACTGAGCTTAAATTAATCTGTTCCTGCTTGAGATTTATTATAGTCCAGATTAATTGATCTACGTGGTTTGGAAAATATATAATAAACACCAATGTAATACTATTCCAGCCTCCAAACAGTACATGAAGTAAATTCAACACACGACAATCAGAACAAAAACTGAAGATTACAACTTTTAAAAATAGTATTTGTTCAAGGAGCTTTTCTCACCACTCATATTATCTATTGGTGTATATATATATAGATATATATCTATATATATACCGATATATATCTATATATATAGATATAGATCTACAGATCTATATATATATATATATATATTTTAAAAAGTTTATATATGATTAACAAATTAAGTGGGTTTTAGTTCAGTTTATATTTGATAAACTTTTTTTGTGGATAATAAACTGGTAAAAACATGAATATCACCGAAGTTTAATATGTATTAAAATGCCCTTTAAGTATTCCATTGTGTTTTTTCTTTCAACAGCTAAACCGAGAGCTCGTGCAGCTCCCCCCACAGCAGACTCTGTGCTGTTTGATGACACCAGCTCTGCAGCACCAGCAATGAATAGTCAAGGATACTACACTCCTGGGTACAATATGGCAGGACCCCCAAATGACATGCAAGGAGGCGCTGGGCCCCACAACATGTTTGCTGACCCAATGGCCAACGCTGCAATGATGTACGGTTCCACATTAGCAAACACAGGGAAGGATATGGTGAACAAAGAGGTGAGGAACACCCGGATATTAATTGCTAGCTTACTATATGGGGGGATTGGAGTTTTTAACCCAGTAACCTATAAATAAAGTCAAGTCCTAGATTTGCTTATTGGCAGACTTCTACCACACAAATATATATTGGGTGATTCAATCTCAAGTTAATACAGGTTTAGATGAATCCCAAATATACAAGTCTTACTGTGATAAAATAATAGGTCTAATCATGGGGCCGAGTCATAGATTTCCTCCATGTAGGTGTTCTTGTGCCATTTTATTTAATTGTTGTCCGAAAAGGTAACAGTTGGTAAATTAAGCATCTAAATATAGAGAACTACACCGGGATGTACTTTAATTTACACTGTTGAACTACTGGAATGTAAATCTCCAAAAATGACAACACTAATTATATTAGTGTACCTTTAGCTTTATTTGCAGCTGTGCAGAAATACTGGGTTTAAACAGAATGACTAAGGCGTGTCATTGTAAGTGAACACGTCTTCCAATAAAGCAGACGCATGTCTGGTTGCCTTTTAATAAAAAGTAACCGTCTATGAATTACCTCACTAAGGAAAAAAGGTAGGTCATCACAAAGTAAATGTATTGCATGTGGAAAGCAGTTGCATTTAAGATGTAGATCCACTGGATTAGTTACTTTACATAGACTGGGTGTTGCACAGTGCTAAGGGCGGTCACAGCCTCCTTTTTTAAAGAATACCATGACTCAACTGTATTTATTAACTTTAGCAGACATTCACTCTTCATCTGTTAAGTTAATGTTTGCCCTTCCTTTGTCTTTCAGATCAGCAGGTTCATGTCTGTGAACAAGTTGAAATACTTCTTTGCCGTCGACACCAGATATGTGTTGAAGAAACTTATGATCCTCATGTTCCCCTACACACATCAGGTAATCACAGCCATTCAGACTTTGACTACAGCGTTCAGGACGACACAAAACATTTAATATCATACATAACTGCTTGATAATTTTGCCTGGTATCATATTTACACCCACTTATCTCATTGAAACCATGCAAACAAGCTGATCCGCCACTTAATCACCACTCCAGCTTCATTTATCATTTATCATGATGGTGTGTCAGGGTGGGAAAGCGCACCAAGCTCAGTTAGTTCCCACACACTTGAACTTATTGAGATTGTTAATCAAGTCAAAGCCCCAAACAATCTGTGCCCTGATAATGACCAAACTACACAGACCTCGTAAGGCAAGGGTCACAAAAGGCCATACATATATGCTTACACATATGTACACACCAAGAATAATTACCATAATAATTTAAATTATAATTTGAAAATACCTATGTATCATGTGTACCGTTTATATAAAATGTGACATTTTAGATGTCTATTATTTTTAATATGCCATATTTTCTTTGAAGAGCATATTTTAAGTGCTATGTCTTAGTCTGTGTTCACTTCATTTTTACTTTTATTGATCATCTAGGACTGCCGTTAGCCCAAATTTATCATTGAGCTTTAATGTTGTTTAAGTTACATTTCATAAAGTTATTATCTAGTGTGTTTAATACAAACTCAAGTTTTTCCATTTTATAGACTGTTCAGATTAAAAAGCTTTATTGACGACAGCCACTTCTGTATTTGTGTTGTTGTTAGGATTGGGAAGTGCGTTACCATCGAGACACTCCACTGCCTCCACGACAGGATGTAAATGCACCAGATCTCTACATACCGAGTATGTTTTCATTAAATACAGAAAATATCAGTAGCAGAGCATTTTGTGATGTCATATAGTTCATCAAATATACTTCTTGTCTTTTAGCGATGGCTTTCATTACCTATATTTTACTTGCTGGAATGGCCCTCGGCATTCAAAAACGGTGAGTTATTTTTTCATATCTAATTTGCTTATTGATTTGCATGTACGTATTTAAAGTTTAAAAAGGATTGTCTTTTTGTGTGAAGATTCAGTCCTGAGGTGCTTGGTCTGTGTGCCAGCACCGCCCTCGTGTGGGTCATCATCGAGGTGTTGGTGATGTTGTTGAGTTTGTACCTGCTGACGGTGCACAGCGACCTCTCAACATTTGACCTCATCGCCTACAGTGGATACAAATATGTCGGGTAAATGATATGATTATATTTTACAAAGCAAGTTAGTGTAAGGGTTGGTATATAACCAAAGCTCCAAGTTGTTGTGAAATAAAACCAAACTGCTTAGCTGCTACATTAAAGATTTACCTCTGTAAATAAGGCATTTAAAATGATTCATAAATTCATGTGAACTAACTTGTTTTATGCTTCTCTTCTAGGATGATCTTCACGGTGTTGTGTGGCTTACTGTTTGGCAGCGATGGTTATTATGTGGCCCTTGCCTGGTCCTCTTGTGCCCTTATGTTCTTCATTGTAAGCATTAACAACTATATTTATCCATCTCAAATCAAGAAAGTTGTTTTCCTTAACAGAAAACAAAATACATTTGAATATTTCAGCATATTACTTCAAACGGAACATGTATGTTAAAGCGATTACCAAATCTGGTTATCAACCAATTCTGATATATATAACTACTATAATAATTATCTGGTTGAAGCTCACAGTGCACATGCTAAGTGTGATAGATACACTGTTATGACTCATTGTTCTGAATTTGTATAATATAATAACCTTTTTGATCCCTAAAAGTGTGACGGGAGCTCAGGAATGAAAAAAGAAAGGGAAACAAATGTATAAATAAAAGTAAAATAAGACAAAAATACAAATCCAGTGTTAAAATGTAAATAACAAAGCTTTATCCATATAAAAACTGTAAACAACTTTTAACGTTTACAGATATGACATATACTTGTTTACAGTAGAGATGAACAATTGTTAATAATGGATAATACCTGAAGTGCAGGCTTTAAGATGTTTCTGTCTCCGCAGGTTCGATCTCTGAAAATGAAGATCATTCCCTCTACGGACTCCATGGGAACTGGATCAAGTGCCAAACCTCAATTCCGTCTTTACATCACTGTAGTGACTGCAGTGTTTCAGCCCATCATCATATATTGGTTAACCTCTCACTTGGTCAGGTGACTGTGAGGCATTTCATCACCTGAAGTCCAAGAGGATTGGACCCAAAACATTTGGTTGTTGAGAGTTTGTACTCCTGCCTTTATACACTCGTGTGTTGCTAAAATCAAAACAAATGTAGACGGTGTTGAACTACATCGTGTGTTGAGCTTGTCAGATAGAAATGTTGATTCATGAAAAGCTTTCATTGATTTAACCACAAAGTGTACAGTAACTCTGACAAACACTTATTTTTGGCCATCTAACTTTGGGAACACGGGCTTTCATTGTTAGATGTGTTTAATCTCAAGTCAAATTCAGTTCTAGTTCTCTTTTTATATGATGTCCCTGGACATGATTTGCAATATTTTCACCCAGCAGTAAACTCACCCCACAGACATAAAACACACATTACACACATGAGTCAAGTACCATTTTTCTGGTATGGTAATTTTGCTGCATTATCTCTCTTGTAAGCCCTGAATTTTATTTAAAGACATTTAAAAAAGCATGATAATGTTTGGATTTTTGTAGAAAAAAAATAAATATATTAAGCTTTGTGTATTCCGCTTTAAACCGTTTCTTAAATGTTTTGTTCTATGTTAAAAGCTAGTTCTGCAAGGAACATGCTTCTCTATTTGTTGCATCTATTTTATTCATGTTCAAACTTTTGTTTGACTACATATTTTTAAAGGCACAAGTTTAATTTGAAACAAAAGGCGTCTTTAAAAAGAGTACTTCTCTCCTTTCTACCACTGGGTACCATCCACTCTTGCTATGTTTGAATAATGAATGTGGTATTTTGCATTTAATTGTTTTATTGTCCTCTTTGCTGTGAATACTGTTGGTTGACGTGAGTTGCGGGAGCGCGCACGGAAACGCGCACAGTGCAGCGTCCTTTCGGTTTCCATGGAGACCCCAGACGGCAACAGAACACCGAGGGAGAGTGTCCGACCCCGAGTCCAGTTTAAAACACCATAATTTCACCTTTAACTCTTGTAAGATTTTGTTTTTTGGACATTTATGGACAAGTGTTCTGCCGGGGTCATCGCTTTGGAAATTTGGTAAGTAAATAGTTAGTAATATGTATTTTGAACCACCTGGTAACATCACCTGAGGGGAAAAAGGCGGCGTTCTTGTCTATATGAAACTTTATATTGTTCCGCCATTTGCCTCATGAACTGCATTGTAGAGCCATGTGGCATCTCCTAGAACCATTCAGAGCGTTATGAATTAGATTTTACATGCATTAAAGTGTATTATTATTTAATCGATTAGCGTACTTTGAATTAGAGCAACAATTACTTTCTAATAGACCTGCAGCTGTTCAGTGTTCATCGGACACGTTTTGTACCTATTACAGGCCTGACGTACCTTACCATGAGAGTGTAATACAATAGTACACAAAGTGGACTTTGCACGTTAAGGGGATGCTCATCAGAGGGGAACGGATAGCTAACATTTAACTGAAACATGTTTCTTTTTGCCAGCATTTCCCCATCAGTTTTGTTGGACCTTGCTGAATTTTTATTTGTGTTCTGATAGATCTTTTTAGGTTTGGTGTACGTCAAATGCATTGTAAAGCCTTTATGATTAGTAATTTTTGCTTTATGAATAAATTGGGCTGTCACTTTTAGATACAAAATGAATGGGTTTAAGTACATATCAGAGTAAAACTAGTAGTACTAATAAAAGTCTTCCTATTGGTTGTAGTAGTCGTAGTAGTCGTGGCCAAAATTAATTTAGTTATAATATTTATCAATAAGGAAACATAACCTTTAATCCTGGTAAACATGAAAACAATGTTGCAGCAGCAACTGTGATTCATTTCTCTCGTTTCTTCCAGCAGCTGAATGATCCTGTAAGTTTCCTCCTGGGAGAGAGATGGAGAATAGCTCTCACTTACTGTCGCCCTCGTCACCATCTACTTTTGGAAGCCTTTCCCTGCCTTTCTCGTCTTCACCGCAGCAGACCAGCTTCTCTAATGGTCGTCTTTCCCTCCCACTTTCACCAATTTCATTCCCACCATCCCCTTCCTCCCTTTCTCCATCAACAGCAGAGTCTCTTCATTCTCTCTCGCCTCTTTCACACGGCACAGCGTCTCAGGGCCATGAAGGACAAAACATACAAGGCTTCAGCACAGCAACTGTACCTGACCAGGATGACCTGACCTGCCTCAACTGGCTGCATCAGAGGGGGAACCTGCTCCCATTGCAGCCCCTTCCCAAAATCACAATGCTGCCTCAGCTTGAGTCCTCCACACCTACCCAACCTCTTTCTCCTGCCATGTCGAAACCTCCGTATTCCTTCAGTACTCTGATTTTCATGGCGATAGAAGACTCACCTGACAAGAGGCTTCCAGTTAAGGACATCTACGATTGGATAGTGAACAATTTCCCTTACTACAGGACTGCCCCCGGAGGCTGGAGGAACTCTGTTAGACACAACCTGTCGCTGAGCAAGAGCTTCCGTCGCATTCAGAGGGACAAGAGCCAGGTAGGGATATGAAGCAGGATACAATGCAATATAAACATAAAACCATACAGTGAGTGCAAACAACAGCAAGACCAACTTAAGTTTAAATGAATACACAAAGACAAGGGATGCAAAATTATACTAGTGAGAAATTCTGAAAGATAACATTACATTGGATTTAGCTGACACTTTTAGCCAAAATGACGTACAATAAGTGCAAATGAGGTCACACAACAGCTTAAATCCTGCACGTACATTAGCTTCACATAAGCCAAACCATTTTAGTAAAACTGTACAAAGATCCAAACAACAAAGACATGTAAATACAATAAATGATAAGATCAAAAGCATGTCTATAACAGTGGGTTTTAAGTATTGATTAAATAGTGATTACTGGTTCTGCAAGCCTTATCTCATTAGGCAGGTTTTTCTAAAGCAGAGGGGACCTGATGAAAAAAGCACGGTCAACTTTAAATTCAGGCCTTAAATTCAAAACAGCCGGAAAGGTCCTACCAGAAGATCTAAGGCTGGTTCATATGAAGTCAACATTAACAGTATGTAGCCATTGGGTTAGACCCTCCATGTGGGCTTTAAAGGGGATCAGTAAATTCATACAATTCATAAACGATCAGGGAGTCAATATTGAGAAGCCAGGATTGGCATGCTGAGCTGAGCTGCTGCATCCTGAACCAGCTGGAGGCATGAGTGACTTTTGTTTATTGCCAGAAAGGAGGGAGTTACAGTAGTCAAGTCTTAATCATGAATTACTTTATCCAGATATCTCTTAAGAGGTCTTATGTTTACAGCATTAGGAGCAACCAAAAGGTCCTTGAGCAAGACACTGAAGCCAAATGTGCTGATCTGTAGCCGAGTCAGCAACTAAACTGCACTTTCTATAATGTTCTCCACATGTGTTGAGGTTGTTTTGGTCAGCGTCTTTGCATGAGCTCTCACAGTTTGAATGTTTCAAATGTGTTTTTCTATGTTTGATTCAGTCAGTGGGGAAGGGATCGCTGTGGTGTGTGTGTCCAGAGTATCGGCCAGCGCTCCTCGAAGTGCTCAGGAAGACCCACAGTTATCACAGCACCAACATCAATCTGTTAAACAAGCCTGCATTGTGAGTACTTAATCACAGAGTTGTACAATCAACATTTTTCATTATGAGTTAAAAAAAAACATCTTTAGTTCCACAAATTCAAAGTTAATGCCTAAAGTTTAGTGTATAGTATTAAATACATCAAAGGCAACCCCCCTTCATGAAGAGGTAACCAGTACAGCAACATAGTACAGTAAGTCAATGCTGTACTAGTATGCATTTTTTCAGTTTTTTGTTTAGGAAATTATTTTATAAATGTATTTATTCTTCATTTTCGCAAATGTAAAAATGTTCTGCTTCTCAGTTTACATGTTTTATTTGAATAGATCTTTTTATTCTTTTGGCTATACAATGGATGAATAACAGTATATGGAGACTTAAAAGTTGCAATCTTTCACACTTTTTTGTTGTTAAGATAGATTGTTTGAATTAATAATAGGAAGAAAAATCCTAAGATAAGAACCCCAAAACATTGCTTCAGTGGTATTGTTTCGAATGCAACGATAACATGTATTTTTGTGTGTGGTGGACGAGATGTTTGTGCTTAGTTTCACATTTTAATGACACTTTTTCACCGCAAACAAATAAAAACGAACATATATCTTACGTTCTCGCCCTGTTGTGTGCAGGCTGGAGGGAGCAGAGTTCGGGGTGCCTGCAGTGTGCGACTCTATGGAAATGTCAGGTCAGTGGAGAGCAGACTCACCGCAGGCTCATGTCTCTTAATTAGCCCTAAACTTACATATTTGACCTTTTATGAATTTCTATTCCTCTGCAATGTTTCATGAATGCAGTAACAGCCCTCTGAGACACTTTCATTACGTGCAGCTTTTCTCCCTCTGACGATTTTTCAGCATGCAACATCGTTCCTGTGTTTGTGTTACGTTGTCATGGAAACAACCTTTTATTACCTTAGCAACCTTGCAATAGCTTAGTTTCTTTTATGTCCCTCGTTTTTTTATTTCCTAGCTTATGTGCTATATGGGCCCACATACTCTCTGAAGAGTCTGAAAAAAACAATTTATTATAATTAATGGACAGTTCACGCAAAATTTGAAATGATCAAATTTGCATCAATCGAGAAAATGCTATACACTAAATTGGCCTGGTCTAATGTATAAATATTTTATTATACTAACATTATATATTTGCACAGCTTGCGGTTTATAATAATGAAAATCACTTCGCTGGAGAGTTTGGGGGACTTAGTTGATTTTATCTTAACATTTTGACAGTTTGACTAGTGTATTAATGAGGCAGACTAACTGAAAAGTATTTCTCGAACAAATTTCATTTCTTCTGACTTGTTAATCTGACTCAGACCTTCCACTAGACTCCTAAAAGGTGCGCTGCTGTTGAAAAATAACTGTGACACAAAAACAGTAATCTCTTCGGCATCTCTTCTCTAGAACTTCTGCCTGTCGTGCTACTTTCTGAATCATATTCTGCTTGTTATTGTTCATGCAGATCCTCTCTCTCACGCCCTCCTCCTCTCCTCGCCATCAACGCAAATCATGACCACTGATAACCCAACTTTCTCTGAAAACCCATCGTGCCCTTTGACCCCGGATCACGAGGAGCTCGTCACCATGGAGTCGGTTGAATACCAGCAGCAGGGCGATATCAGCGAGGAGATAGAGAAGGACCCCCTGTCAGACAGCGGTTACATCGAGTTACATTATTACGAGTCTCACCAGTACCAGTACCTGGTGCTGCCCGGTGACACAGAGCTGGACCTGGAGACTGTGGAGATCCTTCAGCTTGATGCAGAGGCCCAGGAGGCTGCTGGGTCACTGTTGGACTTGGCAGGTGGCGTTTATTAATTTAAAATCCCATTTAACAGTCACAGCTGATGCTTAGATCCGTCTTAAGCAGATACTTCAAAAAGGTAACATAAATTGAGATTTATGTTTTAGAATCTTAATGATAGTGGATGGAGTGATGAGACGTTGACACTGCCCTTATTCTTGATTTGTAGTTAGATAAATAATATAGATTCACCTTTTGTTGGACTAACAAGACTAATGAATCACATGACCGTATATGAGTTCAGGCACTTTTGCAAATACTAAATTTACCACCATACAAGGGAAACCTGGACAAATACTTGAGAGTGTAATCCTCAATGGGAAACTTCGGACACTATTATACCCAGAGGTTTTATAACTGAGCGGCAAGTATTAATAGAGTTGGATCTTCGTTACAAAAAGATTTTGTGTTTCCACATTTTGTTCATTCTCAGGGGTATCATGTAAAAACTGTTTCTGGATTAAGATGTTTTCCATGCTAGGGGAAGATTTTTATAGACTTAAAACCTGAAAAAGAAAACACTAAAATACCTATTGACTCACTTCCACACTGTTGCCTTTTCAATATGAATAAGTCTTTCCTACCAGTCTTTCTCCAATTCATTAAAGTGGTGGCCATCTTTTCTTTATTATTTGTTTATAGAGGTTACTTTTTGAGGAAAAAAACATTTAAACAAATGTATTCTGAAAATACTGCCTTTCTACAAGTAGTAGTGAAATACTTGTTTGAAACATACTTGCAATTGTAGATTGAACTCAGAAAATGGGAAAGCACTACTCAATTACAATTATGTAAGTACTTCCAATTTTATTTCTATGTATTTCTTTACACCATTGACATTTTTCATATCATGCATGCTTGAGTTTTATTTACATGTTACGGAATTTCCTGTGAATTTTAAAGACTAGATATGATCTTGTATGCTAAGCAAAATGTTATTCAATCAGGAATTCTTGATTGGAAATTTGAGTTATCAATGCAAAATGTACTCACTGCCATTGCAAATGCTTTACATTTCAGTGTATACGCAAATTCTGTTTGTAAATTTGATGTATTTTCAAAAGTTTCAGATTTTGTATTCTAACAAATACGATCTATCATGCCGTTAAGTGAATAAAAACGGCCTATTTTTCTGTTCATTTGGTTTTCATTACTGTGTGTCCATGTCACCAAGTTCCTTTACTCATGTACTCTACTTAAGTAAAATGTAGGTAGTTGTTCTTTAGTTGATTATTTTCCCAATATGCTGCTTTACAACATGCTTATGACATGTTGTACTTTTTAGTGCACTACATTTGTTTTACATATTAAGTAACTAGTTTCTTTGCAGATTTAGTATATGATAATATATTATTATAGGTTAAGCTACCCAGTAGTGCATAAAGTAATTCAAATAAACTCCACCTTCACCAAGTGCACCAATACATTTCATGAAATAATTAAAAAATATCTGGTGCACCAATAATTGATTAAATCATCTGAGTACTTCTTCCACCTCTGGTTACCATGAACATAGGTGTTGGGCTACACGTTTAGGTGCTGCAGCCGTGTGGTGTTGTTGTCTATAAAAGTTAAACCATTAGAGGGCGTCACAATCACACACACTGGACACAGTCTGCATGTTGTGCCCTCAAACGAAAACATGTTGCTAACCTACATTGTACTTTGCATTCATGAAAATATCTTAGATGTGATTTGCATGCACGAAAAACACAAAACGTCTATTTGAAACCTGTAGGTAGTTCCGTATTCGTTGAATATTACGTTTTCCGCAGCTAACAAAGGGCAGTGCACAGTGGGTAACGTAGTTCTTAGACAAACCGAAGTAGAAGCAGGAAATCTCGTCAAGACCACATTTCCCAGACTACGTTGCGCAGGCTGAACGCGGAAGTGAGTTTCGCGGTGGAAAAAAGTTATCATAGTTGTTTTCATGCCAGACAGTTTTAAAAGTCACACTTCAGCCGTTTCTCGACTCTTCATTTTGTGTTGAAGCCGTTTGAAGACACCAAAGGTAACATTGCACCATAAACCTGCAGCTAAAGCGAGTAGATACGTTTTATATAAACTAACTTACACATTTAAAGATTGCTACAACGTTGTTTTTTGGAACACTCGTTTACTCCAACAGTTTGCAACAGAGTCGCGTTAGCATTTTATTGCTTTTATTTGAGTACACACAGAGACACAAGGTATTAGCCAAAACCGATAAGTATGAGAAAGATGGTCTCCAGGTATGTGCTCCAGCGAGTTAGCTAGTTGTCTAGCTGTTTGAATAAATCCATATAAACGTTGAATAGTTGTTTTTAGCTTAGCCACATTGACAATTGAAGTCCTGCCAGTTTAGTTAGCCAACACCGATGTAACAGTTAAGTAGCAGTTGCTAAGACCATGCGCGGGTAATTATAGACAGTACTGCACACTTGAGCTGGTTCAATGTTGTTTTTGCTCACAAGAAAGAGCAGGCAAGAGGTATTATGTGTCCATGACCATGAATAGAAATCTTTCAAAAGTAAATGGTTCACACAAAAACGAATGTGGACTAAAACAATAAATGAATCAATGATGGCAGTATCCATTACAAGAAGACATTAAGGGCCTATTCCTTAAAGGCCCCTTTGCTGACACTGTCCAGCATCATTTTAATATGAAATTTGGATGTAACTCCACCCAAAGGGGTTTACTGTGCGTTTTCTTTTTAAATTAGACAGGCACTTATTCTTCCACCTGAAAGAATATACAAACTATTACAAAATATGGCTTAGTGTCCTAATCCTGCAGACTTTTCTTTCTACATTGCACCACAATCACCATAGAGAAATGCGTGGCATGCTGCTGCTGGCTGCCACACCTTTTTGAGGCGTTTAGTGAAAGGAGAGAATTCAAAGACACTGTGTATTTTTATTGTAACCACAAAAAAACTCCTATAAAAGCCCCTCCCTTTCTTAGTCATCATGGTCTTCACAGAGCAACAACAATGAAGTCCATTGAAGCAGATAACATGCTGGGCAGCATGGTGAATCCACTGGCTGGAGGCAAAGCAGCATGACACCCATAAGAGCATCCCACAGTCGGCTTCACACAGAGCTAAATATTGTGACTGGTGCAAGGATTAGTGCACGTCTGATTGTTCAAAAGGCACAGGCAAATGTTATTTATGAGTAAACATCTTTGGGTGGGGTTGTAGTCCAATTCTCATATGATAGTGATGATTTGAAGATAGTCAGCAAGGTGACCTTTAAGCAATGCATGTTGTCAGTGTTTTTTTTATCTATTCCAATAAATGTCATTGTCACGATATTCAACACCGTTATTGTTTATTGCATTATTTCTTCATAAAGTTCAGCCCTAAAATGTCACCAGCAAATGTATGCAAAATATAAATAAGTTAAACTAAAGGGACTATATAAATCAGGAAACAACAATTCTGTTGCAGTCTGGAAGTGATTGTAATGAGATAACTGGATGCTGAATCAGTCAATTGGCAGAAAATGTATCACCAAGGTCTTTTATTTTTTCATTTATCAAAAAATGGCAACCATTTGCTGTTCCGTCTAATCAAGTGTGAGGATTTGCTGCTTTTGTGTGCTTTGTCATTGTAAATTCAAACACTTTTGCTACTTAAGATCAGGTTATAAAAAACAGACATTTAAATTAGTAATATAAATAGTCATTAATTGCAGCCCTGATTTGTTTTGCTGTGTGATATTCACAGGAACCAGTACCTCTCAAAGATGGGAACTAAAGCAGGCCCAGTTCAGATCGTCACAGTGTGTAAGGAGGAACACTCCTTTACTCTGGACACCGAGGCTTTGGCTCGGGTTCTGCTGGCTCCTGAGGTCCGAGACAAGAATGTGGTGGTGCTGTCCGTGGCCGGAGCCTTCAGGAAGGGAAAGAGCTTCCTGCTGGACTTCATGCTCCGCTACATGTACAGAACTGTGAGTTACACTGTCAAATTATCTTTCATTGTCTCACTTCTGCAGACTTAATATCTGACTCCTCATTCTGCCGGCAGTACTCAGAAATCACAATAAATTACTAAACACATTTTTGCCAGCAAATATAATTTTGAATTCCCATTTGAGGTTTTCTCTGTGCCCATGCCTTGTGTTCAAACTGTTCAGCTCAGTTTTCTTATCATACTTTAGTTTTTAGGCACATGGGACTACTGATTTTTTCCTATATATATATTTGCGAAACTAATCACAAAAACTGTTTAATTTCTACTTCATATAATTGATAGTTTTATGTTAACTAATGATGTTGACAGGTTCGTCCTCTTGTGTTGAGGCTGTGATACCATAAGGTGTGATTGTCATATGTATGCCCTTCCCTGCTGTAACATGTGAACTAACTAGTTTACTGAGCAGGCTTTTTGGATAATTTACTCATCCTCAGAATGGAGTGTGAATGCCTTCGGCTGTTTTGGTACTTTTTGAGTTAACTTACTCAATGCCTGGCATTACAAATTGATGTGCTCATACCGCCTGGAGTTTATTGCCTTTGCTGTGGTGCCACCATCAGGCCAAACATTGTGTTCTGTACCCAGTGAAAAGTCTGTAGAAAGCCTCACTGTGGAGATGACTACGAGCTGTTAAATATGAACAGAGTGGCCAACACTTTTTAATGTTGTAAATTATGCAGACCCTCGGACATTTCTATTAACAGTTCAGGGTAAAATGTCTGCAGCTGCTGCTTCATTGCTCAAGAAAATTGTTACTTCATGACAAGTATGTATTACATGCTGGTTTAAGAAATGGTTTAATATAATTTGAATAAGCCTGAAGGTTTATACACCGTCACAGACAGAGAGCATGTCTTTATGATAAATTATTTTGCTGCAAAAACCACAACACCAGATTTGCTGGTAATGATAATATTGAGGTTCCCTGCCCAAGGACTGAATCATTGAAAACATATTTGTACTTACAGAAAAATAACAAAAAGGGATAATTTAAGTTAAAAAAGCAACCTTGAAGATAATATACAGAGGCTTGCAAGTGACAGACAGAACAGTAGGAGGTATAATTCTTGATCGATTTTAATATTCCTGATTTGTATTATTTTCATTATTTTCAAACATTACCTATACAGTCCCGGAAAAAATTAAGAGACCACTCCACCTTTCTCTTAAGACTTTATCTCTACATGTATGGCAGCCTTTCCAGTGTCTGTTGAATTCCAACACAGAGAAAAGAGTTCAGTAGTTTATAGAATAAAAAATATATATATATATTATTTTAACTCAAACACATGTCCATAAATAATAAAACAAGAGAAAATGATAATGCTAAAGTGATCTCTTAATTTTTTCCGCAGCTGTATATATCTCTATTTAGTATTTACGGTCATTATTTGTGCAGTGTTGCATCAGCGGTGGACCCTATGAGGGTTAGTTGATTGCCATGGCGTCAGATGATCAGGAAATGTGTAATTGGTATTTCTGCAGGGTGATCAAAACTGGCTGGGAGGTGATGAGGAGCTGCTGACTGGATTTTCTTGGAGAGGAGGATCAGAGCCAGAGACAACTGGCATCCAGATCTGGAGCGAAGTTTTCCCCATCACAAAGAGCGATGGAACAGAGGTACTCTTTCTTTTTTCAAATCTATAAACTAGGTCTGCACGATTTGGTGAAAAAGTCATATTGCGATGATTGTGGACAATATTGCAATTTGCAATTCAATCAACAAAGTGTAATATCTACTTGCTAGGTCAGAGAAAGGAAAGAGCACAGACAAATGATAATTTTGAAATCAGTTTTTCTCAAAAAATCATAAACAAATACAACTACAAAAATATCTTAGTAGTATGCTACTGTTTTGAAAATAACTTAGAATTTGATCAAATAAATACCAAAATATATCTTCTTTGAAAATAAAGGTTTTTTATGCATACTTTCTGCACTACTATACAGTAAATATAGGAGAAAAAATTCATAAAATAAGATTTTTTACCTCATGCAAACGTATGATGCTGCACGATACTATGCCGCCACACCCCGCTGCCTAGAAACGCTTATTGTTTAGGTCTCCTTCAATAAGTAGGCACTATCATTAGCTAATGCTAGCTGGATCTGATCGATATGGACATAAACGTGAAGTGAAGTATAATCTGACGCGAGAAAGAGATCAGTGATCAGGATCAGCTGCTGCTGACGGAGAACCATAGCTCTACGTGATCTCCGCCAAGGTGACGGACTGGTGAGAGGAGCAAAAAACATACAGTTAAAGACCTAACACAGTTAGCTATCTTATCTACATCTTGAACAAGCTAAACTAGTTATACATTTGTGGTCACTTCTTACTGGATCAGCGAGCTGCATGAGACGGATACTGACGGGCTGTCAGGAGAGGGAAAGGGGAAAAGAGAGCACTCTGTTTATTTCTCCCCTGTTATTATCCAAAGTTACTGTAAACTTTTGAATAATGTAGTTCATCTACTATAAGTAGTTTGTGTGTAAACTCTGGGGCGTACATAATGATCAGACTGCACACTGACAGCGAACCATGCAGAGAACACGTAGTCAATCTCACCGCGCACATCTATTTTATTTAATCGTGCAGCCCTACTATAAACCATACCTGTTTTGGGATGGGATACACGTACAACTGTAAACTACAGATACATCAAGAAATGTAGTTTTGACAACTCAATTTCTATAAAAGGTCTTCTACTTTCATTGTGACATTTCTTGTTGTAAGTTTCCTCAACATTCATCCAATATCATTTAGTTTTTCCCCTTTTCATCCCTTATTTCTGTTATCTGTTTATTCTGTAATGTGATATCGGATCTACAGAAATGATTGATTTTTTTATTTTCCCCCTTCAGATTTATGAATAATAATAATAATAAACTGCTTCTGTTTTTCTTTGCTTTTGATATGAAGAATATATTAAATTCCAAACAGATTTGTAATATTTTTGAATCCTTTTAGTTTTAGGGTGTTTAAACTCCACCTCAGTGTCAATGTCCTGTGCTGCATTGTGTCTCCTGTAGGTGGCGGTAGTGTTGATGGACACTCAAGGAGCCTTTGATAACCAGTCCACCGTGAAGGACTGTGCCACCATCTTTGCCCTCAGCACCATGACCAGCTCCGTACAGGTGGCGGATTCGATATGATTAACTCTGATTGTACAATTTGTCATTGCTCACGTAATGTCTGCTCACTCAGTTTCTCTTTTGTAGATCTACAACCTGTCACAGAACATCCAGGAGGATGATCTGCAGCAGCTACAGGTCTGTTTACCTGGGTGCTGGAAATCATTGAAACGGTTGATTGTGCTTGTCATAGTAACCATTGTGTGGGATGCTTTTAGAGTTGTATAAAACATCAGATTTAATGTGATCATAGTCAGACAGGCATGTACATTATATACAGGGTTTTGAAGAAAAAGTTAAACTAAAGACTTAACTTCAAAAGACCTGCTTTGATGTGGATAGTGCAGCTCTTCTTTTTAAAACCCTTTAACACACAGGCTAGGTTAGGAATATTAAGTTCTTAAACATATTTTTACATCTGATTTCTGTAAAACAATAGTGAGTGGTCCAGATGTTTGTATCTCGGTGTTAACTCTGCATAATACTTGCCCACCCCCATCACAGCTGTTCACAGAGTATGGTCGTCTGGCCATGGATGAGATCTTCCTGAAGCCCTTCCAGGTAACACAAACCACAGGATGAAGTGCTTTTGTTGCTCATGTAACCACCTAAATGTTGAAATTAAACTGCTTTGTTTTTATTCCTACAGTCTTTGATGTTTCTAATCAGGGACTGGAGCTTCCCCTATGAGTATACCTACGGGTTTAAAGGAGGCAAGGAGTTCCTGGATAAACGGTTACAGGTACCAATATTGTCCTTTGGATTTGGTCTTAACAGACCAAAAACAATTGTCTGATCTTAAATACTGATTTTGTGATTTCACCTTACTTTGGATTTCTATAGGTAAATGAGTCCCAGCATGAGGAGCTGCAAACAGTGAGGGACCACATCCATTCCTGCTTCACCAACATCTCCTGCTTCTTGTTACCCCACCCTGGACTGAAGGTGGCCACCAGTCCTGTTTTCGAGGGACAACTTAACGGTAAGAGCCCTCGTTTTTCACGCTAATCTACCTTTTAGGGTTTAGGGTAGGCATCTTGGCTGTAGTGTCCTTGAGGAATGCTTGATTATTATCATTCTCTCTCTCATCATTTCCTTCTGTTCACTAATCATTCACAGCTAGTTATCCCCTTTTCTAGAAATGATCATGAATGTTAAATAAGAACAGCTGGTTGAATAGTAAGTGCCATTATACATTGAGTGTTCCAAAAGTGTATTGTAAACTTCATTTTTCAGTATTACATTTGAAGTAGAAATTCAGATGTGATGATAGCGCTCTGAGTCTGGAAATCTTTAGGTAGGATTTTAAAAGTGCTTGAAATGTACTCTTAAAAAGCGGTATGAAACATGTACTTTCAGTTTGGTTTTTAACAGAAGGCCCAATACACCACAGGCTGTCTTGAGTTTTGATGTACATATATATATGTATACACACATACATTTAATTTTTCAGCTGTGGCCCCGGAGTTCAAAGAGGAGCTGAAGAGTTTGATCCCTAAACTGCTGCGTCCCGACCGCCTGGCTGAGAAGGAAATAAATGGTAACAAAGTCACCTGCCGGGGCCTGCTGGAGTACTTTAAGGTAACATTTGTTCCATCTGAGTTTCCCTGCTAAACCCAAACATGTTTTTTCTTTTTTAAATGTTGTATTTTCTGTCTTACCAGGCTTACATCAAGATTTACCAGGGAGAAGACCTGCCCCAGCCAAAGACTATGCTCATGGTATGTGTAGGATTAACATACGCTTTAACTTGTGTATGCTTTGTTTTAAGATCAAATACATTTAACATGTCTGTGTTTGTCTCACCAGGCTACAGCAGAGGCTAACAACCTGGCTGCCGTGGCAACAGCCAAAGATCAGTACACCAGGAATATGGAGAGGGTAACTGTTTTTATTTTAAGATGACTTTCGGTTTTGGTTAGTGTTCTGACTGTGTTTGCTAGGTTTGCGTTAGTTTAACTTTTTCCGTCATAATGTGTCCGAGGTTTGTACTTACATATTCATACAGATAAACATGTTTGGAAAGCTGTGTCCGAACGGCTTTGATGTTTAGCCTTTGATTTGGGATTCAACTTGAGAACACTTTCAACAGCACACTGAAGACTTGTCGGCAGCAATTCTATCAGAACAAAAGATGCCAAACAGGACCTGAGCTGAATGGCTTGGTTAAATGGAATTCAATGAACTACAATATTGGAATCATGGACTTGTTGTTTAATTATTATAGAATATGCTGCATGTTGCATTGTGAATCAATTCAATATTTTTCAAACATACTAATATAGAAATATTATCTCATCTAATATGTTTAACTCTAATTAACTTACATGTAAAAGACACTGCGTTAACGATGCTTCTTCACTCTTTTGTTGGTACCTTGTGTCTTAGATCACCAGCAGGGTGGTATTTTCATTTAATCCTGACTACAAACTCCTTTCTTAAGTCTCTGCTCTCTTTGTTTTCCTCTCACAGGTGTGTGGCGGGGACCTGCCCTACGTGGCTCCTGAGTCTCTGCTGAAAAAGCATACCTTTTTCTTGGGAGAAGCTCTTCACAGCTTCTCCTCCACCAAGAAGATGGGCGGACAAGAATTTTGTGACCGTTACCAAGAACAGCTGGAAATGGAGCTGGAGGAAATGTGGCACTCACTCAGCAAGCACAACCAGGTATGAGACTATTCCAAACACATGAGATAACATTTGAATTTGTAATTTGAACTTGTGTTCTTCAATTGGATAGAGTTAGTAAAACAGTGAAATTGTTGTTTGTTTATTTATCGAAATAGCGGTTGAAGTAATCATTCATTTTGATCCTTTCTGACAATTTTCCAAAGTGAATTCAAGTTAAAGTTGATAAATAACTTTAGGGCAGTAAATTCTAGAAGAAAACAAAGCACAAATCCACCGAAAAAGTGTCGGCTGAAGCTCAAGCTAATGACTATGTTTACATAAACGGAAACACAGTGCCAAGTGTTTCATACAACAAATAATAATAATAATAATAATGTGCAAAATGACTTCACCTACTTTATTCCTTGTCACAGCCACTCCTCATTGTAACCTCTGTGACATGTATACATAATTCTATGTGTGTGTCCTTACCTTTTGTTTGTTAAACATACTTATGAATTCATTTGGCTAGTTATGGCTTTTCAAACAACCCCTGAGTTCAGTAAGTAAGCAAATGTGCCGTTTTAAGATCAAGTAGATCCAAACATTTGAAGCAGGCGAGTTAACAAAAGTGGGTTGGTTAGTTTGTAATGATAAAACCAGATTTTGCCACCTAGAATGAATCTGATGGAAGTATGCTATTGTTGCATGCATTGTTGTGTATGGCTCTGATATTATTTCTTAATCGTTGTTTTTTCTCTTTGCTTTAAAGTCTAAAAACCTCTTCAGCGCCTTCCGGACGCCTGCAGTGCTGTTTGTGCTGGTGTGCCTCCTCTATGTGCTGTCGGGCGTGCTATTCTTCATCGGCCTGGCGACCTTCGCCCTGGTGTGTGACTACGTTCTGGGCGTGGTCATGATGTCCATGCTGACGTGGGCCTTCATCCGCTACTCTGGTCGCTACCACAGTGTGGGGGGAGCCATCGACCAGGCTGCAGGTGTCATACTGGAGCAGGTGAGAGTAATGGCACTGATGTCCTTCAGACAAGACCCTCTCTTCTGTTTCGTTTTCATCAGAGCCACAATAACCCCGTTGATCGATACAATACATTTTTAGTAACTTAACCCCACCCACATATTCTGTTGCAAATAGAAATATATTTGAATGTGACCGTGCAACTCTTTTATTTTTCCAGTTGTCTTTAAATCACTTTATTTAAAACCAATCATTTGTAGATGTATTAAATAAGATAACAGACACAGTTTAAAAAGCATATGCTGGATTCAACATCTGAACTCAAACCGAGAATGAAAGTCTGAAAGCCTCAGGTTGTTTAAAGTTCATACCCTCTTATTTACACGAAACCAAAAGTGGTTTGAATTGATCGACTCCACTCTGACGGATGAGGGTTAGCGGTTTCAGTGAAATAACCACAACTACTACAAAAGCAGAAGTCAGCTACTGATGCGAGAAACACACGATATGATGTCCAGCGTTGGCAAGCCTACTTGCTAGTAGCTTAAATAACTACATCAAATGAATGTTTCTGATTCAGTAACAAATGTTTTAAACCAGGCAATAAGCTGTCAAGTCCTAAAAAGATATAACCAGGGAGGTTAACCCTCACATTTTTATGTGAGTGATTGTGATTTATTTTGAACTGATCAAATCAAAGTTTATTTATATGGCTCAATATCACAAAACACGTTTGCTTCAGTGAGCTTTACAGAAAAATAAATATAGATGACGGTGTTAAATCAAGGTATAATTACAATACAATTATACAAAAAACATGATAGAATGTGAAATACAAATAAAGTAGAAACAAATAAAACCAGCTTTAAGTAAAGGCTTTATTGAAAAGCAAAGTTTTCAACAAGCTCTTTAAATGTTGGACTGTGTGCCTCCTGTAACTGATCATAATTACTTTTATTTTGCAATTTGATTATGAAACTGTTACTCCTCAACACTGATGCCACAAATGTAATTGTCTTCTTGTGTTTTCCTTCTCTGTTTCCAGGCCACTGATGTGTTGAACAAGTCGCGAGGTGCAGGCGCCACTGCACAGAAGAAATCCAGTTAGAGGACCTCTGGACATTCGTAATCTGATGCAATGCTACCAGCACACAACACACAAGCACACATTCAGCACTAAAGCCTTATCATGCCTCCCATTGGAAGAAACATGCAGCTCAACCACATTGGCACAAAAATGATGCCAATCCACCAGCATCTTTATTCTGCACGTTACTCTGCCTGATAAAGTCCAGGCTTACATAAAGGTGACTGGATTCACTGAGGCGGGGAGTTAAACCTTCCCATTCCCTCTTATTGATTCTAAATGTCTTTAAATTGACACTGCCATCATTTTACAAGTTTACAATTGGTCTGAAATGACAAGTCAATGTTTACCTTATAACACTCAGTTGTATATTGTTCAAACAGGGGTAGTCAGGGTGATTTTCAAACAAAGCTTCTGCAGTATATTTAAATACCTTTAAAAAAAAAAATGCCGGCTTTAAAGCTTATACATTTATACATATTTCTTCGTGGCTATATTTTTTTACTTTGTGGCCTTAAAAACATTCCATTCTGTTTGTAGATTTGCTTTATATTTGATATTAACGAGCATTTCTAGAAGAGTGAACTGTCACTACTTTGAAAGAAGAGGATACGCACTTTCTGCATAGTTTACTAGACTTTTAAAGCTGCATGTAATAGGACGTCAGCTGAATCTCAAGTGCTTTGCTGTTTATTTCTTGATGGAAATGTGTTACACTTTGTACATTTTGATATTATATATTAGACTCGTATAGTGAAATTATATATTGGAAGTTCTATGCTGCAATATTTTCCAACTCCAAAGAAAAGACAATATTGGAATAATAATAATAAAAGGCTGTGATTGCACAACTATGTAAAACTAGCCAAAGAGTAAGCTTTGAATATTCAAATTATACTATATAACAATACGATGAACCGTCAATCAAATATGGCAAGTGTTAAACTGGAACCGATCAAAACCAGGATGTTGAAACTCCAGTAATCAGAAAGCACAGACCTCCACCAAGGCAAAATGCCCTCTAATGTAATCAGAATTGAAGAGATTCTTCTTTGTCCCATGCCCCACCATTCCACCAGTTTTAAAGAAAGGCTAGAAGTTTCTTTGTACTCTTGCTGAAACAAACAAAAAAGGAAAACATAACCTCTTAAGTATAGCCCTTAGACAGATGATGTCTGGTCATATCTGAAGTTGGTAAAAATCCTTAACATGTAGCCATGTGTGCACCTCGGAAAATATAACCTGAAGATGTATCTTTAATGTAGCCTCAGCTCCACAACACGCTCTGTGATCACTGTGATGCGTTTTGCCAATTGGTGATCTGGCTGCAGCTAAAACGGACATTACAAATATTTCACAGCTACTTTTAGTTATTGTCTGATTTTTTTGTAAAATAAATCATTGACAAATAATAAAACCACATTTAATAAAAGTAAAATAATCATTTTGTATATGTTGTTTGTTTACCTGCAGCCATTTAACCTATAGTTTTCCAAGAGAAGTCGTACAGGGAATTAAAGTGGTCGACGCAGTGGATTCATTATGTTGTAGTTTTCCTTTTGTAAGGCTAAGCAGGGCTTCTCAGACCTGATTCAGGCATTGGATTAAATAACTGATTATTTGCAGCTATGCCCTACATCTTTGAATATAAGAGGCAGATTCTTTCAGAAACATTGGATTGGAAAAGTGGAATAAGAAGGGTTATGAATGCTTGAGAGCAAAAGTAGGATAAATTAATCTAAAATAAAAAGTATATTTCCCTCGCTCAAACAAAAAGAAAACATAAAAAATCTCAAACAATGATTTAATATCAAAGTGATTACATACTGTAGCTCTTATGATCACTTCGCTAAAAAAGAAATGTGGGAATTGGAAGGATGATGATTTTTGACCATCATTTTGCACATTCCATTTCTGTCCCTTTCCACAAGAGGGGGAAACATGTTCAACCAGTACTTTATATCGCACTGTTGGTTATTTTTCAAAACAGCTCATTAAATTGTGGATAATGCATGCACTGTTGTAGTTACGGCTAATGTAATCATCTCTTGGGGGTCTGGTGGCCTTGACTTGAGAAATGCTGTTTTCTAAAGAATAAACAAAGCTTCAAACTGTTAATGCACCTTTCAATCTATTCCCTTAACCGTTTTGTAATGCAATTCATTGTTTTATTTGTTTGGTGCTTTTTTTTTGTCCGTAACGAATGTGGGTCATATTTTGCAGGCTTTTTGTTTACAACCATATCGCCACACACGCAGACAAAAAAACTACAGCTCAGCTTCAGAATGAATTGACCTCAGCTGTGATGTTATAGTGTTTATATATCATGTTATTCTCCAGAGAAAAGTAAATGGACCGCATTTAAAAATGTGTGTATTCAGCTCCCTGCTTGATGTGCCATCACTGTCCCTCTCATCCTTACACTGGCCTTCTCTGTCTCTCTTTTTCTCTCCCCCCCCTTCAACGCGATGCCGTGTACAAAAATCTGCTATAGCGGATTTCGTGTCCCTTGTTTCCTTATATGGTGATCAGCGTCGTGGGCCGACCCTCCTCGAGCTGTGAGCGAGGCGCGTGCACTGGCCGTTCACCGTTCACTTCCTTATTTGGAAGTGAGTCCAACAAAAACCGCAGGGAGGGGAGGGAAGAGAGAGGGGGAGGGGGGAGAGGGGGATGGATGGCGGAGAATTTCCTCCCATCCTGAAAACCGCTTTGCGCCTGGCTGGCTGCTGAATGTCGGTTAAATCAGCAGCAGTACAATGGCTTTACTTATTAATGCTCCTC
Organism: Eleginops maclovinus; assembly: GCF_036324505.1. Taxonomy (NCBI): domain Eukaryota; kingdom Metazoa; phylum Chordata; class Actinopteri; order Perciformes; family Eleginopidae; genus Eleginops; species Eleginops maclovinus. The sequence goes on from NC_086371.1 coordinate 11,082,947, forward strand.
ACGCCATCGGTGTCATAATTGATAGGATTCATGTCTTTGAAACCCGAATCTATAGCGTCAATCACAATAATCTCTATATTAACGTTGGGTGAATAGTCTTGGTTTGTGTTTCAATATACAACAAAACAATAACGGTATAGCTGATATCAAAAGGTGTGGTCCGATTAACGGCTTCAAACATAATCCTTATCGCAATTAATAAATCCAGCACTAATTCAGCAAACTGGCCTAATTTAATAATTTTTGACATCAGATATTTTAAGGGAGTTGTTTATTTATTCATTAACTACACATATAAACACATATTCCCATCATTCTCTTCGCTAACCATTGGTTGGTGTGTTTGATTTGCTCACCTATGCTGGCCGAAACTGCCAAAACAAATACATATAATAAAGGAAATAGGATGAATAATATGAGAAGATTGCAGGGTTAAATTAGTGTTTCTCTTATACGATTTTTGGTTGTGCAGTGTTCAATAAAATTGGCAAAGAACATATAAAAATATATCTGAGATTATTTCTTCGGAAATGATTGATGATTAGCTATATTTTATGTTTATAAGTATTTGTAATATACTTAACTGAAGTGAATAAAGTATTAGATCAAATGTGCTGCCCTCCTTGTGTTATCAAATGTTGCAAAATAGTAATTCATCAGTAAACACGTAGCAGCAAAAAACCCCGCCGGACAACCAGGGTCGACAGACATGCGCTCCTGCTCGTGCACTTTGCTCGGGCTTATAAGCGCGTTCACGTTGTGTATCGAGTGTTTGAGCGAGACCGACAATTCATCATCACAGTCCATTCAGTTTCTACAGTGACGCTGACCTATTCAGAGCTTCACCATGGTAGGTTAAACTGCGTCTTTATCTCTCTGTGTGTACTATAGGTGGTTATACTGTCCAATACAGACATATTCTCCAGATACGACGATGTTTGTGGTTCATTTTTAAATTTAATTTATAGATGATGCTTTTGGGTTTAGCGTCAAACGTAGCAAGCCGGTTCTGTGCCGCAGGAATTGCAGCTAGCGCCGGGGCTAGGCAGGAACAAGGACGGTCCGAGAGGCTGTACCGCTATCAAAGCCTTCATACAGCAGGGAAGAGCTGCTTTTTAACACTCTGTTGATTTTAACCTGCGTTAGTTTATTGAAGATTATGATAAAACACAAGAAAATTGTCCAACAGTCCAAAACAACTGGCGCCATTTCATCTCTCCGTGTTCTCGGAAACAAAGCGGCCCGGGCCTGTATTAAAGGCTCGCCGTTGTCATGACGCTGGTCTGGGTGTCTCCTGCATCATGTTTCTGTTACTTCACCTCCGCGAGGCTTCCTCTCTGAGCCGCGCTGGCAGGTGCAGCTGCGCCCCGGGGCTAACCTAGCTAACGGTATTGTTAGCTGAACTGGCTGCGTTAGCAGGCGGAGAATGACAACCATTATGGCTGGCGGTGGCTGAGATTTTCTTGTTCTTTGTCTGTACACGGCTCTCTAGCTAACATGTTTTAGACGCTGCTTGTGTACTTGCGCCACATTAGGTCACTATTCGCACACAGTGACACTACATTGGTCATTTGTAGATTCGTGGCTGAGACGCTGTGTGACAGTAAATGTGTGAATTGACAAACGTTTGAGCAGAGCTTTGCCTTATATAGCAAGCTAACGCACCCACGTGCGTGTGCTGCATTCATGGCCCCACCCTAAATTTGGTGCAAAGACCATTTTGTTCGCAGCTGTGTTTTTAACGGATCTGCCTTAAGTTTTATTTTCCTTCAGTTTACCATATAACATTTGTTTCCATGTATCTATAAGGTTGTAGTACATATTTGACGAAATTGTCGTCATTATGTAAGGGCAGTTTGGCAGTGTTGGATCCACTAGCTGAAGCTAACGGGCCGCTGTCTGTGGATCTTCATGGTCGGTACTGCGCATCTTATTTTAGTTGCGCATCTAATTTGTACAGGAGTTTATACACACTGCACGCCTGTCACTTCATTACATTGCTTACCAAGAGGAAAACCAAAACTGATACAAATATTCTTTCAAACGTTCTTTGTTTATTTTACAACAAAAATATTTAAAATCCATGGTAACGAACACCTGTATTAAAATGAATGTATTATAATTTCTTGTTAACATTCAGTTATCACTATTTCCTTTTTGATATCGTTCCTTAGGCTACTTATTATTACCTGAACATTTTGCTCTTTGCAGTGCTATATTTTCTAATTGAGTTAGTGAGCACATCTCTACATGTATAAGAAAGTCGATGAAAAGGTATAACATTGTACAAGGTAGATTAAAATACACACACCCCATATCATATCAATAGTCATACTTGAAGTGTCCATCTTAGCTTAAAGTCCTTTTCAAATGTTTTGGAATAACTGTATGTAGATGTTGATTGTAGAGATGGATGTACGTTGTTCCAAAGAATGGTCTCCTGTACAATACAGTTTAATAATGGCCTTTGTTTTCTGGTTAAAATGGCTCCTATGAGGCGTATAATCTTAACTGTCTCAGAGAATTCAAGACTTGGATTGTGACTGTTTTATATTGCGTCACTTGAACCTTGACTTGTAAAGAAAAGTATTGGTGGTTAAGATTAGATAAGGCTGGCTCTAAGTGATCGTGACCATGGTAAAATAAGCTTGCTGCTACAACAACAAAAATAAACAGAATCTAAACAATTGTGAGAAATGATGCTAAAGCTAGGCCGTAGGAAGTAAAAAGTAAAATGCTACAGATGTTTGTGTACAGAAAAAACAGGGCTGCAAATCATATGATCATAATGATTTCTCAGCACCCCCCCCCCTTGAGGAGGAATGCTGTGTGTCATGTGCTGTCTCGTATGCAAACAGTATAGACATTTGTAAAGCACACATTATAGAGACAGACTGGGATATTTTTAATTTCTTGGTTGCTGTTATTGCAAAGTTCAACTGATTTTATTGATGGGTGGCAATTTTAAGGAAGTGTGTAAGGTTGTTTGCTAGTTAATTATTACTCTGAAATTTGCTGATATCTCATAGATTTACGCCCTGAGCAAACACAGTGTCGGCCTGTGCTGCTTTGCAGTTGTGTTCCTTTTCCGTCTTTCCTGTCCATTATTTCCTTTTCATTGTCTTTTTTTCCTCCATTGACATGTTGCTGGTAGATAGCAGTTTTCTTCTCCTGAGACTGCATTTTTTTCTGCGATGAAGTGCGTTGAACAAAGTCAGAAGACCTGATTGAGTGAGTTACGGGGCAGCTGTGACTCTGCGATGTGACTTGTATTTTATATTTCTACAGAAGACCCTTTGTTTGAAACCAACCCTGCTGCTCAAGCGCTTAATTCCTGACCTCGCCCACATGGCCATCTTCCTAGTAGAGATACAAGACTGTTCCCTCTGAAAGAACTTGTGTAATGTTTTTATACTTACCTGTCACAGTTACAGACACTTGGACACACCTGTAAGCTGGACTTGGTTATTGTTCATATTCAAAATGGACTTTGGCCATGCAGTACACGACAGTCGAGTATTCATTCAGGCTTACCTTGCATACATAAGAATGTACCGGCTATATGGACAGAATCAGACGATAAAATAATTTTCAGATTACATTTTACAACTTGACTCTTCCCCGACCGTGACCACACCTTTTTTTTAATCAATCTTATTTATCAGTTCACCTCATAAGGAGTTTTCCTGCTGTCTGTGTATGACAGTCACATGCCGCCCTCTCAGGCCTTTCTTCAGCCTGATGTCTTGCTGTAATGAAGTTGTCACTTCTGGTCTGTGAAACACAATGGCAACTGTTTCCTCCCTCCTGCCAAACTATCTCTGAGAGTAGGGCTGAAATTCACTACCCAATACTTACATTAACGATTGGTCTCTCAATTTAAAAACTAAATGTGACCTAGTTTATTATCACAGGATTTAGAACCAGCAAACATTTGAAAAGCTGTGTCATTGGTTTATGATATGGAACCTAAAAGTGTAATGTCCGTTTATATTTAGATAATGATATTTTAACATGTTATGTTCTATTTTAGCTCTGGTTTTTCCCCTTCATCCTGTGTAAACATGATGATTTCAAAGGTAGAGGTCAAGAAAGAAGCATTAAAACTGGTGATTTTTAAAATAATAAAAACCTAAAGAGAAAATGCAGCAATCAAAATGTAAAGAAAACGACATGGCTATACCAGAACAGTGAATAGGGTGAACTTGAATTTGTATTGTGCAGCCTGTAAAACCTGTGGTGTGCTATATTTATAAAAACATCCAGCTGCCAGTTACCTGTTGCTCTTGCCTCAGTGTCAGAAATGACTGCTGCTAAATGTAAAGGCATTACATTAAGATTTCTTCTCCCCTCAGGCCTCCGGTGTGAAAGTTACAGATGAAGTCATCGCCATCTTCAACGACATGAAGGTCCGTAAGGCTCAGGCGAACGAGGATGAGAAGAGGAAGAGGAAGAAGGCCATTCTGTTCTGCATGAGCAAGGACCTGAAGAACATTGTCCTGGATGAAGGCAAAGAGATCCTGCTGGGTGACTTGGGAACCACCGTCCAGGACCCCTACCAGCACTTTGTGAAGATGCTGCCCCCAGATGACTGCCGCTACGCCCTGTACGACGCCACCTACGAGACCAAAGAAACAAAGAAGGAGGATCTGGTCTTCATCTTCTGGTGAGGGCTGACTTTATCAGACATTACACGGTTTATGTTTATCATTTAAACAACATTTGACTTTAATAATGTTTCTCCATCAAACGCAGGGCACCAGAGAGTGCCCCTCTGAAGAGCAAGATGATCTATGCCAGCTCAAAAGATGCTATCAAGAGAAAATTTGAAGGTAAATGACTTTCTATTATATTGACAATATATATCACATAAACCATGATGATCATTTATTACTCACCTGCTCCTATCAACAACATTTGGGACTTTGTTTATTATTATTTTAGCTTATTTGATGAATGTCGGTACAGTACAGATTATGACAGTCTGTTTTACATTTGCCATGATAGAAGATGTATCTTTTTCATTCTGCTTTATCACAATTAACATTATTTTTATGATTCAGCATACCTAATCATCTAACGACCCAAACCTTGTTTAATAAGTGGCACTGCAGATAGATTGAATCATTCGTCAGAAAACTCTGAAACTTTGTCCTTCTGACACGTTTTAAACCCTCTTCTTCTCTTTCAGGTATTAAGCACGAGTGGCAGGTGAACGGTTTGGAAGATCTGAAGGACCGGCACACCCTGGCAGAGAAGCTCGGAGGCTCGTCAGTAGTCAGCCTAGAAGGAGCACCTATATAAATATTGCCCCCCCCCCCTCCTCTCTGGCTTCGATCGAGGCCTTTCAGACACATCTGTTGGGTTTAGCAGTTCATTCCAGTGTGGTATGGTGAAGGGCAAAAGCAGAACCAGCACTAATTGCGGGACTCGTGGGGTGGGATATTGTGGGCGGGCTTGGGGTCAGTGACAGTAAAACAAAATAAAGAGTGAAATTCCACAAATGACTGTCATTCCAGTTCACGCAACATAAAGAATATGAACAAAACACACAAAAGGAAAAACATTAAGATACAGCAGAGGAAGGAGGACGATAACGTTAAAACTTAAAATCACATTGTTCATGTTCAGGGTTATTATTTCCCGGGTTCATTTGAATGATTGAAAGGGACCGACCATAACCTTTTAGTTTTCCAACCATTCAATCCTGACAATAATTGTTCCAACTACATTTTTTTTTGCCAAACTTCTAGTTAAGTTTTGTAAGTGTGTGTAGTTGAGACTAGTTGTAGTATGATCACTAATCACAAGTTGTATCAAAAACCTTCTCTGGGGGAACACGGTTAAATATATATATTTTTTTCTTTTTGCGTTTTGTTATTCCATTTCGTTTGTTTTTGAACATGCAAATTCCAAAATTTGAGTGATTCCTTTTTATTTCCAGTTCAGGTTCAAAACCATGGCATTTGATGTAGTGAACAGACACATTCCTTGTACTTGTTGAAGCGGGGATCTCCTTGAATTAAAACATTGGTGTTATGAAGGCCTGATGGGGAGCGATGTGTAAATGAAAGACCAGCGGTCTAAGTTTAGACTGAATAGTGAATGGTGGGTGTTTTGTATCGTCTCCTTATCTCTAATAAAAAGCACTAAACTACTGACTTGTTTTGCTCTTTTCAACTTTTTGTAGCTTTCTTTCACCTGTTTTTAAATGTCACTGTTTTAGGTTTTGGTCACATTTTTGTTTCTCTTATCTTTCTTGGCATCATGATTGTGGTGGATGGCTGTCATGGAAAGTTCTTGCATTACAACACATTTTATGGAACGCAAAGGCAGAAATCCCAAAGTTCCCTCCCCCACCTGAAACGCCTCATTGGACTACTTTGTTCATAATGACATTTATTTATTTAGTTGGTAGGGACAGTGCTCATTGATTAACAGACAAATTGCTGTAAATAAGCCAGAGTTAGCTGCTATGCTAATTTCCATCTGTTGTCCCTAGCCAGATCTTAAAAGGCACCCTAAGATATAAAAATACATAAACTGATAACAAATAAAAAGACATAAACACCCAACACACAGACAATGCACGCCTCTCACTACACCCTCCACATAAAAGTTACAGCAGTAGGTTACAGTATGAATAAAGAAAGGAGGGAAAGGGAAGAATAACATTACATGGCTTTAAGCATTTGGTATTTGGTTACAGATATGATGTTCCCTAATCCAAAATTTGAGTTTGCTTTTGAAAGTTGTAAGGCTGTTACACTCCCTTAATTCATTGGGCAGACCATTCCAATAATTGGTGGCTCTAATTGAGAAGGCTGTGTGTCCAAACTTGCTTTGTCTGTACTGCACTACGCAGTCCCCTCTGGCGGTTCATCTGGTTACTCTATTGGCACTATATTTCTGTTTTATGAATTGGTGCAGTGGGGTGGAGCAAGCCCATGAAGTACCTTAAAGATGAGACAGGCATCAGAGAATTGTATAAAGTTTTCAGAGTTAAACAAGTTATGCTTTTTCACTATAAGACAATGGTGATAACTATTTGCCTTGCGGTCCAGTGTTTTTAGTGCTTGCTTATAGAGAGATTCAATTGGTTGCAAAGTTGTTTTATTAGCTTGCGACCAGCTAGTTAAGCAGTGAGAAAAGTGAGAGAAGAGCTTTGCATGCAAGAAGAGCTTTGCAGCCTTCATTGCCAGTACTGGCCACCTTTTTTGCATGCTTTTGAAATGAGAGTTGTGAGTCTAGGATGATTCCTAAATATTTAAAGTCAGGCACCACTCTGATCTTCTCTTGTTTCACTAGGACAGCAGGGTTATGAGACACAGTAGATTGTTTTGAAAAATACATACAAACAGTTTTGCTTATGTTCAGGTGTAGGCATGAATTGGTTAGCCAGTTGGATACATGGCCCATGGCTTCAGTCAGTTGGTGTGTGGCTTGTTGTTTATTTTGAGCATGCACATAGAGGACAGTGTCATCTGCATACATTTGTATGTGCACTGATGGACAGACTGTGGGCAGGTCATTGATGTATAGACTGAACAAAAGAGGGCCCAGTATAGATCCTTGAGGGACACCTATTTTACAGCTTAGGTATGTAGACCGAGTGTTATTTATGCATGTACTTTGCTTTCTGTCAGTTAAATATGATTTCATCCATTTGATGGCATCCCCAGAGAAATTAAAGTAAGAAAGTTTTGACAAAAGAACTTCATGATTGACAGTGTCAAAGGCCTTCTTTAAGTCTAAAATAATCACTATGTAATACTCGTGCTTTTATTGGCCAGCGCTCCAACACATTGTACCTGAAATGCTATGTGGCGGGACATCTCTAAGCAGCTGACCAATCACAACAGAGCAGGCCAGCTAACCAATCAGAGCAGACTGGGCTCTGGTTCAGGTGAAAAGAGGCGCTGCAGCACAGTATGAGGAAAAATAAAGAACTTTTGGAACATTAATGTCGCAGTAGAGGCACAACATACAAATATGAACCTTAAATTAGCATACTATGTCCTCTTTAACAGAATCGGTTCATCCAAATTAATTAGTGCTGAAAGTGTTTTCATTATAAAACGTACACTATTTTATACCCTTAAAGTAGAATTGAAACATTTTGCTTTTATCAAACCCTAAAATAATAAATGATTGTATAATATTCAATATTTTACAACACCTTGGAAAACTGTAACCATTCAATGTTTGTATTGTGCATATATATATTTAATTGCCTCATCGTTGTCGATAACTTTGTCATTTGGCTATTCACTACATTTTTCTCTGAAGTCAATACAAACCAAATGCTCCCTGGTGTTCAGCTCCTCTCCTGCTGCAATACTCGTTCTGACCACAGGAAGGCGCCCCAACACCATGCCTGAAACATCAAAGTCAATACTACTGACACAAACATTGTTATAAATCTCTTTTTATTAAAATATATCAAGCATTTTTCAAAAAATAAAATTAACACTCTGTCTCTCAGAAGAGCATACTGTCTGCTGAAAGCTCAGGAAGCATCACTGATGATTTACTATGTATTATTATTCTATGTGTATTATGTTAAGTGTGTATGCACTATGCAGACCAAAGAGATAAATCAAATGATCTTTAAAGAGCTTTTAAAATGCTAATACCAATTCCCCAAATTCAAAACAGATAGCAGGAAAGATTTAAAGTCAGATGTCAGTAGATTAGATCATCCACAGTAGGAACATAATCCTGTGCTACTGACACTGCCACGGCAGGAAAAGTTTTTCTTTCCTCATATAAAAAGTGGCTTGTGTTAATACTGTGGAAACCCTGACCGCTATTAATCTGGTTTTGGGTGAAGACATATTAAAAGATGCCGTAGTGATGATCTCACAGGCAGATTAGTTTAATAGGTGACAAATGAAACTACTTGAAATAACTTGATGGAGGTGATCCAAATGTAAAGTCTGTATGGATGTTATGCTGTAATACGTAACACAATGTCTTTATATGACTAAACCTGTGTTATATGTTTTGTTGAGTTGTATTCTTTTATTTCCAACACTTTTCAAACCTATAGATATCTGTAATTTGAATCAAGGTAACGGTTTCATACCCCCTTTGAGCAGGCGTCAGCTTCTAGTGGTTTGCCAGAATAAATAAATAAATCCTAAATTTGCTTTTCATCCAGTTTGAAGCCACATTTATCCACTACAGCTATTACTTATCTGTCATTTTTAACAATATATTTGAACCAGATGAAGGTTTTTAATCATCGGTCCTTAGGATTTAGAATTATAGGAGAAACAAGCTGATCAAACGTTAGCAGCAGCCAGATTTATTAAGAACTTCTACTCGTTTTAATGACCAAATCTGTTTGTTTTGGAGAGGAGACCACTGTGGATTATTCTGCTCCCGGTAAGAAAGCTACTGATCTATGAACAATGAAGAAATCCTCACTGGAAGAAGCTAACTGCAAAGAGGGCAATGCTGTTTAAGATAACTCCCATGATCCCACACTAATTCACGACCACCAAACTCCGTCTCATATTATTGTTTTTCATGGAGAGACGATCTAGCGGCAGAAATTAAGACATTGTCCTATTTCACTCTTTTTTCTTTAGGCAAAATAAGCCGTTTCACCCTGTATATTTTGTGCTTTTTCATGCTATTCTTTCAAAACCTCCTCGTCCTTTACTCCTTTAGTCCTGGACACAGTCTAATCTGTTACCGTGCACCCAGTAACAGATCTGAGCAAACTTCAGAGGAGTGATGCGCACTGCCACATTGTAATCCCGGTTCTCCCCATCTATCTCCAGCCACTGGTGTCCGGAGAAGATGCCGATGACCTTCCTCTCCCACCGCTCTAAACTGTTGTCCCACACTCTCCCATACACTCCTGATCCGCTGGCCCCTGGTCGGGCATCACAGTGCTGGTATATCAGGTCACTGGACTCCTCTTCCACGGGACAAAATCTGTACACCAGCTCCCCGGATCTGTCGCTGTCGAAGCCAGAGAAGTGGATGCGGTGCCCTGCTAGGTCGTCAGAGGAGGGGGCCACAGAGAGGCGCATGAAGGGCCGACGGTGAGGCCAACGCAGCTCCAGCAGAGCATAGTCAAAGTCCATGCTGACCTCCTGAGGGCCCTGAATCCAGCCCTTAGGCACACGAGTACGCTTCACCCTCACCCAGCGCACCAGAGGCCTCTTGGAGGACGTGAGGCCGGCTTTGGTGCCATTGATGGATGGAGGTAACAGGAATCCCACCCTGAGCTTTCGCGCCCCCTTGACATAATCCTTCCCATCATGCACGCAGTGTGCCGCTGTGAGGACATGCTGTTGAGATACAAGAACACCGGTGCAACCAGTGGAGATCCGCACGGCTGTGGAGAACGGGTAATCCAACAGGAAGTTGTTCCCTTGGATGTTAAAACGTCCGTCTGCTCCGTAGATCTGCCGCCTCACGCGTTTGTGCCTGGGCTTCACTCTTGCTCTTGGTCTTGGAGTTTGAGTAAAGGGATTACCTTCAAACTCCTTATCATCACCTTCCACATCCACAGTAGTGAGGGTGCGGGAGCCGTCGGCGTACAGCGTCTCAAAGGCCAGTTTCTCAGAGAGCTGCTCCTTCTGGGCCTCCTGCTCTCCTCTGTGGAAGCAGCTGGAGTCGCAGTGAGTTGTGAAGTCCAGCTGAGTGTGAGCGCTGAAGCGAGAGCGGAGGAGAGGCGTCGGTACGTGAGGGACGAGCGTGGGGACATGGACGGGCGGGGGGTGCAGGAGGCATAGGGTGAGGGGGAAGAAGAGCAGGTGAGTCAGCAGGAGGGAGATCTCCAGTGGGGTCATCATGGTGAAAACACTGCAACGACACAAGATAATGAAGCGTGAGAAAAAATCTTAAAGGGACAGTGTCTGGGATTTGGTGACTTCCAGAGTTACACTTGCAGATCACAACCAACTAAATAACCCCTCCATTTACAACAGTGTGATACAGAGCATTGGGCCCTCTTAGTGTTAAAACTACTTTAAGAGCAGAAACTTTCATGGCAAGGAACATCCTTCAGATGGCAGTAATGGAATACCTGCTGACTGTCAAAAAACTAAATATAAGAAAATCGACTGTTTTTGTCCTTATCAAATGTTATGTAATAATCATTATTTATCAATTGATTGTTAGATGTTGAATCAGTCGCAAGTATAGGCGTAAAGGCTTGATACTAAAACATGAACAAGTCGTGAATTAAAATACGTCTTCAGCGCAGTCCTGTGATTGATAAGCTTTATGTAAAAGAGCCTTTTGGCACATATACACATCCATTCACATGGATCTGCCGTCATTCACACTAACAGGATTTTCCCTGGCAAACTATGTCTTGAGTGGTACAAGAGTATCAGTCCCTGCTCCCATTCACACATGACCCCATGTGTATAATGTTCCTGAACATTTCAGGTATGCACCACATGTGTGAAAGAGACTTTTGATTGCATGAATTCCAACATGTATGTTGAAATAACAACTGTGGAAAACATTCCCTAACAAGGCATCTTGCGAACACTTATCCCTCATAAATCTGGACTTTTTCACAGTTGATTGTTGATTGTAAATCACAGCTGAGACTTGTGAGGTCAGCTTGCAAAATGTAATGTTGCAACGCACGCCTGAGTTTGGTGTGGTGAGGCAACAATGAACCGCTTGTTCCTATAGTATAGGGATGAAATAGGATTTCAGCCTGATGGAAACAAACAAGCTTTTTAGTGAAAAAGTAACTGACAAATTCCAAAGCAGGAAAAGGAAAAAGTTTAATTACAGAGAAAGTAAAGTGGTCACAGACATAGCTGAGAAGAAGACGCGCTGAAAGGGGAAAAAATGCAGTGTGTCATTATTTAATTCTTAAAAAAACATGAGGATGTATTTTCCTTGATTATCCGCATTATTGACTGCAAAAATAATAGTTTCAGACTGAACAAGAGGTATGGATGTTACATTAAAAACCCTCCAGTCTAGTATCTGTCAAAGCTCAGAGGTGGGATGTGGTTTTAACATCAAACATTAACTACTTCACAGTGTGCACAGGCTTTCAGAGCAGATTAGCAGCAGCAACCAGATACTTGATCCCCTCTAAAGGCTGTGGACCCGGAGGCACTCATGGCATGAAGAGAGCAGGTGTGTAAAAAGTGAAAAGAAACAAGTAGAGGCACGGCGGCAAAACAGAGGATATTTCTAACAAAGAGCAGGGTGGGGCCGGTAAACACACCTATGTGCTGCTTCTTAAATCCTTACAAAGGAGAGGAGTTACTTCTGTAAGCAGGGAAACTTCAAACTTACATCAATGTTGACGTGTCAGATGCTTGACAGTCGTGGCAGACAGAGGACCTTAAGTGGTAAATTGGCTAGTAAAGAAGTGGTGAGCTGGGATAAAAGACTGTAGTGCAATTCAAAGAAGTAGTCAACCAGGCTGTGGTGAAACGTATGCTGGGCCTTGGAATTACTGTGTTTTGAAAACCAGTTTCACTCTTGAAACACATTGTTTAGACAACATTTCCAAGCTCTTCTTGAGGTTTTAGAGGCTCATTCTTCTGGAAACAAAAGGTAAATCAGACGAAAATCCTGCGCAAAAGTGACAATACCTGAATGGAGTGTTATTTTTTGACTGCTGTAGTAACTTTTTAATTTAAGGTTTTGCATATACATTCTTTCACAGTTATTATATTGCAAATAGAAGGTGAAAATACGAAAGACATATATTCCTTCACCCACAAAAATAAAAGTCAGCTATCCAGAAACACTTCAGTTTGAGGGTCTGAACTCTCTGTTCATCACCTACATGTGATCTAATCCTGTCTGACATAATGTATGCAGAAGAGTCAAATGAAGTTCAGCACCCTCTTTACATCTGTCATGCAACAAAGGAGCACAAGATCTCTGTCAGATTGAACTGGGGAGATGATTATAGAAATGTTTTGGACCATGAAACGTTACGGAAACACCTGACACCTAGAACAGATATTCCCAATTGAATAATGATAGCTATAAACGTTTTGGTAAAGCAACGCATGTAAATCAAAGTGCTGTACAGTAAGGGAATTGCATCAAATCACTTGAAAATAGACATAGCATGACGATATAAACTAGGGTATTAACTACTTTATATTTATTATTTATTGGATTTATACAAATCTTACATCTGGCAGCAGCACAATGCTTTAACATTCCTTACTTTAATTTATGGAAAGCCCTGTAAATATAACACAGGTGCTCTGTCAAACAGTGGACATTGAGGCACCTAAGTGAAGACAGGACAGGAGAAAAAGGACCCTCTGACTTTTGTCAATTAAATGACTAAATCTAATCCATTACCTCCTGACTAGGTATCGATGATCCGTGTTTACATACCACTCAGGTTTTCCTCCCCATCAGACGGGTCCCTCAGGATCATTCCCCAGGTTTTCCCTCATCCTCTCCGGTGATTAGCAGGTATTTTCTCCGGGTTAGCCCTCCAGAGCGAAACTCTTTCTCGCTGATAAATGAAGTGCCAGATTGCTGCTGACTCGCTCTGGGTGTCCGGCACCGCCAGTCCTTCTTCTGAAAGCTGCCAGTTCAAACACAGAGACACAAATAAAAGTGTCCCATCTGAAAAGAAGTGTTTACCCTCTCTCTGCCTCACGGTCCTGACGCCCCGCCTCCCAGCTGCTGAGGGGTGAGGAGAGGGGGAGATACACTATTGATATGAACCTTTGAACACAGCTTTTTCCACACTCTAGTTTAGTTGTGTTAAACATATAACACGGAACAAGCACAGAAAGAGAGATTCATATAACAATCATTTGGTGCTAAAGGAGCTAACTAGGCTCAACTAAGGAAGAAACTAAGGAAGTGGTTTTGGTTTTATCTACACTGACTTTGTTAGGACTATTCACTTTTTAGTAGAGATGGGAGAAGTACTCAGATCTTGTACTTAAGTAAAAGAAGAAGTACCAGAGTATTCCTACTCCTGCATTCAAGATGTTACTCAAGTAAAGGTAGAAAAGTAAAAGCTTACTAAATATACTTAAAGTATTTATTATACAGATTGCCCATTTCAATCAATCAATCAACTTTATTTATAAAGCCCTTTAAAAACAGCTGCAGCTGAAACAAAGTGCTGCACATGGATAAAAACACGTAGCACAAAACACAAAAACAATAGGCTATCAAAACAACAATAACAATATCAAAACAACAAGACCAATGAAACAAAAACAGAAACAGAGTCTCATGCTGGGTTAAAAGCCAAGGAATAGAAATGGGTTTTAAGACGAGTTTTAAAAATGGGCAGTGAAGGGGCTTGTCTATTGTGCAATGGGAGGTCATTTTACAGATTAGGACTGGTAGCGGGAAAGGCTCTATCCCCTCTGAGCTTCCGTTTAGGCCTTGGTACCTCCAGGAGCAGCTGATCAGCTGACCTGACACCGGGCAGGAGTGTAAGGATGTTGCAGCTCAGAGATGTAAGACGGGGCGAGACCATTTAAAGATTTAAAAACAAATAAAAGAATCTTAAAATGGACTCTAAAATGCACAGGCAGCCAGTGGAGGGAGGCTCAAATGGGAGTAATGTGCTCCCTTTTACGTGTTCCAGTTAGGAGGCGAGCGGCAGCATTTTGGACTAACTGGAGACGTGCGAGGGAGGACTGGTTGACTCCAAGATAAAGTGCATTACAGTAATCCAGCCGAGATGTAATAAAGGCGTGGATTACTGTTTCAAAGTGCTTATGTGCAAAGAAGGGCTTCACCTTTGCCATTATTTCAGAATAATATATATCATATGTTCTGATTATGATCAATGATACATTCATGTTTTTATCAAAGCTGGTGAAGTTGCAGCTAGTTTTAATGACTTTGTATACTGCAGGGTATAGCTTGTGAATTTAATCCAGGTATAACTAAAGTCTTATTAAGGAGTTGATTATGTTTCACATCATTAATCCAAATCTGCAAAGTAACTAAAGGTATTAAATAAATGTAATGGAGTCAAAGTACACGATTTACAGAAGAAGTAAAAAGTAAACTTCAAGTAGCCTATCTCAACATTGTACTTCAGGACAGAACTTGAGTAAATGTAGTTATTTACTTTACTCTACTGCAAGAAAGGAAGGAAGTGGTTAGGTTTTATCTACACTGTGACTTTGTTATGACTATGAACATTTGTATTACTTTTTACATACTACACTTATCTTACACTTATACTTATCTAGCTGGCTTATATTAGTGAACATTATGCTAAAAAGTATACATATTATATACGATCGTTTGATAGAGAACCACTTCATGTGACGCAGTGACTCCTCATTCATAGCAGATATATAACTTCACTGAACAAGTATATTTTTAGATTTAAGAGCTCCTTTTCTAGTTTCTTTTAATATTATTATCAACAAAATCAGTTGTTCCTTTTTTCAGTAGCTTCCATATCATATGACGTAATGACTCAAAATCCATACAGTATTGCCAAGTAGGACACATTTTTTAGAAGCCATTGAAGTAATTGGAATTGTGTGTCCTACTTTTCCAGTGTAGCAATACAATGCTACATTGATTTGGAGTTACTGGGTCATATGACATAAGCGATTAAAGAAAAAATGAGAGAAACTTCAGAATTTTCATTCAAATATTCATATAAAATATAAAAATGATTATTATTTTTTTGCCATACAACACAATGACATTTATGCACAACATACTATAAAACATAATTTCCATCACACATTATACTAAGACATTTGCTTTAAAAGCTATGCTATCTTTCTGACCAACAAAAAGTATTCAATAGAAAGGTATACAACTGGAGAATCAAATAAGTTTTAAGACAAGGTTTATGGCATTACTGTAAGATTAGAAACCAAATGCAGTAAATCATCATGACTGCTGACTGTCATTCTTTGTCCTAACTCATAAGGGTTTATATTTAAGCATTTGATACTTTCATTTGTAGCCCATAGCTACACCCAAGCAAGAAAAGACTTGTTGCTGACATTGCTATTTTATAATCATTATCATTGCCAAAAGCAGTGATAGATAGCATTGCAGACGCTCAGATATCACAGCTGGCAGGCAGAGCACTGTTGGGGCTTGTTGGCAGCAGCGCTCACCTCGCCCTCTTCTTCCTGACATTGATCTCCAAGAGGTCTTTCATTTCTCATTCACTGTCTCTGGGAACATGTGGAATTTGGGAAGCAGTGCAGCGACGCTCCCACAGGGGTTTTGTGCAGCTTCAGGGGTGCTGAAACAGAGCTCCCAGTCACAGCGACAGTGCTTTCAGGAATGCTGAGGAATCTCCCAACAAGGATACAAGTCAGGCTGTCGGCACAATGCTGCCGCTGTTTGTCCTTGTGGCAAATGTCACCCCAGAGGAAACACCTACCAAACCTGCTCCTCGTCCTCTGTAATATAATCTTTAGCTGTAAATGTCCCTGTAGCGTGACCAGTGCAGTGCTGACAGATTAAGTGTAAGGTATATTCCCACAGAAATATGGAGGGAAATCATCTGTTTATGGTAGCAGGCAGAAGGCCAGAGGTGTGAATGTGTGACTTTGTAAGCATGCTATGTGTGATGATGGTATCACTGCCTGCAGGAGAGAGTGTACAAGAGGTTTCCATTGTGTGTGTGTGTGTGTGTGTGTGTGTGTGTGTGTGTGTGTGTGTGTGTGTGTGTGTGTGTGTGTGTGTGTGTGTGTGTGTGTGTGTGTGTGTGTGCAATGAGGAAACTTGGCTGCTGTTTCTCTGTGGATTCCTTTCTTTCCGCTGCTCTTCCTCCCCAGAAAACATTTTTGACTTTGACTATATTTTCCAGCACTGTAAGATTAAACAGGACAGATGATATTTATTAAAGAATGGTTTGACATTTTGGTAAATATATTTACTTTTTCTGCCCAAAGTAAGAGTCACATAATTTCAAGCAAAACTAAACGTTTTTATACTTATTTTTTTTGTTCAATTCAAACAACACTTCCCCGTTCCCAGTCTTTATGCTAAGCTAGGCTAACAGGCTAATTGCTGTAGCTTCATATTTAGCATACAGTCATGCAAATGCGATTTATCCAATGATCTTACCCTCAGCAAGAAAGAAGTGGATTTTCCAAAATGAATATAATTACTCTTATTAAAAAAGTGTAGAGCTAAAGAATAAGTTTGATCTATTACATTATTCGTGCATACAACTAGTTAAAAATCTACTTCCTTTCTTAAACTTTTATTTTACTTTACTTTGTCAAACCATTGCTGTTTAGGAAAACTGTCAAATCTTCTGACACATGATGGGAAATCCAAGTGCATTTCTCACAATTTGTCAACCTGTGTTAATTGATGTGTAAGCTAATAAGTCTTGTCAGGATTCCTTTTAAAGCCTTTCAGGATCGAGTGTCCCACCTGTCTCCTGTCTGTTGTATGGTAGATTAGCAGCTCCTTGTATAACATGTGCGTAAAGGTTCATTCATGGTTCAGTTTTCAGACAAGGCATCTACACCACATTTGACAGTTTAAAGGAAAACGCCTGACTTTAAAGCAGCTGTTGGTCATATATCTTTCATTTCCGAAACCATCCTTTCTCACATAATCATTCAATTTTTAAGGCTTTACCTGCTTCTGTCACGGGCCAACATAAGCTAGAGCCTCGAACCTCCCAGCATGCTTTGAGTGGTGGAAAAGTGTAAATAAACATTCTGGACAGGTGACATTTTGAACTATAAATTCAGCTGATTCTCGTGTCTTCTAGAAGGACAGAGAATGAACGCTGGGCGAACATCTCTGCTCCAGATGAAAGGACATTCCTGCACTGAAAATTGACCCTGTGACACAGACACACTGCTGCCTCTGTCTGATGGAGTCATTTTTTCCCACTGCAATGAAGACCATGAGCTCCACGTCACACAGTGTGCTCTTTTATACGTGGACACCAGGTGGGATGGTCACTTTAATTATCAGCTTTTGGCTATGTCAGGTAAGGTCTTGGCTGTGAGGAGAAGGCCTTCCTGTCAGTGAGCACAACAGAAGTAAACACAAAAGATTTTTACAGTTGTGATTTATTGAGTTAAGTAGTAGAGGCAGAAAATACAAATATGAACCTCAAGATGAGCATAATATGTCCTCTTTAAGATTGAGGTCCTGAATTTCATGTCAAGACAAATTTATTTATTTAGCACTTATCAAATGTAGTTGACTAACGTGATGTTCAAATTTAAGTTAACGGCAAATCAATGGCATTATATATTAGGCCATTGAAAAAAACAATGTCTTGAGGTTTAATAGAGCGAGAACATTTGATGGAAAGCAGAAGGCTATTCTTAGGCTTTGGAGATGCCACCACAAATGCTTGTCTCTTTTAACCACCAGCCTTGACTTTAGGGTAAAAAGCAATTGTTCTGAGTATCAAACAGACCCGTAGAGTAGGAGAAGAGATGTTCTGAACTGTACAGGGTCAGTAAACTTCCTCTCCAACCCCGACCCCCCAACCCTCAACACCTTAAGTCACTTCTTCAGAACCGTACTCTCACACTTTCCAGGATGATTCATTTAAGAAAACAGAAAAGGGCCTCAGAGACTTTTTTCCCCTCTGGCGAAACGACTGTCATGTTCATTACAATCTGACCACTTTTACGGGAAGTGCCTTATTAGTCTGTCACTGGAGGAAAAAAGGAAAACACATAAAATAAAGTCCACCAGGTTACCAGGTGCCTGTATCTTTTTAAATTCATTCAGTGTTTGTGCAGGGATTTTCTAATATGTGTCATTACTGGTAGCAGTCAGGCCTAGAGGATTCCAGATGAGTGAGTTCACGCTGGGTCTTTGTGAGCATGCATAGCTAACATTTCCATGCAAATGCTGCTGTGGCACAAGTCAAAGCCTGTAATAGCTACATATTCTACAGAGTTCATCTCAAATGTGTATATACTTTCGTCATGGTCAAATGAACTACTACTTAAATTTAGCTACAAAATAGATATTTGTGTATCAATTACTTACCCTGTTTTATCTTGAAAGTCTTGATAATTTTAAGTAAACAGGGTCTGCGTTTAACAAGAGTAGAACTAGCCTTTTTCAAGATATCTGTTTCGATACTCCACCATGACTTGTGCAGTATCTCATTTATCCAGGCGTATACTCACAGCTTACCAAACACATGTATAAAACCCTATTTACTTCAATTAATCAGGACTTTTCTCCATCTTCGTTTACCTCGGAGACATGCTAGAAAAAATAAGTATTCCTGCAAGAAATGAAGGTAACACATTGTGAATAAATGATATACAAATGGTTATTTTGTGGAGTTTCCTTTTAGGTGGTAAACAAAAAGGACGACCATGGTGGGCCCAGGGGATCAAGTCTTCTGTAAACGTTGAGCTGACAGGCAGTGAGGGCACCGCCACAGTTTCTGTGAGCAAATGGGGATTTATTAACGGGATCACAGGTTTTCTCCACAGTCTTTAATCTGATAATTGGATTCAGATTCAAACAAGCCATCTGAGCCTTGAAACAGTGAAGAGGAGCTTTTATAACAATCCTGCAGCCCTTGCCTAAAACTTCTCGTCTCTTAGAGACCACAGAAACTGGAAGATTTTTTTTGGAGCGGTTCTTTAAGAGAGGAACACAAAGAATGTCCCCTTGCTCCAGCCTCTGTGTTTTATGTCCCCTTTTTTCCCCATGTGGATATATTTATTGCTTCTTCACCCCGTCCCTTTTATCATCCCATCCATCTGTCCTTTCCTCATCATCAGCTCAAGATATGAGCTAGAGATGTTTTCCACATTTTCAGTCCACATGTTGTTGCAACACTTGACAAAGAGCGTCATATTTTCCAGGAATTACCTTTTCAGATGTTATATTTTCCTCCCTGATAAGTACCTCATCTTCCTGATGAGCTGTTACCTCTCTCGCCGTTGCTCCCTTGTTATCCTTCAGGGCTTTGTGGGTAGGCACTCAGCACAACTTCCTCCTCGACGTGATGTCATTTCAGTTTGGCTGCATGAGCTGTAAGAGGAAAAGAAAAAAAGGGAAAACGCGGTTAGCAAAAACAGAACTAAGGAATGAAACCCATCAGAAGAGACGTGCAGTGAGTGGCTCTCCATATCTCTTACCAGCCTGGGCCCAGAGAAGAGTATAGGAGAGCCTTCTGCAGCCAAACGATTTAAATTAGCACCAACCTTTGGGCTGCCATAACAACCCTAAAACATCTCTCCAGCATGGATACATGGAGAGGAGCAGGGCATCCTTTTGCATAATGAAGTGATACAACAGGAATTATGGTCCAAATGGAAAATAAATCTCTGTAAGTCCACATTAGCCAGTTCTCTGTAAAAGAAAGTTGGCTGCAAAGATTTTAAAAGCATAATGAAATATTATTTCTCTGTCAAGATATAGTTAAGCAAAACAGCACAGAAATGAATCTAAATTGACATGGCATATCTTATTGTTCAAACCAAACCCTACAAGCTCTGACTTTGTTTGCTTTTAGTTTCATTTCTTATTTCAAATATTATTCTTGTGATGTTGTTAATGACCCAGAACAAGTCTTGACCCTGAAAACAATAATGTCCAAAAGCTGAATCAACAAAAGCAAAGACAATTTATGTCTGCAATGAAAAAATACTTCCCACAAAACCTCCCAGTATGATGAGACGATCAGCGCCAAAATATTTGATAGGAATTCAACAAGGACAGCCGCTACCCAAGTGTGGGTATTTAGTTTAACTGATACCAGAGGGGAGAGATGACTCAGGGAATGTGAGAAATCTTCTTCTGGGATGTGCAGTTGCTTGGTGAGACCAGAGATAATTCAGAAGTGTCTCTTCATCCTTGATGAACAGTGACACTTAAAGTGAAAGAGCCTGGATGGAGTCGTCTGTGCAGCTGTTACACATTGTGGAAAATGCAAACGTGTGAGCCACAAGTAGTACAAGTCCAAGCACAGCCCTCATCACACCAGTATGGTTTGAATTTCAATAACTCATCAAATGAAGCTTTGATGAATACACAATGCGGGCGACTGCAAAACATAATGACCACATCACATGGAAGAGACTTCCTGAAACTGTTTCCGTGGAGCAGACAAAAAGCATTCAGGTCATGTGAGTGGAGGAACAAATCTGCTGTAAAGGACTCTGTAAACAGTCCCAAATATTTACAGCCTCAGAGCGAACATTCCCGCTGACACTCTTCTGTGTGAGTCTCTCCTTCCTGCACAGAGACAATTGAGTTTCATCACATCCAACCTGTGTGTCCTTGTTTGACTCTTAAAGTATAAGAGGATGATCCACTGTCAGCTGCCAGTGAACCTGCTTTGAAATGTTGATTTAAACTTCTGTCAAAACTTAGATCTGTTGTTTTACATTCTTTGGCTATGACATTTTTATATTTCAAAGCATAAGATATTCCCAAACACCCCACGTCACCACATCAAACCCATATAGTACATTTCAGGATCATCCATTTGCATTTGTCTTTCTAGCCCTCTTTGGAATTCCATTATTTACTCTACTTTTAGCTTTGTTTTTGGTCGCCACCTTTCTTTAGATAAAAACATGATTTCTTTAGCTTGCTAACTGCTGATGTTCACCAGCTAGTGACTGCATTACCAATGCATGGTACGGCCCGGCTATAAGCCAACTTAACTACACAACTTACAAAGGTCGTGGATAGTACCTGGTAGCCTACTTTTGTCCACCCGGGTCGAAGTTTCAAGCTAACTGTGATAGTAGAAGATGGAGTTAAAACACTGCACACCAATGATTGGTCGTAGAGAACGGTCACTTGTGCAACACTGGCCACCCTTTAGAGAACACCAAGTTATAGAGCGCCACAGGGATGACGTATTTTCGTAGGCCGACCCGGAAGTAAGCTGCGCATGGGTTCTTTCGACAAAAAAGCAAAGGAATTTCTCCATAGGCTTTTAGAATAGTGTAAAAAATAAGATGCATGTTGCATAAAGTAGCGCCATAGACATTAATGGCATACATCATCATATAAATCAATTTTCTGCAATAATCGAGCTCTAAAAAGTGGGCTTTTTTTGCTTTGAGTGTCCGTATCCAGGCGGGAGATTAATATGATTGGTTGGTGGTCGCGTTAACCCCAAACGTCGAACACGCCCTCCGGCAAGCGTTAACGGAACGGAACTGTGTCTACATAATAGCAACAGCTTTTACTGTATTCAATCAACCCATTGTAGTGCACGGTGTAATTGACGAAGTCCAGAGGTTGTAGATGAAAGGATTCATTTCACACAGGTTGCTATGGTGAACAGCTAAGAGTCTGCAATGGAAAAGGACCTGGTACCAAAACTTGAGTTGAGTGGAGTCAAGTCGAGACGAGCCATGCAGTAGTCATGAGGCATATCTGTGTCCGTCTACCTTTTGGTGCTAGCCAGGTAGCAATCATTATAATGATTTTACATTTGACCATTTTGACTTAAAAATAATCCCAACCTACTTAATTATTGTAAAACAGTGTACTTTAATAATTATGGTTAGTATCAGTAAACTGTCCTTCAGGCAGAGGGGGCACCTGAGACCTCAGTGGAATGTTCCGGAATGTTATCGCCACAGTTCTGCGCTCCAGAGAACTCACTGGAGACCCAGACAAAAGACCCGCCCGCGCGTGCGCGCGCCGCACATTTACCCCAGCCCCTGAGCACAACCAGAGCACCTCTGAGGAATAATAAAGCCTTTCATGCCTGAGAGTATCAAGCAGGCTGATAAAAAAAAGAATGTTGTATGAGAGTTTAATTTAGGTGTTTCTTTTGTATGTTTCTCATTTGATTGTGTCATTTTATTTGTGGCTCTTGTGGTTTTTCGTGCAGCATGACGCAACAAGAGAACCAGATGCAGCTCTCCAACAAACAGAGCTGCGAGGCTGCCAGAAATCTTCACTCGGGTGTTATCTTGCAGCTGCTAATACTTGCACTTACATGCCATATTAATTTAGTGACACCGCTCTACAACTAAACATAACATCAGTTTCCATAATCACTGTCAGTCTTGCTAAGGGGACATATCCTCTGCAATACATCAAACAACTTGAATAAAGAGGGACAGCGACGCCTTTTTTTAACAAGGCACTTACCAACAAACAATTTTAAGTAGCAAATTAGCAGTGCATGTGTTGAGCTTTAGCTGCCTTCCCTTAGTGAAATAAAAAATGTTTTCCGCTATTCACCTCTTCCCCCATTTATCTTGAGGCCTTTTTTTATGGTATTTTAACTGTGCCATAACTGTGCAAGTGAATGAGGAGCTGAGTAAGCCAAGAAGCTGCACTGGGAGTTTTTCATGGTTCAGTTTTCAAGGAAGAATAGAACGTGGCTCCTCTTGCTGCATTCTTATCTTCATCAGGAATTCACTGAGGTCTGGCCATGCACTTTTAACTGGAGCCTTTTTCCTGTCGGACTGGGAGCAACAAGCCTGTCCTTTTTTTTTTGGTCCCTGTGTGCCTTTGAAGAGAGGAGCCGCAGACTGTTTCAGAGCTGTCTTATAGCTCAGGGCAACTCCACACCCACAGTTTAATCCTGTAAACGCTGCACATCACACAGAAACAAAGCCCACTCCCAGTGTCCGAAAGAGACCCCTGAAAGCTGTGGAGCTTATTTTCCTGAGAATAAAAGCTCTCTATGCAGATCAGCCACAAGTTCGGGTTCAGGGTTTTGTCCCCTCTGGCTGGTTCTCCTTTCAGCTGCCGACAGATTGATGAAGCAATGACGCTAATAATTAGATTCCAGCATAGCACATCTCTGCTCTGTGTTCAGCAGGAGTTTAGTGTTTCTGACCAGCATTTAATCCACAACTGATTGGGGTCCATAAATTTAACAGACAGGCGATGGCACAGAGATTTACAGCTCCAAAAAGACTTCAGGGCTTTGACAAAACATTCCTGCGACAACTGTTTAATTGTTATATACAGATTATTGGCAGCCAGATGAACAAAAGCCCACAGGACACGAGTGCCTGAGAATCTCGGATCATCACAAAAGCTTTGCATGTATGTCTGTTTATAATAAGCGGTAGGAACCAAAACACCCTGTGCGAAGCCAAGAAAAACTTGGAGAAAAACCTCAACTGTGTTTGACACCAGGGATCCAGTTGGAGGACACTTTGAAAGGGACGTCCTGTACCAGAAACCAGTGAACAAAAAAATGTCTTGGCTGTCTCCACCTGTCATAAAGTTCTGGATGTACTAAATTTTGAATAAAACTTGTTTTTAACACATTTTGCTTCAACTGCCCTTTCCTATGTCACTTATTGATTGTGTAACCACTTGTAAAAGTCGTTTTTAGCCCAAAAATAATAATTAGTAATTGAAATGATTGGCTTGTTAGCTTGAATTGGTAAAGACTCCACGTAGAACAATTGGAGTAAATGTTGGCTGCGTTTAATATCAGAATAAATATACAAAACATCTATTTACAAACTCTTACACAATGTGTGCAGTATCAAGTCTCATATCCAGCTTACTACTACTATTGAACATACATTTTTCCAACAGTACACATACGGGCAATATCATTTCTGCAGCATGACACTGTTTATGTGGCACTGTTTATGTGGAAGTGTTTCAAATAGCATTCTTTTAGTAAAAATGCTTTATTTGGGGAAAAAGTGAGAAATACAACTCCATAAATCAGTCTTAGATTATACTGAACAAGTTGTTTTAGAGTTTGTAACCAGATGTTTATAGATTCTGGTGTTTTAAGATTCTCTGTTCACTGATTAAATAAGGTATTCTGCAAAAAGGTGACATAGGGTGAATAACTGTTATACATATTCTCATATTTTGAGACAAGTATTCCTTTAAGACACACTGATCCAATCACATCGTTTGTTCCCTTTTTTCCCCGAAATGTCTGATGGTGCAGGCAGTGGGACGGGTGACAACAGTCTGAGAGAGAGAGAGGCACAGCGATGTCCAGAGTCTGATCTCAGTGCAGACGAGGCTGGGCTGCAGCTGTGTGTCCTCACGTTCAACTCCCATCCAGATCCAGATTAGTAACACTATTACTCAAACACGGCCTGCTCCCTCTGACTCTCAGACATACAGTGGGATGGCTCCTTAGCTCTCTTTTCATGCATCTGAAGTATGTATCTATATATTCACAGTTCATAAAAAGTAAATATAGTAAATAATTATTAAAAAAGTAACTTCATTAGGTAAAGAATATGTTAAGAGTTATCTCTAACATTTTTCATAATCATGAAAAATGTATGTGGCATAGTACATTGGATTGATTTAAGTGGGTAATTTAAAGCTAAGTGAGTGGACTTTGATACTTACTTTAGTCAAAATTAGTTTTATTTTATTATATGCTTTTGCTTGCTGTGATATATAATTTTATATTTTGTACAAGGTATGTATTTATATCCAAAATTATTAATATTATCCTTATTTTGACTTTAACCATATTCCAAAAACTTATTTTGAAATTTGAAAACAAAAGTTTTGTAAATGTTTTTTTCGTGAAGGAAACTCATGGAACCTGTCCACAATAAACAGAAAACTAGCAAAAAACCTTGATGTTGAAAAACTCAACTGGTGTTAAGTCCCACCTTACAGCAGTGGTGCACCCCGGGGTGTGTCAGTACTCTGTGACATCACTGCAGGGTGTGCTTACATGTGCAACAGGCGGGCAGCCATGCAGGGTATCTTTAGTTTAGTCTATGTATATTTTCCCTTTGATGTTTCCCATCATGTCAAAGCCATTAAACATCTCTCTCTGCATACAGTATGTGTTGCTGTTACTCTCTCCTCTCATGTGGGGGCCATGAATGCAGGAGGTGTTGGTGAATTATGAGCCTGTGACTTGGCAGGGTGTTGAATGACTGTCAGCTTAAAAAGCACCGGTTCACCAACTCCACCGCAGAACCAAAGCAGCTCTACTCATCTGCCAAGTCCCAGATGCCCTGTGCTCACCCACAACAAACACCCCGAGGACACACAAAGGCCTCAGAGGTTTTAACCTGTCATTAGGTCCCCTAATATGTTGATGATTTCTTTCACTCTGCAAAAAAAATTACAGAGTTTTGCACAAAATCAAAGAAGTGCTGGTGTTCTTCTTCAGCTTGCACAGTCACAGTCTACAGCTGCCTGTTAGCTACCAAGTGAGTTTGAAGTGGTTGGCTCAAGGTTATGTCACAACTTCCCAGTTACTGTGAACGTATAAAGCAGCAAAAATACCTGGTTCTTTATCTTGTAAGTAAAGGTGAGACCATTAGTTCTTTATTGTTAGTGAAAACTTTCCTTTGGGTTTACGATAGTAAGTCAAACACAAAACGTGGAGTTTTCAGGAAATATAAAGTTCATTATACAAATTCTGATACATTTTCTGCTCACCTTACTCTGCAGTATCCTCAGATTACATTTGCACTATAGCAACAGAAGCAAAAGAAGTCCAGAGTGTTCAAGGAACAGTCTGTGGGCTCTTAAATCACATCTTTCTCTTCCTGTGTATAAAACATAAATATGGAAACAGTGAGTGAGTTAGAGTACCACAAACAGTGTGACCATGCTGCTCATAAATCAGACTCCTGACAGCTCTATAACAATGGACTCCACCTGACCTTTCCCTGTTGCTGCTTTCAGCACCAGAGCTGTTGCCAGGCGGTGCGAGTCCCCAGCGGGGCCGAAGAAAAGATCACCGCTGTGTTTCAACACAAAACAAGGGGAGAAACAAATAGAGAGCGGCAGGGAAGACTTTTAATGTAGGTAGACGTACGTTATAGGCTACATGCAAACATGTCACAGTAGAGGCACACAATTCTCATATGGCCTCTTAAAAGTGTAATGCAATTACCAGAAGTTCAAAGCCAACTAATTTTCAAGATTCAACAGACACCCCCCTCTTATCACATGACCTCAACGTCACCACAACAAACTAATTGTTATTAGATGTTTTTTTACTAAATCAAACAAAACTAATACTGGAAAATATAAACTGCCTATTAACAAGCTAGAAAAAGTTAGATAAATAATGAAGGTAATAGGTAAGGCTGTAAAGAGGACTATTGATGATGTTAAACATGTTCAACAACCTTTGTAGTCTCGTTCAGCCATGTGCCAACTTTATTAAGAGATTTAAATCCCTGCAGGGAACGGGGGTGTTTGAAACATGTGAAACCCTCTTAAGATTGTGCTAACCACAGACCTTGCTTGTTGCATCATCACAAAAACATGTTCAATAAACCCTTTTGTCTTAGAGTGAAGGGAACCGGAAGTGCAAGAAATGCTGACTCATTTACAGGTTTAAGCCAAGAAATATATACATGTTCTATTTATTCCTCTCTTTTAGGGCTCATATCCTGTAACGCACACTATAGCAATCAATTATAGGATTCTAAGTACGTGTCAAAGGATGGTTTATTACATTTGGCAGTTTAAGTTGAGAGGATCAAAAAGCCTGATGAAGAACGGGGAAATTAATAAAAAACAAACACGTTAGAGGCGCATGAGAGCAGCGGCAGAAGTTGGTGGAGTTGATTTCATGTGGTAACTGAGCCGAGTCTCTTTTAAAGAGCCGCCATGTGACAGACAGATGGATCGTTAATTCGTGACACACAGAGACACTTGCTTCATCACTGAGGGGCCGAGCAAAATTAAGGATTAAAGGACACATGAGAGAAGACCCTTTACTTTCTGTAAGGTTACAATATCCTGATAAAAAGACTGATTTTCTTAGCCAGCCCCCTTTTCAAAGTTTTTCTTTTCTCATCTCTTTGTGAGGTCTGAACTACGAGACTTATTCCGCCTTCATTTCTTTTTTAATCTCACAAGTTCAGTTTTTTCTCACTTCCTCCTCTTTCTTTTAACTTTGGCTGTAATGCTGGGAAACTCCTGAACATATCCAGCAATGTTATTCAAGTCGAGCAGGGTAGAAACTTAACAGCTTCGTCTCTGAGGCCTGAGCGCCCCTTTAGCTCTCTAATACCCGATACTCTCTCGTTGGGTTGCAAAAGGTGTCAGATTCAACAGGGTCGAGGCCTGGAGAGTTTGAAATGCTGCAACAGAGAGGGACATACAAAGACAGATCCCTGACAACCTGAGTACGAACACACTTTGTTAAGCTCCTGAATTCTACTTGACAACCTCACTTGGACTTTAATAGCAATCACCCTTAGAAACTTCACTTGGACTTTGGCCTTTTGACCTGAAAATAGTTGATACACTCCCCCAAACTTTAAGGTTGAAAATAATGTTTTTAAAAACTGTGCTACAAAATAATCAATTTCCTAACTCAACTAATGTTGGTGTTATTCATTTGCAAAATGAATGAAAATGTGCCTTGATGTAACACTAGGCAGTGGACAACAGAAAACAAATTACAGTTTGTAAAAAGAGGGGTCAAAATGGCATTGCACTTATAGAGCATAATGACTTGTTTTGGTCACAAACTCAATGTTTAGGCTTGGGATTTGACTTTGGACTCAGTGCAAAGACTTGAGACATATTATTTGTGACTTGCGAAATAATGACTTTGCTGAAATGCTGATTCCTGAGGTTTCTTTGAGTGCCCAGCATCGTAAATGTTTCAACAGCAGCATGTGCAACATATGCTGCACCCCACATGGTAAATGGCACGTGGGAGCGTGGCCAGGTATCTTAATCCCCATCACCTTTGGGATTCCCCACCAAGAGATCCCATTAGTGAGGATAAAAGCTGTAATGTAGTCAGGAGAGGCTCGGTGCTTCCCCCACAGGCCAGCACTGACCTCCATCTGATCCCTCACTAAATGGAATTACAACTCAGGCTCCAGCAGGCAGTGTAAAAGAGCAATGAACTGTAAAGCATTTTGATGTTTTAATGAACAACATACACACAGCAACAAGTCCAATAAAGGGCACCTATAAATGTAGAAGCAGCAGCATTAGCAGAAACAGCTCCAAACATTTAAAGGCTCACAGTGTGACGGTATTTTAACACTTTGAACAAAAACACCAGTTGTTAGGAATGAAGCAGCGTGACGCCATAATGCTATTAAAGGCTAAGAATAGGATATTTGTTTGACCAAATGTGTTTTAAGCGAAAAAAAACGTAGTCTAGCAAGTTGAATGTAAGGAAATTGGAGGCTACAATCTTCTGGGACATGCAGTGCAGCACAGGGTCAGCACCTGGTGTCACTGAGCAATAATCACACACAATGTGAACACGTGATTCAACGACTGGATCCGGAGGTCAGCAAAATGATTCACTTTAATGAAGTCTGGAGAGTGATCAGAGCGGGTGTCGATGCGTGAGAAATTGGAGACACCTGAACATAAAGCGCAAACATTCATCCTGTAAACAAACAGTGTGATCACATGTAATAAAAGAAAAAGGAGTCAGTTGATGATCATAATCCATGAGGGCCAAAATAGAGGGCCAAAGTAATCAAGATTAGAGGGAAACAACCTGGGGTCGAGGAGCAGAAAAACAATGATTAAATAACAATGATCGCTATAATAAGCAGAAATCAGATCAGGTCCAAGTAGTTGCATCATCAGAGGTACACAAACAGTAAGGACTGTGATCATTTGTTTGTAATGAGTGAAACAGACTTTTTTTCTGAACTGAATTTGTTCCAAGATCTGTCCTCGGTTATTTGCGTAATTACTTTAGCATGCTTTCCTTCATAGCTCATTTTGTGCTTTTGATTTTATGTGAAACTCGAGGAAGAGAGTTTGGTGAGAAGCCAGTGCCCTCGAGTGAGTGCCCTCTTAAACAAGCAATGAGGACACAGTTTACAGGGCCAAGAAATCACAGAGAAATTATGTAAGGTTACTGCAAATGAAAAGATATCCCATCTCTGAGATATGTGTCTAAACAAGAGACACTTAAATAATGTGTGTTTTACCATCACATGGTCGTCTGTTGTCACCTATCAATGTGTTTATCATGACTCAATCATTTATGTCAGTGACTTTAACCGTTGACATTTTACGGTCACGCTAAAATTGACTTGGCAAATTAAACAGTAACATTTTGGAGTATAGTCTGTGTTAATTTGTAAAATAAATAGTCACAGGTCCTTTCAAAACTATTCTAAACTTGTTCAATTAGATACCCAGAAAGTATTTAGTTTGTATTATTTATTTATTAACTACTTGTAGGAAGGTAGTCTACATTTTTAATAAGTCTGTTCTAAATCCCATATTATATATCATTCACCCACTATTGTTTATTTCTAGTTTCTTAAGTCATTCTTACCGACAGGAGCTTCAAATATGAGTCACATAAGTTAAGTGTTACTGTTTTTTATTCACATATTTCTACAGTGCATTAAGGTACTGCTATTGCTATTACAGTTATACTGCAGATTTGAAATAACCCACAGCTTACTTTTAACTAACCAACTAAACACCAGCTGTAACGGCAACCCTGGTATTGTTTGACCGTGTGAGTCTATGTGTGTTAATGTCCTCCTGTAAAAACAGGAACTTGTGATGAGATGAACAAAGATGACTTTACCAAGAGTCATAAGCTTTTTTCCTTTCTTTATCCCAGAGGTTTGTGATAGCAGTATGTTGTTGACCTTACATTTTCCATCCCCTGCTGCTCAGTAATGCTGAGAAATATTTGGGTATGACATTTTTCTCCCTCTCTGGTGCAAAGAGCTGATATTGTTGTCAAAGCTGCGGCTCTTTACAGTGGCATGTTACAAGGAACGGAGGGGCCATCTGGTAAAATAAACAGTCTAATAAAAAGAGGTTGACTGACTGCGCCGTTTGTCCTTCTGTTACAGTTATGGAA
The DNA here is from genome assembly GCF_036324505.1 of Eleginops maclovinus. Taxonomy (NCBI): domain Eukaryota; kingdom Metazoa; phylum Chordata; class Actinopteri; order Perciformes; family Eleginopidae; genus Eleginops; species Eleginops maclovinus. Next base: position 11,113,647 of record NC_086371.1, read on the forward strand.
ACTCTAAAGCTACAACACCTCCTCCTCCTCCTCCTCCTCCTCTGCACACACCTGGTGAAAAGTCCTGGTTATGATCCCTTCATCTGGAGACAAACGGCCACATAAACAACTGTTTTCCCAGTTATGAGCAGAAGGATGTCCTGAGATGAAGAGAGACAGCGGCAGCTTCTGGAGTCAGCATGAAAAGTGCTCATTTGCTAACAGCCCGCTGGGTTAATTCAACCCCTGCATGAGTGTGTATGTTTTCACACTGGCCTACTGAACTCTTTCATTTCGTGCCATCGGAGGACCTCTGCTGTGGACAAATAGACTCAAAGGAATGCACACATGCAGAGTTGTGACCGCACATTCACACTTGATCATGAACAACGAGGGAAGACGCTCCTTTCGTAATTACTTTGATCTGTTTTTAGTTTTTGTGTCAGATTTCCTGTCACTCTGCATGGTATCAGAAGCCTGTCCTCCAACTGCTGTCTTTGCAGGGCCCCTGTGTGTGTGTGTGTGTGTGTGTGTGTGTGTGTGTGTGTGTGTGTGTGTGTGTGTGTGTGTGTGTGTGTGTGTGTGTGTGTGTGTGTGTGTGTGTGTGTGTGTGTGTGTGTGTGTGTGTGTGTGTGTGTGTGTGTTCACAGCTGGTTTTAATACAGGAGGAACATATATGAAAACAATCAGAAGCAGTGAAGGGAAGAAAGATTTACAGCTCAAAGTCATAGCAGAAAATAACACATATATCACAACCTCATGTTGAGTCAACTTTTATCTCTCTATCCTTAAGCCTGAGTATTCAGAGAGAGCAGAGGAGCTGTCAAGATGTATATTTTGACAAGACTTAGCTACTTATAAGTCAGACTGTGTAACTCCACATTGAAATGTGTAAAAACAACTACACCTACAGTATGTTGTGTATGTTCTCAAGTTGTGCATTACACCAATTGTTTCCAACAATTTTCAAACCTTGACAAATCGGTATTTTAAATCGAGTCAAATCATACTTTCTGTGTTTCTGTATGCGCCACTTTTACCAAAGCAAATTCCTCCTATGTGTACCCTACTTGGTAATAAAACTGATTCTGATTCTGTTTAATTTGGGCTCCTGTAATGGCAACTTAAGTCCTTTGTGCCGGTGTCAGTGTTTTTAAGAATCAGTCATTTCTGCAGATAATACATTTTATACAATGTGAAATGAAAGCATTTTAATTGAAAATTATGAATTCAAGTTTGATAAACACTAAATGTCAGTGAAATCTAAACTCTGCATTTAACCTATCCTAGTACGAGTGGTTTTTACAACGCTTTCCTTCAGTTATGTCTTGACAAGTGACCTCTCCTCATTAGTTTTCAATCCTATGTAAGCACTGTTTAACTGTTTTAATAGCAGAGGAGACTGGGGAAAGTTGCAACACGTTTCGATTTCTCTTAGTTACTCAAAGATGATTTTGTCTAGACAAACCACATTTTTATACATCAAACTTATATACAGGTCTGCTTATTACCTATACCATTCAAAAATGAATACTTAAAGCATATCATTCTCAATTATTACTTGAGAGGAGAAAGTCAGATGTTGCAACTGACCCCAGACCTGGGAACAGTTGCAACACGTTTAAAACACCATACAATTCACTATAACCTCCGGTTTTTGTCTCAATGACTATAGTATTCTCAAAAGATTTATTGTTTTACTTCTACTTGAGCAGGACTTTTACACTCCTAACAGCAGGCTGTGCTGCTGCCAAGGTGGGAGCGAAGCCCTCCATATCTGGACTTACGAGGGCAGCTGTGAGTGCAGACGGCCTCCAGGGATAGACAGAGTGTTGGTTGGACCGCAGCACACACAGAAACTGGCTGCACGCGTCCTTTGAGTCATGTCGACCGCAAAGAGCAATTCATCCTGCAGCAGCTCCCAATGTGGTACACTGAAATACTTCTCACTCCCTGCACTCATTTTAATCACTGCTGATCACTCCTGGACGCTCCTGTGTGGACTTTACACTCAACTCTGCGGGCAGTTCAGATAAGAGCAAGTGGAAAATGTGAAGAATGACAAGTCGTTTAACACAACAGCAGGTTCTGGAGGTGCAGTATGTTAGGGAAAGAAGTGGGTTGACTGCTCTTTTCCTAAGCTCTGCTGCCAGTGTCAACTGGAAACCTGGAGTTCTTGCAGCTACACGTCAGGAGCAGATTCCTGAGGCAGACGGAGGAAAGCTGCTGAAAATCAAATTAACAGAAAGTTAGGACTCAATTAGAGCACAAGTTCACTGACTTCACATAACGTGTGACCAAAATGTCTACAAGTATACTTTCTTTCCTTTAAGCTTTTAAGCGTGTTAAGCTGCTAACGTAAGTTGCTTTATAAATAAGTGGTCTATTTTTAACATAATTAACAAATGAGTTACTAATACTGCTTTAACTTGTATCAGAGCATTAGGTTCAGACAAAATAACAAATATACAGACTTCCATCCATCAGCCCACGATGAGCCACTCATAAGGCTAACAGAGAGACACCGCCACCTAGAGGTAAATAGATAAAATATCACTGAAATTCGAGCCTCATTCTCTTAATCCACATTCAGTGACTAACCTACAGTGGATGACAGCTGGCACGTTTCCAGTTCAGTGAAGCAGAAAGTATGTACTCTCAGGGAGTAACGCAATTTACTGCTGGATATGGAAGGAGAAGCTATTTTAGCATGAAAAAGTCCAGACAAATCACAGATCAATATCAGTTTTAGTGTAAGCTAAACTTAAAATATTTCACCACTTTCCCTTGCTGCCCTTCTGGAGGGGAACTGAAAAACTCATCTTGCCACCAGAGTCCATTGATATAAAAACAATCATTTTACCGCTCTGAACACTGGGGGGGATTACTGTTCTACCGCTGCCTCAATCTGTTAGTCTGTGATGTTGAATCAAAAGTTAAAAGCACCAAAGTCACACAGACTCTATCTGATCACGCAGGAATAGACCAGCAACCTGTGTTCTGCAAAGTAAAACCATTGTTTTGTCCATGGAGTCGAGTAATACGCTGACTCTGCATAAGATCTTCATAAAACCTGCTTTAAAAAATACTTATCATCCTTTTAAAAGTAAATAGACTTCTATGATACTCCAAGACATTATTGAATGCTTCCATCAGTTTCCGAGCTTTAAAGTCCAAAATATAAAATCAAAGACAGTTCATTTTTGTAATCATAGCCCCAGCCTGTCTTTATGTTGCCCTTTGAGAAATATTAAAATAAACCAAAGAGAAGTTGCCCTATTTAAAGATTTATTAATTTATAATACAAGCTTTTATGTAGACCACATCGCATTTTTAGTTTTTACATTTATTCATACGGAGCTAAACTTCAAAGCAGTGACATTGATTGACATAAACACAAACCAAAGGACACTCAATGGAAGGAATCAAAAGGTTTCCCACTGTTTCTGAAGAAACCGCAGCCCATCAACACTCCCAGTGCACCACCTTTATTTTTTTAAGACCACATGCCCTCACTAGTCCTCATACAGTATGCCACGTGCATTACACACCCTCAGACACACTCACATACAGACTCACCCACACTAAAATTGAACAAATACCTATACACAAGATAAAAATTGATATATTTAAATTTCAATATTAATGATATTACTGAATTCCACAATAAAAGGCAAACAAGAAGTAAAGACAGCATCCAAATGAAAAGGAGGTGAATGTTTCCTTTTAACTCTTCCTCCAGGAGGGAGAAGCTCTCCCCACTGCCTCGCTCTCAGTGTCCAGTAGAGGGGGGGGGGGGAAACTCGACAACACTCCTCCCTCACATCTTCAACCGCTTCTTCTGTCTGCGTTAAACTGGCCCGCCGCGTCCGCTCCCGCTGCGAGGAAACATCGACGGCCTAGTCCTAAAAGTCAAAGCCACAGGTGTGAACACGACACCTGTTGGCACACGAGCTACGCGCCGACTCCATCTTTTTTACGCCTCCAGTCTGTTCTCGTTTGATCCTGAATGCCCCCTCAGGTAGTTACTCTTCCTTATAAAAGTCCTTTCTCCATTGGTCCGTTATTCCCAGGAACAAACAGTTGTAAGGTAATGGCACAAATGCCACTGGTGCTGATACAGACTGCCCGATTCAGTTACAGGGAACAGTCTCAGGAGGAGGATGATGGCACATTTTCTACCAGTGGGGAGTGAGGATCTGTTCCTCTGACAAAAAAAAACAACAAGCCATTGAGGGGGGGAAATTATGGCGATGAAACACGATAAACATTTTCTGAATTAACAAACTGGTTAAGTGCAATGACAGGGTTAACACCATTCAGTATGGAAACATCCATGTGACTAGTAGGGAAGGGTAATAGCCCAGAAATCCATTTACAGCAACTCTGTGTCCATTTCCACCACGTCTGACAGCTCTTTAAAACTTGTTGAGGTCTGCGAGGGAGCAGGGTATTGTTTAATGTCAGAATCTTCAAATGAAAAGGAACACCAACAGCAAATTCTGCTGACACAGTTCATGTTTGGGGGGGTGAAAGTGAATATATTGGCACAAATAAAAGCCTCAGATTGGACAAGCCTTCAACCAAAACCGGGTGAGAGCCCCAACCAGAATTCCTGTGATTTAATCCAAATCCAGAGATGACAGGCAGGAGAGAATGGGGTGTGTGCGTGTTAATAAATGTGTCTCATGTGTGTGTGTGTGTGTTGTATGTGTGTGTGTGCGTGTGCGTGTGTGTGTGGATAAGGTTTGTTTCAGTTAATTTACAAGAGGAGGCAGCAGTTGCTCTCTGTGGTTTTTTCTCGGTTCCTTTGACCTACAAAGACAAGACAGCAGAGACATGAGGTGAGATAAAGATAAGCAACAACCAGCTGAACCTCAACGAACATCGCTCTGCAGACTGTGAGGGAGCAGCCGTTACAACACCTAATGCATGATGCATGTGAAAGGTCAAACAAAATGAACCCTAAGAATGGAAATTATAAACTTCCTTGCTCTGCTGGTGTAGACACAAGGTCCTCCAAGAGACACTACGCTCATATTAAACCCTAAGTGAAGCCTCTCACAGCGTATTTATTCAAAAATGCATCGGCAGATTGAAGGAGCAATGGAAACATAGCCGTAGCCCTGCTGTTGTGGCTCTCTGTCGGCATAAAGATACCGGTTACCCCAAAAAAGCATTTTGCTCTTACCTGTATTTATCAATCAAACTAAACTTACTGAAAGTAATTTGGTAAAAGAAAATAATTCTTACATAAAAAAGTTGTGGATTATCTGGATGTGTATGTCTTATAATAAATGCTATTTCAACAACTTGGAGTTTGCAGGCCTGAAGCTACTTGAATCCAACAATATACCTGTTGTCACTTGTTCTGTAACTATATTGTGCTAAAAAAGAAAAGAAAAGATCCTCACCATGAGAGTTGGGCTCTGGAAGAGTCTCTCTGGCGACCAAATGCATGACGGTCGTCCGGCCCGGTGGCAGCTTCAGAGCTTCCAACAAAGAGAAACACCTCATTATTTATTCATCCTTCAGCTACAGTAGACAGTATGATCCTATAGAGGCAAACCATAAATATATGAAAAGGGATTCATGTTTTAAGATAAAATAACGTGGTGCTTTTGAAAGGACAACACAACCATCTTTAAAGACTGAAGTGGCTTCACAAGCTCCTGTCACTATGGCAACAGATGTGTTTTTCAAAAAAGCTATTTCAACAACTTGGGAGTTTGAATCTGTGAAACTGAATAGACCAAAATGGTGTTTTAAGTCGGAGCACCAGTGCATGTATTCATCAACTGTGAAATAAGTTATGATTTCAGTTATTGGGATTTTATTGTATCCATTTTTGCAGTTTTACGTGTGGCTTTCCATCTCTATGGTTTAGCATGAATATAATGAACCAGGTCCAACACAATCATTTGCTTGCAAGCGTCATACACCTGCAAATAAGCCAAGGAGGAACAACCTACAGAGCTGTTTGCAAATCAACAAAATCTCCCTTTAAAAACATTTGGAACAACTGTCACTATTATGAAGACATGTTGCACCTGTTGTTCTGTGCGAAACATTTCAGATAAAGGGGGATATAATGCAGTCTATTTACCGCCCAGGGTAACGTTGCCATGTAGGAAGCGTCCCTGGAAGATGAGGCGCAGTATGCTGGGGCTGCTCACCCTCTCCTCCTCCCATCCTGTCAGGGAAACAAGAGCATCAACAATACTGGAGATTTGAGGCCAATAACGATATTGAATAAGATCTTATAAAAGTACATCAGTCATTTTTTATGTAAACACATTCATCTAAATGCATATCACTAACATTTGTAGGTTTCTATAATTGTGTCAAAGATATGCAATGGGAAAATATTTCACATTCAAAAACACAAAACATTTTAAACTATGAAATCCATTTGACTCCATCTCTAAATTATCTCAAAACTAGCCGACATATACATGGATGGATTCATCTGCAATAAGCTAATATCGGCTGATCAGTTGGCCTGGTTTATTTATCTGCACAACTCTAATTTTTACTGTAACTTTTCTACACACTATTACTTTTCTTATACCCGTGTAGTCACTTTGGACTTCTTTAATGAGTGGGAAAGTGAGCCTTTTATTATTAGCATTATAAACAAGGATTAGCAGGCATTGTGCGGTGCTAGTCCCCAGAGAAACAGACAAACCAAAGGAAATTTTGTCCATATTAATATTACATTTTTAGCAGATTTCTGAGAGTCAATGTGTCAGCAAAGACTGTGACTGATTCAGAAGAACTGCATAGCTATAACATCTGTGAAATATATGAAATGAACACAAAAAAAACCCTGCAATCTCAATCCTATAAAAACATACCTGCGGGCCAGTTGTCAAACACATGCTTGGCGATGTCTGTGGCCGAGTCATTTGGGGAGAAAGTGAAGTCTTGCGTTTTCCCGCTGACCAGGATGAGGCGGAGGTGCACCTAAAACAAACAAAAAAACAGCTCAATCACAGTCCATAGCTTTCATTAGAGTCCCTCTTAATTAGAGTCGGAGAAACCCCTCCACTTCCTCTAACCTCTGCAGACATGCGGTGACCTCCACGAGGCTGTGAAGAGACGGGCATTCCAGTCTAATTCAATTTATCTACACCAGACCTCCACCCTTCGACTGGGCGACTTCATTCACAGAGGGCTTACACTGAAGTGAGCCCCTGTTGCCACAGATGACAACAGATCAGGGTGGGGCTGCGGGGGAACACTGGCCCTTTAGTTCCCGGCGCTGTGAGCTCCTCTCCGGGCTGTCGGCCTAATGCGATAACCCCAGGTGTCCCAGACAGCTCTAGGCCACGTTATTAAATTTACATGGCCAGTGCGTAGCCCCGAGGGGGTTGTGCATATGTGTGGGAGGGTCTTTAACAGTGGGACTCCCTCAACCTTTTATCCTCCAAGGAACCATACAAACCAATCTGTTACTAAATAAATAAAAAGGAATTGCTTTTACTTGCCTTGAAGGCACCAACCTCAGGAAACCCATGTGGGACACTCCAGACTCAGACTACTACAACATGTATAAACAGCTGACGCAACGAATTGATGAAATTATTACAAAATATAATAAACTATTGTGGTATTCAATTCAAGTTAAACTTCTTTATTCCCCTCTTTTCTTTGTCTATTGTGAACCATCTTGGGTGTTTTTAAAAACACACAACAATGTGATACAAAGTGTGTGTTTAGCTTCTTTGTATTAAATGAGGTTAAGGACAGAGCAGACTTAGCTTTAAGGGTGTGTGTGAGGGAGGTCACATTCATGTTCAACAGTAAGGAGATTTCACATGCTCCCCAAGGGGGTCTCTTCACCAACCAAATCAATCAGCTGCCCCCAGGCAAAGAGTGTTTAAGGTCAGCTGTAAGATGTATTTCTGCTGAAATAGGAAATAAATAAACAGACCATCACCTGGAGATGGTCGAACAACACCACGGATGAAACCAACTTTAACCTGTATAAGTTACTACTCTTGACTGGCCGTAGTCCTGATATGTATTTATTTTCACCCGAAAAAAGTCAGTACTGTTTTCTCACCTCTTTCTTGTCATGAATTATAAAGATTTTGGTTCATTATTTCAAAACATTTTTTTAATGATCTGTGTTTTTTCTCAAAAATAAGTGTTTAATGACAATGGATCAGCATCTTCATATTTCTGGTTGGTAAATGAAAATGAGTTCAATGGTGAGCATATACAGTCATGATCAACAGAATATATAACCATCCGATGTGTCCAGGGTTAAGCATCATCAACGTTAGTGTATTTAAAAACATGTTGTAAATGGATTATAAATGTATAATGTCTTTCAAGTACACATTTTATATTTCAGATACATTACTCGATGTTGTCCATTTGAAAAAAACGTTTGTCTGGAGTCCTTCAAGCGCATCTCACAGATTTCAGGCAGTAAGAAATAGAGAAGGACTTGTATTCATGATTGTCTATTCATTTGTGCGCTTATTTAATACTGTTTGTATAGTCAGCTCGTGGCCAGGATTAAAAAACATCACTTTGACCTGAATTATTGATCCATTTTGGACCTTAGGCGTATAATTTATGTCCCGTTCCTTATTAATCCATTAATCTATCATCTCTAATCAATCATGCCGCTACTCCAAAATATTACTTGGAGGAAGAAAAGCATGCAGTCAATTAAATCTTCTACTGAGACATCTCTGCTGAGGGGTCAGGATTGACAGAGGGGCTTCATTTCCCACAACACCTGCCCTTCTTCTGAAGGTGTGACATGAACTTTCTTCGGGTTCACAAATCACAGAGGAGAACAAAGAGACTTAAGCACGAGGTGTGACGTCAGGAGGGACGACCCCACTCTCTGATCTGTTTACAAATACAATCCGCCCTCAGTGGCACCTCCCCTCCCCCCTTTGAACTGAATAACCTTGCTGTGGGGTTACATACCCATGTCATCATTAACAAGCTTTGTCCCTTTTTCCCGTCCCCATCCCTTTCATCCCCAACAAAATAAAAACAAAGTCAGATCTGCCTGGTTACCCACGGCAACATCCCGCATCACAAATGTTCTCCAATCCAAAGAAAGACATTAAATCCTTCGGACAGGGTGGTGAATTACCTCCTAAAGGTTAACAGGGATACCAAATACTTATCCATTCTTGATGTTGTCAACTTTCATAAAAACATTCACAAGCTCACGGCTGTGGCTTCTGCGGAGAGAGATTATCCAATAAAACCTGAGCTGACATTACCTGATGAATAATGCTTCTTTATAAATCACTTTTGCAATAATTAAGCGATTGTCTTATTGTACAACAGATTATCAAACAATTAATATTGTCTATCTTTAATAACCAAATATATGTTTTGATTATTTATTTAAGAAAAAGAACACACAATTCAGCCGGCTACAGCTTCACAAATAGGAAATCATTTATTTGTAAAATATTAATATTAAGTTGTAGGTATGGTGAATATTTGTAGGTATGGCAGCAACTAACGGTTATTTTAAATATTGATTATGCTGATTATGCTGATTTGATCTATAAGACGTATAATATATATAAATATTAAATAGTGACAAAACAATCACAGTTGTCAAAGTCCAAGGTTGATGTATACAGAGGTCTTGCTTTGTCCATCCAAAACCCAAAGATATTCAGTTTAATGTGATATTAAACAGTTATAGACTCACAAATGATTGCCGTTAATTTGTTTGACCTATATTTATCTATAAACTAATTGATTAGTTGACTACTTGTTGCAGCTCTGTTTGCAGTTGTGAAAGCAAGAACATGGGTTTCATAATAAACACAAAAAAATGTAATTCAATCTTTTCTGATTTGTCTCTAAATGGGTGTTGTCCATTCCAATAGTGGGGGATTGATGCCAGGATTTAGTAAGAGGGTACAATCAATTGGCGTCTAAACCATGAAAGGAAAGTAGGGCAACGTTTTAACTGAGATTAGACAGATGGTGTTCACAGGAGCAGCAGTCACTGTCCCAGCTAAGTGTTTGTGGAGGTTAGTAATCCCTGACCCTCGCCCCTCCCCTTTTCCCTACGATGGCACCAAAACCCCAAATTATTTTAATTTGGGGAAACATTTATGTAATGCCATCTCGATATTAATCAAGTGTATAATCTCTGAATATCATGCCGAAGAAGTCGGTGTGACAGACTGCAGAGATACAAGCATCAGTCAACAGATTATCACCTTGGCTCTTTTATTTTTGTGTATTTTGCAATTGTGTGATTCTTGTATATATATTTTTTAGTACCTTGGTATAATATTAAGCTGTCTTTGGTTCTTTGTGCTGTAACAATGCAAATTTCCCCTCTGTGGGACTATTAAAGGTATTCTGATTCTGTTGATGGAAAATAACTTCAGAAAAGGTGTCAGACCCTCACTCACCATATCAAGATCCCTCTGGGTGGTCATGGCTCAGTGAGGATGAAGGCCGTGGACGTGGATCAGAGAGGACAGGACTGGTGTGCTTCAGCTGCTGGAGACGGGGCCAGAGCCCTGACACAAACAACACAAACACTGTGAGGCTGCACCGCCTGGCACCATCACTGCATATATAATCCATTATCACCCGAGCTAACATGTCGCTGCCAACATCATAACACTGTCAATCAAACAACTAACATGCACAGCTACCTAAAGTACTGAGCAAACTGGCTCACTTCACCATGGTTTAAGCCAATTAAAACAACAAACTGAGCTCGTCAGGCTACTGCACAGACGAGCTTATCCTCCTCACAGTTAACGTTAAGCTAGTGAAGCTGCCGGGCTAATGTTTATTATATTAGCCTGATTAACCTAATTATGGAAATCAGCTGGTGTATAGTAACAAATCAAATGTTACTGAACAGCTTTACATATGCATTGAGCTTGAATACACCTACTAACACCGAGTTTTGTGCTGACAGATGTCGAAACTGATCGCTGCGAATAGGAAGCCTTATGCTAACATTAGCATTAGCTCCTGTTTTAGCTTATGGCAATCCTGCTATCTCTGGTTAGCCGCGGGCTAACTGGCTAACTAAATGTGCAACGGAGATTTTTGTCGTGTCAAGCTCACCTGCATCTGATGACTGTGATGAAATGTTGCATTCACTTGAGTTGCCGAATCAGCAGGGAGCGCTTTTCATGAGGAAAATATCGAGTGCAAATGGATATCGTTGACTGAGGTATATCGGTGGCTAATGGACGGGAAGACGCCGGATGTCAGCTGGTTGTAAACACAGTGAACCACCGCTAATACTTCTGGGAGTTGAAGTCCAGAACAGAGATGATCGCTGCTATTAAAAACCTATAAACAGTCAGGGGTGGAAGAAGTACTCAGATATTACACTTAAGTAAAATAAAAACTACCAGAGTGTAGGAATACTCTGTTACAAGTAAAAGCCCTGTGTTCAAAATGTGACTCAAGTAAAAACATTGGCATCAAAATGTACTTAACAGATCAAAAGTAAAAGTACTCATTACGCAGAATGGCCCATTTCAGAATAATACAGATTTTAAGTTTTGATTAGAATTAATTGATGCATTAATATGTTTATCACAGCTGATAAAGGTGCAGCTTGTTTGAATTACTTTGTATACTTCAGGGTAGCTTGTGAATGTTACTCAAGGTAAAGTCTTATTTAAGTGTTGATTATATTTCACATCATTAATTCAAATCTGCAAAGTTACTGAAGGAGGTATAAGTAAAAAACACAACTTACCTCCGAATTGTAGTGGGGTAGAAGTTTAAAGAAGGAAAACATTGTAATATCCAAGTAACACGTCCCTTAAAATTGTATTAGTACTTGAGTAAATGTATTTAGTTACTTCACACCACTGTAAACAGTCTATGTTAAAAACTTTACAGCAACCTCTCTTCTGCTTAATATAGTGCACAAACTGTGAAACGATTATGAATTTGGTGCATTCCTTTTCGGTTAGTTACAATTATCTGTCTGCTCAGTGCATCTTCAAGGTGAATCTGGTGAAGTTATTCACACTGATGCAGATGTTAAATGATGTGTTTAACTGTACTGTAACTACAAAGAGATTAGAGTGACATATTAACGGAAGATTGCAATATTTTCAGGGACATGAGAAACTTGGTGGACACAAACTCTTTCAATCGCTCAGTACCAAAACCTTTTGCCACAAAACGATTCCTTCCCGTCAACTACTGACCTCATCAACAAGGCCTGGGATCCTCGCAGACTCTAAACCCCTCCTATGCACATTAACCTCATCATGTGAGCCAGCCCTCATATTCCATACCGTAAACCTTGCACATTCCTCAGTATATTTTGCAAATAGATTTTTTGATATACTATACTTCTAACCCACTTGAAAGCATTTTTTGGCTTGTGTTTGCTTTATTACTGCAAGTGCTTGTGAGTATCAAACACCGAACAGCCTCAAGATACTCATGCGGCAAGATGTCCTAAAACTGTGGAATCTATTGGACTACCTCCTTCTATATTTCACAAAGGTTGTTGAGAATTTACTCAAATCTTACAACAGACCCCAAAGTTTAAGATTTTGTTGCTGAATGTATGTTGTTAATTGAAATAGATTTACAACAATTGTATAAAGAAATATGTGCTCCATCCAGTATTATTGTACATTATCAGAATCAGAATACCTTTATTGGTCCCACAGAGGGGAAGTTTTCATTTTTACAGCAGAAAGAGCCAAAGACAGCTCAATATTACACCCAAGATACTAAAAAAATATATATACAAGAATCAAACAATTTACAAAATACACAAAAATAGACCTCAGAAACCATCTGAGCAGATATATATTGCACAGTTATTAACACAACAGGGGGTGTTATAGTCAGTGTTGTTATATATGTGGGGGTCTACCGGGGACCATGAAGGTTATAGAGTCTGACCACTGCAGGAAGGAAAGACCTGTGGAATCTCTCCGTGAGACACTGCGGGTGCAGCAGCCTATCACTGAAGGAGCTGCACAGTGCAGACAGGGTGTCCTGGAGGGGGTTGGACACATTATCCAGCAGGGAGGACAGCTTGGCTGCCATTCTCTCCACAGTGTCCATAGGACTACCCAGGACAGACAGAGCTATTTGTATCATTTTTATTATTGTTAAAATTGTATTAAGAATATTGTTTTCTGAACAGAAGTTAAAATTATCAAGAGGGATAACTATTGTAATTAGTATAATACAATAAACTATGTTCAAAAAACATATATGAAAATACAACCAATGTATGTACAACAAATGGGTATCGGAATAAAACATGTTAAAAACATTGTTTTGTAGTTTTTGTTACTCTATTAGTATCAGTACTCTAAATACCACTGATACCTTAAATGACCTAAGTGTAATTGGGATTTAGCACACTTAACAGACTGTTACATAATGCAGTCTTAGAGCAGGTACATGTTGCCTCATTCAGCTGCTGTTTACGCCTGTGCTGCTGTCACATGTTTGACTCCGTTTCCCAGAAACCCCCTGTGCGCAGGCGCAGAACGCTTCGCCTGACAGTGGTAAACAGACGTCAGAAGGGAGTCTTCGCCTCGAGTCAAAACAAAACAAAACAAAACAACTCAAAAAGAGACCGAAGGAGTGAATATTTGGACAGCCGCGACGACAGGAAGTTTTACAAAAATCATCGCGGATTAAAATTGGCCACTTGGTGGAAGTTATCGGGAGCTTTTCAAGGACTTTTTCACGGATTGTAAACTCTGGAGTACAGCAGGAGCTTAAGCAGCTAGCGTTACGGAGGCTATCGTGCTGTTTTCAAAGTGCGGCGGGTTGGAGCCGACACACCGCCGAGGACACACAACTTCACCCAACACCCAGGATTCCTCTTTTTAGTTTTTTCTCCGGTAACTGGTCGCGTGGATCGACCGAGCTCCGGGCCTCGGTGGAGAGGGTTTAATAGCCGCTTCTTCGAGCATCGTGTGCGGCGGCGGCGGCAGGAGAAACATGGCAGATGGTGACATGCGCCTGGCCGCAATGTGGCGGATCGTGCAGACCTGAAGCACGGACTAAACTCACAAACATTTCTCTCATCTTTTCACTTTTATTAACTTTATAAACACCTTTTGTTGTTATCCAAATCCCTTCCCTTTTCCCCCGCTCTACTTTTTCCTCCTTTTTCTTGTTTTAGCGGCAGGCGGAGGAGCTGGAGGCTGTATTTTTAACACTTTTCTACAGTTGCAAACAAACTGTGGTTAGGAAAATCAGCCTATAAAGTTTTTACACATAACTTTGATTTTACTGGACTGGGTTTTAAGGTTGTTTTGCGTCATTCATTTTTTTGAAGTTTGTTTGGAGATCTTTTTGGCTTGCGGAGATCACAGACATCTCGTTGTTTACAAGTGGAGACGGACAGGGGCTCTCCTAAGAAGATCCTTTGTAATCCCTGTTTGTAGTCTCATAGTTTTAAACAAAACAAATAAATAAACCCTCCCTGTTTTGAATGAGACAATTTAAATATATATTGATACATTTGGTACGAAGTATTTCTTAGTTTGAAATTTATTCAGAAAATATAGTTTTTAGAAGCAGTTATAACTATAATTTTCACAACATTTACCATTTAAAAAAATAAATATCTAAATGGTTAAATTAGAGGAATGGCATTATTTTGTATCCATATACCTTTAACTTTTTGGTATTCATTTTCAGGGGAACCAACAGCTCTGTAGAACCAGATGTTTTGGTGCTCACTGCCACTTTTGTTTTTATTTCATTCAAACAAAGGGACTCTCATCCCGGCCCTCCTTCATTCTATATAAATCGGAAGGTTTATGATAGTTACTATTAAAGAGATTATTTGGGTTCCCTAATCTCCAATCTGAGGATTAACCGAGGCTATTGGTGTGCCCAGATTATTACGTCTCCTCTCCAGGCCCCTCTGTTTACACCCCCGCAGTCTCTGGACCACATTGTTTTTGTTTTAGGAAGTGTTTTTACATTTTTTTACTCATCATACACTCAAAGTTTAGCTTAACTTTTTAGGGTAGATGTTATAAATCGTGACGTCTTTTTTTGGTTGAGTGTTAATTCAGAGGACCGCCATGGAGGAGTCGTCGGTGCCCCCGATTGACCCAGATTTTGAGCCGCAAAGTAGGCCCCGCTCCTGCACATGGCCCCTGCCAAGACCAGACATCTCGGCTGTCAAACCGGAGGGGGCGGATGGCTCTGAATCCGCCGCCGGGACCCCGCCCGGCGACGAGGACAAGCCCGAGCCTCAGCAAATTACGTCTGAGCCCGAGAAGGCGGCGGAGGCAGCGGCGGAGGCGGAGGGAGGGGCTGCAGCCGGCGTGGGAGGAGCGACGCCCCGCAAAGGATCCTCACGCCGCAACGCGTGGGGGAACCAGAGCTATGCGGACCTGATCAGCCAGGCCATCGAGAACTCACCTGAGAAGAGGCTGACCCTGGCGCAGATCTACGAGTGGATGGTGAAGACAGTGCCTTACTTCAGAGACAAGGGAGACAGCAACAGCTCGGCAGGCTGGAAGGTGAGCATGTGGGAGGTGGACAAGTTTACTGCATCACTTTACAAGGTGGATGGTAGTGCGTTATGTGGCAAAAGTTATATATTTAAAGCTTTACAATTCACGTTGCACTATAGAAACACTGGTATGCAGAGGAGATAACCATCATATTATTTCGGTTGGGAAATATGGAAGAAAATGTATGGCAAATGGTGGAACATCATTACATAGCATTACTTACTGAAAATTACCCTCTTTCTAAAAAAGTTTTAAACTTTATTTCTTTAGGAATTATAATTTTGCCTTCTTTAATAAATGTCTTTAATGATCTTCATATATGACTGCGTTTTGATAAACTGTCTAACTGCTCAGTTTTAGCAGATATTTATTCTGCCCCAACACTTTTAATGTCCTTTGTTCAAAAAATGAAAACATGTTTAATCAAAGAATGGCCCCTATGCATCATTTTTCACAATTTCCTGTCCTCTATCTCCTTTTTTAGAATTCAATTCGCCACAATTTATCACTCCACAACAAGTTCTTGAGGGTACACAATGAATCAACAGGCAAGAGCTCCTGGTGGATGCTCAACCCAGAGGGAGGGAAGACCGGGAAAGCTCCCCGCCGCCGGGCCGCCTCCATGGACAACAGCAGCAAACTGCTGAAGAGCCGCATGAGGGCCAAGCAAACCAAGAAGCAGGCGGGAGCAGCTGGGCTGGGGGGGTCAGGAGGGGGGCTGCAGGGCGATGGCAGCACAGGCTCCGGGGGCGCAGACAGCCCCAACTCATCCCAGCAGTTTCCCAAATGGGGGGTGAACAGCGGCAGTCCCTCGTCCCGCGGCAGCCTGGACGACTCTGACATGTGGACCACCTTCCGCCCACGCACAAGCTCCAACGCCAGCACCCTGAGCGGACGTCTATCCCCCATCGCTACTGGACACGAGGATGATGACAACTTGCCGGAGGACAGCTTGCTGGGAAGATACAGCTCCAGTAGCCTGACCCCCACCCTCACCGAGACCCTCATGGAAGAGCTGGATCTGATCGACGGCCTCACATTGATGACCGGGCAGCAGGGTGGTGCCAGTCCCAGCACAGCCCCACCGGCACCTCCCACTCCACTGCCCTCCGCCTCCACCCTGCTGCCCCGTGGCTCCAGCTTCAACTCCTTCCACCAGCTGCAGCAGTCCAGCCTCCCACCGGCCCCCACTCACAGCGGGACCCAAGCCTCTCAGTGTGGCAGCAAAGAACCGTCATCCTTCAGCAACTCCCTCTTCAACCCCATGTCCAGCTCCGGCTCTCGTGGGAGCGGCCATTACTCCAGCCACGTGCCTTCCAGCCTGGAGGCGCTGCTCACCTCTGACTCCCCGCCTCCCAGTGACGTGATGATGACCCAGGTGGATCCCCTGATGCAGAGTCCTGGAGGCGTGGGCATGATGAGTCTGGGCTCATCCGTGGTGGGCGTGAGGTCCAAACCCAACCAGCTGCTGTTGGGGAAAGGGCTGGAGCCGAACACGGTGGCCCCCATGGCGCTGCAGATGCAGCAGCGTCACCTTCACCTCCAGCAGCAGCAGCAGCAGCAGCAGCAGCAGCAGCAGCAGCAGCAGCAGCAGCAGCAGCAGCAGCAGCAGCAACACCAACAACACCAGCACCACTCACAGATTGGGTTGGGGATGATCCTCTCAGGTATGTCTCAGGACCCGTCGCAGCTCTCCGCCCTCAAAGCCCAGCAGACAGGTCTGCCAGCGGTGGGCTCTCATCACGGGGTTCCCCTCTCTTCAGCCAACCCCGGCTCCAGCCTGTTGGGGATGGGTCAGTTCGGAGTTCCGTCCTGCTTCCAGCCCGGGCAGGACAGGCTGCCCACAGACTTGGACATGGACATGTTCACCGAAAACCTGGACTGTGACGTGGACTACATCATCAACAGTGACCTCATGGACGGAGACGTCCTCGACTTCAACTTTGACCCCATACTGCCTGGAGGCCAAGGCTACGCCGGCCCGGCTTCCTCACAGGGCTCCGCTCACAGCTGGGTGCCGAGCTAAGGTACACTGCCGCTCTTACTCTTACTCTATTCATCTGTATTTACATTTTTGGTAAATAACGTTAAATGTTTTCTTAACATTATTCAGTTGTCTTGTCTAGGGCTGCAATTAACTGTTTTTATCATTGATTATTATTTTCTAGATTAGTCAAATTATACGTTTTTTAGTTTACCATAAAAGTGTGAAATCTCCATATTTAAAACAGTGAAACAGTAAATCGACTAACCGATTATTCAACTGATTGTTGCAGCCCTAGCCTAGGTTACCCAAATATATTCAAATTTAAATGAATTAAAACACCTTCTAGAAAAGTTTACATTTTCATTTTTTTAGCCTCTATCACTGAATATGTTTTGGCTTTGGACTGTTTGTGTCATGAAACAAGACAATCATATGGAAATGATGAGTATTTTAACACCATTTAGAGCACTACACAAGGATTCAATTTACAGTGATTGAGCTGGCTTTGAGTACATCATAAGGATTTATTAGCCAATCATCTCAAAATGACAGATGTATCATTTGTCTTGCAGGAACTGATCTCCAATCAAAGAAACCTCAAAATCGTTCAAAACAACCGGTGCATTCCTCCTCCCTGCTGGCTGAATTTCAAAACAAGATGCTTCTCTCGGACTGAAAAGACACAACCTCGCCCATGTCATGTGCCAAGACATGCGAAGGATAGGGAGGAGCTTCATGATACTATGCACAATATTTCTCCCTTTTTTCAAAAATCAAACGTACAACGATTTGGCTGCTAGCCGATTTACTTTTTTTCTTCTAACCAGAACTGATGTTTTTTAAAAGACGTGTGACTTGGTGTTTAAAGAGTGAAAAGACAAAGATTAACTCCCCTCTGCTGGGGGTTTATATTTCAGTTTTGTTACACCAGAATAGCTTTAGGGTGGATACGGTACGGGACTACTTTGGTATTGAAGACTCAATAGACTGTTTTTTTTTGTTGAGAAATGGCCAGTTTTCCATACTACACGAGCATGAACTGCCAGTCCAAATGCTGTTGGAGGAAGGAGTCTCCTCACAGGATTGTGATGTGAACAGATGGAGGATAGAAGACTGGACGACTGGAGGTATTACATGTTTGATTCGACATCTCGCACAATTGTAAACTACAATTAATGTGTACGGTTTATATTTCTCACTTTGGAGAGAAATATGATTTTTTTTCCTCCAATGAAATTGAGTGATGAACAGTTAAGAGGGTCTGTATTTGCAGTTTGGCTATTTTGACTTCAATCCAGTGTGTTGCGGTAGATGTCAGTTAGAGGGTGTGTATTTTTATCCCTGATGTGCAGTTAAACTAACAAAATGAAGAAATGTGATTTTTGAATTTATACACGGGGCATTCAAGGGTAAATTTATTTGCCAACAAGTGATTGGTTGGCCAAGTATTATATTCTTTCAGACAGCAGTATGCCTCCACTTTCAGACGTCTACCTGATTATTATCTCCTCTTCCTTTTCTTTTCATCGAGCCTGTGCATTTTCAAAGCACTTAGGTTTCCTGCGAAACAGGGACCCCAAACTAGTAGACAGATTAGGTTTTAACATTTCATCAAAAGAGTTTAAATCCTGTAAAAAAAGTACGTGTTGCACATGTACACGATGAGACGCTATGCAGATTTATGGAGAGAACTAAATGAAATCTTGAAGGACATTTTAAAAATCACTTCTTGAAGGTTTTGTTATTTAACATTTTCCTGAAATGTTGAGACTTTAATTATTCAAGAAATTCATTCTCTGTGTGAGAAGTACAAAGAAAAGAATATATTTGATTATAGTTTTAATATACAATTTAGATGAGGTAATAAATGAGATATTAATACATATGAATATATTACTAATGACAACTGATGCTTTTTTACATTGGAGGAAGCATTCTCAGATAATTTGTAATGGTCATTTTCTATACTTTTATTTTTGTAAAGAATGAGATGCATGTAGTTTTTTTTACATAACCAAAGGAACACTAATATTTGCATGGCATTTAGGGAGCGCTTGGGCCTGACACAGCATCTCGTGTACATAAGCTTTGCAAAAAATGCCTGTAACATAAGAGTGAGGCAACTTGCATCAATACTTGAACATTTTTAACTTAAATCCCCGATGATCTGCCTCGTTATATTCTGCATTAATTCTTAATCCCAAAAAAAAAGGAAAAAAGATTCCCATTTTCAACATGCCGGCAAATTTTCATCTCAAAACGAGACTGATACAACCGTTACCTCTCAGGGTCGCTCAGAGGAAACACAGGAAAACAACTTTATGATCATGTGACCATAAAGCAAAAACATATATATATTTTACACATTTTCTCTGGACTGGAAAGCTTCACCACGTCTTTGTTTTCCTGGAGGAGTTTCTGTCTTAAAAAGAGTTGACTTTAAATTTGACTTCCCTTTTTTATTTAGAGAAATGTATTCTAGCTCTCAGCCATGTGTATCAGTAATATCCTTCCCCTTGGGTTCCTTTTTTTGACTGCCAATATTTAAAACACTATAGCATGACTTGACTCGGTAGCAAGATGGACTTTATTTTGTCATCTTCCCCTCGTACATTTTGCGTTTGTATTGTATTTAAATACTTTTGTTCATAATTGTGATCAGAAATAACATCCCTGCTGTTTAAACTCTCTGCATTTCACTGTAGGCATGTGCTTATGTAAGCCTCTGATTTGTACAAAGCACTCTCTTTTTTTAAAAAACTTTTTGAATGGTGCTAGATGTCATTTGTGACGTATCCTGCAGTACACCATGATGCAATGGGTGCATATCAGGGCCTTTTGAATTATCTGTACACAGCTCAAGGATCTCGATGTGGTGTTAGGTTAGAAGTTAGCACACGATCAACAGTCCTTCCCCTTCCTCGTTTTTATGTTTTTATATATAAATATGATAACTCCCTTATTCAAACTGGTCATTAATTAGATCTGAGACCAGCTTGTTCAAACTGCATGATTTCCTTCCAAATCATAAAATGTAATCATTTTAGAAAGTTGTTTATGCAAACCCCCCCATTGGAAATGTTATTAACATTTAAAGGACAGACTGCAGCATGTAAAGGAGCGGTGGTTGGTTTGATGTCTGTAATTTACTGTTGCCTCATTTTTTTTTAAAGGGGGGGGGGGGGGGGGGGGGGGCAGGTGTGGTGTTATTACTCCCGTTGTATCTCCCCCTCTATGTAATAATGATCTACATATTTTGTTCTTCAGTTTTTTAAGTAGCAGTTAGTCCCTTAATGTTTGTTTTGAAATTTAAAATCGCCCCTATCTTACTCAGTATTTTAGTATTCGGGAAGGGTTTTCCTTTCATAAGGAGCGGGTGGGGTGGACAGGGAATGGTGAGTTGTGCATAAGCCAATTATGTTTATGATTTTTGATTACTGTTAATAGTTCCCCCCCCCCCCCCCTCTCTTTATCTTTCTTTACACATAGTAAAGTCAGCCAGAAATGACAGTCAGATCTAAAAAGCAGAAATAAATTCAATAAACTGTTTAACCCACTCTGAGTCTTTGGTTTCAAAGTTATTCGCTCGTTTGTTTGATTGAAGTCAGCCTGTGTTCGGTTCAGCCGCCAGGGGGCGCTGCTTTCCACTCATACAGCTACTGTGACTGTGTCGGATAGACGGTAAAGGTAATGTGTATAAGGCTGTTTAATAAAAACAGCCAATGAGAAATTATTTAGAATTAACTGATGTAAAATATTCTGTTACGAGTCAAATGTCCTGCATTGAAAAAGGGTACATAAGTAAATGTACAATTTAATCACGAACAATTAACTTTAGTATCTAAGAGAAGCCAACAAAAATCATTAAAAATACCCAAAACAAAGTTATTAAATAATTATGAAAAATACTATTTTATAAAATGTTGGGTTGTTACAGATATAACAAAAAATAAAAATTATAAAACGCAAAATCTTAATGTGTAAAGTAACTATAAAACTGTTAAATAAACATTGACGTAAAGAAAGTACAACATTTCCCCCTGAATTTTAATGTATTAGAAAGAAAATACTCAAAGAACACTAAAAATACTTAATTATGCTCCATCATTTCATCATGATCATATATCAGGAGAGTAAATATATTCATGATCTTGGAAAAAGTAGTTTAAGCAGAAAGAAAGGTACTTTTCCTTTTCTAATTCCATGTGCTTTCAATTTCACCTCACAGGCACTATCAGCAGACTGTCATGTGGTGCAAAGATTTAGAAAACAATGACAAATGGAACTTAAATCAAATGGTTGAAAATGTCTGATTAGTATAGAGAAACAAAAGGATTGCGCAGTAGTATTTGGTTATAGTTTAATGTTTGTGATTTAATACAACATCAAGAACATAAAAAACACTGGTATGGTTGTTTAAGTTATCCTGAGGATGAAAGTAAGACAGGAGACAGGATTTATTTTCATAGAGCATCTTTATAGAAAA
Source organism: Eleginops maclovinus (assembly GCF_036324505.1). Lineage (NCBI taxonomy): Eukaryota > Metazoa > Chordata > Actinopteri > Perciformes > Eleginopidae > Eleginops > Eleginops maclovinus. The sequence goes on from NC_086371.1 coordinate 11,135,602, forward strand.
CATTTCTTCACATTTTCAAAAAACGGTTTTTTGCTTTTTCACTTGTTCTCTTTTTTTTATTTTAAAAAGATAATTGTACTTTTATTTTTATCTGCTCACATTGAACATTTTTAACATCCATCTGTGTCAAAGGCTCTTTGCTGAGTTGCTTGGGCTCTCAGGTGTCTGATGAAGAACACGCAGACAAACACCAAGAAAAAGCCTGTCAGTTTCCCAGCTGCAACCAAAGCCCACATTCAGCCTCCAGTAGTCACATCCCTCCACTTCAGCAGCATCCAGCTGTAGCCTGAAGGCACCTGTGTTAACAGCACTTTGCTTTACATGCTCGATATGCACTTGTTTCTTTTCTACATCCTGCAGCTACTAATTCTAAAGTCTGTCAGACCTCTACATCTACCTGAGCTGCAGTACAACAAGCAGGTCCTACCGTCAAACCCAGAAACAAAAAGTACTCTATAGTTTACAAAAACTATAAAAATAAAAAAGACAGAAAACAAAATACAAGTGTTTCTACGACTAGTTTGCACATTGTTCTGCTTTGCAAATTGTACCATGGATTTCTTCTTGATAATCAGCTTTGATATAGCTCACAAAAAAAGCTTAGGCACAAAGCTTTGAGCATAACATCTGAACTCAACTCATGACCAGAGCAGATGTACTGGGCATTTTCCATCCATCCAATCCATCACTTTGTTTCTTTAATGACCTTTGGTCTGAAGTTCAGTCTGATTTGATCACTTCTGAAGCGCAAAAAACAATCATTTAGCGAATGGCTCAGCTTAATCCTCAATGACTTCCTAAGTTTAGTTACACATTTCCTTATCAGGTGCAAATTATGTTTTGAAAATCTTCAAAATCCTTCTGTGGGTCAGCACTGACCTGAACCTAACAAGTAGAGCAATAATTAACTGTAATCTGGGGTTGAGAACAAAAGCTAATTTTGAAAGTTAGAGGACAAACAGTCTAAAATCTTTGTTACACGTCATACAGTAGAGAAGAATGGCGTCAGACACACACATACTGTGCGTCTCAATGTCTACTAATGAGCTACCTTGCATTATAAATATATAAAGTTTAAAAAAGTGCTTATTAAAAGAAACTATAGTGATGTGATAACTTCCAGCAGTGTCACTGTCGTGTTTGTTCTTGACCAGCATTAATACGAAATGTTAGGGAGAGCAAAACGGTCGTCCTTCACGGTCCACTTACTGTCCTCCTCCAACACTGACGAGGATTGTCAAAGAAAAATAACCTGGTCTCCTGTTAACATTCAACGTGTACAAAAAGATATTTTTTGGGGGAAAGCATAGTTAATACCAAAAGGAGACCGACCAAACTAAGGAGAGTGTTGGCCGCTGTACCACTGCTACAACCAAGCAGCTTCGTACAGAATGAACACAACCGGTACAAATGAAAACAACTCTAGGAATAATTGCACATAACGTTTGAGAGCCGAGATGTCTGATGAGAGGACTTCACAACAGGAAAATCTGCTTGAGGAGGGGGGCGTGGCACACTATGGTATAAATACATTAAATCTGAGAAAAAGAAAAGCACATTCATGAGGCACAGCTACATAACCATGAGCTCTGTGTCCCTAAAAGTGTCCCTCTTGTCCCACCGTCTACTGTTGAGATTTCTTCATCCTCTCGTCTCTCTGTACCGGCGGAGAGTGTTTCAGCTTCGTGCCTCTCCAAGCACTCATGCGATCATGTACTGAGTGATGGCTCTCAGCGCATACAGCAGCTCCGCCTGCAGCCGGGCCTCCATGATTAGAAGATTAACGTGTATCTGAGGGGGAGACAAGGAAACGGGATTCACTCAGAGCGTCAAAACAGGTTTCAAAGTGAACAGTGAGGCTTATGATGGCCCCAAATTAATTGACGCCTATTTTCCTAATATAGAAATTCAAATTTAAAAGCTTCTCTGCTTTTGTCATTTTAATATCTGGTCATCCCGTTTAAAGCCAGTATTTCTGTACAGTTGCAGATACAGATAAGACTCCACTATTATTATTCATTCAAAACTGTGTTTATAATTAAATTCCAGTGGTGGCTGTGTATGATTGTTTCCAATTTGTTGAATCCAACCCCCTTTTACAATAACTTGACATAAACAATTGAAAAAAGATGTAATCAATAAAAATAATCTCAAAATATGGTGCGTTAAACCTTTGGAAATAAAATTTGAGTTGCCAACAACAAAACGTTCATTAAAAAACCTCTGTAGAAGCTTCAAATGTCAACAGGATAATTGGTACAGCCGTGTTAAAGGGGCTCTTACCCGCTCTGATGGTTTGAGTGGAGCCAAACTGAGCGGACACACTGGAGTTTTGGTGGCATCTGGAAAACAGGCTACGGCCTTGATGTACAGCTTCAAATCCTGCTCCAGCAACTGGTTCACTTCTCCGTAATCATAATCATCGTACCTGCAACCATAAACAAACATTCATTTAATCTACTAAACACAAAGGAAAGAAGGGCTTTTGTGTGAGTCTCAAAGGGTGTTTTTGTCTCACCGTATTCCTAACACACAGTGGATGTAATTCCAGATGGCCCTCTTCAGGTCGGGGCTGTGCATGGAGGGGAGTGTCGTCACGCTCCTGAATCTGTCATCCAAAAGATGCCCGATGTCCGAATACAACCTGTTGACTAAGGAGAAGCCGTGATCCTCCCATGAATAGTCCTGTAGAAAAAGAACAAAACATCCACCAAATGATGATTCAGGATAAAAACCTTTAATACGAGGCGTACTGTTAAACACCTGCCAAACAAACAAACAGAAATGGAAGGTGGTTTCTGATGCCGTGGGACAAAGGGCCGTAACACCCACTGTCACAGATGTCAGATCCTCACCTGAACTCTAAATACTTGAAAGTGGTCCTCCTCTCTGCGAGCAAACTCCTGATAGCATAAGTCTGGGTCTGTGATGAAACGTGTCGGGTCTGCAAAGCATATCATGTCCTCCTCTTCTTCCATGTCTAAAAAAAGAGACGATGAAAGCAAAAGAGATGGAGGGGAGGCAGAGGGAGTGCGTCAATAAATGTAGATTGCTCAAGTTTCACACCATGCAGCGCTCGAGATAACGATCAGAAGTGAGGGGGAACATCTGAGTGTGGTTTTCTCGTTTGTGTGCTTCTGCTGGTTACCTGTTTGCTGGAGTGCTTGTGTCTGCAGCAGCCGCTCTTCTCTCTTCTCTCGCTCCTCCTGCGACTTCTGAATCCTCTCCTTAAGACACACCATGTCACAACTAGAGTCCAGAGACTGTCGACACAAACACCGGGAAAAGAAAGATACGGTTTAATAAACCTTTAAGCATTTTACAAGGAACAGACACAACCTACAGCGGCTGTAAAACTGAACAATCCAGTCATGCATTATAGTTTCAGGTGATGCATCTCTCAGCTACACAAAGAGCTCTTTAATAAGAAGCGATGCTGCATCAGCTTAAAATAAGGACCCTACTGTAAACCCTTTGTAATTATAAAAGATTACTGTATCTGTAGATGCAAGTTTCTCCAAGACAAGTGGAATATTTTGGCTAAACATACTATATTTTGTTCTGCAATTTGTGTCTGATTGGTTACCCGTCTTCGCGTTATGTGTTCGGAGAGAGTGGCGAGCGTCTGAGGCACGTTGGTGTTGCCGTTGGCAGCATCAAAGGGGCAGAAGGTCGGCGGGGTACCGTTAGGAGATTTGGAGAGAGAGGCATGGTCTGAGTCTGTGTCGCACCCAAACACGAAGCTGCAGAGGGAGTGGCAGTGAGCCAGGATCACCACGGCCTGCACCAGCTCCGCCAGAGACCAGCACTGCTCGCCCGCTTTCAGCAGCGCCTGCAGGACAGAGCACGGGGTCAGACACCGTTATAGGATTATACACTCTCGTCTGCATCCTGAGCAGGGTTACTATTCTACACAGAAACTGAAATTAGCAGTGATAATATTTGTGTTAAATATAACTGAATGAAAACAATATCCTTTACTAAAGATATCGCCTGGCTAATAAAAAAAAAGCGTAATCACAATGAATATAAATTCTCGTGACAGAAATGGATCAGACTTGACACTCCAGCAGAGGGCGCCGTGCTTCACAATTAAAGCCTGTGGTCGTTCACATGCAGTCTGGATTTGTAGAATTGAATAACAAGATAATTATTTGAAGAAGTGTTGTAGATCAAATGCGATTCAACCAAGCTAATCAGCTCAGGTCTGATGGTAACCCACAGGGTTCGTATTAACGACCTAAGTTGAATCCCAAATCAAAGGGGGCCACATCATGGTCCTTATACACAGAACTCAAACCATGGATTTTGATTGTATACTTTAGGTAAAATACTTTATACCTGGCTTTTACAAACTGTTGTAAAGACTACAACTAGCAAACGCATACTGAAACCTTTAATTCATAGGATTTTGTTTTTGAAATGGACTGTTTTTTGCTTTGCTGTACCTGTATGTGTGAGCAGGCGGTGAGCCAGGGTTGGTGGGCGAGCACTTTGTTGATGTGGTCTAGCAGACGAAGGCGAGGGGGCGCTGCCTCCAAACCCTGCAACCACACAGGGTCCCCGCCAACCCTCAGAAACTGGGCTGAGTGCAAGTACACCAGGTAGTTGCAGTGATGGCGGGCTGCAGCCTGAAGGACAAGGTGAGAGGAAGTTTAGCAGACATTTCCCTTTGAATTACGCTACTATGATCCCTGGTAGAGAACAGCTTCCAAATCAACCATCTGCTTGTTCTCAGTACAATGGCGAGATCCTGGGTTAGGATAAATGAGAAAGGCCACTGACCATGATGGCGATGTAATGGCGGTACGGCAGTGGCAGGGGCCCGTCCATGTGCAGGATGTAGTGCTGTGTGCGCAGGAAGCTCTCCAAGTACTGAGGGTGAGAGGCCATCTGCTGGGACACGGCGTCCACGCTCCCCCTGCTGACCAGAGCCTTCATGAACAGCAGCGACACTCGCTCGTTCTCTCCGTTCACCATCACCTACAGAGACCAGGACAGAGACGAGGTGAGTTTACTGACGGGATACGCAGAATCTTTGCTCGATTTATTGTTGCAGTACAATCGGGGGATGATTTATAGATGTTATCATGTGTACGATGCTGAGGCAGAAGTCTTTGGACCTGAAACGCGGTCAATTTATCCATTTGTCCAGCAACAGAAAATTAGCTGGAATACATTGTCATAATTCTATTTAAGAAAAAAATCTTTCAATTTCCAGCTGCTTGGATATGAGATGTTCCTGCAAAGAAACCAGTAGAAGAATTGATAAACCTTAGATGTAGCCATTGACACTGTGAAATAAATGGCAGTCTTTGATTGTGTCCAAGTTACTCTGTGTATAACTTTCCATAAAAATACTGCGTACACATAAATGGTGATAAGACATAATAAAACAGAATCACAGGGTGGACTGTCCTTTCGGTGACTTATTAGAACTTATTTTATAGCCAAGAAAAGTTGGCTCGAGATAAAGTCGGGCTTCAGTGTCCACACCGTGTGATCACGGGCACCGACTGTGCTTTGGACTGGAGTCATGTTCCACACCTTAAATCAGAAGAGAGGCGCTGTTGAAAGAACAGCAGCCGCGATGCTGCTATACCGGTGCCAGTGGCAAGTCAGTGCATTCCTTACATTATTCTTTCTGCAACTAAAACAACCAAACAAAAGGTGCTGAGCCGCCAGCTCCACAGGCACAGAGCACCTTACTGCAGCAGGCTCTGAAGCCTCATAAACATTATTACTATGACTTGTAGCCGAGGCATATGGGTATCCACATCTGTTAATTAAAGACGATGCAGTAAATGGACTGATACAACGATGAAACCAGCACAAAATAAACACCCAGGGGAAAGGGGGATTTATATGCTGGGTGGAACTGCAGAAGAAGAACCTAATGTGAAATTTGGGCTTATGAGGCCTCAAGGAGGGAAGCTCCACAGCAGCAAAGAAGTGGATGAGGCCAAACACACAAACATAGGTGGGATTGGGCCGTGGAGCCAAGAGAAACAGACCCATGCAGAGAGGGAAGCTGTCCTGCCCTCATAGGCACAGCCATTTATTTCCTCCCTCGCCATCACACAACGGCCTCTAGGTAAAGGTGTTTAGAGGCTCGGCCTTGGGCGATGACTCAGTTGGCCTGCATGTGAAACCTGAGAGCACAGCGCTGATCAAAACCAAATGCTTCACTGCAGTTTGAACTGTACGAATGTTGGCGAGGACTTCTCCCTCCCAAACTGCTGTCTAGGATTAATCCTCTCAGCGACAGCTCGGCTCATGTCACGGATAGTCCGAGAAAAATGTCCACGAGCGGACCATGTTACTTTATTTTAGCCAAGCACGGCTCTTTGGTATTCATCACCATGTTTATCTGGCTAGTGGCTTCATGTGGTATTTCACTTCTCTCTACAGTGGGCGAGGGTTTGATCCTGCAAGAGACTCCACCTCTTGACCTATATACACTCAGGTCTAATGACACATTAAACAAATAAGTCTAACTGATGTGTAATTTACGCTAATCTGATAGTTTATATAACATGGAGGAGAGTAAAGAGGAGGATTGAAAGGCTTGAACTGGCACTAAATAAAACCTGCTTATAGTCGGACCCTGATCCACTCTGGTCTGTCAGCGGACACGGGGAAGGGCTAGAGGGCAGAGCACACAGGTGCCTGCCAATCAAACGCCTCCTGACAAGAGCACATTCACACAAGTATCTCTCTGCAAAAACAAGAGCTAGTGATTAGTATTCTGGGCTGCAGAATCTCCGTTACCGCTTCATCAAGCATTAACCGGCTCGGTCACTTAAAGGAAAAGCCCTTGCAGAAGTCGCTGCTTTGAGGTCGACTTGTCAAGGACTTCTCATGCAGCGAGACCACTGAACTTATTCTGTCCAGGATGTCACTAAAGAATAAGCTACGACTGCAAGAAAACCGTTCAATCCACGTCTCTCTGTTCAATAGTAAAGCCACACACTCTTTAATCAGAGGTTTCAGTATTGTGGTTCGGTAGTGTATTCACCTGAATGACATGTTATTCAAACAAGTATCAATATTTGCCTTCAAAATAAACAAGGATTTTTCAGTTAACATTAATTCAAGTTACTGATCAATGGAGCCCAGATGTACACAATGCACACAGTGTTTTATAGATGCTACTCACGTAACTGCCTGTATGTGATGGCAAGCTGACACCTGAGCCACTATAGAAACAGTGGGCAGATGTATAGCTGTTTGTTTGAACATCCCCTTTTTTTGTAATTTACAGAATAACATCTTTTATTGCACAGCTGACTGTATGAATCCAAAACAATAAATGTACTCTGGGTTTCAGATTTATGTCCTGTACCAGACGTCTCAAATACCAACACTGGAAATATGGCGCCTGCTTATGAAAAAAACAGATCTAGAAAAACTAAGGCTCAGGCAAAACCTTATCAAAGTGGGTCATCATGAGCAACCAGGTGACGCAATGAATCTGGGCATAACGCAGACTGCGACTTGCTCCAGTAGGGGCAGTGGGAGCCCTTTGTTCAGAGTACAGGGGAAACACAGTATCTGTACAAGCTTCATTCAGCAAATGTTACTGTTGCTGTTTGAACAGAGACTGGTGATGATAAACACACTGCTATTTGACATACAATACGTACGTACGTACACGTACACGTACAACCAGTAAGGATGACAAGAAAAGCATGAGAACACAAATCCCTCACAGTCAGTGGCCAATTAAATGACTGGTTTTAATTTAATCTTCTGCCACTGTCAAATCTACTGAAAATAAATGACAAGACTCACTTATGTACAGACAGGAGACGGGAATTGACCTCACTAGCGTCACACCGTCAAAGAGGAAATTGGTGTTTCATGACATTTCATAAACATGTCTGGACCAATGCGACATAAAGTCAATTCTGAAACAGGAACTACAGTTGATGTGAGCACAGGCGCACAGCAGGAAATAACACATCCTACAGTTTTCACTGAGTGTGCCGACAGCTTGACATGAAAGCAAAATTGAAAGTCAGCAGTCAGCAGCTCAAGACAATAAACAGTAAGTTGATGATTATGATATGTGTACATTTTTAAAAGATTCCCAGATTTCGAAACAACTGAAACCAAAACAAAAAACATCTTAAATGTCTGACTGACCAGTAAAGAAATGAATATTTCAGTGTTTCCCCACATCCATCCCACCTCACTTATCAAAACACTTACAAATCAATACTTGGGATTGATACACCCTGGGGAGATAAGGTTTATACGGACATGTTTTGCAAAGATTGTGTCCAGACACCCATGCACTTTACTTGGTGTTTATTGCTGCCCACAGATGCTGCACACAGCCGCACTTTTGATAAGGCGATACGCTCCTTATTGTCCACCCACAGGAAAAAAACACCCGCATTAAACAAAAAGAAAAAGCTGTTAACAAGCATGCGAAGGTGGATATATAAAGCAAAAGGCATACATCGTCAGTTGGGTGACAGTGTACAGTATTACAAAGCATATTTTGGTTTCACATAGAAGCAAACAGTCTGATAGAGAAACATATTAAGGCTTTGTGCACACAACCCTATTAATGCTGCTTACAGTACGCCCAGCAGCTACGGATTTGGAAACAAAGCCATTTTTTTTCCCTAGTCAAAAACAAGCTGTGGGGTGACACAAGCGAGATGGCTCTGTTGATATTGAAGCCCTGCTGTATTCAAATCACAAGATGAATACAAACTTGTGGCCTGTTTGCAAAAGATAGAACTAGAATTAAAAAACTCACAGAGGGCCTGTTGTGGGAAAACATTTACAGGTGCAGATCATTTGACATTCAAAAAAAAACTTCCCTTCCGACCACAGGACAGGTCATTTGTTTATTGATCAGAGAGGAGCAAGAGGCAGGGATGACATGAAAAACAGGAGTGACGTCACTGAGGGGAGGAAAGGTAAATGCAGACAAAGACATGCTTTGATGGCAGGCTGACAAACAAAACAGCAGCACTGTACCAGCAGGAATATGAAGATGACACACAAAGAACTGGAAAAATTATGCAAGCAGGGAATTGTGTCAGTTTGTGATGAGAAGTGCGCATGTAGTGTCAGTACAGTATGAGTGTAATTTTGGTGGGCTGCAGGAGGGGGGCTGCTGCGGATACAGGAGAAGGACACTCAATCTGCATTCCAATTGAGTCTGGAGGGGGTCCGTCCTTATCATGCGCCGGCGTTCTGGCAACATTAATACCTCTCTTTAAAAAATTACCGGAAACACAAGCAGCCAGGGCCAGTTTTGGCCCTGCAACCTGAACTCAAGAGTGCAGTGCAAAACAAACCAGCTGCAGCCCAAAGATGTTTGGAGAGGGGAGGACAAGAGGGGAGGGAAAGGCCGGGTAGGACAGCAGATACAACACAACCAAGACAAACAAAACACTGTACTGCAGGATGAAAAAAATAAAGAAAGCCGAGCCCATATACAGCAGATGAATTATTGGCCCTGTCAGAAAACAAGGCAGGCAGGTAGAGCAAGGGGGAGACGCAGTGACAAATGACGGATAACAAGGTAATTCAAAAACAAGCCGAGGGTTATAAGGGCAGGTGCTCAAATGTGCTGGTGCTAAAAGGCCTGCTAAATACTTCTTTATTTTAAACAGCTTTGGGGTGCAATTTCTCTAAGTAGCTGTAAACTCATAGGGTTATTTTGCTTTGCATAAGCATAGGTCTCAACACAAATACTGATTGTTTGTCATTTGGTTATAAACAATGACATACTCAAATGGCCTGAACAGCAAAATGCCAGCAGAATGGCAATGAATATGGACAGCAAAACAATGAGAGGGATCCTGAAGGGAACACATTGGACTTGAACCCAAAGTGGAGGATTTTGAGTCCCTTGTTGCTCACATTCCTCCCTGTTTTGCTCCATTTCTGGACTCTAATCTGCAGCAAACATGGCTTTTTGGACTGCACTCGGGACAGCGCCCCCCTTCTGTTGCAAAATGGAAAAACAGCCACAGAGGAGAAAAACAACTTTGATTGGCAGTCCAGTTCAGCCAGCAAAAAACAGCACAATAAAAGTCGCCAACATTTATAGCGACCTGCGGTAAGAAAAACTGAACAATCCTCATATTGCCTCATAGATTAAACGCATTTACACTATCGTGTCACCTAGAGCATCGCTTATATATTATTTATGGTGAATAAATGTCACTGCATTACTCCACAGCCACCAAAACTGACTGACTTTTTTCCCTAAATCTTCAGATGATGTCATCGTCACCTATAGATTCATGCTCGTACTGCAACGTTCATAGTTATACTGCTTTTAAAAATTAGTATTTGACTGTGAACCTTAAATATAATCCTATGCTATAAAAGAAAGCACTCAAACCACCACTGGTGAACCAACAAAGGAATAGTCTTCGTTACATGGATTGTGAAGGCAGAACATAACAGTGGCTGCACAAACAGATTTTGTTCATATTAATGTACTAACGATAGCTTTTCCTATCTTGACATAGCTGACATTTAAACGGCAGGAAATGTAAAGTATTTAATGTTTCTTGATGGTAATAAAAGGTGGCAGTTCATTACCCGAAATTAAACAATTACAACTATTTTGTATTGCCTTTTCAGTTGGATTCAACTCTAGCAAGATTGCTCTATATACCGTTAGCTTAGGTAGCTAGCTAAATCAGAAGTTTAGTGATGCTATTTTCGCTCACTAGTTAGCTTGTAGTTGACAAGTAAAAAAGTTGAGATATTTAAAACTGTTTAAAACTGCAATATTCATATTGTCAATGAGCGGTTTGCTGTCTAAACATGTTGTTTAAATTTTAAAAAAGACACCAAAGCTAAATGAAAGAGGTGGTTAAGAGATGAGTGGTTCCTCTAATATAAAATAATCCCTTTATCAAATGAATGAACGTTACCCAGGCGACACAGTTAGCCGTTAGCTTTAATTGTGCTGAAACTATTTCCAACTGCTTCGTCTCTTGTCAGTTTACCTGTTTGTGCACGCGCTGACACTGGGTTCTCAGTGGGTACTCCATTTTACTCGTACAGATGATCATTTTCCAATAAAAGTGTGCTACTGCATGGATGCGGCTCTTTCTTCTCCTTGGCGTTTTCCAAGCTATAGCTAACAAAAGGCAAGAAGAGCCAGCCTGCCTGCCTGCCTACCTGCCGCTAGTTGCAGTCAGCCCGTCGGTCTGTAGCTGAACACTGGGACAGAGCAGAGAAAACCTTCCCGGAGCCCGGCTGACAGCTCCGGTAACAGTGTGCCCAATCAGCGCTCAGGAGGCGGAGCTCAGAGGCTCATATCAAAATGCTAATGATGAACATCTGCAAACAACAGCACACAGACACTGTCCCGACCAGTGTTGTAGAGTAACTAAGTTAATTTATTCAAGTACTATACTAAGTTCAATGTGAAGTACTTGCACTTTACATGAGTATCTTCAATAATAAAAACAGACTCAGAGACAGTTGTATTATCCCACAGGCTATAAGACTATTAAACTCCTGAGCTTTTCACAACTTTATACCATTCATCTGTTTGCATCTCACATATTAATTTATTATTACAATAAGCAGTATTTAATTAAACTTTTTCTTTTTTTTAGCTCATCTTATTCTATTTTACATGTACTGTATATATTTTACTTCGCCTGCATTATTTGCACATCCATCTATTTTCTGTTACTTCTTGCAATGTTTGTAATATTTTGTTTAATATATTTTATTGTTTATGTCTTATAAACATTTTGGGTGCACTGTTGAAGGAAGACTCCAACAATCGCATAAGATTTTCATTGCCATAATTACACTGCTACTGTGCATGGCAATGACGTCTTGAATTTTTCACCTCTGATCCCAACTACCAATTCATGGGAAGTGAAATTTGTAATAGGCCAGCAATTTAGTTTTTTGTTACCTCCTGTTTTAAGATAGTTGTGCTGATTTAGCTGAAACATACATTCACATCTGGAAACCCAGGGTCCTGTCTCCAGTGGTCGATTGTAATAAGGATATGTATTCAAGTACTGTATAAGGCTATACGGTATAATGCTACTCATATACAATTTCTAGGTTATTGTACTTTACTTTTGCTTTTACTCCGTTACATTTGTCGAACATCATACATACAACAACATATCATTGTTAAACTGCTTTCAGGGACTGAGTAGCAAATTGAGAAGGGAACTTACCTTCAGGTCAGTTCTCCTTTACTGCAACAGCACACACTGATTATTCATCAGTTTGTGGAAGATAGTTTACTGATTCAAAATGATAATGCCTATTATAGACAAACACATAAAGGAAAGGTTTTCCCCGGTTTGGTGGGGAAATGGCTTGCAATGAAGCTATGGTCTTAACCCGATGGACAGATTACTGAATGTGCCAGGTCAAAGGAGAAAGCCTCTGTCTGATCATACTGCTAACTTCTCTTGTTGGGAAGTCTCAGAGACACTAAATTACCACAAAGGCACTAAATAACTAAAACGGGACACAACACAACCACAAAGAGACAACAAATAACTTAAAAGAGAGGCAAAATAGCCAAAAAATACACAAAATCACTAAAAACAGACAGAAATGATCCACAAAGAAATATAATTGTCCTCATAAAGATGCTGAATTACCAAAACAGGACAAAACATGACCAAAAAACGACACAGTAACCAAAATATGACTTAAAGGAGGAACAAAAACGACTACAAGGAGATGTAACTTTGTGCAGGGGTTTATTGAGTGCTCGCCTCTGAGTGATTGGGACATTTGTTCTTTATCAGGCATTTTGAAATGTAATTGATTAAAATCAGTGTTTCTTTTCTGTCTGAGAAACATGACATTCGTGTCATTTAGTAGCTATGTTTTTGTTCTGTCTTACCAGCTCCTGGCTTCAGATAGGGTCATGTGGTAAGCCTGACATAAATTATTCCTGCAATGTAAAACTTTCCAATGTTAGTAGTTCACAAAATAAAATCATTTAGATTCTTTGGAATCTTCTGTTTAAGAAAGGGGAAATGAAAACATATCTGGTTGGTCAGTAAAAATAAAAACTCGTAGGATTTGCCAATGAACCTGAAGCAGTGAGATATCCACTTACAACAAAAACACATTTGCTATAAATACAGATCTAATGTCTAAAATCACCTATGAGTGTATGCCGCTTAGGACTGAAATATCCAACAGTTCACATTGAGTGAAAATAAAGCAGAGAGGAGAGTTCTGGTGCGGTAAACAAGACTCACAAGACTATAAACTTTCCATATTAGATTAACTAACAGTTTGCACAAACATCATGTGAATCTACTGCAGTGGTAAGCAGAACCAGTGCAAACCAGTTAGCTACAGATTGAATCGATTCAGGAGAAAAAAGGTTGGGACTTGGGATACTATGTGCAATAAGGGGGTTTCTCAAGCAGAGGTTAAGCTTCCTCCTAGATGCATCTAAGGACTATTTTTATTATCCAAAGTAGCCTAAAAGCAAAGGTGACCTCTTCAAATATCTCTTTAGGTCAACCCACAGTCCAGAAACACAATATGTTCCGGTTCTACGTTATCTTAACAAAGAAAACAAGGAAATCTTCACAAATGAGAACCTGGAATAAGGGAATGTTTGCCATTTCAAGACTTAAAAAATACAATATTATAGATACATTCGACTTATTTTTTAAAACAGGAAGGAATTTGAAGTTTCAACTATATTTTTCTGTGGTACCCTTATTTTAGCAAAATACAATGGAACAAAGCAAGGTTTCTCTTTCTATAGAATAGGTGAAAATTAATTTTGGATCAACAAGTTTCCGCTCAAAGAAGATGTTGACTCAAGATCTTTCTGGAATCAGGGTAATTACTTCTCTGGGGAACTGACTATGAATTCCAGAAAATGCATAAAAATAAAGCAAATTACGATGTAATTAATTATTAACTCTCCTATAATTTGAATTTGGCTGGGATCAATAAATCACTTTGCACCTGACAAGTGCGGTGAACAATTATAATGCTTGATTTCAGATGTGGTATTTCTGAGTGCCCTGGTTCCACTGAGTGTTAAGCTTTTTTCTGTTGTTTGTTGGCGTAACTTACCATTTTCTACCTTAAGATGTGGTAGATCAGCTGGTACAACAAAATCAGAAAGTTGTTGCGCTTCGCTTACTACACTCAGTCGTTTCCCCAGAAATAATTTAAGAGAAAAGCAGAAGGGACTTTCCTAAGAAATACTGTCTGTGGGCACACTTCTGGTTTCTTGCAATGCTAAGAGGATATTGTTCATGAAGCTGCCAGAAATGCCATCGACACCTCAGGGAATTTGGGAAATGAACACTATAAAAATCAACAAATGTTGATGCCATCACACTTTTCAATTGTTCAGCACAATAACAGGTTGTATTACACATTTAGTTGGTAAATAATAAAGAGAAAAAAGAAACATTCTGCCTCAGTATCAGAAAGGACTATTGTTTTCTGCTCTGACTCTAAACACTGTTCAGATGTTGAAAAGCTAAATTTAAGTACGTGCTGCTGTTCACCCATCACTTCCTGTTTAACCGAAGCTCTCCTGCTGAAGAAACCATAACCCGAAAAACTGATTAGTCAGCAGTGTCGGGCCAACATCAACACTGATTTCCCGATAGTCTGCAATGTGCCTTTTAAATGGTGACTCATGGTAAACAAGACTGAAAAATGTTAGTCTCTTTAAAATGAAGAATAAAAGTCTCTAATACACTGATCACTGAAGCAGACAGGGCTCGTGCTTTTCTGCAGAGATACAGATCCAGCTAGACTTAGAAGAAAAAGGGGGTCATGGCATATATAAAAGGGGTTTCAGTCAAAATATTAACCACAAAACCTTCTGTAAAAACAGCCTAGAGCTAAAAACAACTAAATGTTTGCATCATGCCAGGTTGGTGTACGTGCTGAATGATAATCACCCCGCAAGTTCAACATTATCTCACCCTTGTGGTAAACATTGGTACAACTTGCTTTTCTGTGTGTTGCAGCAAATCTCTGTAGTGTCTCTGCAAAGCAGTGATATCGGTTCATGTACAGAGAGCCTTGCTTGGTGTTGGTTATATTATTCAGATTTCTCTTCGTAATAACCTTGGTAAGGTCCGTATCTTTAATTTATGATTTACATTTTTCTACGTTATTTTCATGTGTAAACCCACAACCGTTGATTTGTGGTCATGGTGGTGCATTCACACCTGAAAATAAAGACACCATAAGTAAAATATAAAGTATTCAACTTTGTTATGTAATAATGTGTCTTTGTGCACCACTTATACCAAAGCAAATTCCTCGTAGGTGTAAACCAACTTGGTAATAAAAGAGCATCTGATTCTGATAATGTAATTCTGCAACGCTGAGATTAAAGACAGAAAAAGATATGTTAATATAATATATTATTATTTTAATATACAACATTTCAAACAAGCACTCAATTATTCAAAAGTTTGCTGTACAAACAAAATAAAAAGGACCAGATATCACAATCTACTACCTATTTGAACAAATATAATTATGTAACAGAAAACAAGCAGTCCAGTAGAGTTTCACTGAACACCAAGGGCTTTATCGAGGAAATTTGCAAAGTTCTTGGGCTGTCCAGGCAAAAAGGGCTGTAGAACGGAGAGATTCATCATCCTCAGAGTTTCTGTCAGGGTGCTGAAAAATGTTTTCAGAAAAAAAGGATTGTTACTTTCATTTTGCCAGTTATCCTCTGGCTGACAGATAACTCTCTGCTCCATAGCTTAGAATGTGATAACTGGACC
This sequence comes from Eleginops maclovinus, assembly GCF_036324505.1. NCBI lineage: Eukaryota > Metazoa > Chordata > Actinopteri > Perciformes > Eleginopidae > Eleginops > Eleginops maclovinus. The sequence continues at coordinate 11,151,366 of NC_086371.1, forward strand.
ATACTGTACATTCTATATTTATTCTATTTAATATTCCACACCTTTTTGTACATACAATATCCTGCTTTATATTCCAATTTTGTAACTATTTTCTATTCATTTTTTTGCAACATGATAATTTTTTACTCTGTTTTTAAATGCTGATTTATTTTATTGTAACTACATTGCCTTGTTTTTATGCTGCTGCTGCAAAAAATCCAAAATTGGGATCAATAAAGTAATCCTATTTATCTATTTATCTATCTATCTATCCAGGTCACATGTTTAATAACATGGAGCACGAAAAACTACAAGTATTAATACATTCATAAATAAATAAATACAAAATTCACCAAAAAAAATGAACAGCAAAACAATAACAGATATATTTAAGATAGCTATTTATTTATATCTGGTTTAACTATTTATGCTTTTATCTATTTATCTCCACATTAACTTCAACATGTATTTGACATTTTATTAGGTCCCTTTAGTTGGATATGTATGTATTTAGAATGCATTTATTACTATATTCAGTAGTGTATTTATTTATCCAATCCTGTATTCAAAAATACAGTTATTTATTTATACTTAAGACATTTATTTGAAATGTATACTTTAGTCTTTCTGTATTTTATAAACTGCTAAAATGGAAAGCACATACCTGCATGAGCAGTACAACAAGTGGGAGTCCATATGCAGCTGTCTGGCCATCTCCAGCTGGTGGTTGTTCATCAGTTTGTTGTTGATGACGACCAGCAGAGATTTTCCGGCACCGAGCGACTCCAAACAACTTCCTGCTCCTGAGAAGAAAAACGAAGATTGGAAAAGCTCTAAAAGTCTGTTGCCATATTTTAGGATGTCACCTCCCCTAAAAAACTTTGAAAATGTATTATTTTGTTATCTTGGTTTTATAAATGTAATAAAAAGTGCCTTCCCAGCTAAACAAAGGATGAACAAAAAATAGACAACAGAATGAAAAGATGTGCAGGATTTGAGTGTTAATTTAGAATTTGGCTGGCCACAACTAAAATCCAATCCAAGATAACTGCTTGAACAATATCCTGTTTTTACAGTTTGCTCGATGCCCTCTGATGCCCTCATGTTGTGTTGCCTGTTGCTGTATTAGTCATCAGTTTTCTGTTTAATGTTTGCACACTGCTGACATACCTGTATTTGCTCTTCCTTTGAAATATATAGTCATTAATGTCTTCTCTTCAGGAAAGGAATGTGGAAAATAACTGTTGAGGCGGACTAACCTAATTATTCATTTTTAAAAGTAAAAATATCTTTAAAAGGCTAAAACGTAAAGTTTGAAAGCATCAATTGAGTGTGATGGAATGAGAAAGATATTACATTGATAAGTATCCTGCACAGTTTTCAATCATACAACTTCAGCATTAAAGGCTTACCAGCATATATATCAGACCATATGGAGGCCCATTACTTATTATGATGAGGATTTAGATGCAAAAGATGGTCAAGCGAATGATTGGTTTCTCTAAACAATGCCCTTTCTGATCTTAAAGTAGAGTTTTTTTCTTTTAAATACTTGAAATGTTTTTGGCTTCTATGAAAGTGAAGTTACCATTTCTTTCAACAGAAGAACCATTATCGTTTTGAGTTCTGTTTGATTTTGTTTTATGTCAAAGCAGCAATATCTTTGTGTTATATAAAATATAAAACAGCAGTTTTCTAGTTAACATCTAAATAAAATACTATTAACTAAAGAGTGAGTGTCCAGGTTGCAGGAGCTCATGTTTTTTGATACTTTACTGACCTGCGTGGCTGATGACGAGGTCGGCGTACTTGATGTCTTCTGCTATCGAGTCTTTGAATCGATAAGCCTCCAGTGTGATGTGCGGACAGCTGTCAGCAGATGGAAGAAGAGACCCTCTCCCAACCTGAAGGACTAAACGCTCATATCCACGAGCCTTCAAAGCCTGTGAGGAGAAAGTTGTTATTAAATGAATCACATGTTCAAAACTCAAACTTTGCATTTGGTGCCATGATCAAATAAAAAATCCTGAACTCTTTGTCTACCTATCAACAGTTTTGTGAAATGGTATTTATAAATAAATTAAGTCCTGCATATATAATTGAGTGGCACACATTTTCAGTCTAACCTCGAAGCTAAAGCACCCCTTTTATAAGATATTTTTGAATAGTTCACTTTTCATTATTCTAGCCACATTTTATATTTATAAAATTACGATCACATTTTAAAACCAGCAAATTCTGCAATATCAAACCTATTTTTGTAAACCTCTTATGTGGGTTTGTATGCATCCGATTTAACTTTTGATGAATATTTAGTTCATGGAAGTAAATATAATTTATCACTCTTTGGTATCCAACTCTTTGAAAGTTAACATTACTAATTATGTTATCATTTTAGCTTTAATCTTCTTTACGCACCTGAACGGTCTCTGGACTCGTGATACTTTCAATGAGCTCATCGAAGCTCGTGGTGCCGACAGTAACAAACACAGTCTTCATAGCTGCTTATCTCAATATTTGGTATAAGTTTAAACACTTAACAGGCTTTTCTCACGGCTCGTCTCATCTCATCCTGACAGCCACTTCCGCATTAGAATGGTGACGTCACATTCTGATCCGTGAAAATACGTGCTGCTGCCGCCGCGAGGCCTGGAGCTACAACCGCAAATACCACTAACACTCAGTTTAGGTGACTCAGAGTCAGAGATTATTTTCTGCAGTTATACAACATGAAATATAACAGGAATATGACTTCTTTATAATACAATTAATCTAAATTAATTCATACATCACATTTTGTATAAAAAAATAACTATAATGTTGCAATCATAAAGCAGAACAACCTTTACCCATATTACTCTTGTGGTCAGGGCTACTTCACCTTTTGTATAAACAATAACTTTAATTTTGCAATCATAAATCAGAACAACCTTTAAACCTTAAAAACGTACATGCAACTCTATGACTAAAAAGCACTGTGTTTTGAAAGGTGATATACTGTATGAATGAAGTACATCATTAATATTTATATTTTTTCTCAGAGCTCAATTTCCTGGAACACCACCTCTCACAGCATGTCTCAGAGACAGTGATTAAGCACCCTGTCTCAATTTATGATAAGCAAGCACACCTGCAAAATAGAGCAGAAAAATCCGGGCAGCCTGCTGCAAAGACCTCCTGTAGCTGGAGCATGCAGGTGAATAGCAGTAAACATGCTGACTGAGCTACACACAGGAATCAGGGCAGGGAAGTTTGTACTTGACACTGACAGCTGGGCTCCCTGGGGGCCGAAGAGGGGGCGCATTATCACTGCTGGTAATATTTCACTTCAGATGCCCTCATTGATGAGCTGCCTCAGAAGAACCCTGTGGGAACTTCTGGGTCAAAAAATGTCAAGGTCATTAGACCATAAATGTATGGAAGAGTCTTAGCGGGCTGACAATTAAACAATTAGAGGGTTTTTTGTTGCATTTTATGAATAAGCTAGAAATGCCAAGAATAAAGTTGATATGTCAAGATTAATGTTACATTTTTAAGAATATCCAACTTCTACCGTTAGCACACATACTGAAAGTTCAACTTTATACTCGATATCCAACATTTTAAATAAATCATATTATTTTTCCTCTGTGCCTAGCCCTAATAACATTCAATACAACTTGATTTCACTTCAGATATCTAGTTAAATAAAGCCTCTTATCTCTGTTAAACATGTAGTCGCCATACATGTTTGCTTTTATCTGATGAAACGTTCACGCTTTATTTCATGTATCATACCAGACCTTCATGCTTATTCTCTTTAATATTATCATCTACACACACTTTTGCAGTCATCGAAAATAGGCAGTTAGTATTTCTTTTGACCAGGAAATCACTAGAACTATGTGTCTTCATAGAGATATAAAAAGTTATGAAAACAAATTAACCATAATAAAAACCATGTTCCATTATTAACCAAATACTACATATCCATTTTGTTGTCCAATTCAATACAAATGAATGAAACGTGTATAACTATCTCCATGAACCTGGTGATCGTTGATACTTTCTAGGAACCAGGGACATGCTCTCAAACTTTTGTCATCTTTTCCCCCATTATGAGCTCGGACGATATGTGGTCACCCTCCTGATTCAGAGACCTCACCCAGCAGCTGAAGGATGCTCAGGCTCACAGAGCGCCCAGCAGCTTTACCTGACAACCGTAGAGCCAGGGGAAGAAGCGCCAGCGTTATGCTCTGCGGGACACGGAAACTGCAGCAGCACCATGTGTGATAAAAGCAAGAAAAAAAACTTGCAAAACTCACACCAACTCCACTGGTGCATAAAAACACACACAGCAACAGGCAAGTGGAAAGTGTTTGTGAGAGCTTTTTTTTTTTTTAGAGGATGTAGCCCCAGAAAAAGTTTTCTCCTTGTCAGATATGACCAGAAAGATATAGCATCATATGTTTAATACATTTTAAAACTAATTTCAACTTCCAGGGCTGAATAATAAATTAGTTTTTTTATCATTGATGTGATCTAAGACAGCTAATAGTATTTATTTGAAACACTAAATATATGTTAGAGATCCTGTTAAATCAATCTTAAAACGTAATAAAATGTCCCTTGCAAGTACTGGGAAATAGGTTTTTGCCATGCAAAAAGAGACGTGTCTAGACTAGAGACAAGACTAGTTACGGTCTTAATTAAAAATAGAGTTAGCAGTTTAAAAACTGTGCTTTCAGTATTTTGACATTTAAAGTGATTATATATTGCATATTTTGCCTCACACTGAGCAGCCCTAGCATGTACAAGTAAACCAACCAACCACATGTGTTCTACATATCTATAATGATTGCTAATAAGTTAAATGACATTTTAAAAATAACAGGGCCATGTGAATGTTGTTATCACAATACAATAACCCTAATGTTTAACTACATGTACAGGAGCCCCAGTGTTATTCACTTATAGTCATGTTTATGAATGAAAAAAATACTTTGTGTATTGATGTTTAAAACAGAGATAATACTGTAACTGTGCCAAGTGACAAAAGCAGAAAGGCCAGCACTTTTATTACCAAATAACCACAGATTTGTATATCTTTGAGAAGAAAGAAGAAACATGAGACCAGGTTGCGACAGAAATTATTTAAGGCTCTGTTAAATCCTTAGCTTTAAAAACAAAACAATGTACCATGTATCCTGAAAAGTCACAGAAAGCAAAAACTAGTATAAAATTAAAAGTTAAAAACTGGCTACCAATGTCTTTAGTCTTTAATAAATAGGTTACTATAAGATAAAGAAAAATACAAAGTTAAATCTGATTAACTGTGCCAGAACTTTTATCAAACCACACTGAAGCGGGAGTTATTTGATGACAAAAAATCAGCGTCTTCTGGATTAAAAGCAACACACGCCATATAGTCAAACACAAATATGCACTGTGAGCTTCCTTTGGTCGTTCCAAAATCATTCTCCCACAGAGACTACTCGAGAAAAGTGAAAATGGAAGACCTGCGTCCACGCGATTCATGCCTTTAAGAGACTTTGACAGAATTCAGGCTAAAAACAGTAAAATGGCTCTTCCTATCACTTCAAGTTGATCTAGTAGAACATTTCTCAATTTTGAGCATGCATGTCTTCAGATGAGTTTTGCTGCCTCAGGCTGCTGTGATACAACCGTAAATTCTTGATGAAACACGTTAAATCCACAAAGTCGTACATCCTGTTTAAGTTTCCTGAAGCCATAAAACCCATTGTACACACCTTGCTGTAGTCTGCGTCAGTTAGCAGAACTATTTTAGAGAAGACTTTCAAAATAAAGCGAGCAGCATACCCGGGCAGCGACCTTGTCGAAGTATGCATGCTTAAAAGTTTAAATGTTTCGATATTATGAAATACTTTGTCAATTCCAAATTTGAGACATTATACAGGTAATAATAAAGTATATAATAGTGATTAAAGCAGCTTTAAAAAGAAGCTGCAACCTCACAAACACTTCTGCTTATTATTTCAGGTATACTTCCGACTAAAAGGAGAAATAATAAAAGACTGAAATTCACAGATGGCCGCTCGTAACAAGTCTGTCTGTCTGACTCCGTCCTGGCTCGCAGCAAAGGCCGTTAAGGTTGCAGCAGAAACGTCTTCTAACAGTTATGATATCAAAAATAGGACCGACGTCTTTCCTGTCAGATGCTCTGTGTTAAGCAGTCAGAAACCACATTGAACAGAAACGTTACCACAGAGGTAAATTCCTGTTAGTTTGTCCCCAGGTTCATGGTTACTCAAAATCCTTGTGATGATCCAGACAGATGATGCACCTAGGAAAAAACAAGACACAAAACGGCTTATTTATACAACTAGAACTGCAACAATTTTTCAATAGACAGAAACATAATCACCTCCTATTTGTGATCAATTTAACCTTGAAGTTATTTTTTTATTTTAAAAAGTAGAAACTGCAGATGTCCTTTTTTCTGTTAAATATTATAGTAAACAGCTCTTGGAGTTTTGGACTGACAAAACAAGACATTTAAAAACCTCACGATGGACTTCGATAACTGGGATAAAAACCCTCCACTTTTTTTGGACATTTTATTGACCAAGTAGTCAAAATGTTCGATAATCTATAGTAAGAATGTTTGTTAAAACCACACCTTTAAAAAGCTCAAATTTCAATATGTATATATGGTAACACAGGCAGCATCTCTCACAGTATCAACAGTGAACTTCCTGTTTTGGAACACAACTTATTTTTCAGGATGTCACATTTTCTTCTTTCTCCGGCTCGGCTCACAGGACTGTGTGCTTCATTAATCTCCACAGCCCCAAGCCACTCATACAGTTGTCTTCTTCATGCCACATATTTTCTGCGATCTTATGATAACAAGCTAAACCAACGGTTTGCAAGAGCAGCACCACCCACTCTTCTTTCTCACTTCCAACCTCTCCTCTCCCTCACACACACAGCACCGAGACACCACACAGTCATCCATTTGTCACATTTCTCCTCAGCTTGTGAAGCATTTTACACAGACACTGCAGGGACATTTCATCACATTTTGTAAAATTTCTGAATGGCCAACTGTGCTGTGCTCTTTGGTACAGCCAAAATATGAATGCAACAGCTCAAGAAAAGATAGGAATGGTACTGCTGTTACCTCTTTCTCACTGTACCACACAGGCTGTGCAGCACTGTTCCTGCTTCTCTGGCAGGGTGGAATAATTCATCTGTCGGACAATCTCTGCAAACAGCTCGTCCACCATAGTCTTGCTCTTGGCAGAAGTTTCGATAAAAGGGCAGCCCCACTCCTGAGCCAGAGCTCGTCCATCTGACCCCGGCACCTCACGCTCAGATTCCAGGTCCACTTTGTTTCCAACCAGGATCAACGGCACCTTCTCAAAGCGCTTCACACGCACTATTTGGTCTCGCATTGGTCTGATGTCCTGAAAGATGAATAGGGAGAGTATACAAGTGGTTCCTGGGGAAACTTCAAGCTGTTTACAGCACTGAGACATCAGCTAACTGGTTCTTAGCAGATTTGAAATGTAGAGTTCACAATGGAAAAGAGAGGGAATTAGGTACAGTCAAAAAGTCAATATGCATTTAAAAAACTTTAAAAATGTCAACGATGATCTCCAACACACAGGGCTTTTCAAAAGTACATATACACATTACATGCTGTACAACATTTGCATTTGGTACAGATACATGGCACAGTGTTTATTATGCAATATCTTCTTGTTTAACTACATCATTAGACAACTACTGCTGTTTTTATAAGACCTTGGAGTTTCTGAGTTTTCAAGATGAAAGATATATTTTGAAAAACTTGCCATAAGAATATAAAATAACTAAAGTTAAAGCCACATTTAACAGCTGCAACATTAAACACACCAAAAACTATAATCTGATATGGGCCATTGTGCTTTGTAGTACACTTTTGTTAACTAATTCTTAATAAGAATTACTTTTAAACTATTGATTTCGACTTGCAATGACTTTGACTTATAACAGAGAATGTTTACTTTGTAGCATGGCTAGCTACCCTTAGCTAAAATACCAGAACACTTCTCCCACTACTAATGCAATACACGAGATACCAAAGAAAAGCCTAGACATATATAATGATGTCAATTAATCAAAATATGATATTTCAAGATCACTACAGCAACACTTTTCAAATGGATGTACAGATGATGTTTTACCTTGAATTAGTGGTCCTCTTTGAATAATAAATAATCAACAGATGGTGCAAGACACTGCATTTAGGTAGTAGGCATCACACCCCATGCACTGTCTACATGCTGTGATTAAGTACATAGCTATGAGCAGGTAATGTGTGTTTAAGGTGTGTTTGGTGAGAGCAAGTACCTGGAAAGACTGCTGGTTGACCAGGCTGTACACCAGGATGAACCCCTGCCCGTTCTTGATGTACAGATCTCTCATGGAGGCGAACTGCTCCGTCCCCGCCGTGTCCAGGATCTCCAGCACGGAGGGAGACGAGTCCACCTCGATCTCCTTGCGGTAAAAGTCCTCGATGGTGGGGTCGTATTTCTCGATAAAGGTGCCGGTGACAAACTGGACGGTCAGCGCCGACTTGCCGACGCCGCCGCTGCCCAGCACGACCACCTTATACTCTTTCATCGGGGCGGAGGATGCTAACGTAGCAGCTAACGACTTAGCTACACCGCTATACTCGCTTCATAAACATTTATCAGGCCTTTGAGAGATCTATCAAGCGAAATACAAAATAAACTCCTCCCCCTTTACATGACTATCAACACATAGAAAGTCACAGTGCTAAACATTACTCTTCCCCTGCAAACGGCATGCCGATCCCTGCCTCACACACAGCAGCCGGACGGGTTATGTCAGTCCGGGCCTGGTTCTGGTCCCGTCCCGGAGCCTCAGCACCCGGGTGAGCTATCAACGGACACACGCGGGTTTAGTATTACAATCCGTGGGTCCATTGGCGACGGTATATAGCTGTTTCTGTGTTTGTTTGACTCTGTGCTGCGGAGCGTTGATCACAGAAAGGAAAGCTTTTTTTTTCCACCAACTGATTTCCTGAAGCTAACGGTCGGGTTTCCGCTAACGACAACAGAGCTTCCGGTCTTATTGTTTTCAAAATAAAAGCCTCTTCTCTACAATGACCCTTAATACTATAAATACTAACAGCACTGCAAAAATGTATTATTAACTCCATTTTTCAAGTCACACACATTTCATGACTTGGAATATTAATTTATTGCATTTATTCAAAATAAAGTATTCTGTCCTTAAGGCCACTTTGCGTAAATTATAAATTGTGGTTTGTGCTTGATTCCTGTAAAGCCTATTAAATAATGAGACAGGTTACTTTTACTATCATTTCAGATCACTTTTCATCACTCCAGTTTGAATTTCACATCCATTTTACCCTCTATTTTTCAATACACCACTCTCCATCTTATCAAATAATTGCATTACTTCCAACGCTCATATTTGACATATTGCTAGTTAGTTTGTACTGCCAGCTGTAGAAAAGTATTTTTAAACAGCAGGAAATCATGGGTTACTCAATCATCTTCTATCATATAGCTACACTAATTTAAAGTTGTCGTGTCAGTATTCTGTGACTGACTGGTAGGGTGTAGTAACAGGTGCAACACACTTGAAACTTTGAACAAGAGTCCAGTGACCACTGATTTTTAACCTGCTATTAAGTTACTCAATTAAATGTATGAAATATAATATTTAAGGTTGTTATGATTATTGATATTTTTCTTTCTTTTCGTCTCAGCACATGATACTTACACAATTATTTTATTAAAAACAAGCTTATTGATTTTGTCTGATAGGAACCTGATAACGGTCCTATAAAGGTATTTTGACATACTAAAGCCTAATAAATAAATAAATGATAATACAGTTGGGGGAGGGGGCAGTGTTCAGACTGAACAAACGAAAAGAAAACTTTAGTCACATACTGTAAATATCATCAAGCAGTGGCGGCTCCTGACAAATTTCTCAGGGGGGGCAAAAGTTGTGATGATGGCTAAGATGACCCATTCAATGGGTAAAATAATAATAAATAAAAGTCAGATAGCCAGCTTTACAGTGTCACATCTCATTGTTTAATTTGGTTTTCAACCACTAGATGCAACCCCAGACATAAAATATACAATACATTTGGTTCCACAATAAAACACACATTAACAGATAGTTTGTCATCTAATAGTTTGCCCTTGAAATCACTTTTAGCACAGTCTACAATTTATAGCCATCATGGATGCCATAGCAATAATCAAATCAAATTATACTATAATCAAAACTGTAATTAATCAAAATTTTCCAGAACATATTCCATTTACCACTATACAGTTTACAGGTTTAGTAAAGGTATAGAAAACCAACAGACCCAACAGGCATGACGTGCATGCTGCTGATTCTGTGAAACTGAATCATTTACTGAAAGGGGCGTGTTCAAAAAAATAGCAGTGCCAGGTTCAACTATTGAGGTCATTGATTATGTGAAAAAAAATAGGTGTTAAACAGATGGCCCCTATTCAAGGATCAAGGCAACTGATGCTGCATATGCTGGCTGTGCATTTGTCCTTGAAAAACAGAGTAAAACGGGTTGTTTAAGACACTGTTAAGAAGAAGAGCATTCTTTGATTAAGAAATTAATAAAAGAGGGGAAAACCTATAAAGAAGTGCAGAAAATGATAGGCTGTTCAGCTAAAATGATATCAAACGCTTTAAAATGGCAGCCAAAACCATCACCACCAGGTGAGGAAGAAAAAGAAAAACAACTATTCGAAGGGATCGGAGAATAACCAAAATGGCAAAGGATCAGCCAATGATCAGCTCCAGGAGGATCAGAGAAGATCTAAGATTGCCTGTGAGTACTGTAACAATCAGACAACGTCTATGTGAAGCCAAGCTACCACCAAGAAGCCCCCGCAAAGTCCCATTGTTAATTGTTGACGCTGTACGTCCGAGCACGCATCAGTGCGTAACTGCGTATGACGAAATCACGTTAGGGCAAGCCCCCCCGGAGCCCATAGAAATGCATTGTATCGTTCGATTTTTGAAAAAACGAGTCTCAACATGTAAGTCTATGAGAGCGCCTGGGGCGATTTTCAATCTGACTGATATCGCCCCAAGGGGGCGGGGCTACTGGTTGGACAGTGACATCCAGGCTGCTGATTGTCGCAGCGATATTCAGGCTGCTGTTTGGACTATACTATTAAGACTTAGACCGGCAAAATAAACTCTTTTCTCTCTTTTTTTTTCTTTTTTTTTTTTTCGTTTGGCTTAAGGAGGGCGGTGCACTATCGCCCCCTATGGGCCAGCCGCCCCTGTCATCAAGTCATATAAAACAATTGCTCACAATTCAGTAGACTAATGGAAATTGTCAATTTGAAAGGTGACACCGTAAGAGAAAGAACATTAAAAAAACACTTCAAGAGGATCACAATTATGTGTTTTATTAAAGGTCAAACAGAAATAGCAGAACTCATCATAGGCACAGTAACTTACTCTTAATAGCTATACACTGCAAAATAAATTGGCATGTAGCACAGCAGCACATACAAGCACCACAAGCAGAAAACAGTGAAAAGATATATGACGAAGAAACAGCGGTCACGTTGTCCTGGAGTGTCAGAGAGAGTTTTTCATATGGCTTAGTCCTGAACAGTCTTTGGCCCTCATCGCCTCCCACGGGTTGCCATTCAGTCTGAGACTGTCCTCAGTTTAATAACGACTCTCCAACAAAGGATTTTAAATAAAGGGACACGTTTTACACACACTCAATGCAGTGCTGTAAAAAGTAAATTAAAATGCAGAGTAAAAAGAAAAGAATATACATTTTGCATGATAAAGGCACAATTAAAACTGAATTGTATTCAAATAATGACAAAAAAAAAGTAAAACAAAGTCACATTCTTATTCACTTGTTTGTGTAACTGTCAACCCACAGTATTATATTCCAGTCCACATGTGGAGTCAGAGGGCGGTGAACAGATACACCAGGATGACTCAATCCACCACTTGGCTGTCTTTAAAATCACATGTCCAAACCTGCAGGAACAGAGCTGTTTATTGTTGCTGCTGCTGCTGCACGACTAACATTGTAAAACCAGATTGTTTGCAATTTTGACTGATTTATGGTTTAAGGTTATTGACAACAAGAGTGCAAAGAATAAAAAAGATCAAAGTAAATACAAAACTGAAATTGAAACTATGACCAATTCAACTGATTTTTATTTCTGCTCCTCTTTTCTTCCTGGCTGCAGGTGGAGCTATGCAGAGCTTTATTTTGTTGCATTACTGGAGAGAGGAATGCATCTGCATCCATGTATTTATGATGAGCATTTAAAGACAAAGTTAGTCCTGTTTTTTTATTTTTTTTATCTTAGACTGACTTTTTCTTCTCTTGTTTGATATCGGGTTCAGATAATACAGTAAAGAACTGAGCGCTTTTTAAAGCAAAGAATTTGTGGTTTAGAGCTAGGCAATGTCATGCTTGGCATAAAACAAGGCTCTAGCGAGCAAACAAATAAAAACAAATCAAAGTAAAGATCCCTCAGAGTGATCTTTTAACACAGTAATAAAATTATAGACATACTCATAACAATACATTGATTTGATTTTTAATCAACTCTTTTTTTCTATATTTATTCAAAATAAATTTTGAGTATTTTGACACAGTTATGTACATAAGTGCAAACAAGGTGAACATCACACATTCGTATACACCTCAGCAAGGATCGACATCACCCAGCACAGCTGGGAAACAAAGAGACCTCTGAACCACCTTCCTGTTTGAAACTGAAACAGAGTAGCTTACTCTGCTCGGCCTTCACACACTCTGAGAGAGGAGGTGAACAGTGAGCATCGCTGACAAGTTTGATTTTTACTGAAAAAGATGAAGATCTTTCAATTAATCCAAAAGCCTCTTTCCTGCCAGATAGGTGTCTGCTTTAAAAGTCCATTCTTATTTCTCAAAACACCATGTACAAGAACAAAAAGAATTAAGGTCAAAAGAAAAAAACAAAAGAAACACCTGATCTCCCCGAAGGACCTTTGGATATTACAAGGATTTAGGTTTTTCATACAAAATATTTAATCACGCTGCGATAACAAGACAAACTAATTAAACATTCCCTTTTTGAATAAGTTAGTGATGTATGCTATTTCAATTAATGTGAAAAACAAAATCCCAAGAAGGATAATAGAAAGGTAGCCATGTTGTCATGTTGTTGCCATAGCAACAATTACCATAAACAATGACTCCATCATTGTATACAAATGATTTTATTTTATATCTTTTTTTTTGTTGGTCTACACAAACTATTAACTATGTATAAATGACTTTTATTCCATGCTGTTTTTTTTTTTTTTTTAATGTCGGGTTAAAAAAAAAAGCTTAACTTTCCATTAATAAATGTCACTCTCATACAGCTATCACATCTTTATACAGTGATCAAGAAGTAAGGCCCTGTGTGCCTCGGGCAACAGAAAACATACTCAGGACCAAATAAACCATCCACATGCTTAAAGATCTGTTCACTGGACACAATGATCAGAGCGTTTTGCATTTTCAGGAGTTATGATTCATGACTGAAAAAACAGAAGGCCTAAAAGAGAAGAGAAACATTGGAACAAGGGTAATAGATAATAACAAAGAATTCTCATGCCACATCATAATTCCTTTTACACACTCTTCTGCATTAATACATATGTTTAAATGTACTTAAAAATGTAAGTGCCAACAAGAGGCACGATTTATTGATCAAGTATTCTGTTGTTTTCCAGCTAGAGAGCAGTGAGTGAAGGCATAATGATGTGAAGGGATGTGTTCTTGGCTGGACAAAGCTAGTCCTTCAAAACTTTAAGATTTAGACAAACTAAATTGTCTGGACATTCAAATCATTAATATAATTGAATAGGAGAAACATTTTTCTTTTTTTCAAAGACTTGTGAAGATATAGCTGCTCAACACAGAACAGGGGTTAAAGAGGAGTGCTGAGTCGTTAAGCTACCCTTCAGGAAATATGTTACTTAATATGTTTTCTTTAAGAGAGTTAGACAAGAAGATTGATGTCAAACTCATGACTGGGTGGTACATAAGAGTCTTGAACCAGCATAAATGTTGCTTAGCTTAGCATAAAGACTGAAACAAGGGGGAAAGCTAGCCGACTCTGTTCAAGTAGAGCTGACAATAAATTGGCAATTATTAGCTTAGAGTGGAAGTAGTTTCTTGGTCTAAATATCAACCAATATGTTACAAGAAAATGCAGTATAGAAAGGACAAATTAGGTTCAAAATAATAAAAATAACCTCAAACTTTTGTCATGCTAAGGTGCTAGCTTCATAGCTAACACTCTGGAGAGCCGTTTCAATCTTCTCATCTAACTTAGACAGAAAGCACACTGTTATTCAATGTGACACATTTTTTAAAATTCAGCTTCAACTTAAGATACAGCCCTCAGTGGTGCTAAGGTTATGTTTTTTCAGTACAATATTCACTCAAGGGAAGAAAGCATTCACCCACTCAACCCAATGGGAGCGGTGCTTCCAAATTGCCCCCATTGAAAACAGTAGCTATTGTTAATGGCGGGCGAGCAGGTGAGCGATTAGATCTTTGCGCAGGACCCCTACTGAATGGTTTTTCTACGCTATTACTTAGTTCAAAAAATGCTATAAAGAAGAGTCAACATGCTGATTTCTGCAACTCTTCCCCCGCGATTATACCGTTGTTTACAGGTGCATTATGGGCACTTTTGGGATCTTTAGACTGTTAGAAATGGTACTGTAATGTACCTGTACACTTCTGCTCTACTTTTCTCAGAGTGAAAGATATTTCTAAAAGTAGTCACACCATCAATTGACATTAAATATAAATCTATATAACAATACACATACTTTAATATGTCTGAACAAAGTATCAGCATGGTTACTATGTGACCTCAGAAATATATATAGTGAATCGTTACATTTCAACATGCCCGTTATTTGGAGGGCATGTGTAGAGTTTTTGCATTAGATACATTCACGACACAATAACATTATTTAAAATGAATAATGTTCAGTGGGAAATGCCGTAATATCTGCAGCACTTAGAACTAATGAATGTGATTCACTGTCTGTTTCAACACATTTAAGTATGCACAAAACTCACAGATCCATTTCTTTACATAAACATAATAAGACAGCACAGCTATCTCGGAGAATAACCAAGTACAGATGTGATTTACTGTTATCATAATGTACCAATTAACACATCTTTATTTGAGCACTGGTCCGTTCCTACAGTGTATTGACAGTGGTGGTTTGAGGAGACTTAAGATAGGCACATTTTAATTTGGATAAAAGTGATTTCAGGTTGTTTTCCAGAGCCGCTACTTTAAATTATTTGCACCTAAAGCAATTTACTTACAGTCATTTGAAAACCAAAAACTGGCTTCTCTATTTTTAATCAACAAACATCACATTTTTTCCTCCATTTCCTGACTTTACCAACACTCAATTCTGGTGCTAATAGCTGTGGCTGCAATATTCAGAGTCCGACTACTTCTGACAGAAAGGACACATCAGTAGAAAAGACCACATGTTATAAAGTGAGACAGGACATTTCAAGTTCTAAGCTTTCTCCCTGAAGTGAGTTTGAGAGGGAAACATTCATTTAGAGAGATTTCTCAGGTATTGCACTAAATGGGGGCAGCTCAACCACCACTTGGCACACACATAATTTAGGCACCACATCAAAAACAAATCCAGCTCCCATCTTGTGCAATAATTCTCACATCAGGTTTAAATGTTTAAAAAGAAGTGCCAATTATACCAGGCCGTAATCTTTGTTTAGTATTATTTAGTCTTTACTCTGATTTCTTGTGAGTTTACCACAGGAAATCTGGGTTTGTGTCTGAGACTCATTGCCTGCAGATTGTCGTTCTTTTAAACCATGTTTTGATATCAAACCATGGAGGAAAACGGGCCAAACAAATCTTCCTTTTCAGTTATTTAACAATTACCCATCACAGTCACGATTGAAAATACTGCAGCACTTAATAAAAACCGTTTTAAAAACCTCATCTGCTTTTAAGGCAGTTTGTTCTTGAATCAAGAAAGGAAGAGCCACAATCTTAAATATCTCCTACCTATTTAAATTTTGTTTTAAGGTTGTTGCATTACATTAGGAGTAAAGCCTCATTTGCAGCTTTTATGCAGTAAGTACCACATGCTGACTGTGAAACCAGGGCGATAAAAATCATCTTGATAATCAAACAATATGAATTTAGAGTGGCATCAATATAATTCTTACATTTTCTTGCTATAGGTTGATACAAGGTATTTTTGTAAAAACTCTAATTGTCTTAATTTGGGAAATCTTTCAATGTATGCTGTCAAGTGTTTTGCATTATTTTGGTGAAACTAAGTCTCCTCTGCAGCTGAGCAGATAAATCAAAGGCACAACAAATGAACAACAACTTGGTGTTCCTTCAGGCGAGATGAGAACTAAATGAAACATGATACAACACAAAGATCACATGTGTAGCCATCTTGGAACGTAAACATGACATGATATGAAACACTCTTTCATTTTGACAACACTCTCTGGTTTTAGACCAGCGGCAGGTCCATTTGTCGCTTAAATTTCCAGGAAAAGCTTTTTAAAGTTTTTGACTTTGGTACAGTCAAAGTTAAGGGTCGCCTCATTTGATGGCACCAACCCATGTGTGTATGTGTTTGTGTGCGTGTGTGTGCTGCACTTTTAAGGTGTGTATGTGTATGGCTGTAAGAACGAGGGAGCTCTATTGCTCAGCCTGATCGAGTCAGTTAACAACAGTATCACGTCCAGGCTTGTATTGCGTCAACATTCGCAGCTTTCTGACGTTCACAATAAGACGTTTCTCACTCTGTAGGAGAGGCACATGTTTGCTGCATTCAGGAAAGACTGCCGCCCTGGTAGTGCACAAGTTTCAGGAACTCTAACTGGGGTTTCGGGAAAGGCTTACTGAGTTTAGCGCCACCGGAGCCGCCATCAGCAGTTTGGGAACGGGACAGTAATGGGTTTCCATGGGAACGCACTGGAGCTCCACTGGATCCGGAGTCAGGAGCTCGGAGGCGTCTACTGGAGGAGAGACGGACTGAGACTCAGTTTGTATTATATTGTAATATATTTGTCACCAGTATTTTGCTCTAACAAGTGAGCCAAACTATGACAATGTTTGTATAATCTTATGTATTTTGAAAAGCTTCTAACTGCCATTACATTATAGTAAAAACAATTAACAAAAAGTATTACGGATTTGGGTATTCCTACAAAATGATGTCATATTTGGGCTATTGCAGGTACAAGAAAGTGTAGTTAAGGAGCCTTGGGGGAGTGAGATAAAAAAAAAAAAAACATAATTTATGGAATCCATGGAAATGTTGTCTGAGATTATAACACCATACATGAAAAAAAAACATATGGCTTCACTTTATAAAGATTGGGTCAACCTCTTCACATTAATGTCTATTTTTGAATAGCCCCATACTGCCATCACCTCCTGGGCCCTGCTGTGGTGCCCTTGAGCAAGGCACCGGACACCTCCAATCCCCCTCCCCATTGCTCCCCGGGCGCTGCACGATAGCTGCCCACTGCTCCTAGTACTAGGATGGGTTAAATGCAGAGGACCAATTTCACTGTGTGTGCTCTGCTGTGTGCATGTATGTGACTAATAAAGAGGGTTTCATCCTCCGATTCTATCTATCATACGTCTTTAATCTAGGTAAAGTACTATTTTCCATTAAAAAACATTTTACACTGAAATTTGATTGGTGGTTTACAACTCCTTTAAGTAAATACAAACAATCAAACATATGATGAATTGAAAAGCATACATCTATACAAGTTGGAAGAATATGTTTCATATGTTTTAGACATAGACCACTGCTAAATCTCCTTCATGTTTGGAGAAATGTTGCATAGTAATGTATTTTGTGATAGATAGCACACTGTACCTAAGGAGAATTCACAAAAAGTAAAAGCATTTAAATTATAGCAGGGTTGCTGTTGATGCCCGACCACATACTGTATGCCCATAGGAGACAGACAGTGAGGCAGGACACATCAAACTACTGCGTTGAAAAGTAGAACGTTTTTATTTGACCTGCCATCATTTGCTCACAACACAACAGACCTGAACATGAAGACAGATGAGATGTGAACACAACACATGTGACACTAGAGGTGTGGAAAAGGACTACGACTCTAGAAATGAAAGAGAACTGAAACGAAAGAGCAAACCTGATTCGAGGCGGCAGATTCAGCGAAAACATTGGTGACTGGGGTCGAAGCCGACGAAACAGTGGAGGTGGTGGCACCGTGCATCATGGGAACTTTTATTCAGGCGAGTCAGACGAAAGACAGAGGATGTGGGAGGGGAGGAGGACGGGAGGGAGGGGGGGGGACAGGAATGATATGGTTACCATGGCAAAATGTGTCTGATCAAAAGTCATGGCACAAGTCAAGTGATATTGCCAGGATGAACAAATATAACGACACATGCAAACAAAACAAATAAAAAAGTTACATTTTTGATTTGCAAGACAAAAATAAAATGCACTGTTTCAGCAGCAAATGATAGATAAACAAACAAGGCCATACACAGTCATACAATCTGATCAGACTGGAGCGTCTGATGTATTGTATTCAAATGAAAAGGACGTGTGTATGGAGGGGGCAAATGATCCATACGAGCGAAAACGCTTTTTTAATAATGTCACTTTTGTGTCCTTAGTTTTCCGTAGAAAGAGTCCTGTGAGGTCGTAATCATAATAATAATTACATAATAATTTGGTCAGATTTGGTCTTGGTTTTGGCTCGACTGTTTCCAACATGGTGGCTGGGTCACAAATGTCTCTCTTATTAAAGCTTAACATTACACTTGATTCTCTAAAATGTGTTTGTGAGGCAATGAACTTTGTATGGAGGCACCCTATTTTTTGACGCTACATTGTGGAGGAAATGTTTTCAGTGTATGTTGTGAGCTAATATTACATTTGTATCAAGAATAGATCAATCGGATAATATACTATATTAATCCCAGGAGGAAATTAGATGATTAACATATTGGTATCGACTACTAAATCTCTGGTATTGTGACATCCTTAGTAAAGGGAGGCACTTGCTTTTCCAAACAGCAGAATATCGCATCCACAAATCTTAATATCACTGCGAGTAATAAAAGCAAGACAGAAGTGTTTTGTAAATCTTTTACCAAGTGGGTTTTTTCCCCCCAAATATGGCATAATACTACCATATCACATTATGCAGCAGTGCAATATGTGATACTAGTGGACACAAAGACACACACAGGCATATCATGACATCCTCAGGAAACCTTTTGTGAATACCAGCTTCAACATTTCTTTATTTAAGTTGTGTGTGTGTCGTTATTCTGACCAATATTAAATATTTCTGTAGTACAGAAGTATATAGTTTGTAGTCTTTGTAATCATATCAAAACCTCAGGAATACATTTTGACAGATGGGAGGCTTGGCTCACATAGATTTATAAAAACATCTAAAATGAGTTTATTGTTTTAATATGGGCTACATTGGCCATGATACAAGTTTCATTGAACTACAGTATATACTGTTATACTTAAAATATCTCACCGGCACAATATAAACTATGAACACGGCTTTACACGCAGCTCAATTAGGACCTTTCTTTGTGAGGTATTGGGGTCTCGGCAGGCATAACCTGAAGGGAGCCACCCCATTACAGAATGCCGGAAATGTTCAAGAGATGCATGCACACATGAACACATACCCTGCATGCTTGCACAGAGAAATAAATAAAAGATGAATGTGATTGCAGACATGACGCAATGATGAAGACAATGGGCTCCTTAATTAAACTCCATATATGGTCAGTGTGGTTTTTATTGGCTCGCACAATAAGCTGTGATTTAAATCTCTTTCTATTCTTTTTGGGCCACTTGCTGAGCTACGGGATTAAACGGACGGTTCACCCCAAATGACAAAATCAAAATTTTTCCTTACCTGTATTTTTAAATCTAGATATTTTTGGTGTGAGATGTTTAGTGTAGGAAATATCAGTCATTTACATGTCTGCCTTCTCTCTAGTATAATTAAAACAGATGGTACTCAGCTTGTGGTGCTCACAGCGCCAAATAAGATAATCCACACACCTCGTTGTGAGTGGTTTAATTTAGGAACAATTCTCTTTACTGTATCACTGCGCAGAAGGAAGTGTGCATCTACTCATGGAAGAGAGGCACGAGACAGTGGAAGATGAAAGCATTAAAAGCATCTTCCTCTGCTGAACTGTGACATTAGTTATCTAAGACGAGCTCAGGGAGTCCATGAGTACACGCATGCTTCCTTCGGTGTAGTGATAAGGTTTATGGATGTAGTTTGGTAGAAAGGAAATAGTTCTAATGCATTGATCTCAAGCTCTGATACAACTGACCTACCAATGTCTCCTGAGGGCAACATGCACAGAACAGAGCCTGTCACGTTAATGTTAGCATAAACGAAGGGATGGATGAGAGCGGACGAGAAGGAGAGCAGGAGGAGAACAAAAAGAAAACAAAGACAAGAGTCGTGGAAAAGGAAAAGGTGCAATCAGCAACAGCAGGTCAAGGCGAGTGAACAGGTTCAGGTTAGTGCAGGCAACACCAGGCTGTCACTGATAGCAAACACACACATTTAAGCTGTATTCTACAGGTGATTACATAAGAAACCCTTGCAATTGTCTGACCAGGATCAAGTTCCTTGATAAAGTTTGCCTCTTCCATGTGAGCTGTGTCTCAGAGTGCAGAGACTCACCGTGGGGGATGAAGGTTTGCTGCTGGAGCTGCATGTTAGCCAGGGCTTGCTGGTAGTGGAACATGCTGGGGTTAAAAACGGTGGCGGCAGCTCCGTTGCTCTTCTCTAAGATCTGCCTCTTTGGTAGCTGCTGCATGCCACCTGGAGGGAGAACCTGGAAAGACAGAGAAGTCATCTATTAAAGGCAACGTAAGTCACCATTATGTCAAATATCCCTGTAATGCTGATGATACACCATTACATACAGTATCTCTGTTTTTTATATAAAACATTTGGATGTTTTGACTTGTTTTCATTTTATATTCTCTTGGCTCTTTAATGGTCTTTAATTATATTTAAAAGCTTTTACAACGGGTTTCTTTCCTCTCTGTCTAAATCTACTGTGTAAAGCACTTTGAATTTTAACTTATAAATAAACATGCTATGCCTTAATATTATTAACTTTTTGAAAAGGTTGCAAAAGCATTAATCTTTTAGTTTCAAAAACATTGCCAAAATTGGACCGTTTTAATTCAAAGCGATGCTAAATTCCTGATTCATGCTTTTTTTATATGACGCCTCAATTATTGCAACTCACTTTTTACATGTCTCACACAGGATTTTAAGACATAAAGTAAGGACCCATACTTAATCATTTTTATTAGGGGTTACTACAATGTTTTTTGTGACGAAATATTTTATTTCTTCATTTTTAGTTTAGTTTTTTGTCTCACTTGTGCTATTACTTGTAGTTACTCATTTTCAGCTTATCTATTTTGTTCATCACATGGTATTTATTTTCTTGTATCTTGTTGTTATTATTATGATGTTGATTATTATATTCATGATTACTATATTTATCTGGTGTAAATCCTTAGACTCCACATCCAGTCAATGTGGCGTTTCGTGTTCTCGCCACTAGAGGACGCCGTAGTGTCTCAGAGTTCCTGAAGTGATGCAGGACGGCCCAGAGGTCAGCCAAGTGCAAAATGTTATGCTATGATTTCATTAATGTAATAGGGCAAGAGACGAAACATCAGACTGCAGTGGAAGATAACCAAGGGAACGATTACCCTTTAACAGGGAAGTACAATTATAACATAAATACACATATATATCATTTTAGGATGTTTACATTAATTAGTGTTTTAGTTATTCTTCCTGATTACCCTGAATAATTAGCATACATGAAAAAAAACAGCTTAAAGTAAAACCTTGGACGAAATGTGTTTTTTATTCCTATCCATCTTTTTTGCTTCATCTTTTTCCAGCACTGCGTTTCTTATTTTTCCTGCATCAGCACCGCAGATTGACCTGATTATGTTACAGCTGCTCTCAATGCTAACTTTAGCCCTTGTAGCTGAGAGCATCGGCTCAGAGTCATGCACAGTAGGAGACATTTATGATAAAACATAATCCCCTCAGACTGCAATATCAAATTTCAAGCTGCCTGAGGGATACTGTGATACCCTGATCCTTCATTGCATCAGTAAACATCATCCACGTACAGAACAAAAAAAATCTTCAGAGAAGGCGAGTTCATTTCTGGTTAACACCTGAGGATGTCATAACGGAAAGTTTTAGCTCAACACATAAGAAACAAAATAATATGAAAAATAATGTTGAGTTTCATTATCAGAGGAGGACATGGTTTGATTTTTGCATTTCTGAAATAAAATGGAAATGTTGACATTGAAGTAGAAATTAGGGAATAATAGATGAACCTTTGCGTATTAATCAAAATCCTAAAGGTTGGCACATACTGTATACTGAGAGTAAACTGTATTCTCAACATGTCAATTATATTCTCAAAATCTAAAATAAACGTAAAACTTCCTCTTCTAACATTTCTTTTCTTATGACTGGCCCTAAAAAAACGGCATGTTTAATTTTTGGAGTGAAGAACAAAGAGTCCTCATTGTGTGGGCTCACCAGGCCTGCGGACGCCGTATTGTGACTGGCTTGGTGCTGCGCAGCCTTGATCCTGGCCTGGAGGTGAGCCGGGGGATGGAAGTACTTGCACTTGTCTCGGCTGCAGCGGCCTTTAATGTAGTCCATGCAGACGATGACCGAGTTCTCGCTGCAGTCCACCATGCCGGCCTCAAGAGGGTGAGCGTAGCGGCAGTCGCTCTCTCCCCGCGTGCAGTTACCACGCTGGAACTCTCGACAAACCTGTGATGGTCAGAAGAGCTCATATCAACATTTACCTTTCATCCTATATTGGCCAAACATAGAAACACAACAACTGCCCCAAGCTGCATACCTCCAGCTTGTCCGTGCGCACATGTTTCTGTGCGGAGGTGCCGTTGCCCATGGCTGCCAGACCGGTGGGACTCCCAGGGACCAGCATGGGAGCGCTGGGCAGCAGCTCGGGCATCAGGCTCATGCCAGGACCCATGTGGCTCAGATAGGGACTGAAGGCCATACTGGGACATGTTGCCAGAGAGGGTGTCATCGGGAATGTTGTCTGAGGGAGGGACATCAGCACAGAGACCAAAGAGATACAACAAGTTATGGCAAAGCTTTCGGCTTTAGGAGAGGATTTGATAGAAATATAAACAAGTTGTACAATAACATTGAATATTAACATTGAATGAATAATATTTAAAAGCTCAAGCTTGTCAGTTTTGATAAGTTAGGGATAAGAATACGCTCATTTTTGATCTTCTATTTGATCTTCATTGGAGAACAGAAGTAAAAATATATTTTGTTGGGGGCATAACTTTATGAAAGTCCTATATTAATCTATTCTTAATTTTAAAAATGCCACTTTGGTTAAAACATACCTCACAGTACACACAGTGCAGTGAATGCTCTGTTGAATAAATGAGATTTTGAAACATATTGCATTGATTAAATATGCTCACTACGGGCTGCAGCTGGGCTCCAGGCAGCATGAACTGCATCTGTTGAGCCAACATGGCCGCTGCGGCCTTCTGCTGGATCAGGTTGTTCCTCCCGTTAATCTCCAGCTGCGTTTTCAGGTGCGGTGGTGGATGCAGATATTTACAGTTCTCACGGGTGCAGCGACCCTGAAGAGGAAGGAAGGAAGGAAAAGCAGTGTGAGAGCAGAGGTGACACAGAGTCATGTGACACTAAATCAATCACGAATGTGCCTTGACATAGAGGGCTCACCTAAGGCAGATCTAAGTTTAGAAGAGTGCTCATCCCTGTAATCACGCCCAATTTATTCAGACTAAACATCAGGAATCGAGGGTGTTTACAGAGCAAAGTATGTACGGTAAATTCTGGTGAAATGCAGTAGTAATGAAGTCCCAGAAGACTGCATATTGGATTATTCATGAGAAATGTGAAACCACTTTCTAAAATGTTCATCATTATAAAGTACGCTATGCTGGAAACAACAACGATCTTAGCCACACAGTAATTTAGAAAGTTAATAAGTTGATGTTTCAAAAGAAAATGATTTTGAGCCATTGAGTCAAACTGTACTTCTTACTTTTACCATTAACAAGTCAGGATAAAACGTTGTGAAATGACAGGTGGAGTATTTGAGCCAGCTTTGGGTTTTTCCACAGAAGCACAGCAGACGTCAGATAAACCTCACTGAGAAGAGACAAAGCTGGAGAGGGAAAACACATGCTCAACTCTCACCGACCTGTACGAGACCTTCTTTTATCTAGTTTCAGTCAATAAATAAGCTACTTAACAGAAAGCGAGAAATATAGAAAGCATTTCTCTGACTGGCTGCAGCACGTGCAAGTAAGTTTAATTCAAATCAGTTTAATTCAGATCAGTTTAATTCAGATCAGTTTAATTCAGATCTGTTTCATTCAGATCAGATGAATAAAGTATCATCTTCATTAAACTTGTAAGCAAAGGTATGTAAGAACTGTCAGCAAAAATAACTCAACAAATTTAAAAGCAAAAGTATTTGCATAAAAATGCTTCCTGTCAGTTATAGGTTATTTTATCATTTTAAATGTCTGGACATGTCTGGTGTTTTACTGTTACAGCAAGAGAAATGCAACAATGCTATCTCTCTAATTATTATATTCTTCTTCTCCATTGCTCCTCAGATTTAGAAGGTCAAAACAGGGTGGGCTAACGTAACGTTTAAACAGTAAAGACATTTTTTTTTATTAAGTGTTGTACTTTTCAATGGGAACAAAGCAACTAATTATTCCAAATTAGACATGCTAATCTAATGAACACAGAGAACTATTCATGACTATTCATTAACAAGTGCAGCATGTCGGCTTTGAATGCTGGGCTTATTTGCATAGTCAAAGCATTTTTATTCGATAGTGTGTGACTGCAACCTTAGTCTTACACGTGTGCATGTAAGGAATATTCCCGGATGAAACAGCAAGAGATGGTTATAAAACACATTCTCACTGGTCATTTCAGGTTACAAAATAAATGGAATATTGTATAAAAGTAAATGGGCTCTGATGGGCTCATAACACAGCAAATAGTATCAGTTAAGGTTGGCTGGGGTAGGCAGTTTATCTTTGGCATCATTGGGCAAAAACTCCATCATAACTTTCCAGCATATTGAAACTCAAGTGGTACTCCAGTGTAGGCGGTTTTCTGGATAAAGTAAAACAGTCACCTTTGGGCGTTATTCATTCAGACATCATTCGATTCTGGTCATATGACAATACCAATAGCATTAGCATTATAGCAGCAATTCTTTACAGTATGTTGGCCTGTAGAGCCCCTCGAGATAGCACTGTGCAAGCTATGATTACTAGAAGCTAAACTATAAGCAACACTTTCTCTCCCTGTCTGCGAAGTTTTGCAAATGTTGTCGGTCTGTCTTTTTGATAAGTTCATTTTCCTTATTTGCAGTTGTGGCATATGCTGGAACAGAAACTTTTTTTGCAGGACATTTCACCTTTGAATCAGGCTTTCAACATCTGAAGGGACTTGCCCCCTGCATTTGTAGAACAGCCAATAGGAACGCCATCCCTCTGACTATGGATTAGTTAAAGTTCCAAAACGATCCTACATCCTGATAATCAAGAGCTGAGAGAAGGTGCAGAAGTCTCATTTATGCATCAGACTACTTGAAAAACAGTATGCTAAAACGGTAGTATGGAATTCTAGCCAACTTATAAATTGCCAACGCCAGCTTCAATCAAGGATCAGTGCAATGTGCTAAGAAACAATGGATCCTAATAAAGAGCGATTACTTATTCACTATTATTCTGTGTTTTAGTCTACTGAGTCTTATCCTCATTGAGCAGCCAAAAAACATTTTGATCAAAAGTAATTTTTCAAACTCATTTTTCAACTTGTCATGTTTTGGTTTCTTGTGAATCCCTAAATCTGATTTGAGCCACTTATCTTATATCTTATAGATTTTGCCCCAGCACAATGTTAAAGCTGTGTCCTTGATCCCTGCTGGAGTCTGTGGGGAAGGTGAAGATGGTGCTGCAGGAACACTGCAGGTCAACACACACTCTGCAGTCTCCATTAAACCCCTGGGTCGACAGCAGCTGTCTGGCCCTGCAGATGAGCTGTTAACCCGCTAAAGTACCAACACTGAGCGACAAACCACACCCACACCAACCAGCTCTCATTAGATGGTGGAGAGAGTGCCGCACAAACTGGCAGCAGAGAATAAAAAACTCTGAAGACAAAATGACGTCATGGTGCAGAGAGTCTGACGGTGATGGATGATGTCGCACCGAGATGAGGACACATTTTTTTGAAAAGTATTTCAGCAGCAGGAGAGCTATATAGGACACCTGCAGTGTGTCCTCTACCAGCATCCAGGAGGGATTCTCACGACCTCACAATAGCACACAAAAAGCACACAAGCAGAACATGTAGCAGCCTGAAAAAACGGTCAGATTGGCTTACACAAACACCTTCGCCTACACTGGAGAGGAGAGCAAGCTTTGCGTCAGCAGGCTGTGTGTTTAGGGATGAGTCTGTAATGAGGAGTGAGTCCCACGAGCCCAGCAATCCTCAATCTCACAGAGAAGGAAAAACACTTAATAATGTAGCACTTCATGCAGTCTGTGTTCTGAAAACAAAATGAGTTGGAGAAAAATGTTTTTAAAAGAAAACCTTTAAAAACAACAGCTATAAAATCTGGTTTAGAGGAGGAGGCCGATGAGACGTGGCGTTGAGGAGAGTAATGGGTCAGGAATCTCCCTGTGGTTGCCATAGCAACACAATACGCAACACAGAGAGAGTCCCTGTTAGTGCAGCAGTGTGCAGAGGAGAGTGAATCATAAATACACAGAGAAAACTGGCCAAAGTGACCATTATAAAGTGGTAAAAAAAAACAAGTTTCTTTTGGCTTTAATTTAACAGTATGATGTGAATGGCTAAAAAATAATGACTGACCGTCAGCCTTTTTATTTGTTATCTTTAAGGCTTGTTTTCACTATGCAGTTATGTCTGACACTTGATACAATCTGCTGGCGATTAGAGGTCTCGATTTATGGCACAAAGCTGTGGAAAACAAAACGCAGTGTGTCCTGTGCAGTGTTGCCAAGTCTTTTCCATGAAAGCAGTAAGCACCATCTCCGAAAGTTGCCATCATGGCCGTTATTTGCTCATTTGCTTATTGGTAACGTCATCTTGCATGAATTTGCATAAAGCATAGTCTTGTATTTTGCAACACTGTGGGATAGACCCTGTGCAGTTGGCTGAAGAGCCGTGTACAGTGATTACTCTGCGCAGCATTAAATATGAATTAGAACATAATATATGTGAATTTATTTCTTGCTCTTTCCCTTATGGTCTGAATAAGTTGATACATGTGAGGCTAATAGTAGACTCTGAGGATCACAGTAAGCAATCGGGTCGTTTTTGTGAAAGTAGCAACAATAATCATTCAAAATTAAATGAATTGCTTACAATGAGATGGCACTTTGATTCAACTGTTGGATTAATTTAAATGAACATGTGTTCAGACACTCATGTTACTCAGAAGACGAATCCCACTGAGTTTGATGATCCTCTGAGTTGTCGTTAATGACCACATTAAATCTGAACTTTAAGATGGATTGCAATGAAATTTGGGACAGACATCAGTAGTAATCAGCCGGAGAATCTTGGTGATCGCCTGACCTCACAGAGCTGCTCGCAACTCTTGGTCTTGTTAATCGTAAAAAAACAAACGCTGTTTCCAGCCTATGAAATGGTAGGATTACCTATTTTACTTCGCTGTTTATGATAGTTAACTATTTATTCTTGGATACAATTCCTGATTAGACAACAGCAGTATTTTAAAGTCGTCGTCTTTGGCCTCTTTATCTATTTTCTGTCATGTTAAGTTGATTAAAGTCTAAAACGCTCCACCGATTAATCGATACTGAAAATTATTGTTAGTTGCATCCCGACCATGATGTCATCCAGAAGTGACACTGCAGTTGAATCTGCTGCACGCCGGGCAGATGTGATGTCCACACTAATCATTGGAGATGACAGCAGCACTCCAGTTAACAAGGTAAAAAGAGCCCCCCCCCCTCTGCAGCAGGTTCAGAACGACCAGCCAGAGATAATGGAGGAGCAGCATAGAACGGCGGCGGTCAGCTTGGACTGGAGATGCCAGATATGGTAGGGATGATGAGGACGGAGGCCATTAGCAGATAAATCCATAAAATTAACAAAGAAGGGAGGGGTGGGCGGAGAGCAGGAGGAAGGAGTGATGCTGTTGAACGAGGCACTTCTTTGTTTTTTCCAGTCAGTCAACCAAAAACAAGGCTGTCAGCTGAGAGTAATCCTGAACAACACAGAGGATAGAAACAGGGCTGTGGAGGTGGCTGTTGTTGACACAGGGTGCTGGCACTAAAACCCCGCTGCAGCTACTGATAAAGAAAGCCGCTTTGACCTTCAACTGTCACCGACTTCAGTTCTTTGTCTAATTAACAACACAAGACTGGGGGCTTTAAACAACCTAAAGTGGCTTTTAATGCTTGTTCGCTGCATGTAATACAAAACAGCTAGCTTCTTTCTCCCATCAACGCAACCAGTACAGAGCCAGACTGTTGCTCTGTGCTAAAAACAGCCATGCCACTCAGGAAGATCAAACTATCCAATGGGTACGCACTCCTGTGCTGTTGCTAGGCCCCCCTCTCTGTTTCTCCCTCTCCATCTCCCTCCTGCTCTGGAGGACATAACACAGAAAAATGGCTGAATAATAAATTCTAACTCAATAAACGGGGAGACAGCAGCTGCACTCAGACAGAGAGCCCCTTGTCTGAGTCTCACTTCTTCTCTGCATGCAAGCATTTCGACAAAAAACACAAAAACAGTGTTTTCCCAATTTAAGATAAATTGGCTAATGATAATCGGAGCTCTTTTACAGTAAAGCATCATCACTTCGCAGGCTGTTAGTTTTTCCTCTGCGAATGAGTGGAGCTCGTGATGTTCTATGGTGGAGCTGCTGAAGTGATGTTGAAGCAGCTCAATCCAGAAGCCCACATCACTGATAGACGGAGAGAGTGTTGGGAGAGAGGCTTTACGAGAAAATTCACTCCTGCGTCGCCAAATAGACAATGAATATCTTGATCATTCCTCTTAAGTTGTTATACATATCTACATGTGTGTATTAGAGAAACATTAATTGATTGGATTTTTGAAACAAGTCAATGGTTTGTTGATCGGACATGACCAGTGATCAGTTTTCAGAATCCTATTTTTTTGCGGGTCAAATGAACAGAAGGTGCAGCCACGCACACATCACAAAGAAGATGTCATCTAAGAAGAAGTTCCTCAGAGTGATTGGAGAAACAAAAAAGGTTGCAATATTTGAACACCTTCAAGTCCAGAAGAGGTCATGAGTTAATTTGCCTGGTTTATTTTAGGGTAAGGCACAGTGACAATTTGTACCAAGGCAACAGAAATAAATCCTCAATTCTGATTGGCTGGAAAGTGAGGATTAAGTTTTTAGTCAACAGACATGATAACAGCACACCTGTAATGCAGGTGATGATAAGTATCAAACGGTAGGAAAATATAGAACAAACCAGGCTCAGCTCAAGAGCATGGAGCTAGGCTTTTAGGGAGAACTACATAAAACATGTTTTAACCTGTTTGACATTAGTGAGTGAGGACATCCTATTTCAGGAGTGAGGACAACCCCGTTCATTACAATGTCAGTACAACTTTTATATCATGAACAGACATTTGTCCAACGTGAGACCTAACAATAATGGTGACTACCCCTCTAATATTTGAATGTATACTTTGCTTTATGACACCCCACCTCCATCTCAACAATATACGTTCTAATAGATGCAGAAATGACCTTGATCTCAGAGGTGTTAAAAGAAAACCAGTCACATTTAAATATTTCATGTTCTATACCTCATGTCATCGTTTTCATCGCTTTAGACTCCATGATGAAAGGCCAGAAATGTAATTTTCAGCTGGTATACTGATCATTTTTTAAGAGATCATTCTGTGGGAGACTTTTTGAATAGTTGACCAGCTTTACCATAAACATGATTGTATAACCACAGAATCACAAGCAGGTATTTGATATGATTAGAAGAATTCTTAAAATAATTAGATAGAAAAACTCTGGATCAGCTGAACAAACAACATAGTGTGCAAGGTTTCCGGGAATTTGTTTGGTTTATTCAATTTATTCAGCGACCATTTACAAAAATATGTTTATCTTTAAAAATAGAAAAGATGCTTCATACCAGATTTACCAAGGAGCTCATTTGCTTTTGCATCATGTAGCTAAGGTCACCCGCATACTGTCTCATCTCTTCTCGAACACTTTAATCAGAAGATGACACCCTTAACAATAGCTTCATTAACCACAAGGGCGTTCAGCAATGATGACCTCCGTCAAGGCCGTCCTGCCTCGCAAACTCAACAAAAGTGAAAAATAATTCGGATTTTAATAGCCAATAATACCTTGGCGCATGTTATAGCCTTTAACCAAGTTTCATAACAATTGTGGAAGTAGTTTCCCTCCTTGGTGAAGTTAAATATATTTAAAGGTGGGCCTCATCCCCTGAAACAAAGACCACTTCTGATGTAAAACACAAACCGGAAACCCAGTGTGCATCTGTGTGTGCCAAAAGTCATCAACTAACTTGACACCAATCACAATGCGTGTGTCTGAGCAAACAGTGTGTAATATCTGTTGCATTGTTACCTTGAGCGAGTCAAAGCAGGCGATGACTCGGCCATTCTCCACATGGCAGCTCCGGGCGGGGTGAGCAAACTTGCACTCGGCGTCAGATCGCGAGCAGGTGCCTCTCTGAAACTCACGACACACTTCCAGGGTCAGCCATTTGGTGTCCCGTCCCATAGTCATGCTGACAGCCATCAGAGTCGCTCACAAACAAACAGTGGCGAAGGCAGACGGATGGAAAACTCTCTGGTAGGAGCAGGGGTGACTAATACTGATGCAAGAGAAAAAAATTTGCAGCAAAACAGAAACAGAAGCTAAAAAAAAGGTCTGCCTTTCCTCAGCTTAAATAGGCAGCAAGTCCTCTCGGATTGTGTATTTCAAGGGATGTTTATTAGTTTTTCCTGGGAAAAGTGGCAGCTGAAGTTCAAGATAAAGGGGGCAATCTGTGAGCAGAGGCCAGCTCCGTCTCAAAGAGCAAAAAAAAGAAAAAGCAGAAACTACCTCTAGCTATCACTGTTGCACACTGAGCGCATGTGCCTTCACCTGAATGGACTGACACCCACCGTAAATCCTCGTTACATTCACGTCAACATGGCCAGGGCTAGGGCAGTCCCTGTGGTAATGTCAGAGTAGCCTGAGAAAGAATATTTCTGTGGGACAGAAACAAAAGCAGAACCTTATTGGGATGGTGTCCTTGCAGTGATGAGACGAAAAGGCGTTTCAGCTCAAGGTATGTGGGGACTGCAGCTCAGTAACGTGGGATGGATGACTCTGTGGCTGTCAGGATAAAATACAGCCTCCATTCAAGGCCAAACACACACTGAGCCCCGTCCTGCACTCATCCAGCAGCAGGCGACCCCAAGCAGTAGGCACTTTGGAGTTCCACTTCCTCCTCTTATTTCAGTCTCTTTCTCATCCCTCCTTCGCTGTCGTCTGTTGTCGTGTTGTCATCCTCCTCATTGACCTCTCTGCTGCATGTCCTTGCTTCTTGTCTCTCTGTGGACTGTAAAAGAAAGAGAGCATTAAATCAAAGCATTGGCAACAAAAAATAATGCTGGTAATGTGAAGCTACAACCTTGTGTGGAGCTTGTTTAAACGGAGGGTGACGAGGACCACGAGGCAGGAGGGTGGAGGGGAAAGAGCCAAAGAGAATAAAGCGAGGACAAACAAATAGGGGAACAGAGCAAACGGGAGGGAGGGAGGCAGCAATGAACAGGAAAGGGCAAGCTATGTCTTGATTAAGTGATACAAGAGAGGGAGAGAAAGAGAGAGAGGGAGTGAGATAGGATGGAGGGAGATTGCAGGCAGGACAGAGACGTCACTTCAACTCCCCTGAGCTCCATGGAGCAGAAAGTCATTGACTAACTTGACATGAATCATGCTGCTATATTCTGTGAAAAGCCACGTCCTTGAAGTTGCACCGGCTGGCACATGTGTGGTCGACACTGATGAATCCCAGACAGTTTTTAATGTGAAGGGAAGAAGTAGGAAAGAAGAGACAGGGAAGAAAGGGGGGGGGGGGTTTCTTCACAACTGCAGCTGCTGTACCCAATGCACGGCTGCAGCCAATCGGACAGACTCTTGCAGGCACGCAGAGCAAATAAATGACCAATGACAGGGCAGTTTCCACAGCAGCTCCTCCCTCCAGAGCCCGTCCCTGTTCCTCTCTGGATTTTTTCACAGTCATGGCTGAGCCACATGCTAATATTCAAACTGTACAACAACTCTGACTCCCCACAGATCCTCGTGGACGTGGAGGAGGAAGTCATGTCTTATTCAAACAGTGGACTGTGCTGCAGTGTGATGCAAGGAGGGAGGATGCATGCAGGGATCAGAGCGACGTGCCTGGACACTAACTGAATACAGATAACAATCAGTGAGGTGCTTCAATAAAGATACACTCGAATGCAAAACTGCTATTTAGCTTCACAAAAGAGTGCAAAGTCCACACTGCATTCTGGAGTTGGTTCAAATTAAAGAGGAAGTACGACTGTCCTGTCTGAAACATAGTCCTACATTAATGCACAAAGTGAATAAACAACAGATATGCTGGAGAGGAGGATTACAGAATAAAATAGGAGGAGAGGGGTGGGCTGGAGCAGATATTATCGGTTGCTGCGTCTGATGGCGGCAGACACAGACGGAGGAACCGATGGGGGGGAGAATGTGACGGAACGAGGGTGTGTGTGTGTGTGTGTGGTTGTGTGTAGATAGACAGCCCAGAAGGAGAACACCGCAGTGTAGTGGGAGACGGAGGGATAAGGGGGAGGTGGGAGCTGAATTGATACACCCACCTTCAAACACAAGAACAAAGACACGTCCCAACCCAAAAAAAAGACAGAGGCAGGAATGGGAGATGAGCAGGTACAGCAACTGCTTTGCTTGCTTAACCATTATGCTTGTCTATGCCTCCTCCTCCTACCAGCCTTACACAGATCGATAGAAACTTTTCCCAGGGGGACAAAACAAGCATTTGCAGCTTTGCCTGTCCTGCATTCAGGTCCACATCAGTGTCAAGCGCCCTTGCTTACGAACACCCTGACGACGCAGCTCAATATGCAGCCCACATCATCAAAATGCTCCTGAGCAACACTCCTCACTTCCTCCCCTCGCTCAGGCCACACCAGACACCAAATGGCGCACAGTTGCATTTACGAGCGTTTCCTGGAAAGCTACGCAGCAATGCTGGCTCCCCTACTGTGCCATTCCATTTAATATGTTACGCTGTAGCTTTGGATATACAGAGTGACGACCTTTCACTAGCTGATATTTACTGCTGTGGCTCTGCTTTCCAAGAGTTTCAAACTCAGTGAAAGGTCACCGACTGTTTAACCTTCCCTTGTTTACCTTTGGCCTCTATTAGGGCATTTAAGGGTACTGGAAAATATAGGCAGTATCAAAGAGAGAAATTAAGCTATAGTTTAATGTGTACGTGGGGTAAATTGTGACATGTCCACTTGGGGGTTGTGTTTCATATGGAGTTTCAAATCAAACAGTAAGTATGTTTAATAAGTAGGACTTTCTTTAACCTCAACTGTCACATAAACAAATCGAGCAGTCTGCTAACATGCAGATGATTACCAGGGTAATGTTTACCATGTTCAACATCTAAGTTTAGAATAGAGCTGCAACAAATAGATGAGTTACACAATTGCCAATCATTTGATAAATCCATTTACAGATCAAGTTAAAAAATGTTTTATTATAGATTGACAAATCAAGGTATGTGAAGACTTCGACTTGAATCTTAGAAGCTGAGTTGGAAATGTTGGAATGGAAACTAATTTCTTCAATTTTATAGACCAAATGATTAATTAGTTAATATAGGATATAATCAGCAGATTACTTGATATTAAAATGTTAGTTTGGGCCAAAGTAAGGCCATAATATTGCATGCAATTATGACAATTAGTACTCAACACAAAGTACAGCGGAGGTTGATGGGAATTTCATTGGTTTAGCAGGTATTTGGTCATAGTCAATGTACTGGATCAATTAACACTTGACCTTATAATGACTCATGAGTAACAAAGGATCACCAAAGTTTTCACAAGTCATCCCGGAAAAGACATGGACGTATGTGCCAAATCTCAGCATGATTGCTAAAAAGCACTGATCCCTTCACATAGGCCTAGTCAGCAAATTTTACAATGAATAATTTACCTACATCAGCAGACAGGTATAACCCCCAGATTAAATCCTAAAGCATGCCATCTTTAAGCGGTCACAATCCCTACACAGATAGCCATATTGTTGCCAACCATGTACACAAAACAATAACTGTTCTGCATTTATCAGAATATGTCTACTTAGATGTTTGGAATGTCATTTCAAGTGTTTTTTTTAAAGACAGTAATCTTTAGAAATGCAGATCCTTTAGTTTGGAATGAAACACTGAGTGCCAGGCTGTAATATTGCACAAACTACCAGAGTGGAGATGAAACACGAGGAGGCCAAAAGATCCACAAACACAACAAATATGAGGTGAAGGACACGAGTGAGAAGTACTTATAGCTAAACACTGATCAAGAGCTCTTGATGCTTGATGCTACAAGCTTGAAGCTTGACGCTAAAACTCTCTCTTTGACACTAGTTTCTTTAAAAACTAAATGAGTTAGTAGGGTTGGGCAATAATTTCATATGATGATGATGGAATTTAATAAATAGGATATCATATAATATGCATTTGCTTTGAGGGAATATAATTTGAGGATAGACGGTGTTTAGTTTGAAATATGTATTTATATTCATATAATTTCCTCTGTAAAAGTTTTTCTACAATCAAGTTGAAATTACTATATATACATACACACTGTATACACGTGTGTGTAAATATATATATATTTACACACACGTGTATATATATACATACACAAATATATATATATATATATATATATATATACTGCATATATGTACATTTTACATATACCTGTTTATTCAATAACTACAAAATATGACCAGTGTTGTGATATCATTATTGAGACATGAAACGACTTAAGAATGAAGTTATTTTTCATCGATCAACTAATCATAATCAAAAGACCTTTTAATCTATAAGAAGATCAGATTTAGGTCTAATAAACAGATGTATCCATTTTAAAACTTTACAAATATTAAACTCAACTTCACTCCCCCACAGTTATGAATAGAAACTGTAGTAAGAAGGATATTTTGTGCATAAAAGTAACCTTGGAAAACTGAATTGGTCAGGCCTTTAAAATGCAGCATAAATAGACGTTTGCAGGGATGCAGCAAGTTGAATAAATATTGAGCGCCTCAGTTACAACGTCATCATGCTGCTGCTGCTCCAGGTGTCTGCAGTGAGGAGAGGGGCTCCAGCAGTGGGGAGGTGGGGGTCAACGTGTAGGTGGGACAGAAAGAAGGGAGGGTGGGTGGGTGTGTGTGTGTGTAAGGAGGGCAGATAGGGGGGTGCTGTTGACTCCGGCGCACTGCGTCCATCATCAAACACAGTGCACCAAAGGGCTCCCGGCGGGGTAACCTTCAGCGAGCTCTGACGTCTGCATTATGGAGGTACAGCCGGCCAGGTGCCACAGACAGCACCTTATCTGCTGCTCACTCTGACAGATAGCCTTATATCAATGAGAAATGTGGTGACACATTAACAAATGAATCTCTTATTTCTCCTTTAAGAGCATCCTTTTAATGTTTTCTGCTTAATCCTGGTTAAGCAGGGGAAATATTTTACTGTCTGCACCTGAGTTCTTCTTGAGCGACGGCCATATTGGTTATTTAGAAGTTGTAAAAATCTATAGTTGTACTTTATTTTATTTATTCAAACTACATTGGAAAGACTTGATAAGCATGAATTTAAAGTGTTATAGCAGGTTGACAGAGACTAAATGTGTGCTCTTTAATTATTTGAAATGCTTTAAATACAGAAAGAAGTGGCAGTCAAAACTGAAATTGAAGTACTGAAAGAAGATGAAGTCAGAAATGTAAGATTGCTCTATAACTGTGAATTTATTGTGAAAAGCTCTGGATTTCTGAGAATTTGGTTGAATGTGTAAAATAGATATTTAAGGTTATTGGCTAATACTGCACAGAGAACAACAAAAGTAGAAAAAGAAAATCCATGTGTTCTCAGTGATGGAAACTTAGCTGAAATATTTTAAATAGACAGATCGATAGATAGAAGTCAAAGTTAAAGTAAGTAACAAAATGTCCCAATTCATAAACAGAACGTGTCGTATGTCTCTTTTTAAACCAAGTCACCTTCCTCCTTCTACCGTCATCATAACAACAGCCTCTAGAGGTCATGGCCCAAAAACAAACTTATGGGACATAATTCACAAACGGACTTAACAGCGTCAATGGAGGTTAGAGCACTCCATCTAACATGTTATATTTATTGTTTTTGTTTGCATCCACTTCACTACATCTCATCTTTGTCTGTTTTGTAAAGTGACTTGGGTATCTAAAAAAGTGCTATATAAATTCAATGTATTAATATTATTGCATTTGAGTGAATGTTTTGAAATGACGATGAAGATTCAGATATCCTTCAAGAACTATAAAACATTGAAATGTTGGAAGAAAGAAATGTAAGCTTGCCCCGTTGCTGCTGTAAATTCTGCTATAGAATTTTTTTAATATGTTAAAAGGTGTTTTAGTTTGATATAGCAGATCAGTAAAGAAAACAATAAGATCCTAAAACTATGGAGAACCACCTGGCAAAACATAGTCAGTGATTTTATCCTTTATACATTGTAAAAATAACATTTAGCTCATACCTGTGTGTCGCAAGAATCTGTAAATTTCCTGTAAGAGATCTTTTTGGTTTTTAATCTGGAGTTTCCACATCTCTAACAGCCTGGTGAATTCCTTGTTTAGAGGCACATGTTTTGTAATGAATACCGTAGCAATCAAAACAACAATCTGAACTTTGATGATTTATAAGAATGCAGTAAACAAGAACGGGTACAAGACTGGATAATGTCAATGACAAGGTGATTGATTAAAAAGCACAAAGTAGAAGACCCATACATTATAATGAGAGTGAAAGCTAGCAGAATGGAGGGAGGGAGCAACATAATTAGGTTAAGTATCAGTAATCCTTTCAGCTCATTAAAGCCCAACAGCTCACATTCAAGCACAAATACAACAAGCCTATCCCATCACAGCCTTAAAAAAGCATGAAATACATGCAGTTTAAGTTGTTTGCTGCACTTTTCACTCAATAAATGTGTCAAAGGCGCTGGATATGTTTTATTTGACTTTGCTGGTCGTGAACTTGGAGTTTTACATCCCTGTACTGAGATAATGAAAGTTGAAGGGGCTCTATTATTATTTACATTTTCAGGTTCATATTTGTACTCCGACTCTGTTATGATTGGTCAACTGCCTAGAGATGTCCCGCCCCTTAGCCTATCAGGTACATTATGTTGGAGCGCTAACCAATAGAGGCGCAAGTGTTACAAAGGGATGTCACTATGTTCCAGAAGTAAACAAAGAGTCCAATGGAGGTGTTTCGGGAAGGGGGTGTTCTACTTTGGGATGTTGGCCTTTGCAGACCATTTACATGCACAAAGACCTATCCATAATAGGGCCCCTTTAAATGCATGGAAAACTTTTTATTATAGTTGAACCAATAACACATCGTCAACATGACATGTTGCATTTGTTATAGGTTGCTGTTTTAGATCGCCCCATAAAAAAATGGAGCTTCTCCAGTCAGTTAATATGTGTGTGTCTGTCCGCTGTGTGAGAAGGGAAATGAAAACAGGTTCTGTGGGAAATGTGGCAGCATGCCCATCTGTGTCTGTCAGTTTATCAGTGTTTATATTAAGTAAAGAAAAACTAGCTAGATTGGTGCAGAGTCCACAGCCTGACAGGAGCGAGTGAACTAGTCTTCACAGGCTGAATGTATTGTTCAATTATTAAAGATGACACATACTGGGGTTGTGTACAGTATATGTACTGTATTGGTGACAACACTGTGACAGCTATGGTGGTTTGAGTGTGTGACTCCTAAGGCTAAACAAGGACAGAGCCTCCCTGCACTGCATGCAAGCATGACTGCAAAATCCTGCAGGCATACACTACAGAGAGATAAGCAATAAGGAAACTGCAAGTGCTCTCCACTCATGTTAACTGTAACTGAATTAAATATAATATTACAGTGAGCAGAGAGACTCAAAGTGAATTCACATTGATTTTTTTGCCCTTCACTCCTTGCTGGCATGACAACAAAAAAGCAACTTGCACTTGAAACACTGGCACGGTTAGAGACACCCAATAAAATCCTCATTCAACCAAACCCTTGTGTGCAGATTCCCACAATCAAATATGACAGGCATCATTTGTATGCATACAACACATAGCAGACCAACCCCAAAGCATGGCAATGTGACTGTTACTATTTATTATTAAATATAACAAAGGTGTTTGAGCTTTCACGCAACAGGCAAAGAGGAAGAGGCATTTAAAATGACAAAATGCAACGTGGATTCAATATATATCTAGAAACATTCATATTGGTGCACACTGCGCCAGACATGCTCTTACCTTGTTATAGTCCAGTCGGATTCAGACGTGTTCTCTTAAATAAACGTCGTTTAAAATGTATATTATGGTTGTTTAACTGAAAACGGGTTGTTAATCGGATATACAATCAGTATTGCCTAGTAGTGAAATAGGAATGAGGGAAAAGCGCGTTTTTAAAAGCTAAAGCGAAGCAAGTAAAAAAAAAAACGTGTTACCACCGCGGAGAGAAAGACGCGGGTCTGGCTGCTGAAATGTTTGCTGCGACTACATTTGCTCGGCTGCAACACTGACGGAACACACAGCAGAATAACAGCTTTGAAAAAAAATCAAGAGGGAGGGCAAAATGGTGAGGGAGGAGTTCAGTAAGAGTGAGTGAGAGTGTGTGTCTGCTTTCGTTTATTAGATAACATGATTAGCATTGGGGAGAAATCAAAGTCACGACAGAAGGTTGTAAAGGTAGGCTGCCATGAACGCAGGTAAACCAAAAGGAGAGGTATGGATCAGATTACACTCACAAAGGCGCATAAAAAGGAACTTTGCGGATAGAAAGGACAAAGATATGTTTCCCTCTAAACCTGGTGACTGGTCAAATTGTCCTTAGACTATACCCCAAAAGTATGGAGGACGATAGATATCAAAACAAAGAATTTAATAAAGGAACCATTCATACATTATTTAGATATGAAATAAAACAAATATTCTAAATAAATATAGCAATTGTTTTAAAATAAAATAATAATTATTTTTTTTTTTTATTATATATTTTTAATGTATATGTAGATATATTTTGGGTCATTCGAGAATTGGAGGACATTTCCTTTCCCACCTGTGAAATTATAAATAATCCATGCCCAAAATGCTAAAACATGCAAATATACTTGTCCTTAGACAAAATGTAAAATCAGTTGTAGAAAAAGTGGTTTCAAAATATTATTTAAAATATCAAATAGCTCTAGAATACTCTCTAAAATGGCATTTTTCTCTTGTCCCTTCTTCTGGGTGATCAACTTGTATGTCTAATTTAACATTTAAAATAAGCTTTTTACTTACATTTTTTGCTATTTTTACCTATTTTAAATAAGTGTAATTTTAAACTGAATGAGTGTCCCAACATGCAACATACCAATACCATTAACCTTGGCAGAGGAAGTTAAAATAACTGCAGTTACACGACGAAATAACAACATCAAGCCATGTGTTACTGCCATGGGTATACCAAAGCTCAGTCCTCTCTTTTATTTTTCATATTTATCGTATTCTTTCAGTCTAGAACATGTGTGGCTCTCTTACCCACTCAACCCTGTTACTCATTTTATCACAATAAGACAAATTCAATTCAAAGTTATCTTTCTTTAGGTAAATAACCAAGTTTGTCCTTGTCTTGAAAGTAGCATTACATTCTGCAGCTAGCATGAATTCCTAAATGATAAAGCTAAAATAAGTATTGATTTGCAACCCTGTTACTATAATTTAATCCATCAATAGGAAATGACAGAAACAGGGTTGCGCAATAGTACAATTTATTAATTTAAAAATAATTATATTTTTATATATAATTTAGCATAATCTACATGTTTTAAAATTTCCCCAGATCAAGAATTCCTTTTTTTGTTTATTTAAAGTTGATTGCTATTGATTTTAAAGTTCTAGCCCCCATTGAGCGCTGTTGAAAAGCACCAAATAAAATATCTAATAGAAAGTGTACCATTGATGCCTGAGCTGGCCAAATCATTTTTTGTGATGCTTTACTACCTGTTTTTATAAAATACATAACAAACATTTTTAAAATAAAGGATTCATTTTTTTTTTAAGTTTTGAAGTCAAAATGTCCTCCAATTCTGGAATGACCCATTTGCATTATTTTCCCTTTTCATTCTTTCCTCTTTTCTATTCCCCCACTTAATTCTATATCGGCATAGATCAAAGTAAACATGCCTTTTCATTAATCTATTTTTGATTTTGGCAGGTCCATCCTCCAAACATACAATATCTATACATGTAAAGGCTTATCCAGTCTAACTTTATTAGAATATTAGGATAGGGACAATATGAGAGGCTAGTTTAAAAAGTGGTTTTGCAAGGTTTACATTTATTGATGAGTAATATATTAATACATGTTGCAAGTTGACTTTTGACTGTTATATTAATGGCGCCACTCTACAGTCAGAGTTGATCCTAAACAGTAAATGAAGAACCAGTGCCGCATGCTTCCTCATCAAAGGCCAGATTATTGGCTACCTGAGTATACAAGTGGATTTATATGTGCTTTTTAGTGTTTCTGATTTTTAGCATTAGTTAAAACCTTGACAGAGACAAAAAAAGTTGCAAGTTACTCATTCTCTAACCAAATGTCAAATATATATACTACAAATTATGTTATATAAATATATATATATATGCATCTCTCACCCCTCAACCAATGCAACTGTACGTATTAAAAGAAAAGCTAACCCTCTTTTTAACAATCCTTTAACCTGTATATAAGCATTTACAGTACAATTGCTAATTATTACTTCAACACTTAGAAGCAGCTGTCACAGATGATTTCTATATTAAACCTCTGAGGATCACATTTAAAAATGGTTTAAAATCCTCTTCCATCCGAGATGTCAACCACCACTGCAGTATCTCCAGCCAGGCTGTTTTGATTATATTTAGAATATATCAGCGCTCCCTGCTGGTTTTCCAGAGGTTTGCAAGTGCAATACCAAAGCTTTGCAGTCTAGCTCACAGGACAAAAGTGCATGAGACATGGACAGAAGATATCAAAGTCAGTCAAAAATAGAACAATAGCACAATTCATGTAAAAGCATTTTATATAAAAGATTAAGCATCGGGTCACATTCAGTCATTTTACAACATTAGCAGATAATGCTTCACAATGAGGTATCTATGGAAAATTCTCCTTTTCTGTTACTTAAAAGACACTGAAAAACAAAAGGTACATTTTAAAATGTATGCATTTAGGACAACATAACAGTTTGGCAAACATATAGATTGTAAATCACAAACAGTAGCATATTATTGATAGAAACAAGTATCACATTGTTCTTTTTAACAAACTAAAATAAACCCCCCCTCATTCCAAGCAACGTCACATTTGTGTATACGTGTTAAAAAGCCAGTGCCCAGTTGCATAAACTACCTTGAGTTTCAAGCTTCAGTTTGTCCCCTATATTATCGTTATATTAAGTGCTCATTGAGGAACGCAGAAAAACCCTCCTTGTCCAAGTGTTTGGAGTAAGGCTTTCATGGTAGTAACTGTCAAAGCACTGAGCATGTTATCTTGAGTAACAACAGTTATGCTTCAATCACATGATCATCTTTCAATCTTACTTTACAGCATTATTTTCAAACAAAAAACAAAGCCATACTGGACAGAAGATGAGCATGTGGTTTCCTCAAAGAATATGACATACTGTATATAATATAATTAAAATGTGTAATAAGATTTTGACGATCAAATCTTTACTCTCTAAAAAGTTGCACTTTGCTCATATTATCCAGTGTTCCCTGCCCTGAAAAATGCTCAGATATCTCTTATTCAATCACCATAAAATAAGCAATTATTTTCTACACATTATTTCACTTTAGACTGGTAAGGGTCCTTTTAAATAGCTACAAAGGACTTCTTCGCAACACATGAGGGAATACTTAAGTAGCACACACATTATAAGATGATCCCTGTGGTGATTTAATGCAATTTTAAGGGCAACCTTTGTCTAAAAGGTTTTCATGCAACTGTGCTGAGGAGACCAGTGCAGAAGGTGTGTGTGATCACTGAACGATGAAGGTTTGCAGATACCTAGACCAGCCTTTCTTTCTGTGAAAGAAAAAGTACTCATTATGAACGTCAGTTGTGTCAAAGAAATACAATCAGTATCAATAAATACATGTGTGCAATTTGTTCATAGTAAACAAAAATAAAATGTAGTGGAAGGCATATACTAAGAATAACTTTGATTCATTAACAACCAAAAAGGC
This sequence comes from Eleginops maclovinus, assembly GCF_036324505.1. NCBI lineage: Eukaryota > Metazoa > Chordata > Actinopteri > Perciformes > Eleginopidae > Eleginops > Eleginops maclovinus. The sequence continues at coordinate 11,194,217 of NC_086371.1, forward strand.
AGAGCTTGGCACACATTGTATTAAGACAGCCTCCTGCTCGCTCCCGTCACTACCACTGCTCCACATTGTTCATGTAATCCTCCATGGTGCCATTTTCATCCTGATCCCACCAGTCCGGAAGCAGCACTTCTGTTTCCACATTTCCCCCGCCAGCCTTTGCCCTGAACTGCTCCTCAGCAGCTGCAGAGCGGCTCGCTGGCTGACGGGGAGATTCTGTGGGCTTCAGCTGCCTCCCTTGCTTTGTTGTGAGTCTTCCACGAAGACGCCTCCTCTCCTGCTGCCGCCTCGCCCTGGCCTGCCTGCGCTCCTGCTGCCTTGCCACCTGGAAGCGCTGCAGGAAAAGGTCACGGGCGTACTCGTACAGCTCTACGTCCCATCGGTTCAGCTGGAGGATTTTGTGTTGTGTCTCAGATGGGACATCAACGCTAGAGGCACGTGTGCCATTGAGCTGCGTGAAGGGTGCAATGAACTCCAGATTGAAGGTATGCTCAAACAGATACTGGGTTTTACGCTGGTACTCAGTCAGCCCAAAGAAGGCCATGCCTCGTAGGTTACGTTTAGCACTCTCCAAAAGCACCGCCCAGCGCTCTTCATCGCTCATGGTGGAGACGTTGTAGCAACCCACCAGGCTGAGGTCGGCCAGCATGCGGGTCTGCCGGTTGTTGGCTAGGTTATAGGGGCAGTCCATGAACTCCTGCAGGGAGCAGCCGGACCAGTCGTCCCCTGAGTAACAGCTTGGCAGCTCAGACAGAGTAGGTGAACGTCCATGACAAACGTGTAAAGACGCTCTCCAGGTAGCACCCCGTTGCACGTGACGCCACTCGCTTAGGAAGCGTGAAACTGGGTCTCTTAAGATGGTGATATAATAATAGTTCCTACTGGAAAGAAAAAAATATGTTAGTACTTGTATGGCATTACAGCCATGAACTTATGTTGATGATAACCATGAAATGTCAAACATGTCAATTGATATCTTCTCAATAATCTGTTAGCCCTTTATACTACCCATTAATGCAATTGGTATTTATGTAGTTATGTTTAAAGATTTTAATTAGTGTCCTTTTTATTGAAATGATAACTAATCCGTAGATTATTTTTTCAACTATTGAAATAAGCATTTGATGCCCTCATCATTGTGCTTTGAAAAATAATTGGTTTGATTAAGTATCTAAAGCAAATATTTGGTATGTGTGAAGTAGGCACTTTAAGGGATTAACAGGAAAACCACTAATGAAATCAATAATGTTGATTTAGATCAATTTGTTACCTGAGCTGTGTCTCGGGAGCCTCTCGTGAGTCCATGCGGGACGGGACGCAGCTGGTGAGCTCGGTCCAGTCTGCATGAAGCCCGCAGCTCCAGCCGGTGGAGAACCGGGAGAACAGCCAGGTTTCCTTTTTACCTGGCCGCAAACAGGTACACTTCTTCTGACCTGCGTGGCACTCGCAAGGCCTTTCCAGCTGAATATTACGCACCAGGTGTCGACCAAAGGTGGTGCCACCTGTTTTCTGGATGTGCAGAAACACTATCACATCATCCCCTTTGATGTTGAAGTCAACACCACGATTTAAATCGGCCTGGGTAAAATTGAATCGAGGGATAAAGCGAACCAGGGCACCGTCTTCTGCGATGTACGGATCCCTTTGCAGCCCGTCCTGGATATCATTGCTTCCACTGCTCCTGGGACCAGTTGCACCCCCGTCTTTAAACCAGGAGCCCAGGTGGTGCAGCATCTGGCACTCAGACCTGCTGGGGCACACATACTGGATCATAATGATGCCAAAGAGCAACACCATGAGCAGGACGATGAGGAGCCGGTGGTGTCTGATGCTGCTGCTGCTGGACCTTTCATCCATTTTCCAGGGACGGACAAAACAACATCACCCGGGTTGTCCAGACCCCCGCCTCGGCTCGGCCGGCAGACCTCGGGGCATCTGCTTTATGTCCGTTAGTGAAGCGAAAACAATAACAATGCAGCTACTAATGCTAGCCAGCTAACGGCAGCTTTCCAGACGGAAACTAATAAAAACGTATAATAAAAACCTAATGTACCGTCTTTTGTATCGTAGAAAGCAATAATCACGTGTCTCGTGTGAAATCACGAAGTATTTTCCAACAGTTTGATAAGTTAGTTGTATATAGTGATAATCTTTGTTGCAGCAGTGAATCCGTGCCTCGATTCTTGACCTTCCTTCCCAGCAGCCTCTGCGCGCTCTATGTGGGTGTCAAGACTACGTCACTGTATGGTACACTCTACAGATGATCCAGATGGAGACACAATGTTAACGTAAACACGACTAAAGATTATATCCATGCCTTTTGTAGATTACAGTAGATTGTGTTGTATTAAGAAACAAAAGCACGTTTTGTTAGATAACGATAGAATTCCCATTTGCCGCCATACAACTTCACTGCCGAAATAGCTCAGTTGGGAGAGCGTTAGACTGAAGATCTAAAGGTCCCTGGTTCGATCCCGGGTTTCGGCATTTTGACACAGCAAACAAAGCTGACATGTACCAATTGAAGTGCATTTCCTGTCGGTCATGTGTTTGGAAGGTGATATAAACATATCCCCCAATTTTTTCCCTAATACTCTCAAGGTTTCAAGGTTTCAAGGTTTTATTTGTCATATGCATAGCAGATACAGCGTATATGTTGGCAATGAAAATCTTATGTCGCGTGCTCCTCCAACAACTCCACATACATGGTGCAAATAACATAAATAAAATAGTGCAAAAAGAGAGAAGAATATTTACAGTAACAACAAACTCAAGTACTCAAAGTACTAGGAATTAGAAAAAATGCAATAGGCTACATAGAGAAAAAGAAAGCATAACAGTACGTGATCGTATGTGTCTCCAGATAGTGGCTACAACTTTATTCAACGACCAAGGTAAGGTAACAGACATTTGCAAGCACATAAGCTGTTGTAAGACTTTGTGGAGCTGAGCGTTTAATTGTTGCAAATACATAACAGTTGAATAAAAATGCAAGTCATGAGAACTGAATACGTTTCCACATAATGTAAGGATTAATCAAAGTCACAGATTTATTGACAGACTGATGCTTTATCAGTAGAATGGGTGGAGGAGAGTAGTATGGATGCCATTAACAGAGAATTCTTTCACTCCAGCTCCACCCACATTCTTTAGGCTTTGGCATCCAGTCTGCCACAATGCTGTCGAGCCTGGTTCGCCTGCAGATTAGAGTCATTAATTATCAGGCCCTTCATCAATGATTATCGAGATAATCAGTCGCTCTGCAGCATGGTCTGCAGGGGAATTAAATCCTCTCCTGCACGGGTTGATAAAAAAAGAGGTCAGTTGGTCAAATGACGTCCGGTCCCCGTTGCTACGTCACTCCTGGAGGAATTTCAAATGGTTGTCTGAAGAAAAGGTGTGTCACTCTGCGCAATAATAAAGCAACCCCCAGGCGAAAAATTGAAATTGGATCCGTAATAACAGAATAAGTGCAAATACTATTGAAAAGGGTTTTTTGGAGAGGAAAAAAGTTGCTAGTCAAATTTCCAATGCCACCGTGTAGAAATACTCAGTTAAACCAAAAACTGCCGGAATAAACTAACTGAATTAAAAGTGCAGGTAATTGCCTTTATATATACAGTCTATGTTATTAGCGTAGGAATGCTATTTGCCAGTGCCAGGAATCATAATCCATAACAAAACATAATTCATTACTTTATTTGTGTTTTTATTAATGATCTAAACATTTAAATGTCGTCAAAAATAAGTAAAGAATTGAGGGATAAATTACCTTCAAATTGAAGTGGGGTAGAAATATAAAAAGCATAACATGAAAATACTTAAGTAAAAGTATCTAAAATTTGTTACATTCTAACAGTGATTACCTCTACTTTTTATACTTGTATTTCTTTGACAATAATAATGATAATTTGTCTTTTTGTAATTTGTTTTCCCTGAGGAGTGAGACCTCTTTTCCTCCTCCTGTCTGAAAGGGGCGTTGTTGTGTAACCGCCGGCAGCCATTACTCGGTCCCCGCCCTGAAATCTTTAAATACCAACGGTGAACCGTTACACGAGAATACACACCCAGTGATGTGCTGACATTATCCATTATTTTTATTTAAAGAACGTATAACTTCACACTTTAGTTTTATTTGCACCATGGAGCTAGACAGACGTCTGCTGCTGGCTCACTGCGCGGCTCATGCCCTCTCTGTGGCGGCCGGTCTACTGGTGGTCGTCCCCATGGCTCTGAACGGATCCGCGTTTAAAGGCCGTTGTGCACTCTTCTCCACCGGCTTCTGGAGGACTGAGGAGCAGGCAGAGCTGACGGGGCAGCCGGGAGACGTCTCTCACCTGGTGGTACAACAGTGGGGCCCACCCGCTGCCTGCCAGTTCGCCACATTTGTTGCTATTTTCACGGTGCTGTACGGAGCAGCGCAGGGCTGGAGGAGCCTCTTCTATCTGCACGGACGACATGATGAGTGAGTACCACATTTAATATAAACTGCAGCATTGACCTGATTATACTACACTCCCTTATATTATTGCAATACTTGTGCTTTATTTGAGTATTTGTACTTGATAGTACTTTGACTTTTGACTCCATTACATTTATCAGAATCAACAGTGGTGTAAAATAAGTACATTTATTCAAATACTGTTAAGTTAAAAACAATTTTTGTACTTTTACCCCACAACAATTCAGTGGTAAATCGTGCACTTTTACTTCCCTACATTTATTTAATATATGTAGTTATTTTTGCAGTGTTGGATTTATGATGTGTAATATAATCAATACTTAAATCAGACTTTAGTTACACCTGGAGCAACATTTAAAAGCTAACCTGCAGCATATATAGTCATTCAAATGAGCTGCACCTTTACCAGCTTTGATAAACACTTTAATGCATCAATATTTATAATCACACATGATATTTATTATTCTGAAATGGACAAATCTGCTAATGAGTACTTTTACTTTCGTTACTGGGGTATATTTTGATGCCAATACTTTAATTTCACTTGAGTCATATTTTGATGGCAGGACTTTTACTTTTGTGTCTATACTAAATAGCTGCCAGTTAATGCAATGGAGGTAATGTATTAACCTTTAACCTTCTTGTTTATTTGAAAGTGATCTTATGTCTAATGGCTGTCTATTTGTGTGTTTCTGCGTAGCACCCTGTTTTCATCCTTCCTGACGGTTGTGCTGAGTGTGTGTGTGCTCTTCCTGTCTGGAGGGGCCAGTGTTATCTTGTCTCTGGGCTTCTACTCCTGGTGCGACACCGTGACTAATCTCAATACACGACCATACAGGTACACACATTGTCTGTTGGTGAATCACTCTGTATGCAAGAAGAATCTTCTGTATATACTCCTATAAACCCAATCAAATAAAAAAACAGTGAACATTTATGTGTGAGTGTTTTTTGGGATAATTTCTCATTCCTTCACGTTTTGTTTTTGTCCAGCTGTGCAGAGTATCAGTCGGTTCCACTTTACCTGGATGTGGACACTTCCTCTTTCTACACAGAGCTCAGTCTGGCACAGGTAGGACCACTTAAACATGTACACCAAAAGGAAAACATATAACATTTTGTACATCCGTGAGATAAATATTTTTTTACAAATTCTTGAAAGATATTGACCAATTTATCTTTCGATTTCAGAGAAGCAGAAGATCATTAGAGCTGTGTCAATATCGTTCACACTGATAACTTTGCAGATTCAGAATATTATTTAAAAATATAGTATTATTCACAAGCTACCTCAACCTTATTAATATTATATAAATAATATAAATATATAGAATAAGTCAGAATACACTGTATGACTTTTCACAATCCAAAAATCTAAGGAAGTTGGAGTTTTTTTGTTTGTTTGTTTGCCATGTAAAGTTTACTTCTTCCTCAAAAGTTTTTCCCCTTGGTAATTCCTGGCTCTTCCACCACAGACACAAACCAGCCTGCATGGCCTTGATATTTTCATGATGTAAGTGTGACTGTAAGCTTATTACTCACACCTCGTGTCCTCAGGCGTCTCTGTGGGGAGTGACGGCTCTGTGGCTGGCTCAGTCCATCCTGGCGTTCCTGCGGCTCTACCACTCCCACAGCCAGCACATCACCGGGCCCTGTGGCCCCCGAGAGAAGGAGCTGCTGCTGAGACACAGTCCTTCCGAAAGCGGCTCCCCCACACCTCCGACCTCCGCCACTCCCACCATCTTTGTCTAACTGAGAGGTATTGATACCAGATGATGCACTCTGCTGTAAAAAATAGGTTTTAAATGTCATTTCACCCCTTATCACTACTGCATGTAGAATATGGGCATGAAAGTGTTATTATTTTTGATATAATTCACATGTCATCATCTTATATAGTTTAACAGCCTGAGTGATAAACAGTATAGCAGTTTATGTAAGCTGATAATAGCAAAAATGTCATTCTAGAAATGCCAAAGAATTGTTTCAGGTAATTTAAAACAGAGTGGATGGCAGACTTCATTATAAACTATAAGATGTTGAGAATCACTAAAACACTACAACTTCAGTTTCTGCCTTTTATGTTTGACTAAATTTGAGCCACAGACCAAGCATCTATTTTTTTGTTATCATAAATACCAATTCATCCTTAAAAAATTAATATTTCCAAAATCCTCAAAGACTCTTTTAACCATTTGGCTGAAAACAAATCCGTCCACTGCACACATGCTCATGTCATTTTAGAGTGCAATTGAGAGTAACCAAATGGAGAAAAACACCTCCAAGTTGTAATTTTTAGACATTTACAGCATTTAAATCCAGCTTCGGTGAAAATAACTACAGAAGATTGAAAACTGTCAGTACAAGTGTTAGGGAAACCTTATTTAACATATAACCTTATTTAATAGTTTATGTTACAAATTATCTGCTGTGATGAGAACAATACAGGTACAGTTAGCATTTTGAGTACACACCAATTATGTGTAATGTATCTGTACATACACTACAGGTGTTTGCCACTTTTCCTTTTGAAAGGGAGCCCTCAATAAAAGGAGAAAAACACGATCTGGTAATAAGTCACACAGAGGCCTTCCCGTGTTTTGCATATGCGACCTGTGAGGGAGGCCAGTGATTGTAACATGGTACTTAATATTTAACACAACAAAAGCAACTTAATTAGGCTAATAATTTCAGAATAATGTGTGAAAAACATCATTTTCTTGTTCCCAAATGGCCCAAATTAAATAAATGCAGCATTGCATAATGTATTTTCTATCTTGCTTTGTAATGCATGACAAAATATCTCTTTAGAATGACTTACATGTGTCATTTCCAGCTACATGTTTTTGTTTTTATCTTGCAACAATATTTTTGTTCACCTATATGGTTAAAAGAGTCTCAAATAGGTTTGAAAATGCCCACCTAACAATACTTAACGTTGTTAAACAATCTGAGAAATGTTTTTTTTCTCGTTCCTGTGTGAAAGGGATACAGGATAGCCACTAACTGACACGTCAAGTAAAATGGGATTTTATAGAACAAAAAAGACACACTCATTAGAATAGTTATATCAAATGTATTCAAGGATATATTAATCACAGTGTCAAAATATCTGTGTCATTTGATGGTGCATTATTAATGCAATATAGTACATACAAATCCCTGACGCACCACCAGCTACCAGATGGTGTTTGTCCTTCAGTCTTTGTTAAATATATTCAATATGCATGGTTGTTTACATTTCCTCTGGAGTCTGACATTTTGCACAGTTGTGTCCTCGTCAGGGACAATACACTTTGTCTGTTCTGAGTGTAATATTCAGATGTAGCACTGAGGCGCTTTTATTGTGAAGAAGCATGTGGTGAGTGTGACGGAGCCACCGAGTACCAGGCTCACTGTGTGAGCATGACCCAAATGTTCTGTTGTGTAACGGAGAAATCACTGCTGAACCCTCTCTCTTCTTGTGACGATTTCTATCATGATGCTGTTTGTAAGGACGTTGCCGCTGTCAGGACATTAATGGAGCAGTCAAATCATTGACGAGTAAAGAAGATACTAACTTTGCTGAGTGTCTAAAACAAATGATTCAAAGTTCTTTGTAAACTTCTCTCCTATTATCGTCCACCAAGTGGCTGTAATGAAACACAGATAGCGGAGAAAGAAATCTGAAGTACAGAGAGAAGAAGTTTAATTGTAATATATGAAATGTTTTTGTATTATAACTGAAAATTGTGTTGCTTTTTTACCTGTTTGTGTTTGTTGAATAAAAAGCTTCCCATCATGAAAGAATTTCTCAACTCCTAAATACCAAGAAGGTAACTTAATACTGACTTTTTGTTTAAGTTGAAAATGTAGTGTAGTAACTGAAGACGGAAAATACTGGAGATTATTAATTCAAAAGGTTTAAAGTATGTGCAGGGTTACTTTCCTAATGCTTACAAAGTTTTTTACAAGAGTCAATAATAGGATATTAATATCATTAATAATTTATTGGCATTTAATCATATCACTATTACCATCTCATTTGAACACAAAAGTCTGAAATTGTTTTTCTCCTATTTATACTCTGATACATATTGGGCCATATTTCTATGGAAAGAGCACTCTTACTTAATTAGATTTGCCCATCATACGTTTCCCTAAGTAGGAATTTGGATGAAGGACTTTGACTAATAGCTGAGTATTTGTAAAATTGTTTTATTATATATTTTTACCTTTTGTTGCAGTTTCTTTCTTAAACCAGTAAATAGAAAAGTGACAGCAATGCTTTTTTATTACTGAATGGTCAAAGGATCTTGGAGAGAGATTTGGTTAAGATGCTGGCCAGCCTTCCAGAGAGCTTTTTGAAATTTAATTTCCTCTTTTATTTAATTACATTTTTTTTATTTTGTCCCACTGTTTTGATAAATGAGTTTCTCATTAAGATTACGGAACGGGTCTCTTTATTTTGTTCAACTGTTAATACAATCTATGGTTCAATCACATTGACAGAAATGGTCTTCAACTGAAAATAGATTAACAGAGCAAAATACATGTGTAGTACCGCTTTACACCATATAGGGGCAGCAGAGACTTCTGTGAATTTCTCATCTATCAATATTTAAAGCTAAGAAGAAGAAAAGAGCCAATCACAGAGCAGGGCACCATATTGAACTGTTGTTTAGAACAAACAGCTACTCTTCTTTTAAAAACAGTTTACTTTGAGTCTGTTTTTTTGACACAACTACTGAAGGAAGCTGGCTGGATTGATTCTCACACGGTAACAATGAAGCTAACCGACATGAAAAAGCTCAAAGTGGCCGAGCTGCGGTCCAGACTGAAGGATCTCGGGCTGGACAACAAGGGGCTGAAGGCTGAGCTGCTTGGCAGGCTATGGTCCGCGTTAGAGGCGCGACAAAGTGAACAAGACGCTGATGAAGAGAAAATAAACTACTGAATGACCGACCAATGACACTTTTAGCAACAACGGAGACAGTGGATACCCAACCTCCGTCCTCATCACCCCCAACACGAGAGTTCACAGACACCGCCACCATGACAGATACTCAGCCCTGGCTGCCTTCACCACAACACGGATCAGCCGAGATGGTGGTATCGGTGTGTCAGGCGGGGGAGGGACATGTTGAAAACGAGCAGGGAGGTGCAGGACACAGAGGGGACCTGCCAACAGAGAAGGTTATGAGCAGAGGGAGAGCTTTTTACGAGTTCAAAGAGGAGATACGATACAAAAGGTAAGGTTCATTAGAGTATTGTCAAAGCTTGTAAAGGTGCAGCTAATTTTAGCAACGTCGTATGCTGCAGGGTAGCTTGTTACTCAAGGTTTATCTAAAGTCTTATTTAACATGATTATATTTGAATTCTTAATCCAAAGGTATTACATATTTGTATTGGAGTAGAAGTACAAAGTATTAAAAAATGAAAATACTCCTTATCCAAAGCTCTACTTAGCTACTTTACACAACTGGTTAAGATTCATCTAAAAGCTTTAAGCAAAAAATATGCTATGTGCAAGGAAGAGTAAATAAAGCAAGCCCATCCTGAACTTGGTCTTTAAAAATATCTTTGAGGACTATATATGGAAAGGATGTTATAAAACAGCATTCTTCTCTATCCTTACAAGAGCCAAATCACCACAGCCTGCAGTGGACGGAGTGGAGACGGAGGAGGAGGATGAAGATAAAGTCAGACTAAATCCATGTAAGTCTTCTTTAGAGTTCACCCATCACCTTTCTGGTGAAGGGACCTAAAAAAGTCCTCACTTTGTTACAGTGTTTCAAAGTATATAGTAACTTTTTCATAAGAGCAGTGCAGCAGTTTTGAAGAATTTCTGTTGCTGACTACACAGATGATGGTCACCTCCACTTTGAAGTCGGTCCTGATGGTGCCTGGGGTCAGCCGCGGTTCTGGGCCCAATTCCCCTCGCTGTGGTCGGGCTGCAGGCTTACTCACGGGGTGCTGCAGGGCAGGGTAGGCTTTGAGTTGAGGCTGGAGAAGAAGTTGTTGACCACACAGCTGCAGGAACAAGTAGAGGTGGATCCTTACGGCATGAGAGTCGGCTGGTCTGTGGCACACTCCTCTCTACTGCTGGGTAAGGGTCATTATTAGAATCATGTTTGGAGATGTGATTTAAAGATATTGAAACAGGAAATGTTTTTTTTCTTCTATCACCGATTGGCCTTACAGGTGTGGATGAATTATCTTATGCTTATGATGCACGAGGTAAAAGAGTGTCAGAGGGGAACGAGGAAGAGTTTGGAGAACCGTTCTCAGAGGGGGATATCATCGGCTGTTATGCTGTGAGTAAAACTTTTCTCTAGCATTCTTCTTCTATTCACATTCTTTGAAACTTTACTGTCTTGTCACCAAGATATGGCATTTCTTTTTTATAATCCAAACTTTGTGTGTCATGTCACAGTCCTTCTCCACAGACGGTGCTGTTGAGCTCTCTTTCCATAAGAACGGTCGTTTCATGGGTCAGGCGTTCTCCCTCGACGCCTCCCTGCTGCTGGCTCGTCCTCTGTTCCCTCACGTCCTTTGTAAGGGGTGCTCAGTCCGATTCCTCCTGGACCCCACAGCTCTTCCCTGGTACCCCGGCCCTCCAGGGTTCATACCGCTGGCAGCTCTTTCTGCTGGGCAGAGGGAGCGTGCAGCACTGCCTCCTACATTCAGAGCACAGGGCGAGGTGAGAGACAGTAGCTGGGTTGCCATTCAAAGTAATACATGCAGAGTTATTGTTTGTTGTTGATGGACAACATTTTTAGACTGACATACACTCTTGAGCTATGACACTAGCATTGCTTATGAGGTTATTTTGTAGAGCTGTACAGAATAGTTCGAAGCTTCAAGGCTTCATTCATAAATTGACATTCGGATTCTGTGCAGCTTTTGTTGTGTGTAATATTCCTGCACAGTTGCAGACAAAGATTAGGCTTCTCTAATAGTTTTTGTATTCTGCTACTATTACATTTTTTTGGAAGGATAGGATTCAAACATTTGCAAAAATTCTAAAGTGGTGCAAAGTCTAAAAGTATAGCTGTAACAAATGACATCCGGTATAGCCCTTTTTGTTTCAGACAGGAAATAAATAGTCATTACAATTTGTCACATTTTAATTTCTTATTTTTCCCTCCAGGTGTTGTTGATGGTTGGTCTTCCTGGTTCTGGGAAGAGCCACTGGGCTCGGGCTCATATGAAGCAGCATCCTGAGAAACAGTACTGGCTGCTGGGCACAGAGGAGCTGCTTGCATGTATGATTGTCAGTCAAACCCCCAGTATTTACTTGCATGTTTTATATTCAAATTTAAATATGATATTTAACTTCTGACTAATTGATTACAAAAATGTAACCTGTGTGTATTTATGTGTATGTGTGTTTGTGTACAGAGAGGTGGACAGAGGGAGAGCCGGCTGCAGCAGGCCTCGCTGTGTCTCACTGAATTGATCAAGATGGCTTCTCAGACTCCTGGCAACTATATCCTCGACCAGGTAACTCATCTCCACTGAACACATTCATTCAACTCTTAAACTTGAAAGGAGCCAGGGAGGAAATAATATTAAGAGAAAACATTTGCAAACCTACAATTAAAAAAACTTCAAGTCCGAAGCTTACTTACCAAATCTCACAAATGTATGATGTTATAATCTCATGGAATTTTACAGGAATTCTCCTTAATTTACCAATTTAAATTCAGTTTCTTTATTAGTGTTTATGTTCTGAATATCACCCACTCTCCCAGCACTGTATTATTTAAAAATAAATCACCAGATTTTCAAAGATATTTTTCCATTATTTTTTAAACTGGTTCTTTCAGTCAAAAGCATGTCTAATTATTTAATAATTAAAGCACTGAAACATTGGGCTTATCAGTACTTTTACTCATCTTTCTCTTTGTCATCTCTCTGTTTACAGAGCAACATCCTGTTCTCTGCACGTAGTTACAAGCTGCAGCTCTTCACAGGCTTCAGGCGCCGGGTGGTGGTGGTCTTTCCTTCAGTGGACGAGTGGAAAAGACGATTGTCTCTGCACCAGACAAGCAACGGGGAGCAGATCCCTGAAACCGCCCTGCTCAAAATGCAAGGTGTGCACATTTTTAGCTGTAGTAGAAGTATAACTATAACTAGGAGGCCAGTTTAGTGGTAATTTATCCCGAAACAGAGACAGGGTCTTCTGGTGCCAATCTGAAAGGCGTTTCATTTTGGATAAAAACTTTTTAATGAATAATATTTAAATTTCAATCAAATTCTTATATATTTAGGAGCCTTTTAAACCACTCCTATCCCCACTTAGAGAATGAAGGGAGAAGGACCAAAACCCTTTTTTTCGGGCAATGTCTGCATTTCAAAAGTAAAATTTTTACTGCAGTCAAAATCCATTTGCTGCACACAAAGGTAAACATGCTCCTTTCATAACTTGGCGGCCTATCAGCAATCTAATGGCAGCATAAATTGCATAGCCACAATTACAAAAAATTGGGTGATTTCACAAATAAGTGAGCATTTAAACGAATGGGTCTAATTCAGACTGAACATCACATGCGCTTCATTTCTGTCTTTTCTTCTACACCTTAAACTTTTCTTCTCGTGTCCAGTGAGCTTCAGCCTTCCAGAGCAGCAGAGTGAGCTGCTGGAGGAGCTGCAGTATGTGGAGCTGCCTCAGGAACATGCACAGACCCTTCTGCAGGAGTTTAAAGATAATGCACGAAGACTGCTGCCCCCAATCCCCAAACAGGAGAAGAAGAAACCCCGACTTTCCAAGAAAAAACCCCACCCTCACATGCATACACCGTCACATAGACTTCAGTGGACTGGACTTCATGGTCAGCATGAGAGATATGTTCGTCAGCATGTTGGAATGTTTGATATTTTCATTACGTTAGTTGATTTCTTTGTGATCTTTGTAGGATGGAACCAGACAAGACCCCATATGCAGCCATGGAGGCAGCAGCCAAGATATGTGAGTGTTATTAATCTGTAAATCGTGTGCTTTGTCATTAGCTTACCTGCACTCTTAAAGCAGAGTTTGGATGTTTAGGAAGAAGGGTTGTGTGAGTTAAGTATCTATAGTTTGTTATACTGTTACCTACAGTTGTAGAACAGAAACTCCAAGGTTCTGACAGCTAAAATAGCAGTTTTTTAAAAAATACCACATCTATGTGTGGTGTCTCTTGTAGACAGCTTCTAAGTTAAGTAGAAATTAAGATTTTTTAACTTTTTGCTAATAATTTCATGTTTTTTACGTATCATTTCAGTGGGGTGTGCCTTATCAGGAGGAGGGCTACTACTACAGAGACGTTGGCTACAGCGGATATGGAAGTTACTGCTGAAGAAACCTGGAACAGGAGGAGACAGACGTCGATGCACTGCCTGTGCTTACCTGGACAATCGAGGATGTCATTTCAATTTTAAAAGAGCTAAATACTAGGGATGCACCGATACATCAGTGAGACATCGGCATCGGCCGATGTTAGTCCTATTTACCACCATTGGCACATCGGTAAAATAAGGTGACATCACTGATGGCAGTCGCCGATGTTTATGTTTTGCTACGTGACCGGGAGAAGTCTGATGGACCAAATCTGAAGTCAGGGCATAATTTTAAAGCTGCAGGACTTCTGCCCCGTGTACCGGGTGTCTGGAGGATCGGTAAATTAATTCCATTCTTCAGTGTTCTTGGGAGGCCGTCGTATATATTTGTGACTTTGTTATACTTGCTGCTACTCCCGTTAACTTCCAGAAACTTACTATGGCTCGCTCAACCTCTCTCTCACGTATCCCCCATTCTCTCTCTTAAAGGGATAGGCTGCCTTAGTCTGCATTGTGCTACCATTACAGGTTACATAGTAAAAAATCGGCATCGGCAAAAATGTTTTTCTTAACATCGATATCGGCATCGGCCGACATTTTTGCAATCTGTGCATCCCTACTAAATACACCAGCAAATTATACTATACACAACGTTTCAGATTACAGTACACGTTTCCGTGCTTTGACAAATCAAGGATAATCAGTGTCGTAGCATTTAATCATTTTACTATTGACAACCACGTCACTTTTTACGAGTTTTTAATTCAACATTTTCTAAAATCAATATGCTTTTACTCTACAGTGAACAAATGCTTAAAAAAATATACAGTATTTTGCACATTTGTAGCACCAGTGTTGTTAAGAGAGTGCCTTAAGTCAGAGTAATAAATACCCTGAAATGTTTGTTTTTTGATGGGTACATTTAATCATCCGGATCTCTTTTCTGAAGCGATCTGCTGAGCGTCATGTTGTCTGCTCTGTCCCCGCTCGCTGTAAGGCTTCACTGTCTGATAAAGCAGTATGGCTCCTTTGGCTGAAGGACACAGCTCCGACCACAGAGGGCTGCTGATGTCCAGCTGCAACACCTCCTACACATTTAACAGAGGGAACAAAATGCATTTCTGTGTATCTTTGTCTTGTTCCCTTCTAATGCATCTTCCAAAGTGAGTTTCCCCTGCAGATAATGTAATACATCCGTGACTATAGATTACTCACAGTTCTGCTGAGGAAGACAATATCTGTTGACTCATGGGCCTCCGCTCCTCCTTGCCAGTACAACTTTCTTACTTCATCAGATGTCAACGAGCAACTGAGGATACACACACTTCACATTATATCTTTATCAAACCATGCAAGGCACACTTCCATAATATCAAATCAGTACTGAAGGTATGTGTACCTGACGTAGAACTCAGCACTTGGTCTGCCGGCGCTGGTGTGATTCAGAGCGACGCCCATCAGGACCGGCTCTCCGAGGGAGCTCAGAGGAATATTCACCTGTGGACAGACCGAGAGAAGTCGGATATATTTCAGCCATGGTTTAATTTGGTCGTGAAAAAGAGGAACTAATTTAGTTACCAACAAATCATTAGGGAAAAAACTGCACTTTGGAAATGGAACCTTTATTTTTTATCCAATTAGGTCAGCTTAAGTATCAATGAAGTAACTAAACAATAACTTAACATCAAATCAGTTTACAGTGGACTCTGTTCTCACCTCGTCTCTGATCTCGGCGCACACAGACAAGAACAGCTCTGAAACAACAGGCCTCTGCTGCATCATGTCCACGCTGATCTGCTCCTCACGCACCGCCTGGCCCAGACGCTCACACACCACCTGAAGAGGGGCAGCAGCAGTAAGAAAACACATCATCATTACTGCAGGGGCACCTTAACATGCAAACTGCCCTCAAGGAGACAAGTGCCAAACCAAAAAAAGAGACAAAAACTACTAAGAGCATCAACTCAACTTACAGAAAAAACTAACCAGAGACAAAAACAACTAAAAAGATACACAAAGTTACCACTTGAAGACACCAATTGACCACCGAAATGACAAAAAAGATTAAAGTACCACAAAGACACAAATTACTGTGCACAAATGTAACACAAATATAATCTACCCATCACCAACATATTCAAAAGACCCTTCACAGTATTTTCTTCACCTTTGGTTCTGGGTGACCTCCGGGGATGTCCAGCAGCCCCCCGGCCTCTGCCACCTTCTGGCTCCTCCTGATGAACACCACTTGCCCGTCGTCTGTACAGACTATGCCGCCCACACCCAGAGGCTGAGCCAGCAGCGCCAGAGCATCTCTGAACTCTACCTCTCCGCGCTGACGCAGCTCTGCCACCCGACACGACCAGTTTGTTCCCAGGTAATCTTTGTAGCATGTGAGGCCGAGCCTCAGAGTGAGGAGGGGCTCTGGATCCTCTGCGTTTATACAGAAGGTGGAGGAAGCTGGTGACAGTGCACTGACACTATCTGCATTTTCTACCTGATTCACATCTCTGCTCCTTCTGTCCAAACTGCTCTGAGCAGTGTCATGCAGTGAGTCCGTGATACACGACTTCTCCATTTTCTGTGTTCTGTTTGGTGCATCACCCTCCTGCTCCTCTGCTCGGTCTGAGGACGGGGTGTTTGGTGGATGAGTGCAGGCTGGGTGTTTATGAGAAACCGGGAACGATGACAAGCAGAAAGAGTGCAGTCTGAATTTGGAACCGTTGAAAAGCCATGGCTCCTTGGAGACTCGCTCTGTCCACACCTCCTCTATGTGACGATCTACAGCTGGATCTGTCTGTCTGTTGAATCTTAGAAGAGGAAGAGACAGAAAAAGACAAGTTAGCTTTAAATTGACTACGTTTATCCTTTTGGTCATTCACAAACTACTATATTAAAGGATAATGATGGTGTTATTCATCTGGTTTCATTATTGTTAACGAATCCCATGCAGAGCTTTATGTTATAATATATTCTTTAAAATATAAATCCCAAACCCCAGTTTCTATATCTTTGAACCATTATGTTGTTAATATATTATTATGCAATTTCAAAAAGGCATTTATAAAAGGGCCTTGAGCCGAGTTACCACACAGTTTTGCTCCATTAGATTTGAATCAAATGACAAGATCCTAAAAATGTGACGTATAAATGTTGCTTGTAACACAGATAAAATGTACATTTGCTCAAAAACAATGCTCATGCATGATTTTTTCGAGATTGCAGGAGACCAAGAGTGAAACTTATCATTACCTTAATTGAAACACTAATTTATTTGGGTTTGAAAAAAAGCAAAAATCATTTTTGATAATGTAAGTTCATAACTCAACAGAATATATAACAAGTCTAGTACTTTTTAGACATTTTAATGCTTAATTGTTATAAATGATACCTTTAAGAAGAGAGGCCCCATAATTATATAATCTTTAGTTTCAACACGTTTAAGAGTGTTGTGGTTGTGATGCTCATACCTTTCAGAGAGCTCCACCTGTACCTGAGCCTGCAGCAGACCCCTCCAGGCTGCACAGTGCAGCAGCACAGACACTTCCGAGTCCGTCATCTCTCACTGTGGATATCATTGAAGTGCTCACTTGTCTCTTCACTCTCAATGCTGCAGCTCTGTACGTGTTTTTAAATATAAATATTTCTATTAAACAAAATGCACAGAAAAGCAAGAGGAGCTGTTAACAAAGAGGTGAATCTGAGAACATTGAATAACTGTGTACAGGTCCGGGTTTTTGCTTCTTACTGCTGCTCCCTCCCCTCTACACAAACGGGTCACGCCAAGAATACACACACAGTCACTTGTTCGCCACAAAAGTCATTTTGATCACTCATTTTACCAGCGAAAAAAACTTGGTATTATTCTGCAAATAATTATCCAAGAAGGTCAGTGAGACTTGTTGAACATCATTTTCAGTTATTTAAATATTAAATTGCTGATTAAAGATTTAATTAAAACCATTATAAACCAATATCCCTTGAAATATTTAAAACCTCTGCTGCTGCTGCTGCTGTGTTCTAAAGTGACAGGCAAATGTTCTTCTGGCAACACCGCAATCTGTGATGTCACTGCAGGTGTTTTACAACTGTCAAAGGGCAAAACTACTGCAGTGATACAGTATAGATGTCGTAACACATTTTTACTTGCAGTTGATACATTTCACACACAAGTCCTTCCGACTTTTTTATGTTCAATTCACTTTGTAAACATTGGCTATCATAAGAAAAACACTGTTCTCATCTTCTGTCCACACATCTTCTGTCCCGCCTGATGGCTGCTTTTTATTTTTATTTTTTTACAATGTTTTTAAAGATGAAAAACATCGGCAGTGACATCACCCGCTGGGCT
This sequence comes from Eleginops maclovinus, assembly GCF_036324505.1. Lineage (NCBI taxonomy): Eukaryota > Metazoa > Chordata > Actinopteri > Perciformes > Eleginopidae > Eleginops > Eleginops maclovinus. The sequence goes on from NC_086371.1 coordinate 11,212,330, forward strand.
ATGGCCACAAGTGCAACTTGTTAAACACAAACATCAGTGTGTGGTTAACTATTTAAGTTAAGATTTAAAAACAGTGAATTGATACAGATTGTATTTTTTTACTTCAACACTAACACTGTTTAGTTAGCGTAAACTTTTGAAGCTGAACATTTCTGACGATCTAACTCACTTCCACTTCATATCCTGCAGCATGGGCACAGACAGGACCATGAACGGAGTAACGATCTTGTAAAACCATAATGACCCCAGTTTTTTTAAATCACTTTTAAAATGACTAAAGTATTCTGGACAACAATCATTATGATTTAAATGAAGTCATACACGTTGGAGATGTTTAGCCTTACCTTCCTGGGTGCAAGCGATTGGATGCACAGCAGCAAAGCGTTTCTTCCTCTTCTGGATCCACTGCACAATGTGTTCATTATCACCATCCAGTGACTACAGCAAGAATTACAAGTATATGTCTCATACTTATGGTTAATTGACCAAACAGTGTGAAATACAAATGAGTTCATCAATTATTTAAAAAATGTACTTGTTAATTGGTGTTTTAAGGTATACTGGTAGGATAAATACGTCCTTAATTTTACCCATGCAGGTGAACACAGCAACAACAGGGTTAAATCCTGGAAGCAAACACGTGCAGAAGGGGCGTGTTTGTGTTGTGTAAAGACGCCTGAAATCAGCAATAACTTCCGTTCATTATTTAAGACAATAATCCTGAATATTGCGTCTCAACTTTCAAGATCTTATTTTATCAGTGAGTCATTGGAAATTAAAATCGTGGATCCCAGGCTTTAAAAGCGTACATAAAATATCAAATAAACTAATATAAATAGGTTCTATAGTTCAGCAAATGAATAAGGGATTTTAACCGTACGATAAGACATTCTATTTTTGCTAAATAAAAGCGCATTAGGGTTAGGATTAGTTATTATGTATTCACATAATTGGCAACGTTATGTGCTATATTTATCTTTGCAACAAGTCAGACACAATAATCACCTTTTCAGAATGTATTGTGATGTCTAGATCTGTCGAAAAATATCTAATCTAAATAAAAACTCTTAAACAATAATCGTGACAAAATAACACATTCAATTCAATTGAACGAGAACGATAACATTTGTTTTAGAATTTGTATTTGTAAAATTAAGAAAGAGTTTTAAAGGTTCACGGTAGTCGATGAAGTTTTATTTTGAAGGGCACATCTCCCAGATTTCTGGTTAGTCTCGCTTTATGCAACGGGCCTACAGGACAGCCACTGTTATCAAACTGCATGGGTCCTGCGGGTATGTCACTGTCTCTCCTTCTAAATTCCGGGTTTATACTTATTTCAGTTTCGTGGCATTGCTTAACATTTGTTCTGAGAGTTTTGCACAACACTGCAAGATAATTTAGATGAATATTATCAGGCTAACAGTAGCACATTAAAGCTGTCAGGCGGATACAGCTATCCCAGGCTAGCTCAGGTAGCAGAACAAAGTGTCCATACTGGAAACTCAATGACCCTGTTTGATTGAAATTGAACAGGTTTATCGTGATTCATGTGCAAACAGCAGAAACCTGTAGCCTGCCGTGTAGCTAATCAAAGTAAAGTAAAGTTAGATGTTTTAAATGTACTTATAAGTATGTATAAAAATAACTATTGGGTTAACACACCCCCATGAACAAAGCATAAGGTTTTAAAGTGAATGACAAGTGTAAGCACTCGAGCTGTGAGCTGTCGATAAAATCTTTATAAATATATGTCCTTAATCAAAGTTATTTCACTCACCTCGTCCCCTGTTGTCATTGTCAGATCACGTGTGAACCGATGAGGGGAAGCTGCTGACAGCATCACTTTTCAATGGGAGCACACTGAAAGGTAAAGAAAGGAACGATAACCCTTTTCCCACCAACAGTATTTCTCCTTGTCTTAAACTCTACTTTATCAACACGGTTGAGTTGACAAACAGTCCGTATAATTATTTCGTAACCAACGCTGCATCCATCCTGTTAATGGCTCTGTGTGTAGAAGCCACATTTCTTCGCTGATATTTGCACTGTGCTTTGATACAGGATGATGTCCAACTTAAACAAAAATAAAAATGAACCTCTACATAAAAATACATATATATTTTGGCAATTGCTTACCTATATAAAGCTCACTGTTCTGAGTGTTGTTTTGGCCCCTAACAGACATTTTTCCTAATAAATGTTAACTTCAAAGTAACAAACACCATAATTACAATGAGTAGATTCTAAGGTCTGAATGATCAAAGTGCAATATTAATAAACTTGAAAGTCTGCCAACTAAGTGTTTATAATTATGGTTTTAAATAACTCCCTACTTCACTGGTCTGTGTATCATTTTTTAAATCTGCCCTCTGTGCACAGGCCTCCTGTGTGGTATCTCAGACATTCCCCATCATGCAGTTGGAGGCTAAGCTGCGTCTATGCCAGAGTTGTCTTTGGTACTACAAGAGCGGACTGCGTCTGCTCTCCCAGAGCTATGCACACAGGTAGACTTTGTGTTTAGAATATTTGTGTAGGAAAGATAGGCAGCATTTAGCGTCTATAGTCCTCTCCAATAATCTGTTCATACCTCTCAATACAATCTTAAACATATTTTTTATACTTATCATTCTCTTAGTCTTAATTCACTCAATTATATTGTAAGATTTGATCAGCTTTCTTTGTATGTTGATTGTTTTGTTAAGCACCTTGTATTGTTACTTTTGACGAATTGCGCTTTATAAATAAATACTCTTTAACATGCTTGTTTTTATCTGTTTTGCTGAATCAGAACTACTGAAAACAATTGAGTGATTTTGTTAGGGTGCTCTGCTTTTTTTTTTTTGTTGGTTATGAGTTTTTGCTTTCTCAAACCCCAGAAAAGCTGTGAACTACTACGATATCCTCGAAGTGAAATCAGATGCCTCCTTGGAGGAAATAAAAAATGCATTTTTCGACAAATCTAAAAAGGTAAGCTGCTACTTTGTTAACAAGCTCTTCATTAAAGAACATTTCTGACCACCTGAGGGCAGCCTTTCCATAGACTAACTTTTAGTTTAACCGTTCCCACAGAAAGTTTCCTGACAGTTTGTTCTCATGTTATGGCCCCCTGTGTAAATAAGGATGTGCATGTGTATTTACCTTGTGGCTCTGTCATAATTGAGCATAGAGATAACTTGACCATTAGACAAAGAACCGTGGTTTTAATTGCAAACCATGTCAAAATGAAAGTAAACATGTTCAGATGTGTAAATGTCTGCATGTGTCAGAATGTATCCCTGGGTTAATGTTTGGTTTGGTCACTAGACCTCATTACTGTAACTGACTCACTCTCCTGGCAGCTGCACCCAGACAGCGACCCCTCCAACCCGATGCTGCACGGCCAGTTTGTGGAGCTGAACGAAGCCTACCGAGTGCTGAGCAAAGGGCCGAGCAGGAAGGATTACGATTTAAAAATCAGACAACCGTACAGTGGGGGACATGCATTCAGATCCAGCGCCAGTTACACCAGCTACAAAGCCAGGTGGAGATACACGCAACACATCTCGCGTAACCTGACCTCCTTCTTCACTCTATATCAGTGTTAATGTGAGGGGAAACATTTGGATGATGTCCTTTTGTGACAAGAAGTCATGCAGATTGACTTTAAGAAGAAGGCCTTGTGCTGTATTATTTTTCTTTGCTGTAATGCTCTCATAGTACTATCTAACTGAGACTTACAACAACACTGAAGAATATATCCCTTTACCTTCCAACAGAAGGAAACCCCCCCTAAAACTATGGACCATAAACAATTATTTATTTCTAGAAAAATTCTGATGCATAAGTTTTTTTCAACTTGGTGCATAAGACTAGAAACAAGGCATCCAGTGTTGTCTGTGCACAAGGCCTTGACAACAACAAATTTTGGTTCTGTGTTATGATTTTGTTGATTTGAATATCTGGAGTTATTTTCTCCTAAAAACCATGAGGAAAAATCAGAATTACAAAAAGTTTCTTGTTCACAATATTCTAATGGCAGTGTACTAGTTAAGAGTCCCTCACACTTGTCTTCTTAACACTTAACGGTCTGTTTTTACATATCTCAAATCTGTCCTATCTCCTGTTTTTGATTTCTCCAATCATGATTCTTTGGTAACTTCTCTGCCTTCAGTGCGGATTACCAGGATAACTCTCGTTACTGGGAGCAGTTTCGTAAGGCTAATGCACAGGAGATGACGGAAGAGGAATGGCAGGAGAAGAAGAGGAGCAGGAACTTCCGCCTGGTGGGATACTGCATCCTCACTATAATGTTCGGCATCGGATCCCACGTGATCTTCTTCAGGTACAAAACCAGCACATGATAAAGACAGTTCAAGCATTAAAATGTGATTGTTAAGTGAATTCTTTTTGAAAGCTGTTTTAAAAAAGATGTTGACATTCACATCCATGTTTTCTGATAAGAACTGAATCTAAGCACACTAAAGAGCCCTGTTTCGCACATTGGAGTGCCGACATGTTTCTTAGTATTTATAAAAATTAAAGCACAACACTAACACTTCAGTACTTAACAAGTAATAAGATCTGTTTTTGTTATATTTGTTTTAGTTTACATTTGGCTTTCAATAGAGTTTCTTAAAAAGTTTGTAGTCCGGTGCTTCGCCCTCTTAAGACCTTTGTTTTGGCATTCTTGACTTAATTCTCTCAGCCCCTTTTTTCAATGTCTGTGTGCACACGACCCTGTAGTCTCATGCCCTTTTATGGCGTTTTGCGTTTACCTATGCTAAATAGGATCAACTGGCATGCGCTTTTCAATTAATGAGGACAAAGGGATTCATCATCAGAGGAACCAAGGGACTAACAATTAAGAGCAGTAAGAACACGTGAAGAACTTGGGAAGCAATTGTTAAATGAGGCCCAATATTCAAACTAGACCATTCACACTGCAGTCCCTCCATCTGATTTACTTACCTCCTGAGTGTTCTTTGCTCCACATTCACATAACCTAGATGAATGGGATTGTTTGTGGACATGTGTCTGTGCCTTGTGTGTTGAAACAACATTGTATTTGTTCTTACACAATGACTGCGTCTCTTCTGCTTCTGGTGATTCACTTCTTTGTGATTTGAAGAGCTGTTATAACAGCTGCACAAACTCATAAAGACAATAAAAGCATACAAATTGCCTGCTGAGCGAAGAGTTCTTAGGTTAAGCAAAGGTCTTCTGCAAACTCTGTCTTAAACTCAAGTGTTTCTCCGACTCCTTCAGGAAACTGGAAGAAGTTCACAATACTTTCATGGACGAGAAAGATCGAGTCATCACCGACATTTACAATGTATCCAAAGAGAAGGCCAGGTGAGTGCACAAACTATAAATTAACGTTAAAAAAATCACTGTTCTTTTCTGTTTCGTTCTTGTGATGCTTGAATATGAAGCGGAGTGTCAACGTGTCTTCTGTGCTTTCTTTTCAGGGTCAACGGTTTTAAGAAACAGTCTGAAATCCTGCGACAGAAACATGCTGAGTTTCTGGAGAAATACAAAATCAGTAAAGATGGAGAGGACAAGTAAGACAGTCTCCAGTTGTGTTGGGTTGATCATGATGGGGCACAAACTGCCAGCAGGTGGGAGACAGCGGCAGACTGGATGTGGTACTTCTTTTAGGATGTTTAAAAATAGTTTTCTCTTTATTTGTCCTCAGTTGTAATGCTGAGGGCTTGAAGAGACAAAGATCATGGGGTGTGATGTGAGAGAGTTTAATCTGGTCATTCAGGTGTTTTTTTTAATGCCAAGGCTGAGCTGCACATCAGACTGGACCGGCCTTTTGAACATCTTGTACCTCGGTCGGTGAACAGGAGTCAGTCTGTACACAAACCTCTCTCATGTTTGTCCAAAGGAACCCTAATGTACACTGAATGAACTCACAGGAACATGGTATTTATTATCCTTCCCAGGCTTTTTGGTGTGTAAGTGGGGCTCACAGATAACAGTGAATTATATCACATAAGAGCGGTTGTGTTTATGAAGTGAAGATTTAACAGACCATAACCAAGTCTTTACTGGAAATGCAACTAGCCTATTTGCTGAAAGAGTGTCACATGGATTGAAATCGATTGATGGGACAGTTCAGGAGAATGAAGAATGATGCGTTCAAAGTCAAACAATTATGGTTTGTCAAGGAACGTGGTCTAAATATGCCAAATGCCAAAGGAGTCAAACTCCTTATTTTTCTCTTGCCCGACCCTGTATGTTACTGCAGAAATGCAACACCGTGCATTATAAATGGATCCTCCATTTGTTAGACAAAATGGATCGATATTATGACTTGAAAACAGTGAGAACAAGTCTTTTAAATTAGTTCTAACTATTGTAATAATGAGAAATGTCCTCTTTTAAAGGGAAAGCAATTCACAGGATATTTTGACTTTTGACACTTTTCCTTTCAGTTTTAAATATTAGAGATTGTTGTTCTGTTTTTGTCTGCCTTGTATATTCCTGAAGGGATGTCCGAGGGAAATTATTAAAAGATTGACTTTTTCTCATCAATCATTACTTCCGCCTTTTTGTTCCGTCTCTCATTCAAATATGCTTTGGTTCTACTTTTGTTATACAGAACAGATTACAGACACATGCATATATATTTATTTATTTTATTACCAATAAATCTAGGATTTCTTTTTTAATGAACCATTTCAGCAATGTCCTTTTTACATTTAAGGTAATTTTCGGATACTGGCATGGTTTACTCACATTCAGATGTAGTCATCTTTTAAATGGATCATTTTTGATCTGCCCTTCTTTATAATATACACATTTATTTTCCATTATCCCAGTGATAGTAAACTTGAACTGCTCTGTGTAAAGCTCTAATTTGAAATGTGGAGCTACAATTGTGATTAACTGAAAGGTGACTTTACACATACTGTTCACAAAGTATCATTTTGGTTATAAAACAATTCATAAGATCTTCCTTTGTACACAACATTTGTTTGCTGGTGACATTATGGAAAAGAAGCTTGGTTTCTAGTTGTTGTTTTAAAGAAGACTGGCAGACGTAAGGAATCCCAGAAATATTTTTTGAATTGTGTTTTAAGAAGAGATGCTGCTTTTTCCTCTTCACTGTTCTTGTCACCAGCGGCCCCTGTCCTGAGGCTTCAGCTGGAGATAACAAACTTCTGCATACAGACACCCTCACCCTCATGTGGCGTGTGAGTGGTCTGTCATAACCCAAACACACTTTAATGAGATTCTGTTGTCTGTATGTCTTCACACACACTTACAGCCTTAAAGGCAGTTTTATTTTACATTTATCTTTAGTAAGAAACAGTTCTTCCCAGAATCAAAAATACTTACCTTTTTTTTTATTGTCACACTTTTTAGCAATTAAGATTATGTTGGTGTGACTTGGAGAGTGTTGGAGAAATTGATCGTAGAGATCTCTGCCTTTTTCTCAGATAAAAATGGAACTAGATGGTACTCGGTGTGAAAATAAAAAGGACAAAAACTGAAAAGCAATGATTTTCTAGAAATCATGACCTGATTACGTAAGATATGGTTGGCAGGAGTAGTTTGGCAGAAATACCAATATTTCCTTCATGAAATTGCAGGGTCTGTAGATTGTCTTCAGTAACCAGGTCTCATTTTATGGAAAGAAACATTGTTTTGTTTTTTTAATGTATTGTTTGTTAACAACCAGGTCAGGTGCCATCCAGTTCCATTACATTAGATAAAGGGCAGTCATGATGGATTTCCCTAACACTCAGCAACACACACCAAAACAATCTAGATTGATAAACAGCACAAACTTCTAATTTTTGTGATGAACTCTCATCATGCTCTGAAATAATACTGTACTATGCCTTCTGATGTATTATTTAGAAAAGAAAAGATAGTGATAGGGTAAAAAGATCCTTCATTAATATGAAAGGGACCCTCAGACAGTTACACCGTCACACTTTGTTATTCTGTAGGATACTGTCCCAAAACAAATATTTGAGATGATTTTAATTGAATACAAGAATGCATAGGGGGCAGCGAATTAATTTTCACTATTTATGGTGATTTTAAACATCAGATAACATTTTCACAGTTGTATAATGTATAATTACTGTATGTATAACACTAACAACAGACATCTCTCACGACACGCTACTAGACAGACATAAGGGAAACAATAATAAAATAACTAAATATTGGTTAAAAAAAAACAAGACAAAACCAAACAAAATAAAATAAAGGGCATCTCTACTTCAACATGAATAGGACAGATCAACAGCACATGGACAATGACAGCATATAGCTACAGTTCTAGGCAGGCAACATACTCACATATTGAGTAAATGGATCCCCCCCAACACAAATTTTAAACACGCTCTTTGCTTATTTTGTCCTTGTCATAGGATCAGTTAATTTTGGGCGCTTTATTATAAAACCACATATGTGGACTGTACTTTTAGTGCACCAATATTATCATTATTTAATCATGTGTACAGCTTAATTTGGCCTTTGTATGTTTTTTAAAACTAATGTTTTTATATTGTCTTACGGTACTACACTACGTGCTTTTGCAAATTCCGGAGTAGGGACAAATAAATTGCTTCATTGAATTCATAATCACAGACTGTTTCAGAACTTCGAGAATCGATAAACCACTGAAGAAATGCCAGCTAAAACCCCAAATGTTCAGAAATAATGAGTAAATGACCTCAGTGGCACTACATCTCTGTTCCCCACTTTCAGGGGGACCCTGGAGGCCCCCTGACCCCCAACTCTGGGACCAATAGAGACGCTGCACCTGTATCCAGTGCGCCTGTCCTGTTTGGAAAAAGTTGGCAGTGCAATGGTTACGCTGCGTGCGTCTCAAGGGCAAAGGAAATGAGGAAACCGATCACAACAAGTAATGAAGACTCAGACCTCTCTCTGTGTCTGTGGACTATGCTGCTACTCCCGTGTTAGCTGTGCTGCCATGTCAGTGCAGGATGTCATTCCTGTCATATTTATAAGAGGATAAAAAAACCGGCAAGATGCGCCTGGAGGGGAAACGTCACATTTTCAGAGGGAGCGACAGTGTGGAGAGACTGTAACCGAGCCGGGGAGCGGAATTTGCTGCACTGTCCAGCTCTGCACGGCGGGATAAAGCTTCGGATCTTTACCGGATAAGCGTCCTATAGTTGGATGATGCGTTTTTTTCAGCCACACAGGGGATTCAATGATCGCACCACGTTTCAGCGGGAATCTGGATGATCCTCTGGTCACGCCACCCGGACCCCCACACCGGCTTTATGGGCTCAGCACCAATAGACTGACCTGGAATAAATAAAAGAAAGCATCAGTCAAAGTTTGAATAAGTCTCATTTGGGAAAAATCAGGATTTAAAGGTTACGTTTCCACGATTTGATAGGGCTATTTAATTATTACTTAAAAGTGATATATTTTCTGTCTATATTTTAAAATAAGTGAAGGGAGGGGCAGGCCTAGTCCTCTCGTGTTTGACTAATTTAAATGTGATAACAAACTATAATACTTAAGGAACTGACTTTGGGTATTATTAACACGATCATTCAGTTTCAAATGCAACAAGATAAAGTTATTATTTAACATCTGAGGATGCCACCCTTGGTGTCCTTTCAAGGAAGGGAGCCTGGAGAATGAAAGCGGGATTTCTGCGTCTTTAATCGGACCCAGAGACAGTCGGACAAACCACCTTCTGTTTTTCTTTTTTTGGATCGGTCCA